>NC_135661.1:26535386-27171039 GCF_964188315.1 Podarcis muralis | reverse complement strand
ACTCTTAAATACCTGCTTTTAACTGTGTTTTATCAATCATTTTAATGTTCTGTTGCATATTTTTGTAAACTGTTTAGGAGCTCTCTTACCATCATGCAGTTTATAATATATAACAACAAATTCAATTTAAAAAACACACACACTTCTTTTCCTTTCAAATTGAGTTTGAGCCTTAGTGCAACATACTATTCAGTAACTGTCCTCAAGTAGAGATGGGAAGGCCTGGGAAAAAACCAGAAAAATTGCGGGGGTGGGGGGACACAGACAGGTTTCCCTCGATTTTTTCCAAAGCCGTTTTTTAGAAGTCCATGAGAAAAATGACGAAGAGGAGGAAGAAATGAAAAATGATAGTAGTAGTTCAGAAAATGAGATAGAATAAACTGCATGTATATGTTTTGTCTTCCGTATTTTTTTTTTAAAAAACACTACTCCAAGGGTAGACCTATGGAACTTAAATATTGAGTTGGACCTTAACTATATTTGCTATTGGTGCTGTGGCAAATCTGATTATTTTTTATGTTGATGGTTTCTTGCTTTTTTGGTTGCTTTTGAGGGAAAGGGGTGGTGGTTACCTGTTTTATTGCAACTCACACAATTTGTAAAACTACTCCACACTGAACTTTTTTTTTCCAATTTTTCCAAAATTTCTATTTTGGAAAACAGGGGGAAACAGTTTTTTTTCTCATGGCCTCAAAATTTCTGGAAATTGTACATCTCTAAGTTGGAGCAGGTGGACCTTTCGTCCTGCCCAGGAGGGCTCCATTCTTCCATGTTACTCACCAACTTCCTTCCCTTGCTAGGGCTGCATCATGTGTGACAACAGGAATGCCGGCTTGACTGGTGTTGGCGGGCTGGAAGACAGAGATCCTCAAGAGGAGGACAGCAAGGACCTCCTTGATGAGACACTGCTGCTTCCACTACAGGCACCGCCCTAGAGAAGTCCGCCCTTCCTGTGCACGTGACCCGGCTCATCTTTCCCTCTGGCTCTCCAAGATGCTGGTTCCAAAGGCTCACCCCTCATGCCACTCCAAAATTTCTGAAATTATGGCAACTAATAGTTGGTTCTTGTTTGGGACAAAGCGGCAAGGGCCCCACTACAAAAGACCATTTGGTTCCCAGAATCCATGAGTAGTCAGGTGCGCATGTGCTCAACACACACACACACACACACACACACACACACACACACACACCATCTCCACCAATGGGGCTTCCCCATTGGAGCTGGATTAATGCCTGGAGATCATCTGGCCAGATCTTGTCCAGTCCTTCCTTTTCATGGCAGAGAGCCAGATTTTCCTCTCTCCCACCCCTGGAGGGCCACCCACCTGTCAATCACCTTAGGTGATAGCAGTGTCAGGTGATGCTTTTCTGTTTGAAGCCAACTGCGGGGTTTTCAGGCAGTTCTGTGTAGACGGTGCTCCTCTCCTGCCACTACTTTTGTTGAAACAATTTTGGCTCATCAAGGAATATATTAGGGTTATCGTCGTCGAGGGCTGTCAAATTTTTCAGAAGTAGAAATAGCAGCATTTTAAACTGACAAAACTCTCTTCCTGGAGTTCCCTCATTTCTGCCTTTGAATTACGCCCAGGATCTGCCTTCTCTTGGCTTGGTGTGATGCCAGGCAGTTAGCCGGGAAAGGAAGGGAGAGTTATTTTCCCCCTCCTTGGGAACCACTTTCTTAAAGAAGAAGAAGAAGAAAAAGTTGTCACCAACTAAGTTTTCTTCAGAGTAGTCCCATTAATGCACCTAACGTAGCCAGGACATTTTAACTTCTGTGGACCTACTCTGAGTAGGACTCATGTGCTACAACCCAGTATATATAATGTTGATGCTGCTGATAGAGACCATGTCACCTGCCGCAGCTCAGGAGGATTTGCTCTAGGAATGGGACACACACACACACACCCCATTGCAAGCCACAATGTAGAATGTATAGTTCCAATTAGTTATTGGATTTATAAACTGGTTTTGGGGCAATAAACTTGTTTGTACCATACTTTTCAATATGCGCGTTTTTAAAAGGTGACCTGTTTGCGCGTGAGATGGGGAGAATTTTTCTCTTTTTGAAACAAAATAAAATGTGAAAATTTTCTTCCTGAGTGTCATTTTGCAATTTAAAATGCAGCCCCAGCACCTTCTTCTTTCTTCACCACCACCAACAACAACCACAACATGGTGCCTTTCTGCTGTTGGACCTTCCTATCATTGGGGAAGTGAAGGGGAGCCTTGTCAGAAAGAAAAAAAAAAGTTTAATTGGTTTCAGTCTTTACACATTTTGAGTGAAAAACACAGGACGGGGATTGCAGAACCTGCTTCAGAATTAAGTAAAGGCAAATTGGCAGCGGCAACAGGATAACTCATAATTTCATCCGAGTTGATGGCTACACTTAATTGTTTTGATTCTAAGAAGGACCTTGCATTTGCTCGCTGTTCCATCTGAGGCTTGTTTACTCTTTGAGAGACACTGCAAATCTTCCCAAACTATGTCAAAGCCATAGAGAGGAAGTGCTTCCTTCAGCGGAGCTGGTTCTTCTTAAATCACATCAACTTTCCGTGCATTTTATCTGATTGCAGCATGATGCTCCCGCCAGAGAGGCAGAGATTTATGACGGGCATCTTCCAAAGAGCTGCCGCCCATTCATCATTGCCAGCTCCACTCTTCATCTGAGGTCGAGGGACAGGCTGTCATGTCTGTGCCTAAAAATGAGAGCGGAGGTTGCAGGGGGTAGAGAGCCTTTTAAAAAAAGTTAATTGGGTTTGATTGTCATAAAGGAATAGTCAGTCTAGGGACACTCAGTTCAATGCCAGCAGAGTCAGTGACAGCTAAAGTTTGCCATTTCCGCTGCTCTCCTTAATTGGGACAGAAATGTCTGGCCTTCCTTTCCCAGTGCTCTCCACCCCCCCACCCCCATAGAGAAACTACTAAGTGTTTTTCCTGCCTCCCTTCCGCTGGCCTGGCAGAGCATAACACACAAAGAAAGACTCAAAGCCTATCCACGCAGACAGGAACCACCGAAGGAAGAAAACAATTCTTTGCTTACAAGATCTTAGCAAACCAGATAGGATTTATTCCTCTCGCAAACAGCAAGGATCATAGAGGTTGTGGTCTGGAGTGTGATTTGTTTTTGCCAGCTTCACATTTCTTTATTTTAATCTTTTAAATATGCACAAATCTATATGCAGGGTTCTAGGATTCTTCTTGATGACATAAATAAAGGAGCCAGAATGGGGAGTGGGAGGGGGTGTCCAGTTGGCCATCAGCCACTCCCAGCCATCAGTTACACGCAGTATTTCCAGAAACATTCGGAGAGGTTTCCACGCTTCTTGTACTGCTTCCTGTCTGTGGCTAGCAAGCGGCTCAGCAGCGTGTTCTGGGGGAGGTTTCCGAAGAGTACCTAAGAAAAGCGAACAGAAATATGGGAAAGGCATGTTGAGCCATGTAAGGAGGGTTGACCGAGAGTCCCTGGCCACACGCTGAGAACCCAGCAGAGCCACAGCACCCATAACAAGAAGAAAAGCTTTCAAATGGCCTTGGGGGTGGGGGCTTCTCACCTCTTTGACATTTTCCCTCGATGGCATAAAGCCTCTGGGCTGGAGACCTGGAACAAAAAGAAAAGATACATTCAGGCATTGCTTTCTCCTTTGGAAAGGTGAGGCTGGCTTGGGTCGTGGCCCATGTTCCACCCTTGGTTTGGTCCCCTTCCCCAGCTGCCCTTGGTGGGAGCTTTTGGACGTTGCTTCCTATGACAGGAGTTGACAGAGTCAAAGGGGGCAGTGTGCCCATGCTCTCTTTCAGCTCATGGTTGGCGCTGGTCAAACCAGTTTGCCAGCTCTCTTAATCCTAGAGGGGAAGAAGAAGAGCCTCTGCTCAACGTTTCCTCTTTGGATGGGAGTTTTCCAAATTAAAAATAACAAAACAAAAAAGTAAAAATACCAGGCATTTCCCTATTCTGCCCCTCCCCAGCATCTCGCTTATCAGGACTTTCTTATCTCACCTTTTCTATACCCAAGGTGACTTTCTTCCCACTTGATCCTAACAACAACAACCCTGTGAAGAGGCAAGAACTGGCCCAAGTGAGAGTTTGTGGCCAAGCGGAGATTCGAAGCCCCCTAATCACTACACCAGGGGTCTTCCGCCCTTTCAAATCCACCTGCTGCAGTTGCACCCAGCCTTGGATCAGGCCATAGGTCCTGACCCATCAGTCTGAAGACCCCTGGCTCTGTTTTGAATGCTCCCTGGTTTGCTAGGCTGCATGGAGTGCAAAAGAAGGTGAACAGGTAGTCTTAAGGGCAGGTATGGTGTGGGCGGCTTCAACCCTTGGAGCAGGATCCACTGGGAAGCAGCGTTGCAATAATGTCCTGCCTGGCTTGCTCCTCCAGAGGCGAGAGGGGGTGTCTCTGTCTTACCTGCTTTCCTCAGAGTGTCTTCCACCTGTGCTCCCACTAATCCCCGTGGGGTCTGCATGAGGGAGGACCCTCTGTTCCTGCTGCTCAGGGCCTCCAGAGTTATCCTGGCATCTTCATCAGTGGCTGTAAGGAGAGAACGACACACACAGCCTGAGGGGGGACCCTCTGCCTTGTCATGGGCCAACTGAGGCATAGTGGGTGGCAATTGAAACGCGTGTGGTAGTAGATCCCCCCCCCCAAAGGGGCTCTGCACAATCCACCCACCTTCTTCTCTTTTTCCCTGCAAAAGAGAGCCCCCCCTACCCAGTAGCTTTCCCCCTGCGTTATTCTGTCACCTTTAAGAGTGTAAGATCAGACCAAAGTCCTCCAGTGTCTATGGGGCAGCTTGCCCCCTGCTACTCTATTGGGCTCACCCTCTGCTCTTCAGAGGGCCCCTGCATCTAGGGCATACTATGGGGCGGGAGCCAGGAAGGCCCCTTGGCCCGGGGCCTCAAGGGCCCCCTCAGATTTAGATGCCAATTTTTGGACATTGGATAAACTTGCTTTTATGCACATCGGACAAAAACCTCTCTCTCTCTCTCTCTCTCTCTCTCTCACACACACACACACTCACACACACACACACACACACACACACACACACACACACACAGCTTATAACTGCAAATTTAAGCAAAGAAGATACATAGTTTAGTAAAATGATACTTTTTCTTGTTAACTGATACCTATTAACATTTGGGGCAATTCCAGGTTCTGATGGGGTCTGCCTGCCTGTACTGAAAAGGGTGTGTGAACTGAGGCCCACAGGCTTGTGGCTCTGAGTTTGTGGGCCTCTGTAGTTTGTTGTTATTCCTGTTGTTTGCGTATGTGTGTTTTTAATATATTTCTCACTTTTTATAAACCTCTGTTGGCCTCTTTCAAGACGCCTCTTGTTTGAATCTTGACTTTAAAGCTCCTCTGCATTAGCACTGAAAATGTCTCTGTTCTTATTATTTTCTCCCACTCTGTCTGCTTCTGATATGAATTGTGACTTTTTGTAAGAAAGCACATTATGTGCACACAAGGAAGATGCACAGACAGGTAATGGCGGTGTGTGCTTTGCACATAAATTATAATCGCATTCCCCTGGGCAGTAGTATTCACAATATTTTTAAAATGCCATTTGCACAGCAATTTGCAGCACAATCCTAAACATATCTACTCAGAAGTAAGTTTTATTGAATTCAGTGGGGCTTACTCCCAGGTAAGTGGGCTTAGAACTGCTGCCAAAATATTTGAGAATCAGGAGTTTCCAATGCCAATTTCTCCCATCCAGTCTGTGCATTTAGTACTCAGACTTGCTCTCAGGCAGATTATTTTTATTTACTGCTGTGAGTCTGAAGCAATAAAAGGAAGCAGCTTTCGGTTGTTGAATGCCCTATTTTGTTTTTCTGTGCTGGCTCGCCGTTTTTAATTTTCATTATAGGTAGGAATGTCAAAAGCTGGGCCTCTGAGAGGCTCAGCCTGCCCTCGGACATGCCTTTTTAAAAAGGCCATCTAAGCTGCTTGTGGCAAGGAGTTCCATAAGTGAATTAGGCTTCCTTGGGTCAGACCTGTCCTGCTGCAAGTGAAGAACTGTGGCTCAAAACCTTTGCCTCCCTCCTCACCCCAGCCAGAAAGGATCATGTCAGGGTCTGGCGTTCCTCTGCAGCCAAAGTCCCCCCCAGTTTCTTTCTGCAGGCCTCCAGCAGCGTCAACCGCCCACCTCATCCTTTGACAAGGAGCAGATCTCAGTGACCTACAAAGGCTGCTACAATGGCCATTCCCAGGGATGAGTGGCTTTCATGGGCATTCATTTTCTTCTGTCATTATTAAACGTCAGGAGGAAAAGCTTCTCAATGGATGGACTGATGCTCTTTCAAAGATCCTCGTATTTGGCAGTGCCTAGTGCAGGAGCCATTTCCAGTGGGGGGGGGGGGCGGTTAGAATAGATGACCTGCAAGGTCCCTTCCAACTCTGCAATTTTACAATTCTCTGATTCTGTATCCTGATAGGTTCCCGGCAAAGGGCTTGCCGGTTCCCCGATGTGCCTGTTGATCATCCCTTGAGGGTCAATTTAGGGCACCAGGGGCTCCCTTAAGCCGACACCCAGCTTCTAGTCCTCAAGCAATCGGCACACCTGTGTGAACTGGGATGCTTATCCATTTATTTATATTAGGAAATTGATATGCTTTGCCCAAAGGCCCTTAGGGCGGTTCCTGTCATAATAATAAATGATGCAATAACCACCCAACACAAGAACTTAAAACAATTGTATCAGCCCAAATCCTATTTAAAGCAGCAATGTCGACCCATTCATAAATCTCTTGGCTGTTCCTCTCCTTGGGAACATGAGAAGCTGCCTTATGCTGTATCAGCCTGTTGGACCGTCTAACTTAGTGTTGTGCACACTAGCTGGCAGCAGTTTTCAAAGGTCTCAGGCCAGCGGGGATTGAACCAGGGACCTTCTGCATGCAAGGCAGATGCTTTGCCACTGAGCTATGAGGGCAAACTCCTGCTGGAAGAGGCGTGTCTTACCTGTTCCCTAAAAGAAGGGGTGTGACTGGATGCCCCGCAGTGGGGGAGATAGTTCCCCAAATCTCTCTCCCTTGGCTTTTCTGGTCTCCTGAATCTATTCTTCCACAACCAAACAATGTCTTACTGAGCAAATGGAAAGGGAGAGGACTTACCTGGGAGCCAGTAGGACCCTTCGCTGGCCACAGGGATTGCCCACAGTGGGCCAGAGAGACTGGCAAGGGAGAGGCAGATCCAGGTCAGCTTGTCCATCATGCCTCCCCAAAACGTCAGCGCTGAGATTCCCACCTGGCTGATGCGTCTTCTCCTGCTGTTGCCCCCATCATGTGCTTTTATGCCATAGGTCCACCCGTGATGGCGAGTGACCTCATGACTCCACCCAGCGCGGATTCTCCAATGGCTGTCTCGTCCGTGGAAGTGGCAACGCAAGCACGCTCTTCGCATTGATGTCATCTTTCAGAGTAGCGGTTCTCAGACAATAAATTTACTGTCTCGTTGGCCCGGTGGACAAAGCGAACATGATCTCCGACGAGGGGTGGGGTGGGGAAAGAGCAGGGAAAAAAGTTTATAAATCGGGCATAAAATAAAAGAGAGCACCTTCCAGCGATAAATCATGAGCTTAATGAAAGAGCTGGACGTCATTTGAAATGGGCAGAGTATTGAAATGGCTGATTTATGAACCTGGGCAGGCCTGACGCAAAGGATCTGGGACTGAACGGATTGCGCTTTTTCTCACTTCCCTCCCCCCTCCATCTTTTGGGAAGATGGATGAATGAGAATGAGAATGTTTGAAGCTGCCATGCCAAGATGGTGAAGCACACGAGGAGGGAATGACAGATCCTATTTCAACTTCTTCACATCAAGGAAAGTTGAGATGAAGTTCTCGGTGGACTTTTTCCCATTTTGTTTTTTTCTTCTTCCCTTTCCCCACTTGCTGATGCCACATGCAAGAGGGATATAGGTGATCTGCCACGGCATTATAAAAAAACATCAACATGTACGCAACCATGTCCAAAGAGCACAAGGGTGGTGTATTCATCTCAGCTGCAGTGCACCATGCCAGCAACGCTGGTCTTATGTGGGAATGTCAGCAACGACACTGAGCCGGTTGGTTGGCCGTGCCTGCCCCACTCTTGAGGGCCGGTGAGAGTATGACCAGAAAAGGGCAGAGGCAAAAAAAGGAGGAGTCCCTCTAGGCAGGGACTGTGGGGCTGCCACAGATAGCCGAGTGCCTCTTATGTGAAAAGACGTACGCTCCCTCAATGGTCACCTGGTGATGGACTCCGCTGGTCCAGTTTCCCAATATCCTCCAACTAAAGATACCCACTTTTAGTCCCTGATTGGCATGGCTGGCCCAAGATATCTGGGCACCTGAGGCAGGCCCCAAAATGGCACCTCCCTCTCTGCCAGGGAAGAAGGGCTGGGGTGGGGGAAAAGATTGATATTGGGATCTGCTGCCCCAGTGGATTCTGTTGCCTGAGGCGGGTTCCTCATCTTGCCTCATGGGAGAGCTGGCCTGGCCGATTGGGCCTCCTCTATGTCCAAAGATTGAGGCAAAGGAAGCCCAGAGGAGGTGCTGTGAGTGTCATGGATTGTGTGGAGTGCATTGCACCCCTGCACCAACCTCCTGGGGATTGGGCTCCTGAGGATGAAACGTGGACCTTTTGCTTTCAAAGCAGGTGCTTCTAATTATTCAGGTCATTTATTTTCCCCTCCTGTCAAAAATAGGCCCATTGAAATATTTAGAAAGCATAAAGGTTAAAGCTGGGGTCAGGGAGTGTCCGCAGTAGGCTTCCCCGGCCTGCTGCCCTTCAGATGTTTTGGATCACAGCTTCCATCAACCTCAGCCGACACAGCTGTATGATGCTGCTGCTGGGGCTGCTGGGAATTGTAGTCCAAAACATCTGGAGGGTGTCAGGTTGAGGAAAGCTGTTTTAGGGAGAGGAAAGGGCCATGGCAGAATGGTCAGTGTGTATGTTCGGGTGCAATACATTTATTCCTTCAGCCTGCCGTCATCTCGGGTCAAACAGGTTTGTAGGTTTGTAGGTATTTCAACAATCCAAAAAGCCTGTTTGACCAGAGACCAGATAAGTCACCAGCCAAATCTGCGCATAAATTCGATTCAAGCTTTAGTTTAACTCATTGACGAGGCTGCAAGTCAAGGGCACAGGCTTTTATTTTGAGGGGTTATCATTTCTTTCGGAAAAAATATCATCATTGGGAAGGGGGAAAATATGGTCATGAACAGCATAAGATCAACAATACTTTGCTTACCATTGCGCTACAGGGACATGGAATGAAAGCAAAAGTATGGGCAATGGCCTTTCTTTCAAACTATGAAGTTTAGTTCATTTCTAAGCCACTTGAGACTTCAGAAGGTGAAAGAGGCACTAGCATTGAGGGTTGTTTTTTTTTTGTGGTTGTTTTTTTTGTTTGTTTTTTTTGTAGCCATGGGCCAATGTGGCTCCTGGCTTTATCTAAAGTCAGTTTCTGAGGGTCACAAGTGAAGCAAAATATAGTAAGAGCTGTCCTTGGAGGTTTTCAAACGGTAGCTGGATGGCCATCTCTCATGGATGCTTTAGCTGAGATTCCTACATTGCAGGGGGTTGGACTAGATGACCCCTGGGGTCCCAACTCTACGATTCCACGATTCCCATGTTGCCCACTGTGAGAACAAGAGGCTAGGTGGGCCGCATTTGCTCTGACCCAGCAGGCCTCTTCTAATTGCTACGGGAGTCGGAAAGTTGGATGATTAATCGGCATGCCGGGCTCAAATGGATTGACAGCTCTCTCTTGATGGGAGAGGAGCCGGCTGCCTCCTCCGGCCCGCTCCTTCTATCTCCTCCTCGGTGACTCATGGGCCTCATTTCATTTTGCTGTAGCGCAAAGTAATTAGGTCTGTGTGGAGACGGCGCGACCTCATTGCTCACAACAAACCCTTCTTCTCCTTCAACAAATTGCCAGTGACAAAAGCGTCAACCTCCACTCGGAGGAGCCACAGCGGAAAGCTAATGAAGGGAGACCTTCTTGAGAAGGTGCAGCCCACAGAGGTGCGTCATGAAGAGGCTGGCAGCGGTGGGTGGGGGTTGCCTGTGCCCTCCTGCCTTCACCTTGGCTGCTCATCGCCTCTGGCCCATGACGGTGGCATCTTCCGACACAAACGGACGTCAGTTGGCACTGCAGCGGCACGGAGATGAACCAAGAAGTGTTGAGGCGGAGGACATGGAGGGAAGATTTCCGACAATGGCAGTGTTATAAGAAAAAACCTGCTCCTTTTCTCTTATGGGGTATCCAAGAGCCCATATAGAGTCCTTAAGTGGGTCCCCTATTGGTAGGAGAAAATAACAGAGGCCAACCTGAGTACAGTGGTGGTACCTCGGGTTACAGACGCTTCAGGTTACAGACACTTCAGGTTACAGATTCTGCTAACCCAGAAATAGTACCTCGGGTTAAGAAATTTGCTTCAGGATGAGAACAGAAATTGTGCAGCAGTGGTGTGGCAGCAGCTGGAGGCCCCATTAGCTAAAGTGTTTCCTCAGGTTAACAGTTTCAGGTTCTCTGGAACGAATTAAGTTCTTAACCCAAGGTACCACTGTATATTGAGAAGCAAAGCAGCTAGTAAGCCTGATCTTTCTTAAACTGTTGCAACGGGGTGGGGTCCCCACTCACCACACGCAGGAGGGAGGAGCACACCGAACAACGGTGCACAAGCCCTTATATAGACTTTTGAAATTGCCCACCCTGTAGCCCAAGACCCCCCCCCCAAAACACCATACATACATCACAGAAGGAGGAGTCTACAGCAGGGGAGGCGGTCTACAGCGGTCTAAATCCGGCCTCCCAGGATACCTGATAATGGTCACTGATTGCTTTACCTGGGCAGCCCGGCTATTCTTTTGTGATGGTTAATACTTTAGTTCCTGAATCCAGGTCTCAGGCTCACCCTATTCATACACAAATACGCCCTGAAGACAGGATTTGTAAGCAAAAGACAATGGGGAGGCTTTCCCATTTCCTTCCTCCTTGCAGAGAAATATTTGAGGTCAATTTGGGAGAGTCAAAATGGATTCAGGATTGCTCTCCTGTACTATTTCAGACGCAGGTGGCGCTGTGGGTTAAACCACAGAGCATAGGACTTGCTGATCAGAAGGTCGGCGGTTCGAATCCCCGCGACAGGGTGAGCTCCCGTTTCTCAGTCCCAGCTCCTGCCAACCTAGTAGTTCGAAAGCACGTCAAAGTGCAAGTAGATAAATAGGTACCGCTCTGGCAGGAAGGTAAACAGCATTTCCGTGTGCTGCTCTCGCTCCCCAGAAGTGGCTTAGTCATGCTGGCCACATGACCCGGAAGCTGTATGCCGGCTCCCTCGGCCAATAAAGTGAGATGAGCGCTGCAACCCCAGAGTCGGCCATGACTGGACCTAATGGTCAGGGGTCCCTTTACCTTTACTATTTCAGACACAGTGTTTATATACTTATGTATGTGTTTGCCTTGTACATTTATGAACATTTAATTTATATTTGAGACCTTATAATTCTTATAACAGCAGGATAAGGCCTAGAACAGTTTTTTGAGATCATAGGGGGCAGGTGCCTACTTTGGGGCAACACCAGTGCCACGCTAGGCAGCAGCCTTCCCCTTTCGTCCATTTGATGCCACCTCTGCCAAGAAGCCAGGAGCGGGCTTGCACTCTGGGCCTCCATGAAGACTCGCTGGTTCTTCCCTAAACAATCCCTCAAGCATCACACCAGGACCACGTACGTATAGCGAGGGGAGGGGAGACACAACTGCCCTGCCTTGGCAATACAAGCATCTCCTAAGAGAGGCCTCCAAACCCTTTCCCAGCTGCCAAAACATCGCTCTTTGTAGTGCCTTCTCTTGCATGGAGCCCTGCTGGGCTGGCATGTGACCCGTACAGCCCCTTCTGCCCAAGCGGAGCCTTTTCGAGCAGCACGCTGGCATTTCACAACCAAAACCCTCCCCACCCCGTTCACCATGAGGGAAAACAAGTCTGGCATGAGGCCAGAGGTGCCTCCTCACAGCCGAGTCCCCTCTCAGCCCCCGGCAAGGGCAGGCCTCCTGGGAGAGGTTGAAGAAGCTGCCCCAAAAGGAGGCCCCAGTCCTCGCTGCCTCCCAAGACGAGCAGCGACTCTTGGGGAGACGGGGAGATGTTGCGGCCTAGATGTTTAGGTTCCACTTGCTGCTCTAAAGGCAAGCCCAGCGGTGCCGCAGGGTATCGCAACTATGACATAATGCTTGTTGTTGTTTAATTGTTCAGTCGTGTCCGACTCTTCGTGACCCCATGGACCAGAGCACGCCAGGCCCTCCTGTCTTCCAATGCTTCCCGCAGCTTGGTCAAATTCATGTTCGTAGCTTCGAGAACACTGTCCAACCATCTCGTCCTCTGTCGTCCCCTTCTCCTTGTGCCCTCCATCTTTCCCAGCATCAGGGTCTTTTCCAGGGAGTCTTCTCTTCTCATGAGGTGGCCAAAGTATTGGAGCCTCAGCTTCAGGATCTGTCCTTCCAGTGAGCACTCAGGGCTGATTTCCTTAGGAATGGATAGGTTTGATCTTCTTGCAGTCCATGGGACTCTCAAGAGTCTCCTCCAGCACCATAATTCAAAAGCATCAATTGTTCGGCGATCAGCCTTCTTTATGGTCCAGCTCTCACTTCCATACATCACTTCTGGGAAAACCATAGCTTTAACTATACAGACCTTTGCCGGCAAGGTGATGTCTCTGCTTTTTAAGATGCTGTCTAGGTTTGTCATTGCTTTTCTCCCAAGAAGCAGGTGTCTTTAATTTCGTGACTGCTGTCACCATCTGCAGTGATCATGGAGCCTACCTGGAGTAGGAAGTGGCAAGCTACTCCAGTATCCCTGCCAAGAAAACTCCAATGACATAAGGCAGTGGTTCCCAATTGTTAGTCCCCAGTCCTCAGGGGGTCTGCATAACCCACCCAAGGGGTCCTTGGCACCCATTCACATAACAAAAGCTACCATTGAAATATATAAGATTCGAAAGTAAAGGGTCAGTGGCTTTGATTTTGAAAAGGGGGGGAGGGGTCCGCAGTACTTGGCCAATTGGGAGCCACTGATGTAGTGAATTGAATAGAATGGAAGGCAAGAGGCAGGAGAGGCGTCTAATTTTGGCCTTGCAGAGGGTGCCGCTGAAATTTGAAAGGTCAAAGTCCACTCCAGATTCCCCTCTCCACTTGGGTACTCTGGACTTTAAAATTTGTTTCAGAAATCTATTGCTCGGCTTGAAATTGCTTACACTACAAGTGAGGAGGCTTACAATTGCACTCTGCCAGCAGATGGCGCTGGTAACCTTGCTTGTCATTTATTTTTCCGCCCAAATGGCAGAACCCAAAAACGGGTTTGCATCTGGGGCTCTGAGGTCCCCATGCCCCATACTTTTTATAAGAGGCAATACATATATACAAACTTGTGGTTCTTAAAGGATCAAACACCGCTTGCTTATTTGCTTAATTTATGCATTGCTTCCCAAGAAACACCTCATAGCAATTAACAATAATAAAAGATCAACAGTAAAAGCAATTTCATACACAGACTTGGGAGGGAGCTCCGAAGGGTTGTGGTGCCGCCACACTAAAGGCCTGATTCCTGCATCATGTGGGGGTGGGACAGATCTCTTCTATCTGCAGCACAAAGTCTAGTCTGCAAAGCATGCTATAGAATCATAGAATTGTAGAGTTGGAAGGGGACAACGTGGGCCTTGAACCCACAACCTTGAGATTGCCTCAAGCTCTGCCGACTGAGCTACCAGCTGAGTATATAAGGGGCAAGACGCTCTCTTAGTTTATCCTGGTACCGAGCCGCATAGGGCTTTGTATACCAGGACCAGCATATTAAACTTAGTCCCGCAGCTAACTGGCAGCGGGTTCAAGGCCTTCAGCACTGGCGTAACATGAAGCCAATACTGTATTCTGCCCCCAGGGAGCAGTCCAGCTGCTCCTTTTTGCACTCGCTGCAGGTTCCAGGCCAACCACACAGAGGGCATTTCAGTAATCCAGCCTGGCAGTTTACCAGCACATGGCTGCAGCTGGTGAAAGGAACTCCTGGCCACTGAGGACAGCTGGGCTTCTATTTATTTATTTTTCCATTTTTTTAATTCATTTCATAACACAAATAAACAATACAAACAGAAATACAAACAAATTCTTGTCTTATCCTTATTTTTTCTAAACATTGTTAGGTGAGCTTCCCCAAGTCCCCCCTATCTGATTTTTATTTTACCTCACCTTTAGCAGTTTCATATATCATAATTTTTAACCATTTTTTTAATCACACTTACTTTTACCTTAAAAAATCTTCACACTTTATCACTTACAAATAATACTTTTTAAAAATACACTATCTTCTACTTCTAACCCTACAGCCCATATCCACTTCCAAAGCTATTCAAAGATTTAAACATTAACATATTTTTCCAAATATTCTTTAAACTTCTTCCAGTCTTCTTCCACTGTCTCTTCTCTCTGGTCTCGGAGTCTCCCAGTCAGTTCAGCAAGTTCCATATGGAGGACAGCTGGGCTTCTAGCGACACAGATGATGCAGGCGAATCCCTGGATTTACAAACTTACTCTTTCAGAGGGGAGTATGCAGGCAATTGTCCCAGCTGGAGAACTGGACACTCTCAGCACCTCTGCCTTGCCAGGATTCAGAATCAGTTTGTTGGCCCTCGTCCAACCGACCACTGAGTCCAGCCACTGGTCCAAGGTTTGCACAGCTTCTTCTGATTCAGATGTTACGGAGAAATTGTTCCACCAGCACACAGAGGACACTGTGCCCCGAATCACCAAATGATTGTTCCCAATGGTTAGTGTGGGAGGTTAAATAGCTCTGAGAACAAGCTGGTACCCTTCGGCACCCTACGGTACAACTGCTGCCCTCTCCCAAAATAATAATCACCCAGTGCCAGTGCTATTTGTCTAGAAAAAAAGAGGTGCTGGAACTCACTTGGAAATGTCCCCTTTGGTAAAACATGGACCCTCCTCAATACCCATCTCACAGAGTCAGTTCAGGAAGATTCCACCATCAATGGAATATTTGCTGAGAGATTAAGCAAGAATAATAGGGTGGCCAGGGCTTTTATTCAGCCAGAACTCAGTTCCGGCACCTCTCAGGTGGGCACCATTGCCATAATAAGAGAACAAGGGAGGTGTTTCAAGGTGAGTTCTGGCACCTCTTTTTCTTGAAAAACAGCACCACAGGGGGGCTCTCCCCTTGTCCTTGTCCTTCTCCCCATGAAGTTCACCCATCAGGACACTTCAGGCCTTTAAAGAGCCAGGCTTGGACCCAGCCTGAAAAGGGACAAAGTGATCAGTTTCACCCACTGTCTTGCCACTGTCTCCCTTAATCGCCTTTCCCCCATGGAGGGTATTTGCCACAAGCTGCTGGGTCCAGAGTGAACTTTCTTCTCAGGAGTGGTGGGATCCCCATCTCTTTCAAGAGGTCCAGGACCACTCCCCTCGTGCCAAGATGTGTTCAGCCACCTCTGAATTATGTATTCAGACAATCTTATATACTGCCCAATTGCAATCGTCTTTAAAGCCATACAAACGTCAGACAAGTTCGCTCTGGATCCTGTTAGGATGGTAGTTAATAACTCGAACCACACACACTTTTTTTTCATCTTTTTTTTTTTAACCCGAACTAAAACAAGTTTTCTTGCATTTGCTGAAAACCTTTCACAACATCATCCAAGTGACCTCTGTGAGCATTTCGATTTCAAATACTCTGATTGTTCCTACTTTTAGTTAAGGATTTTTATTTATCTTGCTTGCAGCCTTTATTGGGGGGTGGGGCCTTTTCGTGGAGGAAGGAACCTGGACAGCTCAGTTGGCTAGAGCCTGGTGCTGATCCTGCCAGGGTTGCATGTTCGATCCCCTGCAGGGGTTATACTAGATCCCTTCCAACTCTACAATTCTACGACTTGCTTGATTTACGCCTGGCAACGCCTGGGGTCCCTTCGTCCTGATGGGTCTCCTTTGAGTAAATTTAGCTGGCTGCAGCCCCCGTTTCCTCCTCCGCCTCCTCCTCCCCTTGCTTTAATCCTACGCAAGGCCGCTTATCCAGGCGGTCGCCGGGCAGGAGGACGAGGTAGGAGCCGCTGCTGCAGCTGGATCCGCCCGCTTCCCTCCTTCCTTCTTGCGCTCCTTGGGGAGGCCTCCGGGACCGGGGAAGGCGGCGGGCCCCGTGGGTGGGTAGGCGGGCAGGGGCTGCGGGGGGGGGGGGCTCGGCGGGGCCAGGAAGGCGGGGGAGGCGTCGCCCAGCCTCCCTCCCTCCTTTCCTTCCTTCCTCCCATCCGCCTGCGGAGCCGCAGAGCCGCCGCCTCCTGCCCGCCAGAAGGCGGGGCGAGAGCGCCTTGGCCGCGCAGGCAGGCAGGCAGGTAAGTACTTGGGTGGGTGGTTTTGGGCTGGGGGTCTCCCTCGTCCCTTCTCATTATGGCGACTTGGATGAGAGGTTGGGGGTGGCCTCCCCCTCCCCAGCAGGTGGAGGGAGGGGCCGGGGGGGCTTCGTCCAACAACAGCCCTGCGAGGTAGTCCCGCCTTCCTCTGGCCCGGCGTCCTGCAAGTGTAGGCGGGGGGGGGGGGTGGAGGAAGAAAGGGCGGGGTCCATCACGGCCAAGAGTGGAGACCTGGCGCAGCAACCCGGATGCGGGGCTCCCCTCTGGGCTTTGCAGCAAGGGTAGCTCAGGCCAGACAGGGGAAGGAGGGACCAGGGTCGTGGCTATGCCCCCTCCCACCATGGCATGCCTGCCAGGTTGCCTTGCCTCGCTGTAATCCTCTGGTCATGTGCAGAGTGCCGCCTCCTCCTCCTAAAAGGGATCAATCTTGCCGTCAGCCTGTCTGCATGCAACCCCCCCCAAAAAAAAATCGACCCCCACGGATCTGCAGGTGAGACCTGGGGAACCTTGGGAAGGGTTGCAGCCAGCAGAGGCCCTTAAAAGGAACAGAGGTGCTACTGGCCATGTGCAAAGTTCCTCCCCCTGTTGTATATTAGCAAAGGAGGGTCCAGTCATGTCCCTGATAACATGAAGTCAAAACCAAACCCAAAATGGCAGCTTGCTAAAAATCCTGGAGGGGCTGTAGAGGTCACCTAGTTTAAATCCACATCCCCACCCCCCACACCACGCTGCTCATTGCAGGAATTTGCAACTGCAGCAGTCCCTTGGGGGAGGCTGCCCATTCTACCCACAGCGAACGAGGGCCCACTGGCTTCAAAGGTAGCCTCAGTCTCTGCTCCACTATCAAATAATAGATCTTAGCTGCTCGGAGGTTATCTGCTCCCCTTCTCCCTTGGTTCTGGTCCTGCTTGCTGGAGTATCTGCAGGGGATTCCTCTGAGAGCAACTACACATCTCTTACAGTGGCTTTACAATGCTTCACAAGAACATCTTGCTAGAAGGACAAAATTCAAGCCGTTTGATCATTTTGGTTGAACAGTGTGTGTATCTGTGTGTGTGTGTGTGTGTGTTACGGTTGCATATCTTTTAATTAACTTCTAGGGTTGCCATGTTTCTTGCATGCTCTCCTTTGGATTCCAATGAGGGCCCTTGCTCATGTTCTGGGGGTCAGGAGGAAATGGGGTTATGATATAGGGGATTTGGCAAAGACTTTCCGAGCGCTGGAGGGACGCGGGTGGCGTTGTGGGTTAAACCACAGAGCCTAGGACTTGCCAATCAGAAGGTCGGCGGTTTGAATCCCTGCGACGGGGTGAGCTCCCGTTGCTCTGTCCCTGCTCCTGCCAACCTAGCAGTTCGAAAGCACAAAAGTGCAAGTAGATAAATAGGTACCACTCCGGCGGGAAGGTAAACGGCGTTTCCGTGTGCTGCTCTCGTTCGCCAGAAGCAGCTTAGTCATGCTGGCCACATGACCTGGAAGCTGTACGCCGGCTCCCTTGGGCAATAAAGAGAGATGAGCGCCGCAACCCCAGAGTCGGTCACGACTGGACCTAATGGTCAGGGGTCCCTTTACCTTTACCTTTCCGAGCGCTGGGTTAATTGATGGAGAAGTCGGGGCTGCAGTGAGCCTGCTGGGAATGGGTTGCAACTCTGCAACTGCAAATGTGTTCATGTTACTACACACACACACACCATGTGTTTCACATCTGCACAGCTTCATTACTGTCAGATTTGTTACCTGTTTTGTGTGCGCACCGGGGGATATTGACAAGATGGGGGGTGTCTTCACTCTTCCGACCTTGGGCAGAGATGAGCTTTGTGAACGCAGAGGGGAAACCTAGCGCTCAAAATGCAGCGAGTGCAGAATAAAGGGAAGTCTGGATGGAGCCACGATACAGAGAAATTGAGCAGGAGAAGCTCTACCCACCCTTTGTCTCCCTGAGAGGAAGCGCTTCACATTTGCAGTCTTACAGGGGAAAAAATATGAGGCACATAGGGAGAGTAGACCCCCACACATCAACCGGGCACATTCATATGCCCTTACTTGGGAAAAGTTGCATTCCTCTCTGGCTGCTATTTCCAGAAGGAATCCACAGTCTGCAAGCTCTCCACTGGGGAGTTTGTTTAAATTTAGGAATGAGCAGAGACTTTGCACAACCAGACCAAGCCTTGATGAAGGGGAGGTTGGCACCGCGCTAGAAGTTAGAGAGAGGTCAGGGGTCCCTTGTGAGTGCGCCTTCCATGTGCCTACCTCAAGTCAGGTATGTTTTATATAAAGCTTTGAACCACCTTCTGATTTTGTGTGGAGTGATTTCGTGTGGGGTTGTCTGTTGGCAGTAAATATCATCCTCACTTTTCTGTGTTAGGTCATAAGTTCAGCTCCTCTTCTTCCATTAAGGGGAACAAGAGTAGAATCTCTGTTCAGCTAGGCTGAAAAGCAAGACATGGCTAGAAATGGCCTAGGGCTATTCTAGGGACAAATGACAAATTGGCAAATCTCGGAGTCTTGATGGTGTTCATCTAAGTAGGGTTCTTAACACAATCCTCTTCATGTGTTTGTTGAAGTAAGCCCTAGTGAGTTTAGTGGGACTTACATCTATTTATTTTTTTGCAGGATTTCAGCCTAAAGAACTTGGATATGAACTTGCTCAAAATATTCCACCTCTTGCTAAAATCTTCCCCCTTAGCAGAGAACTGGAAGGCAGGCAGCTTAACATGTATATTTATTTATTTATTAAGTGTATCCAGGGGCAGGGGGAGGATCCAGGAAATTGCATTGTAATGTCCGTTTCAGGTAAATTGGTGGAAAGCATAATTAAAGACGAAATTGATCATGCACATAGAAGAACGAGTCTAGCTGAGAATGAATCAGCAAGGCTTCTGTAAAGGGAAGTTCTGCCTCAGCAACCTTTTAAGAGTTTGTGAAGAAGAGTCAGGGAGCACGTGGGTAAGGGGAATCCAGAAGATGTTGTATACGTCTTCTGACACCCAGCGTAGCATAGTGGTTAGAGTGTTGAGCTATGAACTTGGAGACTTGAGTTCAAATCCCCTCTCAGCTCCCTGGGTAAGCTTGGGCCATTCACCATTCCTTGGAGGAAACACGGGGTAGAAATGTAATAATAAGCACACTCAAAAACCTTTTGACAAAGAAACACTTCACCGAAAGCAAATTAAATCAAATGCATTTAACAGTCATAGGATAAGACAATAGGCCTTTTTTAGGAGTTAGTAACTAATTAAAGAACAGTAAGCAGAGGGTGGAGTAAATAAGTATTTCTTGCAAAGGAGGAAAGCAAAAAGTGGAGTCTGTCTGCCTGCATACTGAGGGAATCGGAGCTTGTTGTGACTCTCCCCAGAGGGTGCTGTGCAGTCGTGGCAAATAGCTTAGTGCAAACACTGTGCGACAGCTGCGGAAAAGGCTAATTCCATGCTGGGGATTATTAAGAAAGGGACTGAAAATAAAACTGTCAGTATCGTAATGCTCTTAGGCAAATCTTTGGTGCAGCAGCTGCATTTGGATCTCTTTCCCCACCCCCATTTCAAAAAAAGTAGAGTAGGAAAAGGCAGAGCAATCAAAAATATGTTGGGACTATGGAGGCAACTCCCCAAAGGAGTAAGGCTAAAGCTACCATTATTCCTGTTGAGACAACTTCCCCACCCACCCACCATAATACTAGAAGTTCAGGTCGCCCAGTGAAACTTGCCAGCCGGCAGATCTGAGCGAGATAAAAGAGAGCCGCTGTTCGCAGAGTGTGCAATTTTAACTTGTGGAATTTGCTTCGGCAAGAAGATGGCGGCAGGTTTAGAAAGGGGAATAGACACGTGGGGCAGTGGCTGTGTTGGTGGAGAGGAAGGCAAGCTGCCCATTGAGGCTGGCAGCAACTGGAAGCCACCCCATGCCTTTGTGCCATCCTCTGCTGGGTCACCCATCTTGCCACTCACCATGTTGGCAGCAGGAGGTGCAGGGAGACAGCACTGGGCTCCTTTGGGAGGAAGAGCCGGGTATAGATGTGATCAAGTGGAATGTTTGCCCAGTGTTGATCATGAGTTCACACGCCTTCTTTTCTCTCAATGCCCTCCAGATGTTTGGGACTGTAACTCCTGCAGTTTAGGAGTGGGGATTGCAGTTTAGAACGACAACTGGAAGGCAAATCTCTCTCTCTCTCTCTCTCTCTCTCTCTCTCTCTCTCTCTCACACACACACACACACACACCTTCCCTAAATCAGGGTTTTCCAAACTTGGGCCTCCAGCTGTCTTTGGACTACAAACCCCCATCACCCCTAGCTAGAAGGACCAGTGAAAGCCTTGCACAAGAGTTCTTTGGGGACCCTGTGGGGTATCTCTTGTTCCTGGGCTCGGGGAACTCTTACACAGAAGCATTTCCTCTTGCGCTGGCCCTGGGAGAGAGTTTTTTGGAGGAGCGTGCTCACCTGTCAGCACCGACAGGCTTTGCCAGGCGAACCTCCCTGAGAGAGCCGCAGAGATAACCCGGGCTTATGCAATGGGAAGGGTTTCTCCTCCAGCATCTCTGAAACCCACTTAGGTTATCATCACTAGGCAACCCCAGTAACTCGTAGCCTCTCTTCTTGCAGGTTGCCTTTTCAGGAGTCCATGAGAGCACAGCCCGGTAGCTGAAGATGACGGAAGTTCAGATTGACACCTCCCGCCTGCCTCCGGTGCAGGAAGGTAAGAGGCTAGGGGTTCACCTTGGGGTGTGTGTGTGTGTGTGTGTGTGTGTGTGTATAAATATATATTAGGAAACATGAAGTGAAGCTTCTCTGAGGGTGATAATCCCACTTTACTGATTTGCAGCTTGAAATGCGTGAAATTTCTAACCTTGAAAGGTGTGGGCTATTGTTGTTGTTATTTATTATTATTATTATTATTATTATTATTATTATTATTATTATTATTATTATTATTATTATTAGAATTTATATACCATCCTATACCTGGAAGTCTCAGGGTGGTTCACATAAAAAGACCACAGTATATAAAATAAAAATAAAAGCAATAACCTAATAATACCCCCCAAAAGAGCCACATTTTAAAAGGGTATGGGATGTTGATCAGGTCAACCAAAGGAACGTTTTTGCCTGGTGCCTAAAGGCGGACTTCCCTGGGGAAAGCATTCCACAGATGGGGAGCCACTGCAGGGTCCGGGTAGGTTCATATGGGAAGAGGTGGGCCTTGAGGTATTGCAGTTGCATTTTTAAGAGCAAAACCACAGCTTTGCCCAGTCGCCATCATGGCAAGGCAGGGACTTCTGGAAAGCCGACTTGCAGAGCCCAGCCAACAGTCTGCCTCAGAACTTGGAAGCTCCATTCTTAAGGGTAATGTACAGTGGTGCCTCGCAAGACGAAATTAATTCGTTCTGCGAGTTTTGTCGTCTTGTGATTTTTTTCGTCTTGCGAAGCACGGTGTCGGAAAAGTTTTGGAAAAGCTTCAAAAATCACCAAAGTCTTCAAAAACCTCAAAAAAGGCTACCACACCGCGTGCTATGAGTTGCTCCTCGAAGTCAAGTCGCAACTGTATTAACGGTTTTAAGAAAAAGGAAACAAACTTGCAAGACGTTTCCGTCTTGCGAAGCAAGCCCATAGGGAAAATCGTCTTGCGAAGCAGCTCAAAAAACAAAAAACCCTTTCGTCTTGCGAGTTTTCCGTCTTGCGAGGCATTCGTCTTGCGAGGTACCACTGTATATGCTGCTCTTCTACAAAAAAGAGAAATGTACAAAATAATCATCAAAACAGATCAGCTTATAAGAAGTAAATAAGGAGGCCAGATACAGGATAAAGGAAGTCTTTTATTTGGTTTTTTGTATTGTTGTATGTTATGCTTATTGTATGTTATGTTCACGTTTAATGAGGGTGGGTTTCTGTATTGGGGGGTGGGAGGTTTATGTTATGTTGTAAATAAAATTTCTAATAAAAATTAAAAACAAATAAACAGAGCAGGTGTGGTGCAAGCCCCCAAATGCCACCAGGTGCTGAGATACGCGGCGTGCCAAACAGCCACAAGCTCGCCCGCTTAGAGATGTGTGCCAGTTTCCATCTCCTTGCTTCTGCTGTGGGAGCAAAGGCCCAGGAAACCCACTTGCCCTCTGGAGTCTGCCATGGTCTCCAATTGATGGCTGGCAACTGTATGATACCTGGAGGCAGAGCCCCCTTTAAAAAAAGAGAGAAAAAGTCCAGAAGGGAGAGGGTCATGAAAGACATCTCCTTTCCCTTGCTTGCTTTCATTCCTCCTGCCTCTAATTAGACAGGGAGGAGAGAGCAAAATCCTGTCCCTGGCATGCGGCTGCTTGCTCAGTGTACTGGGAGATTTGCTTCAAACTTCAAAGTTCAGTACAGAGTTCAGTACAGTGGTACCTCGGGTTACAGATGCTTCAGGTTACAGACGCTTCAGGTTACAGACTCCGCTAACCCAGAAATAGTACCTTGGGTTAAGAACTTTGCTTCAGGATGAGAACAGAAATAGTGCTCTGGCAGCACAGCGGCAGTGGGAGGCCCCATTAGCTAAAGTGGTACCTCAGGTAAAGAACAGTTTCAGGTTAAGAACGGACCTCCAGAACGAATTAGGTTCTTAACGAGAGGTATCACTGTACACAGATCCAGTGGCTGCAGAATGATGGCCCCAGGTGGTATTTGGAAAGGTGGCTCAAGCTGTGGAAGGGCGTCCAAATCTAATGCCAGTCCCTTAAAAATATATATATATAAAATCCCCTCCCTGTGGCCCAGTTAACCAGGGTAGTCTTCCCCAGCCTGGTGCCCTTCAGGTGTATTGGACCAGGGGCAGCTGCTACACCTTGCCCTGCCAAGATCTCCTCTAGAATTGTGTGAGGATGACGATTGTGAAGGCCTCAGAAAGCACCTGCCAAGATGGGCGTAGCTAAGGCCTCTGAGAGAAGCTTGCTTTCCCCCCCTCCCAGCACTGCAGTGTTGGGGAGGGGCGCATTTTTTCCGCCACTGAGATTTGATTCCGGGCCAGTAATTATAATGCGTGACATGTCCCTTATTCACCTTGTAATGCGATACGGAGAGGGACGGGGAAAGGATTAAATGAATGTAATTTGGGAAGGAGGAGGAAAGCGATGCCAGCTGGAAATGAGGTCGTGAGGCTGAGTGGAGAGCCATTCGGGGAAGCAAAGCTCAGAGTGGCGGGGTTTCCACTGACCTGTGGCCGCTTGACCATTCAGCTGCCTCTGGGAAGAGATTCTTCAGGGCCTCTCTGCTAAAAGAACAGCAACTTCCGGGCACCCCTGGGTCGCTTCCACAGGGCAGCTGGTTGTGGCCTCAGTGCTGCTCACACAGGCAGGCAGATATTATTATTATTTTTACAATAGCCACACCAAAGTGCCCCACCACCACCTTTAACCCAGAGTTCTGTTTTCCGTGGTGGTTTTTTTTTACTTCTCACACGTTCTGCAGAAGATGCAAGTCCACATTAAATGGAACCAGAATAACATCCGGTGGCAATGAGTTCCACAGGTTGCCTTTGAAGGAGTATTTCCTCTCACAACTCCAATTCCAGCCTGTTGTTGAATTCTAATTGATCATTGTTCTAGTTGCTGACTTCCAATTCTAATCCGTTCTTTCAGTGGTACGGAAAAAGGAATACAGTGGTACCTCGGGTTAAGAACTTAATTCGTTCCGGAGGTCCGTTCTTAACCTGAAACTGTTCTTAACCTGAGGTACCACTTTAGCTAATGGGGCCTCCCGCTGCTGCCGTGCAACTGCTGCACAATTTCTGTTCTCATCCTGAAGCAAAATTCTTAACCAGAGGTACTATTTCTGGGTTCGCGGAGTCTGTAACCTGAAGCGCCTGTAACCTGAGGTACCACTGTACAGATTTCAGGCAGCCCCCTCCCCCAAAATGGTACCACTTGAGCCCTTGACTTCCTTACTCGCTTGGAGGTTCCCTTCAAGTGGCGATTCCTGGAGTTGGGGGAGAAGGGCCCTATTCATCATGATGCAAGGACAATAAACTTGAAGAATGGTTTTGTTGTTTCATATTTTTTTTTTCTGTCTCTCCCCCCCCCCCCCCGGTGCTCCGCAGAAAAAAGATGCTGAGTGGGGGCTAACTTCCCTAGACTGGGTGTGTCTGACTTCTCATTTTTTGGAAGCAGAAGCTGTGTTTTTGCGCAGCACAAATGTGACCCCCACCGGGCTCTGTGACAAGGCTGGCTGGCACTCTTGAGCAAACGAGAGCTTTGCCAGGCACAAGAAGGCCTGGCGTGCCCAACATGGTCCTTTGTTGCCACCTTGGAAAAGGTTTTCCCTTGCAATGGGCAAACTTTATTTGCCGCCCTTTGGTTGAAGTGTGGTTGAGGCCTAAATGGCTTATTTGGGGGGGGGGTCACATCGTAAAGACTCTCCATGGCTGGCATTTGCCATGGCACCCGGTTTAGGCTCAGAGGTGCGGCCTTCCCTGCTTGCTCCCCTCCCTTTTTCTCTTTGTCTTGCGTAAACGGTGCCTGTAGACAGAGATCTTTCAACACCTTGTTAAGCTGTGCTGACTTGTCGGCCAAGTAGCTGTGGAATGGCTGGGTGGGCAGGGACTGGGTGTGGAACTTTGGACACACCCAGATTCTGGCAGGGCTCCTGCAAAGCGGCGCCTGCTGCCTTGGGCAGGCTGGCTGCCTTTTTGCCAAGGGAGCGCAGCTCACAGTCACCTCAGTGCTGCCGCCGCTGCCACCTCTTCCTCCTCCTGTTAGGAAGGCAGAATGGAAGTCCTGGAGGCAGCACTGATGCTCTGTGGGGTTACAAGTATTTGGCAGCAACTACACAAAACATGAGGGATGCGGGTGGCGCTGCAGGTTAAACCACAGAGCCTAGGGCTTGCCGATCAGAAGGTCGGCGGTTCGAATCCCCGTGACGGGGTGAGCTCCTGTTGCTCGGTCCCTGCTCCTGCCAACCTAGCAGTTCGAAAGCACATCAAAGTGCAGGTATATAAATAGGTACTGCTCCAGTGGGAAGGTAAACGGCGTTTCCATGCACTGCTCTGGTTCACCAGAAGCGGCTTAGTCATGCTGGCCACATGACCCGGAAGCTGTACGCCGGCTCCCTTGGCCAATAAAGCAAGATGAGCGCCGCAACCCCAGAGTCGGCCACGACTGGACCTAATGGTCAGGGGTCCCTTTACCTTTAAAGGTAAAGGTACCCCTGCCCGTACGGGCCAGTCTTGCCAGACTCTAGGGTTGTGTGCCCATCTCGCTCTATAGGCCGGGGGCCAGTGCTGTCCGCAGACACTTCCAGGTCACGTGGCCAGCGTGACAAGCTGCATCTGGTGAGCCAGCGCAGCACACGGAACGCCGTTTACCTTCCCGCTAGTAAGCGGTCCCTATTTATCTACTTGGACCCGGGGGTGCTTTCGAACTGCTAGGTTGGCAGGCGCTGGGACCGAGCAACGGGAGCGCACCCCGCCGCGGGGATTCAAACCACCGACCTTTCGATTCAAACCACCGACCTTTCGATCGGCAAGTCCTAGGCGCTGAGGCTTTAACCCACAGCGCCACCCGCGTCCCTCCCTTTACCTTTACCTTTACACAAAACATTCCTCCTCCAAATGCTGTTTCGGATGGCTGTGAGCTTCCTCGGTCCAAAACACAGCAGCCAGAGGACTGGCTGGCTGGCTGGCTATCCAGTCGCAACTATCTTAAAACAGATGCCCTGGTGGCTGGTTTGTCTTCAGGCCCAATTAAAAGTTCTGCTTGCATTTGTGTTTAGAGCGCTATAAACAATTTAGGCCCCAAACATTTGAAAGTCCCTCTACATCCATACCGGCCTTCTTCGGTGTTGAGATTTGCTGAGATGCACCTCCTTAATCTGGCCTATTTTGCTGGATTTGCATTTCTCTGTTTCCATTTTGAATGGCTCCCCCCCCCCCCCCCCATTTGATAATTGCAAAGGCCTTCCCTGTTTACGTAGCTGCAATGGTTGGAACTCAACCTGCTACTTTGTGGTGTGATGGATGGGTAAGAAAACTTGCAGATAAATGAAAATATTGGCAGAACTGGGCTCTGCTGTTGTTTAATTGTGTGTTCTCTTTCCCCCTGCAGTTTGCCGAGATTTTGCGGTCCTGGAAGATGGCGCTTTGGCTTACAGCCTTCAAGAGCAAGAGAGTAAGAGCTGATGGAACTCTTCCTACTCCTCTTTCTTGGGGCAAAGGCTCAGAGCAAGCCCAGCCTTGCCTTCCCTGGCCAGTGTTTTGGAATTTCTTGGGGTCTTTTTCTACCTGGTCTGGCTGGGCCCCTGGCTTCAGCATTCAACAACAACAACTTTATTATTTGTACCATTCCTACCTGGCTGAGTTTCTCCAGGCACTCTGGGCAGCTTACGGGATACAGTGGTACCTCAGGTTACATATGCTTCAGGTCATACTCCGCTAACCCAGAAATAGTACCTCAGGTTAAGAACTTTGCTTCAGGATGAGAACAGAAATCGCGTGGCAGCGGCGCAGCAGCAGCGGGAGGCCCCATTAGCTAAAGTGGTGCTTCAGGTTAAGAACAGTTTCAGGTTAAGAATGGACCTCCAGAACAAATTAAGTACGTAACCAGAGGTACGACTGTATATAAAAACGTAGTAAAATATCAAGCATTAAAACCTCCCTGATACAGGGCTGCCTTCAGGTGCCTTCTAAAAGTTTTGTAGTTCTTTATCTCCTTGACGCCTGAAGGGAGGGTGTTCCACAGGGAGGGTGCCACTACTAAGAAGGCCCTCTGCCTTTAGCATTGGAGTATTAACCCCCCCTCAAAACCCCCCGCATCCACTGCATCCACTTAGAGGCCTTCAGACGATCCCTGGAAATAGGTCCGTCCTTCATGCTCAAGGCATCCTTTGGAAGCGCATTTAGTTTTCCTAGTACGGGGTGCCTGTTGGAGCCAGAGTTTTTACGGCCTTTTTTTTAGTTAATTAAATGGAGCCTAGTGCTTCAGTGAATCAACCTTGCAGATTTTAACGAGGAACAGGCTTGACAGGCACCACTCTCTCCAGGGACACTCTCAAGGTTGACTCCTTTTGGCGGCCCTTTGGAAGGGGACGCTTCCTCCTGCAACCCAGATGGGCCGCCTTGCCCACCCCAGCCTGTCTTGGCTGCCACAGCGGGTGCCCATGAATCATTCCGCGACGTCATTCCCCGCTGCAGTGACGCACACGGTCCAGGCAGAGGACACTTCTCCCACCTCCCCCGGTGCCACCCCCTTCGCCACCCACACCCTGTCAGCGGGACTGATGGATGGCAGCTAAGATCAAGCCTGCCAGGGGTGGTGGGAGCAGCTGGCTGGCCAGCCAAGCAGCTCTTGTCTATGGCACCCAGGGGTGGTGAGTTAGGGTGGCAGGCTGAAGAGGAAAGAGCCTTCCTTCTCCGTCTCTCCTCACCAAGCACCCTTGAGAGGGCAAGAAAGTGTCAACAGCTACTGCCCAGCAGACAGGATCTGGAAGAGATCCAGTCAGATGAGCAGCTTGGCATCACGCCACCTGTTTGGGCTGCTACCTCAGAGTCCTATTGATCCACCTTCGCAGTCTTCCTTTCCCCCTTCTGCCCAGTGTCTGGAGAGGCAGCCTGAGGTGTGTTGCCCCCCGAAAGTGCGTCGCTTGAAGCAGGATCACACATGCCCTGCAGCAGCTCCTTTGCGTTGGGCCATGCCTCCTCCGTGGCAGCCATTTTGCGACTGGCGCCCCCACCACTCTCTCAAAATCCGGCCTACACGGACCGGCGGCAGCTCTCCAGTGTTCCAGACAAGGGAGTCTTTATTCCCAGCCATACCTGGAGATGCCCTTGAAGGCGAGGAAGGGAGGAGAGAGGAGGACATAAGAGGCCTCTCCATTCCAGCCCACGCAGTGAAGTTTCCATCTCTTTGCAGTTGAGCAGCATTACACTTCCAACATTCAGAAGAACCAGCTGGTCCAGAAGGACATCCGAATTGCCAAGAAACTTCAGGACCTGGAGGAGGAAGCCAGGAGGAAGCACCAGCTCTCTGAGCAGCAGAAGGAACTGTAGGTTTGCTTTGGAGTCCCAACTTTATTGCAGGGCGGCGGTGTCTCTTGCTTTGGGCGGGAGAGAGAGTTATGGTGATGCTTATGGGAAGGCATCCTAGTGGGATGGACAAGGCCTAGTCTTGGTTCTGCTGTGGCTGCCATCTTCCAGTGTTTCCCGAGCTTAGGTCTACAGCTGTTTTTGAACTACAGTTCCCATTGGTCCTGCTAGCTAGGGATGATGGGAGTTGTAGTCCAAAAATAGCTGGAGACCCACATTTGTGTAGACCGAGGGTGGATGAGCATGGATTGGATGTGGGGAAAGTGGGGCAGACTACTTCTGAAAGGACTCTTTTCCAAGCCTCTTTTTATTCATTGTATTCGCTTCTTAAATTTCTATACAGCCCTACACCCCAGGGTCACAGGGCGGTTTACAATATAAAAACACAAAAATACACAACATAGTGAAAATAAAAGCAATGCCCTCCCAAGTTTAAAAGGCCATAGGTTGTTTAATTAGCCAAAGGCCTGGGAGAAAAGAAATGTTTTTGCCTGGTGCCTAATGGTATGTAATGAAGGTACCAGGCAAACCTCCCTGGGGAGAACATTCCACAAGCGGGGAGCCACCACAGAAAAGGCCTGCTCACATGCTGGCACCTCCAGACCACTCAGGGAGTGGCACAAGAAGAAACGTCGCAGATTATGATCTCTAGGTCTGAGTCCCAGAGGTGGTCCTTGAGGTATTGCAGTCCTGAGCTGTTTGGGGCTTTATAGGTCAAAACCAGCACGTTGAATTGTGCCTGGAATTGGATTGGCAAGCAGTGGAGTTGAGCCAGAGTTGGCGTTATATGCTCAAACCGTCTTGCTCTGGAGTGAACAAATTGGCTGCTGAATTATGCATTGGCTGAAGTGCCCAAACCATCTTCAGAGGCAGCCCCGCATATGATGTGTTGCAGCAATCTAACCTAAAGGTTATCAGAGCATAGATGGCAGAAGTTGGGCTATCCCTGCCCAGATTAGATCAAGCTGTCCTTTGAGGCTGAAAGGGACGTAAACTGAGGTTTGTTTCCCCCCCTCTGCAACTCCAGTTATAATCTGAGCTGCAGAAGAATTTGGGGCTCTTTTTTGCAGGGAGGCAAGCCTTACAAGCCCACAGAGCTTGTGTCTGACCTTGCTTGTGGCGAGCTTTGCACCTGCAGTGCAAGCAGACAGAGCATACTGAACATGTTGAGGTCTAAAGTGTGCACCTGGTGCAGATGTGTATGCTAGAGGCAATGGATGACTTTTCTCTGTAGTTCCCCAGGTGCCTTTGTAAGGTTCCTGTACTCTTGAGGTCAGATTAACATCTGACAGGAGGCAGTGGCGTAGCGTGGGGGGTGCAGGGGGGGCCGGCCGCACCGGGCGCAACATCTGGGGTTAGGGCAAATCCACAGGTTAGGGGGCGCAAATCCACGGGTTAGGGGGCGCAAATCCACGGGTTAGGGGGCGCAAATTACTTGCCTTGCCCCGGGTGCTGACAACCCACGCTACGCCACTGACAGGAGGCCCTCTGAATTTCCTGCTCTGTCCCTCTCTTGTGCATCTGGACAGAGGCTTCCTGCTTCACTAATTGCCTCTTCCTTCCTTCTCTCCTGCCCGCATCACACGCAGGGAAGATCGGGACTCCGAAATCGCCCGTGCAATCCAGGAAGACATTCGGAGGGAGGTGGAGGAGAGTTGCCAGAGGAAGGAGAAGGACCAGGTAACAGGAACACCTGGAGCCAGGTGGCAGGCTCCCTCCCTTCCTTTGGCCCCCTCTCGGCAGGAACAGGACAGGGTGGGCTGCCTAGCAGGTCCTTTCGAAAGGCAGATTATTTTTAGTTGGCTCTAGCACACCCTGCAGTAATTTGACTCTGGGTCCGATCACCCCCTGCCCAAGTTAAGTGGGGGGAGTAATGATGGACTGACATCGTTGCATATCCTCATTGCAAACAAATCAGAATGTTTTCAGGGGGTAAAAGGTAAAGGGACCCCTGACCATTAGGTCTAGTCATGAATGACTCTGGGGTTGCAGCGCTTATGTCGCTTTACTGGCCAAGGGAGCCAGCGTACAGTTTTTCCGGGTCATGTGGCCAGCATGACTAAGCCACTTCTGGCAAACCAGAGCAGCACATGGAAACACCGTAGAACAGTGTAAATGTTTCCTCCAGGGCAGGACTGGAAAGAGAGATTTATCTGGTGGCAGATGAACCAATGGCTGCTATCTTAAGGATGTTTCCAGTGTGCATTGTTGGCTGACTTAGGCTGGGTTCTTGCACCTCCTTGTTCCTCCACTCGCTGGTCAGTGGGAAGCTGGCTGTTCACTGTGGAGCATTGTGGAAACCCACTTAAACGAGAGTTTCGCCTTTGCAAAAACCTCTTCCTGCTCCCTGCCATTAGTGGCCAAGGGCAGCTTGGCCGCAAACCGCTTTGAGGGCGACGTTTTAATATGTAGAACAGGCTGTTCGGTTCCAAATAGGATTAGCCTGGAAAGAGCAGTTTGGTGGAGCTGCTGCTTGTCTGGCTAATGGAACAAAAGCAAGAGATCAAAGCTGGCGGGGTCACCTGAGGTGACAGAGATCCCTGGAAGAGGCTCTGCCTGCCTTCTAAGAACAGCAGTCCCAAATCTGGACTTTCCTCAGCCCCTTCTCCCTCACAAGGGATTGAAAGCCCTCTGCCCATTTCCACAGTTCCTCTGGAACAAAAGCTTCCCCAAGAGAATATCCTCTTCTAAACCTATTTCCTTATCAGGCAGACAGAACGAAAAAGAAAATTGGCATCTCCACTCCATGGTTTCAGCCGATCAGAATTACGTATAAAATTACATTTTTTTATGGCTGGCTTAACGTTGGCTTGAAAACAACCTAAGGAACTTTGAAAAAGATGAAGGCTTGAGTGGAGGGATGGTGCCCAGGTCCAGAACAGCATTTCACCCTCTGGTTTAAAAATGTTCTCCAGAAGATAAAAGCAGGCACAATATTCCAGCTTTGGGCAGGAGACGGCTGCAGTGCAGAGTTCGCAGCAACTCCTGTCATCTCATTGAGTGAGGCTCCCTGTCAATACCATCAACAAGCCTTGCTTCCACAAGAACCATTGGGAGGAGTGCACTTTAAGGCTGCTTTCCAGTAGCTCCTTTGCAAGGGGGGTGGGGTGGGAAATAAGGCCACAGAGGCACAATTAGTACCCCAGGTTTCCATTGTCTTCGTTCTCTGCCAGCTGAATGGGAGACAGAAAGCACCACGAAGTAGTGGCAGGGTGAAGCCTGGCTCTGGAATTCCATTTCCATCCCCTCTCAGTGGGTTTTTTCCTCTCCTCCACACAGGAAATAGCCAAGCAGCTTCAGGACTTGGAGGAGGAGAACCTGCAGAAGAAACAGCAGTTGTGGCTCAGGAGCTCAAGTGCGACACAGCGAGAAGGAGGAGAAGGTATCCGGAGCTGGAGGAGGGGTGAGGGTTGCTCCAGAGAGGAGGGGCTTCTCTGGGGCCCTCCGGGGGCCGCAAACCAGACACGCAGGGCCTCCCAAATTTCGTCTGACTGCAACTTGCGTCCTCAGCCGGAGTGCAGGTGGCACAAGTCTCATGAGGGCATCCCAACACGCATGGGACCAAAGACGGCACCTACTTTGGGTGCCTCTGTTGCCTGGCCATGTTGCCTGGAGTTGTAGTCCCACCAGCATCCGGAAAGCAGCTGGTTGGGAAAGGCTGGTGCACAGTTAGCGCCCGGCTCTCAGGGATATCTCTGGGACCATTTGGATCCCTTCCAGTCGGGATTCAGGCCTCATCATGGGACTGAAACTGCCTTGGTCGCACTGGTTGATGATCTCCGGCGGGCTAGGGACAAAGGTGAGAGCTGTTTCCTAGTTCTGCTGGATCTCTCAGCGGCGTTTGATACCATCGACCATAGCATCCTTCTGGACCGTCTTGAGGGGCTAGGAGCTGGGGGAACTGTTATACAGTGGTTCCGCTCCTTCCTCCTGGGCCGTGTTCAGAAAGTGGTGGTGGGGGATGAGTGTTCAGACCCCTGGGCTCTCACTTGTGGGGTGCCTCAGGGTTCTGTCCTCTCCCCCATGCTTTTCAACATTTACATGCAGCCGCTGGGAGAGATCATCAGGAGGTTTGGGCTGGGTGTTCATCAGTATGCGGATGATACCCAGCTCTACCTCTCTTTTAAATCAGAACCAGTGAAGGCGGTGAAGGTCCTGTGTGAGTGTCTGGAGGCGGTTGGAGGATGGATGGCGGCTAACAGATTGAGGTTGAATCCTGACAAGACAGAAGTACTGTTTTTGGGGGACAGGAGGCGGGCAGGTGTGGAGGATTCCCTGGTCCTGAATGGGGTAACTGTGCCCCTGAAGGACCAGGTGCGCAGCCTGGGAGTCATTTTGGACTCACAGCTGTCCATGGAGGCACAGGTCAAATCCGTGTCCAGGGCAGCTGTTTACCAGCTCCATCTGGTACGTAGGCTGAGACCCTATCTGCCTGCGGACTGTCTCGCCAGAGTGGTACATGCTCTGGTTATCTCCCGCTTGGACTACTGCAATGCACTCTACGTGGGGCTACCTTTGAAGGTGACTCGGAAACTACAACTAATCCAGAATGCGGCAGCTAGACTGGTGACTGGGAGCGGCCGCCGAGACCATATAACACCGGTCTTGAAAGACTTGCATTGGCTCCCAGTACGTTTCCGGGCACAATTCAAAGTGTTGGTGCTGACCTTTAAAGCCCTAAACGGCCTCGGTCCAGTATACCTGAAGGAGCGTCTCCACCCCCATCATTCTGCCCGGACGCTGAGGTCCAGCGCCGAGGGCCTTCTGGCGGTTCCCTCATTGCGAGAAGCAAAGCTACAGGGAACCAGGCAGAGGGCCTTCTCGGTAGTGGCGCCCACCCTGTGGAACGCCCTTCCAGCAGATGTCAAAGTGATAAATAACTACCTGACATTCAAGAGACATCTTAAGGCAGCCCTGTTCAGGGAAGTTTTTAACATGTGATATTTTATTGTATTTTTGGTTTTTATGGAAGCCGCCCAGAGTGGCTGCGGAGGCCCAGCCAGATGGGCGGGGTATAAATAATAAATTATTATTATTATTATTATGGGCCGAGGCTTTGGCGTTACACCGCCTTGCGACTGGGAAATCTTGGCACCGTTTTCATGTGGCAGATTTCCAAGCACGAAAGCGCTGGAAGTATATCTGAAGGAGCGTCTCCACCCCTATCGTTCTACCCAGACACAGAGGGCCTTCTGGCGGTTCCCTCACTGAGAGAAGCCAAGTTACAGGGAACCAGGCAGAGGGCCTTCTCGGTAGTGGCACCCTCCCTGTGGAACGTACTCCCACCAGATGTCAAAGAGAACAACAACTACCAGACTTTTAGAAGACTTCTGAAGGCAGCCCTGTTTAGGGAAGCTTTTAATGTTTGATGTATTAAGGTATTTTAATATTTTGTTGGAAGCCGCCCAGAGTGACTGGGGAAGCCCAGCCAGATGGGCAGGGTATAAATAATAAATTATTATTATTATTATTAATGGACTTTCAGAAGGGGACCAGGCCAGCCTCAGCTGGGTGGTCCTGTTTCTCCCCTTGGCCTTCATCTGCCAGCAGAGGGGCAACCTCCCGCAATGAGCTCCCAGCTCGCTTAACCAGCAGCACATGCAGAGCTACTCCTTCATTGTCCTTCCCCACGACTCCATTTTTCACGTTTGTCTTCCTGTCTCTCTCTCTCTCTCTGTCTTCAGATGACTCCCTCGGGCCCCTAAACTGGGTGATGGCGGAACTTGAACTCCAGAACCAGCAGCAGCTCCAGCAAGATGAAGAACTAGCCCGGGAGCTGCAAGCTGAGGAAGTGGCTTGCCTGGTGAGCGCCCATCTTGGTCTCCTCTTCCTCCTCCTCTGGGCCAGGAACTAAGGTTTGGGTGGCAGCAGTAGCTGGAGGCGGGGGGCACTTTCTTGCCTGTTACAAACTGGGCCTGTCAAATAAAGAGAGCATGTGAAGGTTTTAAGGTTGCACATCTGGAGGTGGGTTTGTGACAACTGCCCAATACCTTGAAGGTTGTAAATCTCATGCTTGGACGTGTTGGCCCCAGGAGCATTGGGGGAAGGTCCTTGGAAGCCAAATACAGACTGGCATGAAATGGTTGAAATCCTGAATCTCCCAGGGCAGTGTTCTCCAAAGCAGGAGAAGTACCAGTTTCCTGCACTTGAGAACTTTCTGCTCACAGTGGCTTCCTCTTGTCAGGATTCAGTTTCAGTCACTTGGCCCTCATCCAGCACCCCTGCAGTGGGCTCTGGTGACAAGGGAGGGAGAGCCGAGTGTCATCAGCATTCCAGATCCCCAGCTGACCTCCCTCCAGTTGACTTCTAATAGACTCATAGAACTGTAGAGTCGGAAGGGACCCCCGAGAGCCATCTAGTCCAACCATCTGCAATGCAGAAATCTCGGCATGTGGTCCCCCATCCAATTTGAAACCATACCGGACCCTGCTTAGCTTTGCAAATGTGCTAGCGGTTTTATTGCTGCACCACTAGAGGGATGCTGTTAAAGAGGGCAGAGGATAAGGTGGGCCCCATGGGCCCCCGAAACACCAGTGCCAAAGTGTGTGTTTGTATGTGTATAGATGGTCTGAGCATATTACACCGATCCTGGTCCAACTGCACTGGCTACCGATTAGTTTCCGGGCCCAATTCAAAGTGCTGGTTTTGACCTATAAAGCCTTAAATGGCTCAGGACCACAATACCTCAAGGACCGCCTCTTTCCATATGATCCTACAAAGGCCCTGAGATAATCTTCTGAGGCCCTCCTTCGTGTGCCGCCTCCTTAAGAGCTCTGGAGGATGGTAACACAAAAACAGGCCTTCTCTGCAGTGGCTCCCCATCTGTGGAACGCTCTCCCCAGGGAGGTCCGCCTGGCGCCTTCATTATACACCTTTAGGCACCAGGCAAAAACATTCCTTCTCAACCAGGCCTTTGGATGACCTGATCAACATCCCATACCCTTTTAAAATGTGGCTCTTTGGGGTGGGGTATTATTGGGTTATTGCTTTTATTTTAATTTTATATACTGTGGTCTTTTTATGTGAACCGCCCTGAGACCTCCGGGTATAGGATGGTATATAAATTCAAAATGATAATAATAATAAATAACAACAACAATAACCCACACTTTTCAAGATTAGAAATTTCACGCATTTCAAGCTGCAAATTAGTAAAGTGGGATTATCACCCTCAGAGAAGCTTCACTTCAATAAATAATAATAAATAATCATAATAGATAAAGGAAGCTGTACAAAAGGCAACCGCACCGCCTGGGAAGGTGCTTTGTACTGAGCCAGGCACCACTGAATCCTGACTGGCAGCAGCTGCCCAGCAAATGGCCTGAGGCAGCGTTTATATATTCCTGTATATTCCTGCATGAATCAGAATTACAAGGGCGCCTCAGAAAAGGAGCAGGTGTTATTTTGCCTTCCCGGAGTGAGAATCGAGCTTGCAGCTCCTGCCTTGGGAGAGCAGGGCTCATCCTCTGTATTGGAAATGCCTTGTGAAAGAAAGAAAGAAAGAAAGAAAGAAAGAAAGAAAGAAAGAAAGAAAGAAAGAAAGAAAGAAAGAAAAAGAAAAGGATTTGTGGTGTGGACAGAGCTCCTCCTCTTCCATCTTCTCTGTACCGCCTTGTTTTATTAGCTTTTTCACTCTCATGCAGAAAGCCAGGAAGAACCGGGAACGCCACAATGACTACAGGGCAGCCCAGGTGGCTCAGGATGAGGTAAGGAGCTGATCGCTGGTCTCTTCGCTCGGCTTGGCTCAGCGGGGCTTTGGGGTTTGTGGGGGGGTCGCAGCTGTAGGCTTGCCCACTGGTGAAGAGGGTGGCATCAAAGCAGCTCTGGCGTGACGGCCCAGCCCAGCTCCAACAGCATCCAAGGATGAAAGCAACTCTCTCGCTTCCCTCCATAAACAGCCACGCTCCCTCCTTCAAACTGGACCATGACTGGCTGGCTCGCAGTTGAGGCCACAGCGCTGCCAAGCCAGCTGCTCTCACCATGGGCATCAGAGCGAGGGTTTGCTGCTGGGGGGCTCCTTGCCCACTGCCCCACCTTCCTCTGAGTGTGAAGCAGTGTCCCAAGAGCCAGTTTGTCCTCCCCCCAGTGCCTTGTAAGCTGCTCAGGCCCTGCTCCACCGACCTCTTCCCTCCCTCCCACCTTCAGTCCTTTTGTGGGTCCTTTTGCCTGTAGACGCCTGCTTTGGGGGCGGGGGGCTCCCTTCGGCCCGCTCTGCGCCCATTCAGAAGAGCCCCAAGACCTCCCTGTTTGTCTGGGCCTTTTTGGTTCAGGGTTGAGCCAGGAAAGACTGGAGTGTGGTAGGTGCTTTTGGACCTGGAGTGTGGGCTGTCGAGTTACGAATGCCTCAACTCTCCTCTGTGGACCCTGAAAGACTTCGAATCCTCTCATCTGGAGCAGAAACCGCCCAAGGCCACTTTGTTAGGTTGCAGCCTGGAGCTAAGCAACCAAAGGGCTTGTGGGAGTGGAACACAGCTGGGTGGTTGGGGGGCACCATTTGGAAAGCCTCACAAGGCCAACGTCACTGGGCTCCCGAGACAGAAATACCTTCAATGAGAGATATTGACTTGCCTTTTTAAAAAAGGTCTTTCTCCCTCCCCTCTCCTCCTCACAGGAGATTGCCCGCTATATGCAGGACCAGGAACTAAAAGCTCAATGGAGATCTCCCAGAAGGGTCAAGGCCATGACAGGGGCAGGGGCAAGGGGCAAGGGCGCCACCATGGAGGAGGCAGCCCCCAGCAGCAGCCCCAGCCAAGAGGTAAGTGACCCAGCTGGGTGTGGGTGTGTAGCAGAAGTCGCCTCTGCATGGACCCAGCAGCTTGGAGCTGGCCATGGCACCTTCCTCATGCATAGCAAATCTTGACGTGAGGGTGCTCCTAATGACAGGTTCTATGCCAGGGGTCAGCAAACTTACCGCACCTCGGGCCGGTGTCTCCAGCGATGATCGCGCGGCCGGCCAGAGGGTGGGGGAGCGCGTGCCCATACGCGTGCGCACACGCTATTTCTGGCACGCTTCCGGGTCGGAGGAGCACCGGAAATAGATTGTGCACATGTGCACGGGCCTCCTCCGACCTGGATGTGCACCAGAAATAACGCATGCGCACAAGCTATTACTGGTGCTTCTCCAACTCGGAAGTGGGCAGCCGCGCAGCGCTGGTAAGAGCAGGTGGCAGCAGCGGGCATTGCTGCGGGCCGGATAAAGGAGTCCCTTGGGCCTGATCTGGCCTGCGGACCTTAGTTTGGGGACCCCTGTTCTGTGCCCTATGACAATACAGTGGTACCTCAGGTTAAGTACTTAATTCATTCTGGAGGTCCATTCTTAACCTGAAACTGTTCTTAACCTGAAGCACCACTTTATCTAATGGGGACTCCCGCTGTTGCTGCGCTGCCGGAGCACGATTTCTGTTCTCATCCTGAAGCAAAGTTCTTAACCCGAAACACTATTTCTGGGTTAGTGGAGTCTGTAACCTGAAGCGTATGTAACCTAAAGCGTATGTAACCCGAGGTACCGCTGTACGGCAAAACCAAACTTTTGACCAGCACAGTGACTTTGGCTCTAGACGAGTTTCTTTTTTCTTGCTTATGCTCCACTTTGCTTATCATGCCACCTGGACTCGAAAGCGGCTTTGCTGTTTGGCGACGTTTCAGCTGGCCTTTGGCATTTTCCAAAATGAAAATTGCCATTTGCCCCTGAGCCCATGACTTCTCCCCTTCCTCAGCTTGGCTTACTATGAGCAAAGCTTATTTGTGGGCTATGCGGAGAGTTGGGAAATAAGCACCATGGGGGGGTGGTGGTGGCCCCAGCATCCCTGCAGTTCACACCCAGCTCCGAAAGAGAGCAGCTAGTCCCTTGGCAGGCAGAACGGTTCAGTGTCTGTCTTACGTGGCGCCGTGTTGCTTTCTTGCCAGAAGGAGGCGCAAGAGAGCTGCGGAGCCACATCGCCAACCGGACTCTGGTCCTCGGACAGCTCAGAGGTGCCCACCCATGGAGGCCAGCCGGACATCAGGTCAGTGCTGCTCAGATGGTAACTTTGCAAAGATCCCTTATGAATTTAATTATAGAAATGGTTATTAAATTCTGCTCTCTCTCTCTCTTTTAAAAATTCACTTCCGGGACCCATTTATTGTCTTCATTAGAAACCAGATTTCCAGAGAGATGGAGGGCAGGGTGGGAGGGAACGCAAATTGCTGCCAGGGCAACTGGAGGGGAAACGAACTTGTGAGTGTCCTGTCCTTTCTTGCAGGTTGTCCCTCAGGCCACAGCTGTGCCGGAATATCGCAGAGGACCTGGACCCAACCTTCAGGGCCCAGAGGGTGGAGGCCCCTGCTGGAATGGTTGCCCTTTGCTCCAGAGGTGGGTAATGCAGCTGGTTCTTCTGGGATTGCAAGCCGTTTCCCAGGGCTGACTGTGGACGGGGGTGTCCCTTTGACCTCAGGTACACACGGGGACGCGGGTGGGACGCGGGTGGTACTGTGGGTTAAACCACAGAGCCTAGGGCTTGCTGATCAGAAGGTCGGCGGTTCGAATCCCCACGACGGGGTGAGCTCCTGTTGCTCGGTCCCTGCTCCTGCCAACCTAGCAGTTCAAAAGCACATCAAAGTGCAAGTAGATAAATAGGTACCGCTCCGGCGGGAAGGTAAACGGCGTTTCCATGCGCTGCTCTGGTTTGCCAGAAGCGGCTTAGTCATGCTGGCCACATGACCCGGAAGCTGTACGCTGGCTCCCTTGGCCAATAAAGCGAGATGAGCGCCGCAACCCCAGAGTCGGCCACGACTGGACCTAATGGTCAGGGGTCCCTTTACCTTTACGCACAAGAGTGGCCACCAGGGGGCAAGCAGGTGTTGGTGAGGGCTTCGAACATTTGCTTGGGCACCATCTTTTAAGTGGGCAACAGCGTAGCAGCCCCTCCTTCCCTCCCCAGCGGCCTCTCTCTGTCCTCTATGTTCGTTTTGAAGTGCTTATGGTAGTGTAGTCAGGGTGCGCATTCAGTTGTGTTACGTTTGTTCTCTGATCTGTCTTATGTTAATGAAAGATGTTAAATATATCCTTTTTCATAAACAAAGCAGCCACAGTTCTGATCGGTCCAGATCCGGCAGTGAGATCCAATTCCACATTCAGGTGCTCCATAAAGGGCAAACACTAAAAAATAACATTTAATACTTGTCCTTCAATTCCATGGCTAGATGTTACAACGTGGTTTTCCAGCCCTGTTTACCCTCCGCAACGAAAGGCTGGGGCCATTTGCATGCCAGTCAGAATCTTAGAGTTATAGGGACACTGAGGGCAATCTAGTCCAACCCCCTGCAATGCAGGAATCTTTTGCCCACTGTGAGGCTCGAACCCACGACCTGAGATGAAGAGTCCCATGATCTACTGACTGAGCTGTCCCAGCTGCAGTTGATGGGGAGGGGTAGCCCCAAGGCCCAAGCAGAGCAGGGAAAAACTCATCACTGAAACCCTGGTGAGCCGCTGCTGCCAACCAGAGTAGGCGGCACTGAGCTGCATGGACCAGTAGCCTGAGTTAGTGTCTAAGGCAGCAGCTTCCCCTGTTCCCATCCCTCCCCGACTGCACCCGGAAGGCTGGAAGTTGCTGCTGATTCCTATCATTCTGTTTGTCATCCCCGCGTCAACACTTGCCCCCTCCAAAAAAGCCCTCTTTGGCTCCCATGAATGATCCCAAGATTATCAGTGGTGATAATTACCAAAAGGCTTTGCAACGAGATGCGAGTGCTTCCTGTGCAAGAGGAAGGTGCTCACAGCCTGCTCCACTGGGTGCTTGGCACCCCAGCACCACCATGTCCGTGTGCCTGGTTGCCTTGGGGAGGGTTCTTGTCCTATCTTCCCCCTTATCTCAGCCGGTAGAGCAGGAGACCCTTAATCTCTGGGTCATGGGTTCCAGCCGCAGCAGATCCCTTCTCCCTGTGCTGCAAAGGGAGGAAGCTTCTTCTCCTACAGCTGTCTTGGGTATAACACAACTGCCTCATCAGCACAGCAGGGAACAGACTTGTGAGCACCCTCCTCCAGTCTGCTGCCGTCCACATGTTACTAGACTACAAATCCCATCATCCCTGAGCACTGGCCGTGCTAGCTGAGGCTGATGGGCATTGTAGTCCAAAGCAGCTGGCTCGCTTGGGATGTGGGGATGCTGCTGCTGGTGATGCCATTACAGACAGATCTCTCTCTCTCCTCTCCTCTCCTCTCCTCTCCTCCGTCCAACCACTTTAGCCGCTGCTGCCCCAGGAGGACACTCAGTCCCTGCGGGCAGCTTCTTCGACTACCCAGATGAGCTCGGCGAACCGGCCTTTGTGTCCCCGACAAAACGACAGCCAGAGAAGGTAGGCCGGCAGAAACCCAGGGAGAAGAAGGAAGGCTGCAAGCAACAGTGACGCATCAGCTCCCAGCAGAGCGGCTGCTCCGCCCAGCCCTTGCCACAACCCTCTGGCCTCTTTGCCACCTCTGCCCATACCTGCAGTTGCTCGGGGGGGGGGGGGGCAGGATTTGCTATAACAAGTCTGAGGCCAACGATGCAAAAGGCTGCCATTTCCCCCCACCCTTTGCAAAGAACGTCAATGTCCGCACAACTGCTGCATCCTCGTAGCTAAACGCGGCAGTCCCAGAAGGCTGCTGTCCCTTTTCTCCGGGACCAAAACATTTTAGCCATCTTGACTCGCTCGTGTGACCTTTTTGCCCTGGTTGGGAAGAAGATGGCTTTGCCAGGCAAGGTCTGCCAGTTGTCAAGAGGTAGAACAGCGGGTGCTCTGCAGACAGGCAAAGCCCTGCCCTTGGACTCCTTTGTGGGAAGATGCTCTTTTGCTGAGGGGGTACAGTTTTGCTGCAGCGAAAAACGGGGCAGCAGCTATTGGACGGTTGCGAGACTGGAAACGTCCTCCAAGAGGCTTGAAAGGATAAACCAAGAGCCCTGGATCAGACCCATCTAGTCCAAAATCGTGTCTTCATAGGAGCCAACTAGATGCCTTGTCTAGGGAGCTAGCTAGGACAACATTCATTTTAAGCCTGCAACTGGTATTCAGGGGCATTGAGGTTGCTTCCTCCTCCATGAACTTGTCTTATAAAGCCATCCAAGTTGGTGATTTGTCATCGCCGCATATTCCGGGAGCTCAGCTTCACCCCACCAGCTTTTTTCTCCTTGTACTGCATGACAAGTGGGTTCTGAGTGACCCCACTAGGCTTTGGAGGAGATCAGGCATTTCCAGGGGATCCTAAAATGAGGCTCTTTGATAAGAGGGAGAATATATTACCTTCTCGGGCTCTTTGCATTTCTGCAGCATTGGACACGGTGTGCAATATAAACGGGCAAGGAGCAAGAGCACGAAACGCTTTCGAAGTAGAATTGGAAAAGGTCTTCCGCAAACACCCACCCCCTACTTATTGCCAGGAATGGATCTCGCACTGCAAGGAGTGCAGTTTGAAATTGGTGCTAAATGTGCTAGGCTTAATCTTAAATATATATAATAATCCCATGTGTATGTGTGTTTTAATGTACTAGGACCGTGAGCAGGATCTGTGCCCAGGGTGGCTGGTGCCGCTCAGCAGTTCTGCTAGCAAGAGTCTTGCTGAAGAAAAAGCTTCCTTGTGACGATTTTGTGCATTTTCTGTGGGGGCGGGAGTGGTGTGTGTTCAGGAAATGAGCCCTTGCTCGAAAGCTGGTTCTTGCGCACTTTCTGGCGGCTTACGTAAACTTTTCCCACCTGAAGGGTGCAAACCCGTTCACCTGGACCACATCTTCTGGGATTTGAGAAGGCTCCGCAGGGAAAATCCTACAGGTTTGAAGGCCCTGCTCCCATTTGCTTCTTTCCTAGGTAAGCTGTATTTTCGAGTGTTTCCTTAGTTAAAGAATAGGGGAATCTCTAGAACTCTGTGACAACTCCCAAAGGAGTTTTGCAGAACGCTTTGCTAGGGCTTTATGGGGATGAGGGAAGTGTGCCAAGACCAAGTTTGTTTTTTGCCAACAAGCAATGTATTCAGACACATTCAAAATAACATTCTCTTCTCTCCCCTTAAGCTTCCTCTCAGCTTAATGGGCCCCTTAGACCATGAAGGTTCTCTTTCACACCTCATATTTTCAAGAAGAACAAAAGCACAGGGGGAAATTGTTTAAAGCATTAATTTATTACAAAATATATATCTCTACGTAGCCTGACAGTAGCAAGTAACAGATAGAGCTTGTATCAGAGGTATATCAAAATGTCGTCCCCACATATTATATATAACACTGTTTATGCAAAGTATCAAAGCTTTTGTTAAAAATATATATATAACTTTAAAAAAATATCCTGTGAAAAAAATATAATTCCTGTGAAATTATCTTGAGGGAGAAACTGGATTCCCCCTTTCCATGCACCTTCACCAGCACACATGATCCTGTGCATTGCCACCAATCATGTATTTGGGGCCTTACAAAAACCTCCAAATGTTTAGGGAAGCAACTCTGAAGCATCAGCCCCAGCGGATGAGGGAAGGCTGCTTTACAAAGCACGAGGTAACAGATCCCGGCCACAAGGAGCTTACAGTGAGAAATCAGTTGCAGTGGTGGATTTAAAGGCACTTGGATACACAGAGGCTCTCCCAAACGCCCTTGAAAGCACTTTAAGCAAAGCCTTGGGGCTTCATACTTTAGCAGATTGTGCCACCTTTTGGTCAGCCTAATGCAAAGTGAGCTGCTTTCTGGAAACTCAACAAGTCCCAGTCCTTGATGAACAAATAACTAACCCGTTCTTGGAAGAGCTTCCGGGATGCCACACATCATTATTCCCCCCCCCCCCCCAGAATTTGGCAATTCTTCTGCCCTTCCCAGCTGCCCCCAAAATCCATCAGCACATTCAAAGCAGTATCATACCATGTTAAATAGCCATGGCTTCCCAAAGAAACTTGGGAACGGTGTTGAGAGCTGTTAGGAGACACCATTCCCCTCACAGAGGTACAAGTCTCAAGAGTGCTTTCACTATCAATCCTTCTTCCCAGGGAACTCTGGGAATATTAGCTCTGTGAGGGGGAATAGGGCTCTATTCCCCTATGCTGCCCCCAAATTCCTGAAGTCAATAGCTGGCGAAATAGCAGCTGAGAATGCTCTTTGTTAACAAGGAGGCTGGGTGACTTTGTGTAACCCAGGGCGGAAGCAATTCCAAACCCCTCTCGTGTCGGAGGATGCTCACATCCGCTGATGCATTGTGTCGCTACAGCCACCCATAAACAACAACTGTTTGGGTTTGGGTTGTGTTTTTTTTTTTTGCAATCTAGGGATCCAAACCACAGCACCCATTTCCTGCTGCTTCTAGGTTGGCTAGGGATTGTAGGGCTCCCACCTAGGGAGAGCAAGTTTCACTGAACTCGGCAAGGCAAAATTAATATAGCTAAGTGCCATTAATCTAGAAGAGGAATAAGGAGCATCCCAGGCTCACAGCAGACTGTGTCCCTCCAGGCAACACCCTTTGCCAGCCTTGTTCTACCTAAAGTCCTATGCTGGGGCTGCGGTCGTGACTTCTCTAGCTAGATATTGGAGAAAGGAGACTTTTAGCACGGCTGGAATGCAACCTCTTGTACAAAGGAGGCCAGAGACACATTTGGTTCCTCTCTCTGGTTTACACCCTGCCTGATCTTGAGCATCTTGCAACTCTGGCTCAACTGTCTTGTGCGCCTGGTGTTGGGTTTGTCAGTGAGTATCTCTTAAAGCAGGGACGCGGGTGGCACTGTGGGTTAAACCACTGGGCCTAGGGCTTGCCGATCAGAAGGTCAGTGGTTTGAATCCCCGCAACGGGGTGAGCTCCCGTTCCTCAGTCCCTGCTCCTGCCAACCTAGCAGTTCGAAAGCACATCAAAGTGCAAGTAGATAAATAGGTACCGCTCCGGCGGGAAGGTAAACAGCGTTTCCATGCGCTGCTCTGGTTCGCCAGAAGCAGCTTAGTCATGCTGGCCAGATGACCCGGAAGCTGTACGCCATCTCCCTCGGCCAATAAAGCGAGATGAGCGCCACAACCCCAGAGTCGGCCACGACTGGACCTAATGGTCAGGGCTCCCTTTACCTTTATCTCTTAAAGCAGGAGCCACTGGACTTTGCCTTGAGCAGGACAAACTCTTTCCAGAGGGGGTTATATATGCAGCTGATAACAGGTGCACCTATTCATATTCTGTTTTAGCATTTTCCATCCCCAGCAGTTGGTAGCATGGAGAGAAACCAGGTCCCGGATCTCTGCCTTCTACACACACACGCATACATACATACACACACACACACACACACACACACACGCATACATACACACACACACACACACACACACACACACCCCCAATGTGGCAATAGCACATCCTTCAAGAGGCAAGCAGAGCAAGGGTGGAAGAAGGCAGTTCACCAGCCTGGGTGCCCTTTGCAGATCAAAGACCTCAAACCTCAGTTCGTCACAGAAGTTTCCGTCGGCACGGTCACCACAGCCGCTCCACGTTAAGGAAAGAGTGCAGAGCACACCGCTGTGAGTCATCTGTGTAACCCTGAGCAAAAATGGTAAAGTGGGAGGTAGGGAGGCCGGGTCTGGGAACTGTAAGATAAGTTATGGTCTTCACTGGGGTCTCGGGGGCTTTAGCTCTGCTGGGATGGGGTGAAGAGAGGAGGTCTGCCGGGCCAGCTCAGCCCAAGAAATGTCGGTGCCTCAGCTTAAAACACCTAGTGATAAAAGCAACTGTCAGAAGGGGCAGACCCTCATTGGATAGAGTGCAGCCCTGGGGGAAGAGAGAGTTGGGCCGCTGCTCTGTCCTCCCCACTTAAAACCTACTGCTTGGGTCGGTCAGGGCTACTGGCGGGTTTTCGCCATGCGCTCAAATAGGAAAGGGCAGTTGCAGTGCAGGTGTCAGCCTAAGGGCCATTTCCCCAGCTCCCTCCCCTGCACCCCACATCAAAAATAAAATAATAATAAAGGCCAAAGCAATGGGAAGACAGGCTGGATGCTTTTGACCCTCCCCAAACTCCCATCAGAGGTCGCATCTTCAGAAGCATCCTGGGCACCGGGGCTCACTAAGGGATTTTTTCCATGAGCTGCCCTGTCAGCCCTGCTGTTTCGTTGCTTCCTCCCTCTTCTTCCTCCGGGTAGCGGTAGCTGCAGTCATCCACCTCCTGGGCCAACTGTCCAAGCGGCACTAGTGGGGGGGGGGGGGAGAGAGAAACAGGCGAGTGATTTGCACAGCTGCCCCCCAGTTCCTATTCTGTGGATAGAATCTGATTTCCATTCCCAGTTTGCGCCTTCTGTGCTGAAGCTCCTGTTCATCTAGCTCAGGGCTGGCTGTACTGACAAGCAGTGAGGGTCTCGGGCCCAGGCCATTTTGCAGCCTTAACTGGAGGTGTTGCTAGGAATAGAGAATGGGACCTTCTGCAAGCCAAGCAGGTGTTCTGCCACAGAGCCACCGCCTTTCTTCAAAAACAAAAACTCAACCTTGCTGCTGCCACCCCTGCCAGGGCCACTACTGACCATGTGAAAAGCCTCCCCACCCACCCCTTCATTTGTCTTTCGGCACAAATGTGGGGTGGGTGAGAGAATTTTGTTTTTTGTTTAAAAAGAAATCCCTGCTAACCTCAAGAGATCGGCTTCAAAGCCACCTCAGCACTCTTCAAATCCAAAACCAGCTTCCCAAATGCCCCAGAGTTAAATGGAGGCTTTGGCTAGACATGAGGAAGGCCTTCACGGGCCACCACATCCCCAACCTATGCGGTGGTGAGGCCGCAAGTGGAAAAGGGCTCCTTTCTACCAAAAAATGACAAATGTGTGCTGGTATCTGGCTTCACAGCTCGATGAGGACCCCACAACATTTAGAGAGTGACTGATGTGGCTTTTCTGACTCAAGCAGAGAGGCAGGCTGAAAGGCAGAAGTCGCCCACCTTTTTGGACCAGGGGGGCACATTTTTGAAAGCGCTGGGGGCACACGTCATAAAACAGCTGCTGTAGGCGGTGTGACATAACACAAAGTGAGAGAGAGTACAGTCATGGTGAGGTTTCTCCCATAATTGTCTTTTCATATGGAATCGTTCTGCCTAGGAAATAAGACAGCGGCAGGGAAAATGAACGAAAGGGAAGAGGGAAACAGCAGCCCTTTAAGTTGCCGGAGATTCCTTTCCACTGGTGTCCAAGCAGCTCATTCAGTAACCACAGCTCTGACTACAGTCCTTGGCTAAAAACACGGACAGGCAGGGCCATGTTGCTATGTGGAGGCTGAAGTGAAACAGGGAAGGAGGTGACCTCTCTGGGCCGCAAGGCCAGAGGTGCCTTACAGGGTCAAAGCACAGCCCTCCAGTGGCCCTGAAGGAAGAAGTGACCGGGGGACCAGGTCAGGCAGAGGCAGGCCCTTGGGTGGTGGCTATTCTCAGCTAAAATTTAAAAATTCTCCACCGAAGCACAGAAAGCAAGAAGCGGCAGCTGCCGGAGGTTGCAGCTGGGACCTTCTGCCTGCACATCAGTTGCCCAACCGCTGAGAAGTGCTGATGTCTGCAGCCGACATGTATTGAGCAAAGTAATGTGATGGGTTTCCCCTCCCTATTTTGCACCGCATATCCTGCGATTTGGGCTAATTTTGCACAAGTCTGGTGTGGCAGTCGTGCGGAGGGAGAGGTGCAGCTCTGCAGAGCAACGAGGCCTCCCTAGCCCCCACTCCAGGCTCTGAAAGCCATTTTCAGACACCCTGTTTTGACTTCGGCGGATTCTGAAAAATAAGCCCACATCCTTCCAGATGTGTCTTGGTGGCCCCGAATATGCTAATCCTGTTTTTGTTTTTAGAAAGCAGAGGTTTTCAGGCAGATGAGCTCTGGGCTCACTACCACATTCCGTGCTCCTGTGGGGTTGGGGACATATCCCTTGGGTGACCAAGATGTGGTTAGGGTGGCTCAGCTCTTGGTTAGGAAGGAGAGAGAGAGAGAGATAGCTTCCGGTTCCACTCTGCCTTAATGGAGGCAGCCCCCACGACAGCGGGAATTTGTTGGCGAAGGAAAAACAAGGAGGGTAATTATCCTTGCAAATTCCCCCAGGGACGGAGGAATGGGCTTCACTCACAATTCGTCTTGGTACCTGGCTCTCACTCCGGCATGGATTGCGGGAGGCAAGGAGACGCTGAGTGCAAAAGTACTTCGTCTGCTGAAAACCCATTAAGAAGCAGAGGTTCTCCCCTTAATTAGAGCTTAATTGGACTAAAGTACAGGCGTTGTACTAGCAAAGATGAGATCACAAACTGCGGAACATAAACAACTACAAGGACTTTAAGGTTTGAATTTGAAATAAAACTTCATTTGGTGCAAGAGACGGTGGGGGGGGAGGGGAGCCTATGGTTTCTTTACTTAAAATTTTATTCTCTACATTTATGATTCAGCAACCATGCTCTGACTGTTAGTTCAAGCTATATTTGTACATGCAAGGATGGAAAAAATTGGATTATAAATATAGAATATAATATCAAACAGAACTGTGTGTGTAAAAAAAGGAAAAGGGAGGGAAGCTCTATATTGCAAAAGGTTTACAATGGAAACTTAGAGCTGACTCTTCCCCATCCTTTATTATTTACGAACTGGAATTTAATATAATTGGAAGTATAATTGCACATATACAGTTGGAAGGAAGGATGAAAGGAGTCTGTGAACTGCCAAGGGACTGATAAGGTTCTTTACTGAGTCATCTGCAGTTTGACATACCGCTCTTCCTCCCAGGCTGAGAGGGGAAATGGTGACAACAGGTAATATTGACTGGGACAGAGTGACTTTTGCAGCTGTTGTTAAAGTTGCAAAACAATGAAGCACGGGACAGAGAGACAGAGAAATCTCTGAAACAACAATGGGCTATCAGCTCTGCCCAAGGCATGATGGATAACAGCAACAACCAGGGGAAATAAAGACATGACATCTTACAAGGACAGGAAGAAACACCATGGACAAAATAATTGCCACACACAGCAAGAACAAGGATATAGTTTGAGTTCCTCACTTGTAGTTTTATAAATCATTTAATGTGTCCACACAAATAGAAGTTATTAATATTGCTGTTGTTGTATAAGGGATTATTATTATGACCAGTATGTAATTGAAATTAATAAGATTATGGAATGCAGAAATAAAATCATCAAACCATCAAATCTAGCACAATTTGGTATTTGAACGATTGGTAATAATTGTATTATACATTGGTATTATTATAATGAACTATTGGGCTGTAATTGAAAACTGATAAATATTATTATGAAAACAAAAAATAAAAAAGAAAGCAAGAGAGAAACTCCAGGCATTTGAAATAACATTTAAGTGTTGGAAATGTAAAGAAACAGAGGGTACGTTTTATCATATGTGGTGGGAGTGTATGAAGGTTAAAAAAAATTAAGAAATGATATATAATGAAATGGGGGAAAAAATGTTTAGAATAACCTTTATTTAAAAAGCAGAAGCCTTTCTATTAGGTATTGTAGGAGTAGAAATTTCAAAAGATCAGGAAAAAAAATGTTTATGTATACTACGATGGCCGCTTGAGTGATGTTAGGCCAAAGATGGAAAGAAGAAGCAGTCCCCACTAAAGAAGAGTGGCAAACCAAGTTAATGGACTATGCTGAAATGGCAAAACTAACTGGAAAGCTCAGAAATCAAGATGACAATAAATTTTAAAAAGAATTGGAAATGTTCATTATGTATTTGCAAAAGTATTGTAAACAGATACATACATTGGCAGGATTTTAAGAATACTTGTAATTTTAGAAATAGTATAGGAAATCTGAGGTTAGAAAAAAATTGGAGTAGTAATGATATGCATTTGATAAGAAATTTAGGGAACCAGGAATGGAGGGCAGGGGAGGGAAGTCAAGGGATTCGGAGAATCCCACTTTATGGAATTGATATGGTTTTATGTATAATTTTCTTTGTTTGTGGATGTTATTGCATTTGTTACTGTTTGTTTTTTTATTTTTGTTGTTGTTACTTTTGTTGAAAACGTAATAAAAATACTTTTTTAAAAAAATGAAATAATATTTATTCCAGGCCCAACATATTTCAGGAAAAAAAACGGCCCCAAGGAAAGCTTTTCTTCCTAGATGCATCAGGCCTAGACTAAAGCTTATTTCAAGTGTCATAGAACTGTAGAGGTGGAAGGGACCCCAAGGGCCATCTAGTCCAACCCTCTGCATTGCAGCTAAAGCATCCGACGGCTATCCAACCTCTGCTTAAAAACCTCCAAGGAAGGAGAGTCCACAACCTCCCAAGGAAGACCATTCCACTGTTCGGCTCTCCAAAGTATCTTTTTTTCCTCCTGGGAGCCCTGAGCTGCTAGGAGACCAGCTGAACCCGCAACCTGGGAGGTTAAAAAAACAACACAGGGCTTGTCTTTCTGAATCCTGAAAGAAAGAAAGTCCAGCCCTTTCACCAGCCAGGGTTTGCATGGCCAGAAAACCAAAAGGCTGCAGTGACCCAGGAATGCTGAATGGCTGCAATGGGGACCCCCACTCACCCTGGACAAAGCACCCCATTGGTGATGCTCCACGGCAAAGTGGTGTGTGAGGGGGGAACAGAGAGCAGGTTCCTGGCAGAGGATCGCGCCTTGGTCTTACCTTTCAGGATCACAGCCGGGAACTTCTCTCGAGCCCAGGATCTGAAGATGATGCAAAAGAGCACCAGGAACAGCATGCACAGAAGCAAGGCTACTGCCAAGGCGATGCTGATGGGGACCAGATGGCTGTCCTGCTCTGAAAACAAGGAGAAGGCATCCCTCAGAAGTAGCCCCAAAACTAAGCCGAGCTCCTGTAGGAAGTCCTATAGGTGTGCTTGGGCTCAGGAGAACAAGGCTGAAAAGCCTTCCTTCACCACTGAATACTTGCCCCAGGACAAGTAGTACTAAACCTACATTTAGAACAAGTATTAGGAAGAAATATCCACGTTATCCGAGGCCTAAGGAGAAAACCAGGTACTCCAGCTCTGCATAGGGGAACAGGCCTGCTGCCTGGGAAGAGCTCTGGGATCTCTAGCACCGGGTGCCTGGCAGTACCCGCCCAGTCCACCAGGTGCCCAGCAGTGGCACCACTTTGTCCAAGATGGAGGCACAAAGGAGTCCGAGACCTCCAACCCAGGATGTGGCTGTAACAAAATGCTCAGAGGCAAGCACATCTATCTACCAAGAAAATGTCACTCATTCCAGGAGAGGTGGAGATAACTAATTGTGTACCAAAACAATGGATGTCATTATTTCAAAGCGGGCAGCCTCTAGAAGGCTGTGAGGCTGGTGTTGTATTTTGCCTCGGAACGGATGGGTACCTGGCCCTCACTTGAACTCCTGAATGAAGCAAACATTTTTTCTGTTCTTACAGCCCACAATGGAAACTCATCATCACCCTAAGCGTGGAGTTTTGAACATTTCAGGTACTGTATTTTTCACTCTATAAGACGCACTTTTCCCCTCCTAAAAAGTAAGGGGAAATGTGTGTGCGTCTTATGGAGCGAATGCAGGCGGGAGGCTCTGCTCAGCACCCCCTTTAAAGAGCTGCGTGGAGCGGGGGAAAGCCCCCAAGAGCCGCACACACGTTCCGCTTGCTCTTTAAAGGGAGCGCGGCTCTTGGGGGAGCCTTAGCTGTGTGCAGCCTCTCCTGGACAAGGGATGAAGGCTCCCCTTCCCTTGCCCCCGGGAGAGGCTGCGCGTGGCTATCCCATAAGCCAGGACAGCCAGCGGGATCGCTGCGCTGCGATCCCGCTGGCTGTCCTGGCTTCTGGGATTCAGAATTTTTTTTCCCCTCTTCCGAAAACTATGTGCGTCTTATGGTCTGGTGCGTCTTATAGGGCAAAAAATACGGTATGTGTCGCTATGACCTCCAGGGTGAAAAGAGGTGGTCGTGCTGGGCATGTGAGAATGTCAACTGAGGGGGCTTCAGGGTGACCAAGGATAGCTGAGGACCAGTGTTCACTGTTTCTGGCCATGAGGACAGTGGCGGAGGAAGGGGGTGTGGGTGGTGCGGACCGCCCCAGGTGTCATCACTGGGGGGGGGGGGTGACAAAATGAGTTTTAAAAAAAATTGGGCTCACAAAACTTTAGGAGTGATGTGGTGGCTTAAGCGCCTTCAGGTTCTGTGCTGCCTAAAATGGCAGCATGGGTTTTGCCTCTGCCTACTGCCTCTCCCTCAGCCGCCCTACAGCGTCGGAGAGGCTTGCCCTGCCCCCATGGGTGGATCACCCTGCCCCCGGCTGCAGGACATGCCCCCACACCAGGCACCCGAGCGGCTAGCTATGCCACTGCATGCAGAAAGGCACCCGAGAGCTGAGTCAGAGGAGGCTGTGAAGGCAGAAGAATGAGAGGCAGGAGCAGCAGACAAAGAAGAGATGTAGAAATAGGATGATTTACAAGTCTAGAAGCTAAACAAAAAATGTAATAATACGTCTTCCACCCAGTTAGGGTCCTTGAAGCGGCTCATAGTCAAACCCAGCAATTCAGAAACTAGAACAGCTGCCAAAAATAAATCCCCCCAAACCAAGCTGCAAAATGACTGTGCATCAACTGAGTGTTCTAGCAAATGTTATTCTCCTCCCTCGAGAGAGAGAAGCCAGGTCTCCAATGTCGATCACAAGCATTTCCATCAGTGACTATTAGTGTGACACACAGTAGAGGGTGACTTGCCCTTATTTCCGTTTGCCACCCTCCTCTGCCTAGAGAGCAAAGCCCTCTGAGTGACGTCTGCCAAGCTGCTGGTCGTTCAGCACTTAGAGAGATGCAGCAAACCCTCACCTGTCTCCTTCGTTAAAACCGGCCAAGTCGGGGGTTTTGTAGGGCCTTCTGTTGTCGTGTTGCAAACCACATCAGTTTTCGCCGTCCCAGGAATTGAGATCTGATTAGCTGGACATCTGCAGGCAATCACAAAGTCCCATTAAAACACACACCAGCAACTATGATACTGAGAGAAAAAATGTTTTTGCTGGGTTTTTTAAAGGACTTACTGTGTCCAGTTTTGGCATTTGCCAGATATCCAGGCCTTAAACTTCCCTTCAGGACACTCTTGGCAACCTTTGAGGAACAGGTGGGGGTTACTTAATGGAAGTGAGACAACAAACCCAGCCCTGCCCTCTGGCCTGGTGGAACGGACTCCCAAACTCACCAAGCTTACAAGAGCTTGAAAACCTCTACCCCCTCTGCTGGCAAGGAAGGCCTGTAACATTATTTCCCATATATTTTGATGCCTTAGAATTCTTCTCGGTTGGGGAAATGGTTTAATTTGGCCCTATAACATGTCGTTTCGTCTAAAACAGAAAGCACCTCTTTGCTGACTAATATTCAACAGGGTCACTAGATTCTCAGAGAACACTTGTAAGGTGTCACTGGAAAGTGAGGGGGCAGCATTGGGGGTGAGATGTTGTTGATGGAGGAGGTGGAGCCTCGGACACATTCCTTTCTCTTATTTCTGCGGCACCTTTTCTTCATGTTCCAAAGCCTCAAAAGAAGGTGCCCAGAGATGGCAGGAAACAGCCCATAACCTGGGGACAGCCCAAGTTTATTTCCAGGCACCTCTCCCTTCTGTTCCCCATCCGCCCCTTTGCACCCTCCAAGTCAGCCTCCCCTTCTCCATCTTCTGTCAGCCAGACACCCTTCCCCACCCCATGCCTCTTTCCTCTATCTCTCCAAAGGGTCTTTCCCTCCCTCTAGCACCCCAGAAGCACAGCAACCAAAGAGAGACCTTTCTGCCCACCCAACCTGTCTGTGACATGAGGGTCTCTCCGCCAACAGTGCCACATCATGCACACACCTCCAGTCTTTGACGCATTCCTACCCATCCTAAGCCCTCACCTGCTCCGTTCCACTCCTCTCCAATACCACAGATGCAGCTGCCGCACTCTAGATCTCCACATTCATATTCAGGGGCGCATTTGCAGACAGCGTCGGAGTCTTCCGAGCAGCGTCGCTCATACTGATATTTGTCTAAAGAGTTAATGCATTTTTAGAGGTCCACATTATACCAGAAGAGGGGGGCATTGGCTCCATCAAGCAGCTGTGGCCACACGAACTGGCAACTGAGTCAAAGGAGGAGTTCTGGAGGCAAGCAGGTGGGGTCTGCATGACAAGGTGTCTGGAAGAGAGCCTTTCTGGCCTCCACTAACTAGTACCCTTGGTTACTAGTTAATCTGACAAGTGGGAGGGGCCACCCACCTGTCAATCACCTGGCATCACAATGATGTCAGGGGCAAGGCGCTTTGAACGATAAGAATATGAATGTGTCAAATGCGGTCCGCGGGAAACCTCTTTAATTAAATTGAATTCATTGGCATTTGTATAATTGGGTTAATATTGGAAAACTAATAAATTTATTTGTCAAAGCAACCTGCAACATGGGCATAGCTGGGGTGGGGGCAGCTGCAGCTCCTAAACCAAGTAAATAAATATAAATACTTAACTAACTGACCAATTGCATCAGAGATATTTCGGTTCTGCCCCCCCCCCAACATAACGCCTACCCCCCCCCCAAAAAAAATAAATCCTGGCTGCGCCCATGCCCTGTAAGGTGCTGCTAAAATGAAGGGCTTTTCCCTCTGCTTTAGCAGGGCTTTTGTTGCAATCACATTCCTGAGGATTTGCATTGGAAGACCTGCTAAATCGGTGGAGGGCTTCGGTTTGGCTCTGAAAAGCAGCTGCTGGGCATCACAGATGGAGAAAGTGTGCTCAGGTTCTCATTGTGAAGACATCCCTTTGGGGCATCTGGCCACTGTAAAAACTGGATACAGGGCTAGATGTGGCACTGGCCATGTGATACAGCTCTTCCCATGTTTGCATGGCCTTGAGGATGCACGAAAGGGCTTACGGTCTACCCTGCTCTCAAGCAAATTTGCATTGCACCTCTCCTGTGCATGCCCAGCTCTTGTGGACTCCCCACACCCCTCACTGTCCACTCCTGTCTCCACCCACCTTGCACCCTGGTTCCCCACCCCAAGCAACGAAACCTCTTAAGATCTGGGTTGTGCCAATATTTCATCATGCAGAAGAGGCAAGTCCAGATACCCTTTTCCCAGGTGGCAGCATTACTCCACTTTCTAAAGGAAATTGGTCCAGCTCATCCCTGCTCAGAGTCTCCTCATGAGCCATTCCGGGGTTGTCCTGAGCATCAGCTGGCAGTCTCTCTCTCCCACCACCACCTCCCCTCGGGATTTCTCACGCCCTGTTTGCAAATTGAAGCCCCCTTCGGAAGCAGCAGGCGCCAGCTGGGAGTGGGGATCGCGAACGGGAGGAGACACCTACCTTGGCACGGGGTGCAGGGGCTGCAAGTCTGGCGCTGGGCGTCCCGGTAGGTGCCTGGAGGAGAAGGGCAAAGGGGCGTCGTCAGAGGAGCGAGCTAAGGGGCCAGCCGGGCTCCGGCCAAGCCTCCCCACCCGTCCGCCTGCCGGGGCAGCCCCCTTACCTTTTTCGCAGCCCGCCTTGCCGGCGGCGAGGCATCTCCAAAAGAGGAAGGCGAGGAGCAGGAGCGGCGTCGGAGCGGAGCGCCCCATCAGAGCGCGCAAGAGGCGAGTACGGACTACTCTCGCTTCCTCGGGGCGGCGCCAAGCCTTTTGTGCGTCGGAGCGGGGCGCCAGCGACACGTGGGGGGCCCCGGGGCGGTTCCAGGGCCGGGAATCCCCGCCGAAGGCGGGGGCAGCCCCTCGAGAGCGCCAGGGAGAGAGGCTCTAGACTTGGGACCCTCTCAAGGGCGAGATGGGGGGCGCGCACCCTTCCACTCCTGCGCGCAAAAGGCTTCCAGCTGGCCTTGGAGGGGACCAGCACTGCAGGCTTCACTCTCCCGCCCGCGGCTGCCGCCTGTTAGTGGGGTGCGGGGGGGGGGGTTAGGTTAGACTCCTTTCTTTGCAGGGCCAGGGAGGTTAGACGACGTTGCGTCCAGCAAGGGCACCGTCCCTTCCAAGCACCTGTCCGGTTGCATTTTCCGCTCACTTGCCTTCTTCTCGCCAAACCTCACATGGGGGGGCGGGGGAGAGTGGGGCTTTGCACTAGAGCGCCAAATGCGCACTTATTTGCCCGCACGTGATCGGATCCCACTCGAAAACGGGGGGGGGGGGGTACTGCTTCGGAGCAGCACAGCACACACCGGGAAGGAGGGAGAGGCCACACACAGCACAACGCAGATAAGGGTTCAAAGCCAATCCAGGGAGGAGCATCCCCTTTGGGCTAAGGAGTGGAAAAGAGGGGGCAAGACAGGCAGCAACGGGGGGCGGGTTCTGAGGACTTGGGCAATGGAGTCATTTGGGGGCACTTACAGGTAAGAAGTAAGCGTTGGTGGTATAATGGTGAGCATAGCTGCCTTATAAGCAGTTGACCCGGATTCGATTGCCGGCCAACGCAGAGTGTCTTTTCTCCTGCCAACCTAGCAGTTCGAAAGCACGTCAAAGTGCAAGTAGATAAATAAATACCTCCAGCGGGAAGGTAAACGGCGTTTCCATGTGCTGCTCTGGTTCGCCAGAAGCGGCTTAGTCATGCTGGCCACATGACTCCCTCAGCTAATATAGCGAGATGAGCGCCGCAACCCCAGAGTCGGTCACGACTGGACCTAATGGTCAGGGGTCCCTTTACCTTTACAGGTTAGAAAGCACCTCATGCATAATTCTGTACATCATGAAGCTGCAATGAAAGGATGGATAAAGAAAGCATCACCAATTTGTTGTGGTCCATTTTATTATAACTGGAGTGGAGAATATTGCTCAATATGTTATATATCGCCAGTTAACTATAAACACATTAATACAAGTCATGAACAAACCAAATCATTACCTCCATAAGCGATGGGAGGGACATAAGGTGAATTGGTGTGAACCAGTTCACTGATAGATAACAAGACCATGATTACTGGCTGATGAGCCCTTTCTCTTCAGTAATATCCTGTTTTATGACATGAGGAGCTTTTAGCTTTCTTGGAAGCAAAGTTCTCAGATCACTGTAATCCAAACCGCTGCCAATTCAACTGAAATCACTGCTAAGCCACCACTGCATAACAGACCCACCCAGGCAGCCACAGCAACCTCCCATAGCTCACTGCATCACTTGAGAAGCAGGAGGTGCGAGTTCGAGACCCACCGGCCATGTCAGGGGCCAAAGTGAGGGAACTCCTGGAGTCAAAACCAAACTGGGTGCTCCACAGAGAAGTACAGTGGTACCTCAGGTTACATACGCTTCAGGTTACAGACTCCACTAACCCTGAAATAGTACCTCGGGTTAAGAACTTTGCTTCAGGATGAGAACAGAAATTGTGCTCCGGCAGCGTGGCAGCAGTGGGAGGCCCCATTAGCTAAAGTGGTGCTTCAGGTTAAGAACAATTTCAGGTTAAGAACGGACCTCCGGAACGAATTAAGTACATAACCAGAGGTGCCACTGTACTGTGACACCACCCAGCCATGGCAGCAGACAGGGCAGCGGGCATCAACCTCTACACCAGTGTCAGGAACTTCGGGAGGAGCCCCATTGAGATAGAAGAGGGGGCCCTAGTTCGAATCCAGGGTCATTCCCACATTAGGAAATGGGAGGATCCCACACAGGGACACCTAAGGAAAAGCGGGGGGGGGGGGGGGGGGGGAGAGAGACAGTTTCACAGACCAATTATAATAGGGCTCCTGTGGGGGCCAACCAGACCTTTTAGCTCAACCCCCCCCCCGCAACCCACCTGACCAATCCACTCCCTCTATGTTACCTGATAGGTCAGCCATGAAAGATAACACCCCCCCTCATCCCAGCCTGTCCTCTCACAGTCCAGAGAATGGGTAGGCAAACTAAGACCTGGGGCCAGATCCGGCCCAATCGCCTTCTAAATCCAGCCTGCGGATGGTCCAGGAATCAGTGTGTTTTTACATGAGTAGAATGTGCGCTTTTATTTAAAATGCATTTCTGGGTTATTTGTGGGGCATAGGAATTTGTGCACCCCCCCAAAAAAAATATAGTCCGGCCCCCCACAAGGTCTGAGGGAAAGTGGACCGCCCCCTGCTAAAAATGTTTGCTGACCCCTGGCCCAGAGAATGGTGTGAGCAGTGAGCGAAAGAACCACTGCCTCTGATTCTGCCTCCCACCAACTCAGAAGTTTCTCCTGAGGCTTACTGAAGCCTGTTCCTAGGGGATCCCTAGCTACCCTTCCTTGCAACTAGGAGACATGTTCACATGAGTTAGTTCCATCACCTTTCAGCTCAGGTAAACTGTGAGGAGGGCCCCATCCTTGTCTCGTTTCATTGCAACGCCTCAAGAGCTGCATAATCTGTGTTTGTTTGTAGGCAATGACCTCCCAGGTCTCACCCTCTTTTACCCGTTGGCCAAACAAGTCTGACCAGCGGTCTTTCAGTTTTTCACACCTACATTTCATCCGAGCGTGAATTTGAGGGACCCACTTCTTAATCAGGCTGCAGTGAGCCCAAAACGTATTATCATTGGAACACCAGTGGTTGTGAAGAAAAGGCGTTTGCCTTCACCTGGCAAGCAGAAAGCCCCCACCCCAGATAATAAGCTGACCATGATGCCCTGTGCTGGGAAGTACAGTATGTGAAATGTCAAAGGAGGAAGGGGAGTTGGGTTTCCTGTCACTGGGCTGGATTAGAAACATGAGCGGTAATCTTGCAATCGTGATTGAAGATAGAGAACTGTTAACTGTGGCTTCAAATAGGATGTTGTTGTGATTTTGAAACAGATAAAGCAGTTTTTCTGCTTGATGATACCTACACATATGCAAGCAAAAATGTAAAGTGCAGTTTAGATAAGTTATCCTAACTGAAAAAGCATTGGCACCACTGACCCGGTTGGGCATGTTCATTTTATTTTAATTAGCTGCTTATACCCGTTTTCTTCAACTTGGAAAATAAGACTGTTTTCTCTTGGAAAAAAGTATGCGCAGTTGCCTTTATTCTTAATAGAAATTATTCTGAAATGCCCATGCACTGACTCTCCAGCTACTAAACATGGGGTGAAGATTGAGTGCACAGAGAAATCAGGTGCTGTGAATGTTACTGCTGCTAAAAAAATTAAAATGGGGACAGGTGATGTGCTGCTCTGGTTATATGTTAATAGCACATTGTCTTGATAGTTTCTTCAGTGGCACAGCCAGGCTTGATGGGGCCATGGGCAGGTGGGGCATACTGCTACCCTGCTTCCCCCGCCAATGGTTACTCAGTGCCCCAGCCCACTTGCCAAGCAGTTGAAAGGGACTAGACGACCAGGGAGGAGCGAGAGAGCACACCCCTCCCCACCCGCGAATGTCTGAGATGGTTTGTATCACCAGTCTCTGGCTAGATCTTTTGATAATCCTAGAAATCACTGTGTAAAAGTCTAGGAAACTGCAGACCATTAGCTTAATATCTGTTCTGGGAAAAGTGGTGGAAAGCATTACAGATATAATTCTGAATCATGCAGAAGAACAAGTCTTGCTGGAGCAGAACAAGCATGGCTTTTGCAAGGCCATCCTGTCGAACTAACCATTCTGAGTTCTTTGAGAATGTCAATAAGCACGTGGATAGGGGTGATCTGGTAGACATTGTGCATCAAGACCGTTAAACAGCTTTTGAGAAATTTCCTCAGCAGAGAAAGCTTAGCAGTCATGGGTGATGAGAACAAGTCTTTCCGTGGTTCAAGAACTGGAAGCAGAATTCATACAGCCAAGGACCCACAAGCTTTGGTGTGCGTTATGAATGCCTACCCCATTATTAAAATGGCCATGAGGTTACTATGGGATTGCTTGGCCCAATGTTTACATTCCACAATACTGTCCTTCGAGTCTCTCAAAGCTGCTAAAAAAATTCTAGCATTTGAAGATGGGCAGTTTATTGAATTCTAATAATGACTTTAACCAATGACAGCTATTTGAACCAACTGACACGACCAGATGATTGGTTGTAAGTCACTCTGGGTTGCTTTGGGCAATATAAAGTGACTAACAAAAGTAAGAAATAAGATAGTAAGATGCAGTCAGCCCTTCTAAATAAACCCTCAGTCATCCTGTGAAGGCACCCAGGCTTGAAATTTTGGATATGCCAAAGAGCCAGTTGAAAAAGCTGTGCCGCTATTCTTACCAAGTGACTGTGAAATGGTAAAATCCTAGTTTCTGGGAAATATCTTAACAACTTTGTTCTCTGGGAGTGAAGTTTAAGGCGGCAAAACTCTGATCAAACACTTACTGATGCCCTTACTCTCACACAAGAGTCGAATAACTGGCTTTTCTGCTTTTACCACCCAAAGAAAATTTCTGCTATCAGAAGATTTAAGAACCAGTCTGGTGCATCATCAAGCCTGAAATCAGAGTCCAGAGGTATCACGCTGCCGCTTCCCACGTTGGCCAGCCAGATGCGCCTGAGAGCCTATAAGCAGAATGGGGAAACAGCAGTTGTTTGCTCTCCAAGCACCTGGAATTCAGGGGTAGACTTCCTCTGGACAAGGAGGTTCCACTTCGCTGTCATGGCAATCACATTACAGTGGTACCTCGGGTTAAGTACTTAATTCGTTCCGGAGGTTCGTTCTTAACCTGAAACTGTTCTTAACCTGAAGCACCACTTTAGCTAATGGGGCCTCCTGCTGCCACCGCGCCGCCGGAGCATGATTTCTGTTCTCATCCTGAAGCAAAGTTCTTAACCCGAGGTACTATTTCTGGGTTAGCGGAGTCTGTAACCTGAAGCATATGTAACCTGAAGCGTCTGTAACCCGAGGTACCAGTGTATTCATAAACATGGACCCAGCGTGTTGCCCCTTTGTGCTTGGTTTTCCTTCACAGGGTCTGTGACCTTCTCACTCCTGGGGTTTAGTTCGACCAGAATCCATTTCCAGAGTTAACTCTCATAACATGACTCCCCCGGGGTCCGACGCACAACGCAGAAGCTGCCTTTCCCCATTGGCTCCGCCGCTGCAGGTAGGCGGGCCTTGGCCTTCCGCCTCGCGCCGACCCAGGTGCGAACGTGACGTCAGCAAAGCCCCCTCAACTGCCAAAAAGCGCGGGCTGAGGCGGCCGCTCGCTCTCGCCTTTTAAGCTTGCTTCCCCTCCCCCAGCCGCGACCTTTTCGAATGACGGCCGCTACGCGCAGGGCTTGAAAGCGAAATACGTCACGAGTCTCCTCAGATCAGACCCCCTCGCTAGGGAATTTCCACACAAGTTCTCACCAAAGACATTTAAAGCGCGCGACTCCCCCACCCCCCAAAAAAGAAGAATATTATTGGCTACTGTAGTTTAAGGGCGCTGGAGACTGTGGCTGTGAAGGGGGCACGTTGGTGGGGAGGAGGTGCCGGGTCTCTGCGAAGCCGCCCTCTCCCCACCACCCTCTCGCCATAGACCATGCAGGCAGCTTCGCGGTGAGCTCCCACAATGTTGTTAGGAGACTTCCCCTCCCCCCCTTTCGCGAGCCATAATTCTCGCAGCCTTTAACGGTTTTCCCCTTAGGGAATTCTGGGAATTGTAGTCCTTATGGGGGGGAGCGGCGGAAAGGGGACCTCTAACGGTTCTCAGCACCCTTAACAAAATACAGTTCCCAGGATTCCTTGGGGGGGGGGGTAAGTCGCCGCTCTTTAAAGTGGTAGGAGATGCCGCTTGAAATGTGAGGGGCTGTTGTAAGAGAGGGAGAGCCGCGGCTGGCGCGGAAGAGGTTAAGGGGAGTCGGAGGCTCCTCCTCACGGGAGTTCGAGTGTCGCTCTCCGGCTGTACCATTCCTCCTGGAAGCGGGGAGGGAGGGAGGAGGAACCATTAGCCTTCGCTGACGGGAGAGCCATCGCGAGCTTCCAGCGAGCGGCAGCAGCAGCAGCAAGCGCCCGCCTCGTCTCTAGAGGAGGAGGAGGAGGAGGAGCTGCAGTTGCCGCCGCCTTTTGCACGTAAGAACGGGTGAATAAGCGTGCGGGAAAGAGGCGCGTGCAAAAGGTGGCGGGATGGGGCGCCTGGGTGAAGCGAAAGCCTGGCTGTGGAGGCGGAGGGGCGAAATCCTCCCTCGTAGCCGCCGGAAGGCCGCCCCTCCGCCTCGCGTGTTCAGCAGCCTCCCTCCCTCCCTCCCTTGAGACTGAAAGCCGGGCAAATCCCCCAATGGGAAGCGCGGCGGGGGAGGCCTGGCTGGGCGCGCATTCGCACGACTGAGGTGACCCGGGTTACGACACGCGCGTCAAGGTGGTCCAGGGGAGTGCGTGCCTCCGCCTCTCCGGGGCAGGCCTCCAGATGACCGACAACATCAGCCCCGCCCCACGCCCCTTCTCCAGCCCTGCTCTAAGCATACAGGCAGACAGCAACCAGGTCTGCTCCTCTGCCCTTGCTTTCCATCTTTGGGTAGACCAGGCATCCAGATACCCAAGGCTGAAACCTCCAATCTGTCCCCTGCTTTCACAACTGTGCCCACTGACCCCAATTTCCTGAAAAAGACCAAATGCACTGGATAACACAGGACTGCACTGCTGGGCTTTAACTCCTTCCTACTCAGCTAAATAGGTATAGCAAAGCAGAGCTATTTTGCACTGCTGGCAATAAGCGGTGCACTCTCAGCTGCATAGCCATCTGGATAGTGGTATAATAATGATGGGGTCTTTTATGCATAGATACTGGCCATGGAATTAATATTTGAGAGGTTGCAATTTCCGCAGAGATTTGAGCTGCAAGCCCTTCACTGCGTATCTGCAAAAGTGGCTAACAATATATTGCAGTTTTCCTCCTGCAACACTTCTGGGGAGAGAGGGCTCTGTGCTCCTTGTGTCCTCCCTGACAAGAGGGCACCAATTGCAGGAGCCATTTTACCAAAAAGGCTCTTACCATCTGATTCTGGTCCCCGATTGTAGCCTTGAATTCGTATGGTTGGCCTGTGGGCCTGATCCTACAGCTCTTCAGGTTTTATTTCCTTTTCACTTTAGCTTCACTGTGTTAGTGCTGTTCTTAATATTTTCTTCAACCCTTGCTAACTAATAGCATTCAAGCATTGTGTGCTTTCCTTTCTCTTCTCAGTAAATTCAGTTCAGAAACTATTTTTTTCAGCATTACGTCTGAATCGGCTGCAACTGATGAGAATCCTATCAGTTACCCGCCATTACTGTACCGCTCACATTCAGAGCAGGCCTAGTTGCTGTAATTGCTGGCAAAAGTAATTGAAAATGTGAAAGAAACCTGTGCTCTCATACCGATTTACAGAACGTTTAACCAAGGGCGAGATGTATAGATAACTGTCATTGCAGTTGTTATGTAGCGAGCCCTTGGGTCATCTTGACTCTGTATTTCTGCATTCTCCCAAGGTGCTTATTTGACCACTGTAAAGTTAGAAAAGGGGCAATAGAAAAATGGTGGTCAGCCCATTGGGGCTTGCTTCAGGCAGGATTGCAGCTTGTGACCTTGCCAGATTAATGATCATTATGACTTCCTTGCAATAAAAGTTGGAGATGAGGTTCCCTATGTCTTCTTGGCAAGAGTTGGCTTCTGACGTAGGGAAAAATGTCATTCCCCAAGCACTTGGAAGTAAATGACCTCATTTCCCCAGCAAAAGGTTTTCCCCCTCAGTCACAAATTGGTGGTTTGTTCGTTTTGGGCTGTAGTTATGAGATCGCTTCTTCTTGCCTGGTGTCCCTCATAACCAAGGCAGTGGGTATCTATGATCTCTTGTCTCCCTCGAAGATTGACGTAGATTTAAAAAAGGGTTGAGATCAGATATGCAGCTGGCAGGAAGCTCCTATTTCATCACTCTTCCAAGAAAGAAATGCTAAACCAGGGCTTTTTTCAGAAAAGTGCTGTGACCTTTGATCTTCCCAGGACTCTGTGGGTGTTCCTGGCCATACTGATGTTGGCTGCTTTAAGGTGCTGCTAAGGCACTTAACGTTGACCTCTGTCCAGCAATTCTCCTTGCTATATCTTCCTTCTCTTCAGTAACTCCTCAGTCTAGCTGCAGCTTGGAGTATTGAGCAGTGGTGATTGAACAATAAACTGTGCAGATAAATGTTGCTTTGCCTAACACTTTGTTTCTCTCTTGGTCTGTAGTGTGTGTGAGAGAGAGAGAGAGCTAGCCTTTTGTTATCGAGCCGAGCAAAACGCCCAGTTTTCAACATGACTGCCAAAAGGGCTCTGGTGATCTTGGCCAAAGGAGCTGAAGAGATGGAAACCGTCATCCCCACAGACATCATGAGGAGGGCAGGTGTGAGTATGCCCTGGGGCTTCCTAGATATCTATTCCTTTCCTCCATTCCTCCTGGCATTGTTGTTGTTAACAATAAGACACTGTCTATGTGCAGGAAGGCAAGTCCCTTCCTTGGCATAAGGAGCTTACAGTAGCCAAAATGGTTGTCCTGTGCCTCTGCGTTGTTGCCTGCAGGTGGATTCCTCATGAACTAGATGCTGAGCTGGTTGCAACAGTGTTGACTGTTTAGTCCTGGGACCTGGAGGGCTCGTGCATTGTTTAGAGTTGCATAGACAAGGCATGTTTAGTTGCTTGGCAATTGCGAAGTGGTTTGAGAAGCCATTTCTGCTGAGTTTCCCTTGCGTAGGCAAGCATGAGAAGTACAGCAGGCCACCTGTCATTTGAAAAATCCTCCAGAGCGGAAGGTGGCTGAACCCGGAGCCTGGGTGATGGCCAGGGATGACGGGAGCTGATGCCCTGCAGCATCTGGAGGGCTTTGGGTTCCTCTACTTCTGCTCCATGCAAACACCACTTTGTGTTCTGTATTAAGGATGGGTAGGTTTACATTCTCAACAGTCCTATCACCATCACTCCCCTTCCCATACCACCAACCCCCCCCCCCCGCTATTATGTTGGGGACAAGGTTATATTACAATATAGAGAAGCAGACCCCCATCCCTGCAGGCTCAAGCCAGGAAAGGAGAGAGAGATTTATAGACACAGATTATCTAGATGTAGGTTTATGCAGGTAGGTAGATATAGGTCTGCCTGTTTTGTGGGCTCAGAGGGATTTACAGCGGTTTTATCATTCTTGTCCTCATGGGCCTCACAAAACCAAATGTTTTGGCATGAAAGAACCCCCCCCCCAAATAAAAACTGTTCTTGTAAATGTTGTAAACCCTGTTCTAATAAGCAAATAGTGAAATAAAGTAAACCACACCATCCCAAAAGCCATCCAGAGGCAGGCTGGCTGGCACTTGCTAGACACCAAAATGATGTGCTGTAGAGCAGGGCTGGACTGCAGAACAGAGGCCAGTTACAGGGGACTCTTTCTGATTGGCCACTTGTGCAGACCAACCATCAGTCCTCTGAGTTTTATATACCCACTTAATTCCACGTATGCCTCTTTAACAGCTATTGTATGCCCACAGCATATTTAGAGGAGGTATGCTAGAATGTCTGCGGACATTTATTTGCAGTCAGGGAGAGGTGGGAGATATTGTTCAGTTATGTTGCTCCCTGTATAGATTTCTCCCAAGGGATTCTTCAGAGAGTTAACTTTCTGAATAATAGTAGGTGGGGTTGGTTACTTGCTGATGGATTGGGTGGGGGAGAAAACGCTATATGCAAATTTACTAAATCCCCATTGTGCTGGGGACCACTAATGCAAAAATTTACCTCCCCCAAACTATTTCCATTTCTTCAGTGACTCAGTAGATTTTGGCAAATAAAGCAGAGCTGTTTTCTCACCAGATCTCTGTGACCGTAGCCGGCCTGACTGGGAAAGAGCCTGTGCAGTGCAGCCGAGATGTCTTAATTTGTCCTGACAAGAGTTTGGAAGATGCCCGGAAGGAGGTTGGTGCCACATAGATTCCATGTTGCAAAAAAAATGGGTGCCCCACCTCTTTCATATTATGCCCAAGTTTCTTCTTCATCATCTAGGGGTGGCCCAAGGGTACCTTCAGCTTGCACAGTGATAATGATCAGGAGAGAGGGGGAATTGCTAAGGAGCTGGAAACTCTGACCGGTAAAGAAGCAAATGGTGACCCTGGAAACTTTGGAGAAACCTCTCACGGTGCCTGCATGTGGCTTCATGGAATCATGACCACAGAAGGGAAATGCAGTGGTTGAACTTGCAAGTTTCTGCGTGGTGTTCTATTAGCAAATGTGGATAGTGATTCTCAGTGCCACTGAGTTTAAATAAACACTATGACCTTACATGTCAAACAGATGCTAAGAAATGGCACTATGAAAAAAACAAAACACCCCACAATATTTATAACTTTTGGAGGGAGGGGAAAGATGCTAGGATCAAATCTGTCTGGAAGTAGCATCCTCTGATCCGGAAGATCTCTTCTGCCCACCCACAGTCCCCAAAATCCTGTAGTTTTAATGATGAAGGGAAAACCCTCACACCAGAGACGCTTATTTGTGTTTATTCCAGGATTGAGCCATGGCACAATATTGAGCGTTCGGCTGCCTGCTAAAGGATAGCTGCAAATAAGATGTTTACTTTTGTTTTTCCAGTCTTCATGCTTTTCTTTTGCTAATGCTTTTTTTCTATTCTTAGGGACCCTATGATGTGGTGGTATTGCCAGGAGGGAACCTGGGAGCTCAGAACTTGTCAGAGGTAACAACTTTTCCGTGCTTCCTCGCTATCCGCGGGTCAAACCGGAAGTCGTCTAAAGTTAAACTGGTTTCTTTTCTGGGGGAAATTGGTCCACCTTCCCTTCCCTTGTATAATGCTGTAGATATAAATCTGCAATTGAGCCAGGCTTACTCGAGCGGTTTTGAAACAAAAGAGGGCCCAATGGCATGTTTTGGGGGTGTGGGGGCAGGGAGAGGAAGAAGCAGTTTCCTTTAGTCATCTAGTAACAACAAAATCTTCCAACACCTTCTTTTGCATCCTTTTTCTTTGTTGGACGACCAGTTCTTATACATAACAGCCTTCTTGTGTGCATAGCTGGAAAAGGATAGCTTGTTGATCAAATAATATCTTTCCTTGCAGTCACCTGCTGTGAAGGAGGTCCTGAAAGACCAAGATGGCAGGAAAGGGCTGATTGCTGCCATCTGTGCAGGTATGCTATCAAGGTCCGCACCCAACACTCCAAAGATCCAGGATACCAACCCTGCATAGAGCTTCGCCTACGACAGCTGATGCCATTGGCTGCCTCACTTCTGAGGTTTGGCTTTCTTGTGCCACTAATGGTGTAAAGAAAAACACAACTAATATTGGCTTGCTGCAAGTCTTGCGGGTTTGAAAACTGAGAGTTGAAACGCTGTCTCAAATCTCTACCCGTTGAGGAGAGAAACTTGAAGATAACAATCCCGTTATTTGTGCTTGCCCCCAGGTGGAAAACGCTCTGTTTATACAGCGAAGCAGGCCTGGTTTGTTTTTTGAAGGGAGGCTTCCTTTAGGGGCAGCTTCTCTGAGTTGGGATGTGACACAAAATAACACTGCAGAAATAGCTGCATTTCCCCCATGGAATCCTAGGTCCCTCTTCCAGTTAGCAGCTGCTGGCTGTGATTCTCTTTCCTCCTTGCTGCTTCTGACAGGGTGGCTGGCCGGGCTGTGCTGTGCTTGCCATATGTGGTGTGGCTTGACCTTCTCTCACCACTTGGCCTTTGGGTGCTGTGAGTGTCGGGTTCCGCAGACTCCTGAGAGTTGCTCAAAAGCATTCTGGGTTGGCTCTTGTGAAGGGATCCGTTTGCAAGAAATGCATGTGGATGTCTTAAGCTTGGCCTACCACTCCAGGAAGCCTCTCATTGTAGTGGGGATCCTTGACTCAGTCTCTCCTTAGGCACACTTGCTGTAGGAACTCCCCTGAAGTGGGAGTTAGTGTCATTCTCAATGCAAGGGTTTCCCAATGCAAGGGTTGGCTTCTTCTGGCCAGTGGGGAAACACCAGTCTCCCTCTACTTTGTGGCAATAATAATCCTTCCAACTGCTTATTTGTATTTGCAAATGCAAGAACCAGCCAACCTCCTCCTTAGGGTGTAGGTGGGGCTGACTTTGACATATGGGCAGAGCCACCTACCTGTCAAATGACCTGCAGTCATGGCGACATCAGGTGACTGATAGGTGGGCAGCCCCAGCCCCCTGTCGAAGTTGACCCATAGGATGTGAGGAGTCAGCTTCACCAGCGCCTTCCCCACAGGGAACTTACTGGCAGGAGTGAACTCTGGGTTCTGTGCTAGCTCTACACACCCGAAAGGTGTTACCAAACTTCCTGTTACCTTCCTCTTCCAGTTCAGTGGTTTAACCAGGACTAATCTTTTAGTGACTTGCTAATGACACAGGGCACAATGGTGTTTTTGTCGCCAGATTAAAAGGAGGGAGATCGCTTTGAAACTCTGCATAAAAGTTCCCTCTCTTAGTTATGTAGATCAGTTCAGTATGTGTTGTACTTTGTTCAGTGGGACTTAAAGGGAGGTTAAAGGACCCCTGACCATTCGGTCCAGTCATGACCGACTCTGGGGTTGCGGCGCTCATCTCTCTTTACTGGCCGAGGGAGCCAGCATAAAGCTTCTGGGTCATGTGGCCAGCATGACTAAGCCGCTTCTGGCGAACCAGAGCAGCGCACGGAAACACCGTTTACCTTCCCGCTGGAGCGGTACCTATTTATCTACTTGCACTTTGACATGCTAGGTTGGCACTTTGACATGCTAGGTTGGCAGGAGCAGGGACCGAGCAACGGGAGCTCACCCCTTCCCAGACTTTTGAATCGCCGACCTTCTGATCGGCAAGTCCTAGGCTCTGTGGTTTAACCCACGGCGCCGCCCGAGTCAGTGCGATTTACTCCCAAGCAAATGGTGATGGGTGTACTACAAGTTGCATAACTTACCGTATTTTTTGCTCTACAAGACTCACTTTTTCCGTACTAAAAAGTAAGAGGAAATGTGTATGCGTCGTATGGAGTGAATGCAGGCTGCGCAGCTATCCCAGAAGCCAGAACAGCAAGAGGGATTGCTGCTTTCACTGCACAGCGATCGCTCTTGCTGTTCTGGCTTCTGAGATTCAGAATATTTTTTTTCTTGTTTTCCTCCTCAGAAACTAGGTGCGTCTTGTGGTCTGGTGCGTCTTATAGAGCAAAAAATACGGTAATTGCTGGTTGTTTCCAACTGGGGAATTGTCATCCTACATATTTGGAAGTTTTGTTAAAACGGGGGGGGGGGGGGGGAGAGAGATTTTATGGTCTTCCTTCATTTAAACCTAATGCTATCATTTCAAGCTTATTAACTGCACACACTTAACTGTTCCTCCCAAATTCTGCATGGGTAGGGCGTGTGATGGTGGTAATGGAAGGGTGAGGGATTCCCAACACTTTTGTGGATCTGGCCTCACTTGCCACTTCGATGCTGGGACATCTTTCAAGCATGGTAAATGTGGCCCCGGGTTCCAAAAAAAGGGTTCCCGCTATAAAGTGTGCACAAGTGACGGCTCTTTGTTGATCTCTAGGACCCACTGCTCTGCTGGCACATGGCATCGGATACGGATGCAAAGTGACAACCCATCCCTTGGCCAAAGACAAGATGATGAGCGGAGGTAGGTGGCTGCAGGCGCACGGCAGAGATTGACGTGCGCAGACAGTGTTTCGTGAAGCACAGCTCAGAATTGTAATTAAGATGCCTTTCCCCCAAAAGGAATGTCGGGTAACACACGAGTATTATTAGAGACTTTGGTTTTGAGGAATTGCCAGTTCTGCGAGACCTAAATCCGGCAGCAGTTCAAAGTTTGAGGTTTTTACCTCTTTGGGTGTCCCTCTCCCCTTACAAACCATCAGTATATAAATTTTATGAAATAAATAAAGGATTAGAATTGCGGCTTCTCTCCTTGCTACAGTGGATGAGGTTCATAGTTGGGGGTGGAGTTACTTCCTACACATTCAAGGCAGCTTCCTGTGGCTGATGCCTGCTGGAGTAACCTGTTCTGTTTTTTTCCCTGTGCTTTCCTCTGAAGACCACTACAAATACTCTGAGAGCCGCGTGGAAAAAGATGGGCACATCCTCACCAGCCGGGGACCCGGCACCAGTTTCGAGTTTGGCCTTGTGATTGTGGAAACACTGCTGGGGAAAGAGGTGGCCGCACAGGTGAAGGCCCCCCTTGTCCTGAAAGACTAGGGCAGTGCCTTGCTGAAAGAAGAGAAAGCCTTGTGACAGAAAGCCTTTTTTCCCTTTTATAGCAATAGCAACACACACTCTCACACAGGTCAGGCAGCCCCCTTAAGCGCAGCCACAGCAGCAGCAGCAGCAGCAGCAGCAGAGATGATAGTTGCACTTAAGCCTGGAAACTTGAAGCAGCCTGGAGGGGAAGGTGCTGCTGTCCAAGTCCCTTTTGTGTTTTCCGAGACCCACTTGCTTTCAATAAAAGAGGAACTCTGTTGAAGAGGTTTGTCTTGTATTTGTGGCCCTGTTTATTTATTTAAGAACCCACATCCCATTGTTCTTTTATCTTTTATCCCAATAAAACAATTTTTAAAAATCTGTGAGTACAACAGCAAAAATAAAACCACCGAACTGTAAAACTTAAGCAGTGACCCACCTGCAACCCAAATGTGTTGCAAAACAGGCTTGCTAAGGTGGTGGCCTTGAAGCCATATGAAGTTGGGGCTAGGTGGGCAGCCATCCTGGGGCTGGAATTCAGCTAAGCTTTACCAGATGAAGCCACGTACAGTGGTACCTCGGGTTAAGAACTTAATTCGTTCCAGAGGTCCGTTCTTAACCTGAAACTGTTCTTAACCTGAAGCACCACTTTAGCTAATGTGGCCTCCTGCTGCCGCCACGCCGCCAGAGCACAATTTCTGTTCTTATCCTGAAGCACTATTTCTGGGTTAGCAGAGTCTGTACCCTGAAGCATATGTAACCCGAGGTACCACTTACAGATAGGTAGCCGTGTTGGTCTGCCACTGTATTTGTCAGCATAGGCAAAGGGGTGGATTTGTTTCATTGTTTGAAAAGATGCAAGATTTCGCCAACTATCAATGGAGCAAGTAACTGACAAGGGATAGGTTGAAGCCACGGCCTCCATTCCCCCTTTCTAGCAAACCTTTGGAAGCCTAAATTGCAGAATCACAGGTGCAAAATGGCATTTTGACCTCCGTGCAAAACAGTGTTTGCTTATCAAATTATCTGGTTTGCCTAGTCAAGTCATGCAAATGGAAGATAAATGTTGAGGGAAGTGATTAAATAAGAGCGATTCTGAGAGAGTACTGCAGGGAATACATAGATGGTTGAGACATTTTTCATGTTGACTATGCACAAATGACTTCTAGGCTTAATTTTCATATTCACTATTTATAGATGTTTAAGAGAAAGAAAGCAGCTTTGGATCAATGCAGTTAGTTGCGTGCCTGAAATCCAGAAGGGACGCCTCAATTGTTTGAGATGCCATCCAACATAAAAACAGACACACACTTGTCCACAGCAGGGGTACGACTGCCCCCCCAATGAAGGAAAACGATACAAAAACACAATTCTTTCACACACCCTAACTTGAACTTAAGGATTTTAATAGCATGCATAACACCTGAGTTGAATTGATGCTGAATCGAGTCTACTTTTGGCTAAGTCTTCCAAAGCAATGATTTATCCTGTTTAACAAAATTTATATACCACTTGGTTGTTTAAAAAACCCTAGCAGCATACCTGTAAATTATTTACAAAAACAGTCAAATGCCTTGCCCCAGGGGCACCTTACAGTGGGAATACCCCTTTGTAGATCACCACTACTGAACTTAGGGATCAGTTTGAAAACACCAACAGAGAGTTTTGTAAAATAATTCTGCTGCCCTGGGTAGATGGTGCTGAAGTGTGAAGGAACAGTCCCCTCCCCAGATTCTCCTGCAGCTTGACTTTACTCCTCTTCACCCTCCTCCTTCCCACTGTACCAGGAATGGGGACCTGCCCAATATTGTGTGAGCTCCCAGTTCCCATCAGCCCCAGCAGACCATGTGGCCAAGAGTCGGAGGATGAGGACGACAAGCATAACTCCAGCTGCATCTAGCCCCCCCCCCCAGGCTTCCCTAGGTAAAGGTAAAGGGACCCCTGACCATTAGGTCCAGTCGTGGCCGACTCGGGGGTTGCAGCGCTCATCTCGCTTTATTGGCCAAGGGAGCCGGCGTACAGCTTCCGGGTCATGTGTCCAGCATGACTAAGCTGCTTCTGGTGAACCAGAACAGCGCACGGAAACGCTGTTTACCTTCCCACCGGAGCGGTACCTACCGGTATTTATCTACTTGCACTTTGACGTGCTTTCGAACTGCTAGGTTGGCAGAAACGGACCAAGCAACGGGAGCTCACCCCGTCACGGGGATTCAAACCGCCAACCTTCTGATCGGCAGGTCCTAGGCTCTGTGGTTTAACCCACAGCGCCACCCGCGTCCCTAGGCTTCCCTATCCCTGCCCTAATTCTGGAAAGAGGGTGTCTTACTTGGGCCTTTGATCTTGCCTTCTGATGGTGGTGGAGGGAAGAGGAGCAGCTATCACTTTGTTACGTAGGATCCCAGCAAAGATTACACAGACAAGCGGCAGAGAGAGTTGCTTATGTGTGGACCAGTGCTCTTTGGCAGTAGCCAAGCAGCACCATCGACAATCCTGTTTTCATTGGACCTCTGCCCTAAAATCCATTGAAATTCTACACCGAATTCTCAGAAGCTTGGAATATACAAATGCAGCCTCGCTCTGTAGTTTCTGCTATTTGGCTCTTGGGCGCACAGATGTTCTCTGATTCCAAGCACCCACCCTATGTTTACAACACAGGTGAAGTGTGCAGCCCCCTACTCTGGTGTTCAGGCTCCCCTATTTCATGTTGAAGCAGAAGTTTTCCTGCAGTCCTGTGGGAGAAGCCTTTTCCCCACCCCAAGGAAGGCTTCTCACTGCTCGGCGTTTCTGACTGTGGCCGTGTAGGCTTGGATACAGGTCTGGAAATGGGCCACCGTGTTGAATTGCGGCTGGAAGAGGATCAGGTAGCATTTGGGCAGGAAGAAGGTGCAGAGGATGGCATAGACGCTGGTCTGCACCGTGAACATCTGCAAGGCAGGGATCCCCTTGCCCTTCCCTTCGGTGGTGATGTAGATGAGCATGAAGCTGCCCCAGCCCATGAGGAAGACCAGCATGCTGGTGGTGAGGAGCCTCGCCTCGCTGTAATTCTTGGGCAGGTTGCGGCCCCAGAAGGCGAAGGCGAAGCAAGTGCCGCCCAGCAGGGTGATGTAGCCCAGCACCCCTCCTAGCCCCATAAAGTGGCCCTCTGAGCATTGCAGGTAGACCTCCCTCTCGCTCACAAAATCCTCTTGCAACGTGGGTGGGGAGAAGCGGAGCCAGAGGAGGCAGATGAGGGCCTGCAGGCCGCAGCTGAGGCCTACCGAGACGTAGGTGCCTTTGTACTTGACCCAGCACTTGGCGGCTCCGGGGGGCAGCTTGCAGGCCATTTTGAAGATGAAGATGATCTGGAAGGAGCGGACCAGGAGGCAGGAGACGCAGACGGTGAAGCTGATGGCGAACAAGGGCTGCCGGATCAGGCAGGTGACCTCGGTGGGCTTCCCGACGAACAGGCTGGTGGTGGTGCAGGAAGCCAGCAGCGAGGCCAGCATGACGAAAGCCAGCTTGCCTCCAGCCGCTTTGACCACTGGCGTTTGACGGTGGAGGGCAAAAACCAGCAAGCAGCCAAAGAGCAGGAAGAAGTCGACGATGGTCAGGATCACCAGGGCCAAGATGGTGGTGGTGGTGATGTTGAGATATGTGATGAGCGGAGGGAAGCAGGTGCTGCTCTTCAGAGGGGACCACATCCCCGGGGGGCACAGGATGCAAGTGTCTCCACCTGAAGAGGACGAAAGGAGAAGCTCAGTCAGCTTAGAAGTAGAAGAAAGTGCCTTACACCAAGGCGGGCACCGACTAGCTCAGTGTTGTTGTCTCCACATTGACTCTCCAGGACTTCCGTGTGGGGATCTCTCCCAGGCTAGGAAAGATATGTTGACAAGCTGGAACATGTGCAGAAAAGGGCAGCTCAGATGATCAAGGGTCTAGAAGCCAAGCCTTATGAGGAATGGTTGAAGGAGCTGGGTACAGTGGTACCTCAGGTTAAGAACTTATTCGTTCTGGAAGCCTGTTCTTACCCTGAAACTGTTCTTAACCTGAAGCACCACTTTAGCTAATGGGGCCTCCCGCTGCCGCCGGAGCACGATTTCTGTTCTCATCCTGAAGCAAAGTTCTTAACCTGAGGTAATATTTCTGGGTTAAGCGGAGTCTGTAACCTGAAGCGTCTGTAACCTGAAGCGTCTGTAACCTGAAGCGTCTGTAACCTGAAGCGTATGTAACCTGAGGTACCACTGTATTGTTTAGCCTAGAAAAGAGGAGACTGAGAGGAGATATGATGGTCATCCTCAAATGTCCAAAGGGCTGTCACATGGAAGAGGGAGCAAGCCTGTTTTCTCCTGCTCTGGAAGGTAGGACTTGAACCAATGACTTAAGTTACAAGAAATGAAATTCCAACTAAGCATCAGGAAAAACTTTTGACAGTAAGAGCTGTTCAACCGTGGAACCGTCTCCCTCGGGAGGTTGTGGACACTCCTTCCTTGGAGGTTTTTAAGCAGAGGTTGGATGGCCATTTGCTTTAGCTGAGATTCCTGCATTGCAGGGGGTTGGACTAGATGACCCTTGGGGTCCCTTCCAGCTCTAAAGTTCTGCTTTTGAGCCCTGCCTACCCATTGTGGACAGTGAAAAAAGCTTTGGCCAATCCTCAGTCTCTGTGCAAAATCTGGCATAATAATCATAATCCGTAATAATTAATAATTATTTTTTAATCCCACATTTCCCCCAGATGGTGTCTTATAGCTGGTGAGCTTCCTGGGGCCTTGCAGAGCCCCACACTCTGTGCAAAGTTCAGCATGGGCCTTTGCAAAGGTCGTGGAGTCAGATAGAGACAATCACTGGAGCCTGTGTTGCCATCCACAAAGAGCCCTTTGCCCGAGTCTCTGCTGAGGGGAGAGGGGCAGAGGGTGAAGCTGTGTTGTGACTCAGAACAAAAACAAACCCTCCAGAGGACCCTCTGTCAGCCCATGAAGGGACAGAGGCAAAAGTGAACAGCAGTGGTCCTTTGCACTCCTGTTCTGGACTCTTGTTCATTCGGCGGAATTGGCGCCATCACGAAAGACTTCGTGAACGGGGATTTGAACCCACCACCTTATCTGACACTCGTAACTCCTACACCTTGGGACTCTTTCCTGCCTTCCGCCTCTGCCTACTTGGCACTGATGACCTCTGAGTCCAGGGAGGGAGCTAGAACTTGTCTCCAGATTCACAAATGAGGCTCCCTGAGCCACGCGGTGTTTGCACTCACCTGTTTCGTTTTGATAGGTCCCTTCCAGGCAGTCGTCACAGCGACATAAACACTCCTCCAGCAATTGCTTGCTTCGGATTTGACCCACTTCACACACTGCTATGCAATATGATTTGGGGACCTAGAACAGGAGAGTTCGGTTAAGTGGAGGCATTTGAGTTGTTGGCGACTTGTAGAAGTCAGTCGGTAGTTCACTGCACCCATCCAATGTGGTATCCGTCATTAAAAGGGGTCATTAAAAAGGAATAACAAATCAGTCCCCCAATATCACAAGGCTTTTATGGAAATCTATGTTGAGAAAAATGTAGGATATTATATCAGAAAAATGTAGTGTACTGTCAAAACAGAAGGGGGTCAAACCATCACAAGGGGTGTTGAAATTTTGGGAGGTTGGATAGTTACAATGGAATGGTCTCAGTGGTGGGGTACACATGTTTATTCTTATTTACTTATGATTATTACTTTGTCTAAATGAATGAATTAAAAAAAATGTAGGATATTGTAAAGCTGGAAAAGGTGTGCAAGAGAGCAAGCTAAATTATCCAGGAGCTGCAGCAACGCCTTGGATAGGCAGCATGTGGATGTCAAGGAAGCAGCAAGAGGAAGCTTCCCCGAAAGATCTCTTTGGTCACTGTGAGAAACGGAATGCCATAGCAGAAGGAGCCATTTGGGTCAGATCCAGATGGCTGCTCTTAGGTTCTTTTATGTCCAAGTAAGCCCCAAGCTCTTCCCCAATCTGATGCCCTCCAGATGCTTAGAGTACAGCTCCCATCTTTTGTAAGATCTAGCTACTGACTCACAGCTGCATGAATGAAAGGGTTAACCCGAGCTCAGGTTGTCAGTGGAGAAGTTGCTTAGCAGGCTCCCTGCAGCCTTTTGTTTCCTCCCCACCCCTTCTCTCTCTTTCCCCCTCTGTGCTTCCTGAAATAAGCAACTGGGTTCCCTGCAAGTGAGCTGACTCTCTCCAAAATGGAGATTTTAAAGCCTGCGTCTTTGTTAACCTAAAGATTGCATGATTCTTTTCATATGGAAACCAAGTTCTTTGGGGAGTCATTTGGAACCTTTTCTTTCTTATTTTTACTGCCAGTGGATAGAGACTTGTTTCTTGTAACTTCTGGAATCTCTGTGAGTAAAAGCTTCACTTATTTGGAAAGCTAAGTGCCTGTGATTTATTCTAGCCTGAGTATTTATGTGGAGAACATTTGTTTAAAGGTGGGCAGATGTAAATTGGAGCATTTGCCACTGTGCTTAGCTCTGCTATGGAGAGTAAGAATCTCTTCCAGACTTCTCTCTCCCAACATCTATCATCTCCATCCAGCATCGCCCGTGTTTTCCTTCTTTCTGGGTGTTTCGCCTGGTGTCATACCTGATCCCCTGGTGCTGGCCAACTGATTTCAGACTTGTTGATATTCAGGGCTTGGGAACTGTAGCTGCCAATCATCTTGAAAGCAGCCGTGCCATTTTCCCAGCTCCAGGTGACGACACTGTAGCCCAGGAACAGATCTCCCTCTTGGCCAAATGTGATGGTGTTGCCTTGCAGAGGAAAGTTCACCTTGTACAATGCTTCATAAAACTGAAATGAGAAGAGAATTGCGTCTTGGGGGTGCAGGGGGAGGGGTTTACTGTGCTTGTTGAAGGATGTGTGGGTAGCACAGCTAAACATTGGCCTGAGAGATGATGATCCCTGTTGTTTGCTTTATTTCAGCTGCAGGCAGGAAACAATGTCAGCCTTCTCCAGAGATTCACGCTGAGCAGGATTTTCTAGAAAAATTATGTCAAGCATTCTGGGCATATTTAGTTAGAATTTAAATGCCAAGTTTCTTTAAATTACAATGCTACCTCGGGTTACAGACGCTTCAGGTTACAGACGCTTCAGGTTACAGTCTCCGCCAACCCAGAAATACTACCTCAGGTTAGGAACTTTGCTTCAGGATGAGAAGAGAAATTGTGCAGCGGCGGTGCAGCGGGAGGCCCCATTAGCTAAAGTGGTGCTTCAGGTTAAAAACAGTTTCAGGTTAAGAACAGACCTCCAGAACAAATAAAGTTCTTAACTCGAGGTACCACTGTACAACGATTTGCTGTTAAAACGCACGGTTCATGGCATTTATTTTTTATTTATTTAAATTAGTTAAAATTAATGAAAAGGTTAAAAGTGCCCTTTTGAGATTATCTCTCTCCCACTCCCCCATGGAAATTCCTTTGAAGAAGAAGAAGAAGAAGAAGAAGAAGAAGAAGAAGAAGAAGAAGAAGAAGAAGAAGAAGAAGAAGAAGAAGCGGCAGCAGCAGAAGCAGCAGCAGCAGCAGCTCTGCTACAGACACTGCACCCACTCCTCTCCCAGGTGATGGGAGAGATCTGCTTCAAGTTTCTTCCCTTTCCTCCCACAACCTCAGGGCACCTGATCCTAAAGGCAGCTACTGCCTTTGACATCTGAATGCCACCTGCTTGCCTTGGGTCTCTGAGCCGAGTGAGCTGGGGAAACTGCTCTGGCTGCAGCCATTACTGTGGAGGCACTAGCTGACACCTATCGGATGCTATTAAGTCACACCACCACCACCACCACCAATTTATTTACAGTGAGGGGGGAAAGTATTTGATCCCCTGCTAAATTTGCCCATTTAACTCTAGCTGAAGGTTTGAGTAGCTACACATCAGCCTCAAAATCTTACTGACTTGGAGAGGATCTGCAAAGAGGAGTGGGACAAAATACCTCCTGAGATGTCCTGCAAACCTGGTGGCCACCTACAAGAAACGTCTGACCTCTGTAATTGCCAACAAGGGTTTTGCCACCAAGTACTAAGTCGCCTTTTGCAAAGGGATCAAATACTTATTCCACTCATTATAATGCACATCATTCTCTGACTTTTGTCTTCTGGGTTTCTGGGGGTTTTCCTGTTGTTATTCTGTCTTTCACAGCTACAATAAACCTACCATTAAAATTATGGACTGGTCATTTCTTCGTCAGAGGGCAAACAGGCAAATTTAGCAGGAGATCAAATACTTTTCGCCCCTCACTGTATATCCCGTCCTCCCCGGCCAGAGTTGGGCTCAGGGCGGCTAACACCAATAAAATTTCAGTAAAAACATAATAAGAAAAAGGAAAAAAACAATTAATAAAAAGAATACAACTAGACATGTTGCACATGGACACAGGAGGGAGGCGAGTGGCAAATGCGCTTTAGTCCCTTGGTGCCTCAAGCCGACTTCCTCCAGGCATTGAGGGTAGAGGACAGGCGCTTCCTAGCCTGCCTTTGAACAAAGGGAGATATGGAGCAGCCTGATCCCAAACATACCAGATGTTTGGGAAGGAGCAAAGGAGCTGAAAGGAAAAACCCCGGGGAGAGGATGCTATTTATCAAAACAGCAGCAGCAGTGGTGCCTGCTCCCCTGAACGTAGCGCTTACCTCCATGGGAGCATATTCACCCAGTGCTTTTCAAGCTGCACTGGCTCCCGGTGGAGTACAGGGTCAGATTTAAGGTGCTGCTTTTGACCTTTAAAGCCCTTCACAGCCTAGGACCCTCGTACCTACGGGACCGCCTCTCCCGGTATGCCCCACGGAGAGCCTCAAGGTCCATAAATAGCAACACCCTAGTGGCCCCGGGCCCTAAGGAAGTTAGATTAGCTTCAACCAGGGCCTTTTCAACACTGGCTCCGGCCTGGTGGAACGCTCTGCCTCATGAGACCAGGGCCCTGCAGGATCTGATTTCTTTCCACAGGGCCTGCAAGACAGAGTTGTTCCGCCTGGCCTTTGGCTTGGAGCCAATTTGATTCCCTCCCTCTCTTTCTTTTTTCTTTTCCTTCTCCTCCTGCGATGAGGCTACATTTTAATATTTTAATGTTTCAATATTTTAATGTTGTATTTTAATGTTGTTTTTAAGTTGTAATCATTCAACTTGTTTTTATTATTGCTTGTAAGCCGCTCTGAGCCCTGCCTTGGCTGGGGAGGGCGGGGTATAAATAAAAATTATTATTATTATTATTATTATTATTATTATTATTATTACCTGCCGTGGCTTGAACTCCTTGCTTGCTGGACATCCTTCCAGGCTGCACCCCAGGTGGTTGTGGAGGGCCTCGGCCAAGATATAGACGGAAGCGTATGAATAGAAAGACCACTGCCAAACGGAACTGTTCAAAATGTTGGCTAAAGCGTCTGGGGAGAGCAGTTGGTTCTCATCGCAGGACTGGGAGCAAGCCTCCACCGTCGGGGCCTCAGAGAGCAAAGGGCCATCCGTCTTGTTTGACGGGGAGTGCTGTAGCGTTTTCCCAACAAAGTGTACAAATTGAGGCAGTTTGACTGGCTTGACGGTGAGTCCAAGCACGGTGCCTGTTTGCTCGATGTTTGGTATGGAAGCAATGGTGTCGGCTAAGATCCAGGACTCGGGTGCGATCCAGACTTTGCCTTTGATCTTCAGTTTGATGACAGCATGGAAGAACTTCCTGGTAATGACCACATTGGAAAGGACGACGACGACGTTGGTTCTGGCTTTCTCTATGTTCTCAATTACCCTCTGCAGCCGGCTTTCCAAGATGCGGAGATCGGCTGTCATCAGCCCCTGGTAGGAAATGCATATGCCCTTGGCTGCTGCCTTGGCAATCAAAGACTGAACTGTTTTCTCGCTGGCTTTGGTGCCACTGTCCACAGCGGAGACGTACTCCCAGCCGAAGGCCGAGATCAAGGAGATGAGCCCCGAGACCTGGTGGTCATTGCTAGGGATCGTACGGAAAAGCAGCGGAAAGAGCTTCTTGTCAGCAAAGATCTCATTCTTGATACTGTACGAGACCTGGACAGGAGACAGGCACGTTTTTAAAAGCAGGAGGGCAATATGGAATGGTGTGTGCACAGCTCAGAGAGTGCCTAGAGCAGTATGTGTTCTTACCAGGTGCAGATGGAGAAAGTGGGGGAGCTCTCATTTATCGCGTCCATTAGTCACCTAATACTCGCGACCAAGTTTAAAAACATTTACAACTACAGCCCCAAGGTGAAAGACTTCTGGGAGAAGATTTATAACGAATTGGAAAAAACGTTGAAATATACATTTATTAAAAAACCAGAGGCCTTTCTTCTTGGAATAACAGGTTTGGAATTGCCCAAAAAAGATGTTAAATGATTTTTGTACGCCACAACTGCAGCAATAATTTTGTTAGCGAAGAATTGGAAAACACAAGAAATACCAACCGTGGAAGATTGGCAGATGAAGATGATGGACTTTTTGGAGCTGGATGACCTGACTGGAAGAGTCCGCGACCAGAAGGAGAGGAGTATCAGGAAGAATGGATTAAATTTAAAGACTATTTAGCTAAATATGTTAAGATAACTTAATTGGAAAAGCTTGCAAATAAATAGATAGGCTTAGGATTCAAATATGTAAAGATAAGTTTTAAGATGTTTAAAGTTAAATTAGAAAGAATGAAAGATGTTAAGTGACCAAGTTAATTTTTTGAAAAAATAGATTTTGGAAAACTCTTATAATGAAATTCAACCAAAGGGATTTGAGTCACTTAATAATGTTACCAAGATTTAAACAGGATGTATGTATGTCTGTTTGTCTGTTTTGAAATTTTGAAAATCAATTTTTTTTTGAAAAAAATAGAAATAAAAACATTAACAACTACAACATGAGCAACCACTGGCCATTAAACAACGTATTAACAACATACACCTAGTTCTATGTGGTTGACACTGCCTGGCAGCAGGGAATGTTTCCTAGCCCTGCCTGGAGATGCCAGATGCAAGGGGGTTGTCAGGCTTCAAGGAATCTGTTTCCCCTCCCTCACGGCAGTCTGCCAGTAAGGGAAAGACAAGAAGCTCTTACCAATATCTTTCAGTCAATATTCACAGAGAGAGACATCGACAGCAGCGGAGCAAGCCGATTGGGCGCCTGGGGTGGCGCATGTGCCCTGCGTCCAGGGGCAGGACCAGCCGGGGCAGGACGCTCCGCAGGGCCTCTGAGAAGTCTGCCTGCCTCCTCCCACTCAGCTGCCCTACAGCTGAGGGGGAGGTGGCAGGCGGACCATTTGGGGCAGTGCGGAGTCTGCGGGCGCCCAAGCCACTGTGTCACTCCTAGGAAAGATGCGTGGCTCAGGCATGCTGCAGGCCCCGCGATGGGTGCTGCCCGGCATTTTGTCACCCCCCTCAGTGGTGAAACCTGGGGCGACCCGCCCCCACCGCCCCCCTTCCTACGCCCCTAGACATAGAAATGCAGTCTCTCTTGGATAATGGCGTTGCTCTGAGTAAACCCCTCCATCTCTCCTATTATATGTCATCCCTACATTGGCCGATCTGTGCTTTCTGCCTCTGAGCTTTCTGTTTTACTTTCAATGCCCGCTGGGTCCTAGGAGGGGGGTGTGTGGAATACTTTCTCAAGTCACTGAGTCTGTCAACTGTCTCTCCCCTGGTGTTGCTTCTTTTCCCTGTTCCTCTCCCAATATTTCCCAGCTTCTCCCTTCTGCAGCCTCTGAACTGTGACCTTCTGCAAACCACTGTTCTAAATCTATACTGTCTCTCCCTCTTCTCTGGGAAGTGCAGGAGGAGGGGAGGGCAGTCTCCACCATTCCTCCTCAGTCCAGTCCCTGACAGGGGTTGAACTTGGGACCTTCTGCATGCAAGCGTTGTGGTAGTGGGGCTGTGCCCACTGAGCCATGGCCCTGAACGGCGGGCGCTGCCAACTCTCCCAAGCCGGCCTACATCGCTGGGTGAGGCAGCTGCAGGCTACTCTCAGCCACCTGCTGTGTTTGCTATTGTCTGTCATTTGGACATTTTACATGTAGTGCCCAAGTTGCTTAGGGCTTTGTGAATGAATTAACACAAGAGCTTTGAACCTGTCCCAGCAGCACGCTGGCAACCAGTATAGCCCTGGGACATCCTCTCCTGGGAGCAACCTGCCTGCCGCATTCTGTGGAAGTCAGAGCTTCCAGACCAGTTCCACTTTACACATTCACCCAACTGGTGAGGGCCTAACAAGGATTTGGCTGACTTAACTGCTGCCTTTGGGGTCTTCCTTCCCTCTCCCAACATGGTTGCTTGGTGCCTGAGAATCCCTCGAGGTTCATTCCACAGCTTTCCTGGCACATATATGCAAATATGGCTGACATCACAAGGAACCAGTCCATTTGTAGGCCCACCAGCTCAGCAGAGTGGAGACGGCTACAGGGACAGATGTTGAAACCGTTTCTCAAAAAGGCCACCGAGACTAATGCATAGCATCAATTTAGCAGCTCACCTGCGGAAGGCCGTAGAAGGTGAAGACTCTCGCTGTCAGCTGCGTCATTTCGGGCGTGTCGGGACCCACCACACCGATGACTCTCTGGGAACAGCCTCCTTGGTGCGAGTGGCACCACTGGTGTGGGGAGAGCTGGAAGGCGGCTTGCAGGTAAAGGCTGTCTTGACAGGTGTCCCATATGTGGTATCCCAAGGTGATGTTGGGGAGCAAAGTGGAAGAATTGTTGATTTCCTCAACAGCCAGCCTCATGGCTTGAAAATGAACATAGCCCCAAGGGTTTAGACTGAGGAAATAAATGTGGAGCTCAATTAAGCCTGTAGAAATGGTACCTCAACACACACACATTTTGTGGGAATTTTTAACCCTACCAGAGAAGAATGGCAGATCAAGTTGGTGGGTTATGCCGAAAGGGCTAAAATGACTGGAAGAATCAGAAATCAGGAAGACCAAAATTTTAATAAGGAATGGGGGGGGGATTTATAATTTATCTTAAAAACCATTGCAAACAGTTAAAATCATTAGTAGGATTGGAATAACACTTGAAGTTTAATGGTGAATTTTGGACACGATGGAGAGGTAAAAGATTTGGATTATTATAAAAGATGCAGGAGGAAATGATTAACAAAAGGACCCACAAAGGGGAGGAGGGAAGTTCTGGAGATTCCTTGGAATCTTGTTTCAATGTTGTATGTTGGATATGTGACTGCAAAATTTTAATCTGAAAAAACCAAATAAATTTATACATAAAAGTAGTAGTTGTTGTTATTATTATTATTATTATTATTATTATTATTATTATTATTATTTATATACCACCCCTTATGCAAAGATCCCAGGGCAGTGTACAACATTAAGGACATAGTTTACAGAGCATAATGATAAAAAACATAATACGGAGCATAATTAAATAATCATAATAACAGTCCCAGCCCCCAGCCCAACACACATTTAACAGGCCATAGATTATTTAACGGCCGATGGCCTGAGTAAAGAGGAATGTTTTCACCTGGCAAGCTCTCTGGAGAGAGCATTCCACAGATGGGGAGCCACCACAGAAAAGGCCATTCTCATGTTGCCACCCTCCAAGCCCTCTCATGGAGTGAGGGTATAGAGAAGGGCCTCAGATGACAAGTACACAATCCAGCTGGGTTCATATGCGGAGAGGCGGTCCTTCGAGGTATGGAGGTCCCAAGCCATGCAAGGGTTTGTAGGTCAAAACTAGTTATAAACGGACTCCAAGTTTACTTGCCAGCAGGCAGAGGAGGAGGGTGGCTGGAGAAGAGGTCTCCTAAAATGGTAGGGGTGGGTTTCTCCGGGAGAGGCATGCCCAGGGCAGCTAGAGAGGGATGGAGGGCCAATTGTGGCCCATAATCTTGAGGTTGCACCCCCCGATTCCTGGCCTCCCAGCTCTGTGACGGTCCAAGGAAAAAGAGTGTGCACAACTGCTAGAGAAAGATGCTGTGTGTTACACCCCAGTCCTATCTGAGAGATTCCTGCTCTGAGCAGAGAAGGCTGGGCTAAGTGGGCCCCTTTTGGTCTGACACAGCCAGAAGCCAGCCCCCCTTTTGTGTTCCTCAGCACCCTTTGCGGCCTCCTCATTGCTGCCCCCACAACCAGGTGCCCATGAACGGTCACCCACCAGCTGGCCAAAGACAGAGGAAGAGTCAAAGGGGGTGAAGCATGCTGAGGAAACAGCCCTGATTTCTGCATCAGGGATGGGAGAAGAAAGAGCCCCCCCACAACATAACACAACAAAACCAGCCCTCTCACCTCTCGCAGGAAGGCAGCTGAAGTGGGCGGGTCCTGTTCCGCTCAGTGCTATTGCTATGGACTGCGTAGAGGCCGCCGATGATGAAGTCCCCTGGCAGGTTAAAGAGGGCCTGGCAAGAGCTGTTGGCAGCAGCCATGTGCCCCACCAGGAAGGCGGCCAGGACAAGCCCCGCAGGCATGATGGAGAGAAAAGACAGCTCGCTGCCTCTCCCTCCTCGGGGCAGGCCGGTAGCATGGGGCGGGCAGGGGCTTGGAGGAGGCTCACACGTTTCCGCCGACGGCTGGCTTTGCCACTGCTACCTGCCCCTCTCTGCATGTCACCCACGGGGGCCTCTTCTCCTGCTCTTCGGAGGAGGAGGCCCATTTGCTTGCTTAGAAAGTGTTTTACATGCAGCTGAGACTGCTTTGCTTAATGGTGCCAGCTGGGAGTGGGAGTGGAGAGGCGGGGCGGGAGGCCGAACCAACCCAACCTCTCGGAGGGAGAGGGGCAGGCAGGCATGTTGGTAATATCCAAGGCAACACGATTACAACAATGCAATATAATAATAATAATAATAATAATAATAATAATAATAATAATAATAATAATAATAATTTATTTATACCCCACCCATCTGGCTGAGTTTCCCCAGCCACTCTGGGCGGTTCCCAATTGAGTGTTAAAAACAATACAGCATTAAATATTAAAAACTTCCCTAAACAGGGCTGCCTTCAGATGTCTTTTAAAGATAGGATAGCTGCTTATTTCCTTCACATCTGAAGGGAGGGTGTTCCACAGGGTGGGCGCCACTACCGAGAAGGACCTCTGTCTGGTTCCCTGTAACCTCACTTCTTGCAATGAGGGAACCGCCAGAAGACCCTCGGCGCTGGATCTCAGTGTCCGGGCAGAACGATGGGGGTGGGGACGCTCCTTCAGGTATACAGGACCGAGGCCATTTAGGGCTTTAAAGGTCAGCACCAACACTTTGAATTGTGCTCGGAAACGTACTGGGAGCCAATGCAGATCTCTCAGGACTGGTGTTATGTGGTCCCGGTGGCCACTCCCAGTCACCAGTCTAGCTGCCGCATTCTGGATTAATTGCAGTTTCCGGGTCACCTTCAAAGGTAGCCCCATGTAGAGCACATTGAACTCTTTATATAGTCTATACGGAACATTGAGACACCAAATAAACAGAAATATTATAAATCTCTGAAAGTCACTAAATGTGCACTCCTGATGGATTCTCTTGAAAACATAGAACCAAATAAACCTAAGTCTTATAAGTCTCTGAAAGTCTTTGTTAAGTCTCTGAAAGAAGCAATGGGTCAGATTCTTATCTGATGAAAACAAGCCGTAGAGCTTTGTTTTATGACGTCCAATGCTGCCGAAGTGGTCCGCAAACAGATGTAGTGAACAGTGATTCTGGATATACCCACTGTTCCGTAGAATTCTTCTTAGGCACAGGAGAAGGATACAGAAATGCTTCATAAACCCATCTATACGGTGAATGGAATTGTATAACAACAATATCTGTGGAGCAGTGGCCATGAGCAGTTTAAGAAAATAAGAATCCTGCAGTTGGATTGAGCCAAAGGTTCCATCCTCCTGAGATGCCATGGGAAGCAGGACATGGGATGCAGCAGCTCCTATGGCTTCCAGCAACAGGAATGCAGAACCATTCGCTGCCTCTGCCCGTGGAAGCAGAGCAGAGCCATTGTGGAGACAGGCTTGCTCCACATCTGTTAAAAAGGTAAAGGTACCCCTGCCCGTAGGGGCCAGTCTTGACAGACTCTAGGGTTGTGCGCCCATCTCACTCAAGAGGCCGGGGGCCAGCGCTGTCCGGAGACACTTCCGGGTCACGTGGCCAGCGTGACATCGCTGCTCTGGCGAGCCAGAGCCGCACATGGAAACGCCGTTTACCTTCCCGCTAGTAAGCGGTTCCTATTTATCTACTTGCACCCGGGGGCAAGCACCCGGGGGTGCTTTCGAACTGCTAGGTTGGCAGGCGCTGGGACCGAGCAACGGGAGCGCACCCCGCCGCGGGGATTCAAACCGCCGACCTTTCGATCAGCAAGCCCTAGGCGCTGAGGCTTTTACCCACAGCGCCACCCGCGTCCCTCCACATCTGTTAGTGCCGCCTCAAGTGGCACCTGCTTTTTAAGCAGTCACACCTCACTGCTGGGCTCAACTGAGAACCAGCAAAGACACTGGGATCCTTATCAGGGCTGCTGCTGCTGCTACCACCAAGGCAGGTATCCCGCATCCCAGGCTGGGGCCCTTCACTTTTTTGGTACCTAGATGCAGGACTTCACTTAATTTATCTCTGTTGTATGGCACCTTTTCGATTTTGCTCCAGCCTGCTCACCTGATAGGAGCTGCGTGGCACCTCCGAATGTCAGAAGCATCCCCCTCTACAGCCCCAGCCAAAAGCTTGATTAACTATGAACTCCCTAATCTGGGATCCCCCTCAAAACGGGCGCCAAAGTTTTGCAATCGTTTTGCAGCAGTTTTAGCAAAGAGTCCATGTTTTGCAGCACCCCACAGATGGAGTAATTGATGCATCAAAACAGGGTTTGTCGTTAATGCCCCCAAACCCAACGTTGTCCAATTCGCTCCAAACCGGCACCAAACTTTGGAAATGTTTTGCGGTATTTTGCAGCAAAAAAATTCCGTGTTTTGCAGCGCCCCGCAAACAAAGCAATAAGCACTCAAAGCTAGGGATCACAGGGTAACCCAAAAACTAAATGTCATCCAATTCACTCCAAACTGATGCCAAACTTTGGGGAAAGTTTTGCAGCAGCGTTTTGCAGCAAAAACCCCACAAACAGAACAATAGACACTCAATATGAGGGTCATGGGTATTACCCCAAAACCCAACGTTGTCTGATTCTCTCCAAACCAGCACCAAAGATTTTAATCAACAGGACCTGAACGAATTACAGAAGCTTGCCAACATACCCAAGAATGATTGGTAACAGTTAATATTTATAAATATAAATATAAACATCTATAAAACCTGCAATCAGAATAATTCAACCAAATAACCAAAACCAATGTGACGCCGTTTGGGGGGGGGGGTGTCTCTGTGGAACACAGTTTTTGGGGCACAAAAGGCTTCTGCAGGGCATTCCTCAAGGTTTAGCGTCGTTTAGGGGTGAATCGGATGGTGATGGTTTTGGGGGGATGCCGTGACCCCCGCAAATTATGTTGCCAAAGAAAACGTTTCGGGGGTCTCTGTGGAATGATGTTTATTGGCTGCAAAAGGCTTTTGTGGGGCTTATACTGATGTTTGGCACCATTTTGGAGTGAAATGAGTGACGCCTCCCCCCCCCCCTTTTTTAAACTGTGATTCCATGGGTTAGGGTGTCGAGGACATTGTGTTGGTGGTCTCTGCAGAACACGGTATTTTAGCTGCAAAAGGCTTCTCTGGGCTGTTTCCCAAGGTTTCACCCCGTTTGGACTGGATTCATCTACAATTGGGTGCCCGATGCCATATTGAATTAATATGGTGGACCAAACTTGTTGTTGTTGTTTAGTCGTTTAGTCGTGTCCGACTCTTCGTGACCCCATGGACCAGAGCACGCCAGGCACTCCTGTCTTCCACTGCCTCCCGCAGTTTGGTCAGACTCATGTTTGTAGCTTTGAGAAGACTGTCCAACCATCTTGTCCTCTCTCGTCCCCTTCTCCTTGTGCCCTCCATCTTTCCCAACATCAGGGTCTTTTCCAGGGAGTCTTCTCTTCTCATGAGGTGGCCAAAGTATTGGAGTCTCAGCTTCACAATCTGTCCTTCCAGTGAGCACTCAGGGCTGATTTCCTTAAGAATGGATGCGTTTGATCTTCTTGCAGTCCATGGGACTCTCAAGAGTCTCCTCCAGCACCATAATTCAAAAGCATCTATTCTTCGGCGATCAGCCTTCTTTATGGTCCAGCTCTCACTTCCATACATCACTACTGGGAAAACCATGGCTTTAACTATACAGACCTTTGTTGGCAAGGTGATGTCTCTGCTTTTTAAGATGCTGTCTAGGTTTGCCATCGTCTTTCTCCCAAGGAGCAGGCGTCTTTTAATTTCGTGACTGCTGTCACCATCTGCAGTGATCATGGAGCCCAAGAAAGTAAAATCTCTCACTGCCAAACTAACCCTAGTTAAATATTCGCTCCCACCCCACCAATTAATTCGGGGATGGATCAGGTGTTCCCTGGGTCAGGTCAGAGCTGTAGGTTCACACAGCCCTAAAATTAACAAATAACACGATCCATTTTAAAATCACAGTATTTTTTAGGCTTCCTTGACTTCCAGGGCTGCACTAGACAGTTCCTGCTTGTAATATGTATGATAAATATGTAATATATACTGTACAATTAACAAAATCATATATAAAATGTATTATTACTGTGTATAAAATATAAGATATAGTATTATATTTAATGTAATAAAAGAATGTAATAGTGTAACTGCAGCCTCTTTTCCTACCCATTGCTGTCACCTGGTGGCATAATAGTATAAATGCAGCCTCTTTCTGTGGACTCCTGCCATCTGGTGGTATAGAAGTACTCTAAAGGGTCCCCTGACCGTTAAGTCCAGTCACGGACGACTCTGGGGTTGTGGTGCTCATCTCGCTTTACTGGACGAGGGAGCCAATGTTTGTCCGCAGACAGCTCCCGGGTCATGTGGCATGACTAAGCCGCTTCTGGCGAAACCAGAGCAGCACACAGAAACGCCGTTTACCTTCCCGCCGGAGTGGTACCTATTTATCTACTTGCACTTTGACATGCTTTCGAACTGCTAGCTTGGCAGGAGCAGGGACTGAGCAACTGGAACTAACCCGTCACGGGGATTCAAACCGCCGACCTTCTGATTGGCACACCCTAGGCTTAAACCACAGTGCCACCGGCATCCCAGTATAGCTGGAACCTATTTAAAGCCACTGTTTGAACTGTTTAGGCTCATAGCTTGGCAGTGCTGCTTGATCTGGTCCTCCTGTTGTAGTTGTAGGTGGCATCAGTGGCAAGGGGACTTTTTCCCATCATGAGATATGACTTACCCTGACCAAATTGGACCATGACATCATATTGCATGTCCTAGTGACCCCGAGATTAGACCAGTGTTTCCCAACCTTTTCCTGACTGTTGCCCCCTTCCGACCTTGTCTCCTTCCCTGATTGTAGCTGGGGGGGGGCAAGGGGGCAGCTGCAGCATATTTTAAAGATGAAATGAAATAATAACATAAAATAAAATCTGTTCCCTTTGCTTGAAATCACTGGAGCCCTGTAAATATGACTTTTGAGATACAGTCGGTCTCTAAATTTGTGGCTTTTGTAACAGAGAGTTAATGCCTGGAACAAGAGCTCCCCCTGGCGGCGGGGAAGATAGGATTGTGTGTCTAGGAACTTTCTACCATATGTGGTGGATATGTAGGAGAATACAGGTATTCTGGGAGAGTATCCATGCAGAACTGCAAAAAATGCTAAAGATCTCTTTCAATAAAAAACCAGAGACCTGCCACCTGGGAATAACAGATTTGGATATTCCGCAAAAGAGGAAGGGTATCTTTTTAAATGCGACGGCGGCAGCAAGAGTTCTGATCGCGGCAAAATGGAAGAGTAATGAAATCCCCTCTATACAAGCTTGGATCCAAAAGCTGACAGAATATGCCGAATTAGATGGTCTATCAGAAAAAGTAAAGAATAAATCAAAACAGGAATTTGTTTCAAAATGGGAGGTTTTCAAAGAATATCTGAAAAATAAATATAGTAGTTTAAATTCTGTTGCAGCATTCGAGGAACTTCAGTAATAGTTGCAAGGTAGATATAAGAAATCAGATATATTAAGAAAAAGTTTAATTATGATAAAAGTGTGTATTGGCAATAAGTAATATGAAATCGAAATATGGAATAGATGGGAGGTTGGGTCTTTAGTGTTAAGACCAATATATGTTTTATTGTTTGCTAAGAAAATTATGTGTCTATGGTTATTCCTGTGTGTAATTTGGTATTTGTGTTTTTTTCTTTTTTCTTGCTGTATCAATAAAAATCTTTTTTTTTTAAAGGGATTTTGAGTCTAGGTCTGGGTACAAGCTGCTGAAGTGAGGCTCAATATTCAGACCTCAATATTCCTTGTCTTGCCCAGCTTACTCTTTGTCAACAACCCAAACTACCGTATTTTTCGCTCTATAAGACGCACCAGACCACAAGACGCACCTAGTTTTTGGAGGAGGAAAACAAGAAAAAAAATATTCTGAATCTCAGAAGCCACAACAGCAAGAGGGTGAAAGCAGCAATCCCTCTTGCTGTTCTGGCTTCTGGGATAGCTGCACAGCCTGCATTCGCTCCATAAGACGCACACACATTTTCCCCCTTACTTTTTAGGAGGGAAAAAGTGAGTCTTATAGAGCAAAAAATACGGTATTTTCTAACTGGCTTTTTCCTTTGACTGCCCTCACTTCCAAGCCTTCCCTGCCCTTATGAGAAGAGGAAGGGGAGGAGGAGATGTGCCACTCATCAAAATCATTAAACTTAAGGAGCACCGTCTATCGCACAACCACCTACTCACAAATTCCTCACCGTTCCCAAAGCACCTCCCAGGATCTCATTAATTTGCAATTATCTCAGGATGTGCTTGGAACTGAAACACTCCCAAAGTGTAGGCAGCCCAGGTACGTCATGCCAGCCTCATACCTGGGCAGGAGGAAACAACGAAAGCCTTTGCCAATCATTTATATCAAGGTGCTTCTCGGAAGCACTGAAAAGCCAGTGTGGTGTAGTGGTTAGAGTGCCGGACTAGGACCGGGGAGAGCAGGGTTCGAATCCCCACTTGGCCATGAAGTTCACTGCGTGTGACCTTGGGGCAGTCGCTGCCTTTCAACCTAACCTACCTCACAGGGTTGTTATCGGGATTAATTGAGGAGGAGACACATGTATGCCACCTCAAGCTCCTTGCAGGCAGGATATGAATGCAGTAAATAAATAAAAACATTGTCCACATTATGGGGGGAAGAAAAGCTGGTGGACCAATGGGCAAAATGAATGAATGAGTACAGTGGTACCTAGGGTTGAGTACTTAATTCGTTCCGGAGGTCCGTTCTCAACCTGAAACTGTTCTTAACCTGAAACACCACTTTAGCTAATGGGGCCTCCTGCTGCTGCCGCGCCGCCAGAGCACAATTTCTGTTCTCATCCTGAAGCAAAGTTCTTAACCTGAAGCACTATTTCTGGCTTAGTGGAGTGTGTAACCTGAAACGTATGTAACCTGAGGTACCACTGTAATAGAAAGCATGCATTTTGCTTTCACACCAAGCCTGAAGGGACAGTTCTGAAGATTCGCACATGTCAGCTCTCAAATTCAATTGAGGGGAGAATTTTGAGGAGCTGTTGTTCAAGGGGCTCAGATTTTGTCTCTCCGACTGAAAAATAATAATTGATCTGGTGGCCCAGGACAAGTGGGGACATGCAAGAAGGCCTAGATTGGAAGAAATTCAGAGGTCTGGAGAACCGCTAAGTCATGGGAGTCTGCTGTAAGACTGTGGGGGACGGCAATGCTCCCCACCCTCTGCAGCTGGACAGAGGAGGTTCGTGATGGCAGCAGGAGACGTGTCCTTGCTGTTCCCCGTGATGATGAGGCCAAAAGGTGGAGGGTGTCCTGGGGGCAGCTTGGGGGTGGCTTTGGACCCCACAAGTCTTAAGCACCTTCCTCAACCAGGTATGCCAATCAAAGGATCACAGCAGTCTTGATGGATGCAACCCAATGTCACCATCCCAAACCAAACAAAATCAGTTTAGTTTTTCGGATTAGCCCTCATCAAATCATGTGATTACACAGAACCATCTTTTCAATGTCTTTCCTTATTAAGACTTTGACCAATTTCCCTGTTAATTAAATCATGGGTCATCTTGATCCAACTCCCCGCGAAGCAGGAATCTCAGCTGAAGCATCCATGACAGAGGGCCAGTATGTCTCCAATATCATCTGTCTACAAAACAACTCAAAATTAATCACCCGCGTGATGTGGAAAATATGAAAACAATGAGAAGAGGCAGGACTGAAGATCTGGAGATATACTTCAGAGGTCCAGACTATGGGGAGCCTGGAAAAATTAATAATTATTACAACTTGGTCTTTTTTTTTTATTTTAGTTTTTTTTTTTTAATTGGATTATGATGTGGACATGTTGATTGGCTGTTTTTATTGGAAAATCAAGAAAAATGGTTTTAAAAAAATTAATTACCCTTGTGGTCCCTTCCAACTCTGCAATACTAGTTGTGTGTGTGTGTGTGTGTGTGTGTGTGTGTCGGGGGGATAAGCCCATACTCTACCTCTACGCTTCCCCTGCCAGCCACCATGAGCTTGGCAGGGCCGCAGCCGTGGTGGCCCCTCTGCCACAGCCTCACTCCTCTTCCAATCTTTGCAGGAGCGCTCTGCTCAGATGCTCAAAGATGCTGCCTCTTGATTCTCGGAGCTTGCGTCACTGCTTAACCACATCACATTTGACTGGCAGTGATTTATGGTGGGTTGTCCACCCCAGGAAGAACAGGACCCAAGGAATGCCATTGCGGGCGGAGTCCAAACTGTCTCCTCCCTTTTCATTCCTGAAGTTGTGTGTCCTCGGCTGCCTTATTAAGGGGATTGCTGCCTCCTTCGCACATCAGGGCAAAACTTGATTGTGTTCGCAGATAACAGAGCATGGTTGTATAAGGAACTTGCCACACGTAGTTCAGGGAAGGGGGTGGGGTGAGCAGCAAATTCTTTGCCCGTGGAAATTGGCACATGGGCAGGGGTTGTGCAAGGCCCAAATTACCCTGCAGGACGGGGTAGGAGGGAACAGCCGCCTTTCCCCAGACAAGGTCAGCCGCTGAATTCATCACAGCCATGTTTATTACAGGTTTAAAAGTATGCTTGCCTCTGCCTGAGAAGCTTGCGTTTCCAAAGCAAGCAGTGATCACAGGAATGGCCTGCATTGGCGGGGATACCCGCCCACCCAGTGCTTCCACATCCCTGGCAAGAAAGACAGTCTTGCATAGTGGTTAGACTAGTGTTGGAGACCAGGGTTCAAATCCCCATGAAGCACACCGGGTGGTCTTGGAGGCCAGCCACTGCCTCTCAGGCTTATCTACTGTATTTTTTGCTCTATAAGACGCACCCGACCATAAGACGCACCTAGTTTTGAGAGGAGGAAAACAAGAAAAAGAAATATTCTGAATCAAATGTTGTACTAAACTATTTAATAAACAACCGAAGGGTTTCATCAGGATACCCTGAACCTTGAAGATACTTATATCACACACATCCAAGGAAGCTGTTAGGGAGGAGATCAGGACAGACAAAAGGAAGAACTTTGCACAATGTATGGTTAAAAGACAGAACTTGCTACAAGACTGAACGACAGCTACTAGCTTGGGTGAGTTCAAAAGGGGATTAGACAGATTCCTGCAGGATAAGGCTATCAATGGCTACCAGTCATTATCACTATATGGTACCTGCAGGATTGAAGGCAGCATGCCTCTGGATACCATTTACTGGTGAACATGAATGGGAAAGTGCTATGATGCTCATGTGCTGCATGTGGGCTTCTCACAGGCACCACTGTGTGACAAGAGAGCAGGACTAGGTGGGCCTTCCGTCTGATCCAGTGGGATTCTTCTTACATTCATCTGACTGCCCACCTTCACCTGCATAGCAGGGAAGTTCAAATGCATCACATGGCTCAATGACTGGCTCAAGAATGGCTCAAGACTGACTGAAGAGGAAAAACAAGAATAATGTTCTCCTGTCTGTTTGTCAGGTTGCTCAGGGGGCTAAACAAGGGCTATCACACAACAACCTCACAACAACCTAGTGCGGTTAAGGTGGCCCAGTGCCTCTCCAGCAAAGCAGGAGGAGAAACAGAAGGGGCTCCGTTTCTCCTCCCGTTTCGCTGAAGGGGCGCTGCGCAGCTCTCCCTCTCTGCACAGCGCCATTCGCTCCATAAGACGCACACACATTTCCCCTTACTTTTTAGGAGGAAAAAAGTGCGTCTTATGGAGCAAAAAGTACGGTACTTTGCAGGGTTGCGGTGAGGATAAATGGAGAGGTGGAGAATTACCTTCAGGACCTTGAGCTCCTTGGAGGAATGGCGGGATGGAAATGAATTGAAGAAATAAAGAGAGGAGCCTCTTAGCAAAGCAGGTGTCTCAGTGGTCGTGACAAGTGACAAGTTCTGGCTCCCTCCCTCTGCTTGCTTCCCTACAGTTCCTTAGAAGCAGGGCATATAACGCAGCCTCCAAGACTATTCAAATATGCCATTTGGAGTCCACTGCGGTGCAAAAGAGGGGCATTTCACCAGTGTTGGTGCAGCCATGGCTGTTATGCACTGAAGTTCTCATCCTGGGCCAGCAGGGGGATACTGTAGATAGCTTTCACTCAGGTCCACATATGCAAATAAGGAATTGAAAGTGACGTTCAGTGATTGGATAGTTACAGAAAGTTGCTGCTGTTGCGTTGTAGTGGAGCTTATATAAGCAGGCTGGCTGAACCCTTCAGTTCTGTTCTGTTGTGGCCTGTGGATAAACAAGAGCTGTCTGAAGAATCGCTGTGTCGTCTAATATGTTCACCCACAACTTAACAATGGCGCTGTACCAAGCTTAGCCTGTAACTAACCCTCACCCTTTCCTCTTCCATTTAGGGCACAGCCCACCTGTTGAGAGGGAATTGCAGCGAGGACAGAGAGAGCAAATATCTAGAACGATTAAATCAGGCTTCCTCACAATTGCTGTTACTGAATGTGTGGACAGACAAGTCTGGCACTCTAGAATCTCAATAACCCTAAAAAAAATCTGCATTTGGCAGGGTGGTAGAAGAACTTACGAACTTTACCTATTGCCAAATAAAACTACACAGAAACTGTGAGTTTCCAGGGGTTTTTCAGGGATTATTTCCTGTGCTTCAGACCTATCTGCTCAACATTCACCCTCCACGCCACCTCTGGGAATATGGATGTGCTGGTTTATACTGGCGCCATTACCTTTTCCTTCTCTTGTTTATTGCTTGTTTGCTTTGTATGACGTAATTTTAACCTTTTGCTATTGCACTTTGGGGTTGTTTATAGCATCAATAAAAGAAGGAGAATGGGAGCAGCAGAAAGATGGAAGTATCGCTGGTGAGGGTTACAGATCAAGGCATCTCCAGAAGTGGTGAGGCTTGTCACATGGGAAACTGGTGCCCACCTCATGGCCTGGAACTTTTAAGAAAGGTGACTTCCTACAAGGTAAAAGGTATGGTAAAGGACCCCTGGACGGTTAAGTCCAGTCAAATGTGACTATGGGTTTGCAACACTCATCTCGCCTTCAGGCTAAGGGAGCCGGTGTTTGTCCACAGACAGCTTTCCGGGTCATGTGGCCAGCAGGACTAAACTTCTTCTGGCACAACGGAACACTGTGATGGAAACCAGAGCGCACGGAAACGCCGTTTACCTTCCCGCCACAGTGGTACCTATTTATCTACTTGCACTGGCATGCTTTTGAACTGCTAGGTTGGCAGGAGCTGGTACAGCTCACACCATCACAGGGATTCAAACCACCAACCTTCTGATCGGCAAGCCCAAGAGGCTCAGTGGCTTAGACCACAGCGCCATCCGCTGTGGCGTCCTACAGAAGCAGAGATGGCCTACAAATGGTCTCCTCCTCTCTTTGGAGAATCTGGATTAGGACCACTGCTCTGGCTGTGCACTAGACAGGTTTCACTTGCAGATTTCGTAAAAAAAAAAAGGAAAGGAAAGCTCAAACTTTACAGAGACAACCTAAGTTTGCACCCTTCTCTTCTCCAAAGGAAAGCAACCCCAGGTAAGCACTGCACTGAGGAAGAGGAGAAAGACATTGATAGGATCATTCTCTCATATTGCAGAATGGGGTGGAGGGGTGCACAAATATGGCAGGGGGAGGGACAAGGCAAGGTCTGTGCTACTCCTGAGTCTCTGCACCACTTCCCCTCTCATATAAACGAATGCCTGTTAAGGAGAATATCCCAGCCTCCATTTCTCAGAAGGCAGAAGGCCTGTCCACGGGAATTTGGCCCAATTTCCCCCACATTGATGCTGAAGGTCAAATCCTGCTCATGGCCAACTGCTGCTTCTGGGTGCCTTAGGACCAACTGGCCAGTGGTTCTGAGGAGAGGGCCTGGAGGCAAATCAAAGACAGAACAACCCATCTGCTGCTGGGGTTTTCAGGACCTTCAAGCAGCAAGATTTGGAGGAGTTTGCCTGCAGAGCCAGTTCACTGAGGGCATCTCCTTAGCACCCACCCACAGAAAGCTCTCCTCTCTAACAGGGAGGCCTCCTTCAGACCTCCTGGGGAGCACCTCTGCCTCCCACCTCCCCTTCCTGAGGCAGCGCCAAGCCCTCGCTGTTGAGTATCTGAGTAAGTGATCAAGAAGCTATTTGCACAAGCGAGACAGGAGGCCTGACAAGTCACATCCTGCACTGCAGCAGCAGGAGGAGGAGGAGCACGACGAGCCTCCTTGGCTCACCGGTTATGGCAGTGCTGCATCAAGCAGGAGGGGAAGGGAGGGCGAGGCAGAGAGACGGTGGCCAAAATCGGGCACCACAGCAACCTGCCAGGACAGGGGAGGTCAGCCTTCTGCTGCCCATGGGCTGGTGCATCTGTGACTCTGCCCTCAACCTGCAAATCTCAACCTCTACATACAAGAACCCAGATATCCACCCACCAGAGCAGGGAAACTTGGGTCTCCAGCAGTTTTTGGACTACCATTTCCATCATCCCTTGACCACTAGGCTAGGGATGATGGGAGTTGTAGTCCAACAAGAGCTGGAGACCCAAGTATGGGAAACCCTGCACCAGAGCCAAGGGGGGAAACACATACCTAGAATTAAAGAATTCTAAGCCCATGGTTTATTTATTTTTTTTGAGTACCAGAACCAGGCACAGCTCAGAGCATCCTTCCACACAACACACATTTCTGACCATCAACTCCCGATTTTCCTATCAATTCGACCAGCCCAACTGTGTGGTTTTTGGTATTGCTATTATTAAATGCTTGGGAGTTGGATCTACAGCACATAGTCTTTTGCCCACCTTGCTCTGGCACCATTTAAATTGTCTGTGGCCTTCCCTCAAGAGACACGGAGAACTGAAGGCAGCTGCTGAGCAGAGATCTCATCAGTCCTGCAAGGGGAGTCAGCCCTAACTATGTGGAGATGCAGCTAGCAGTGGTTCTCAACCTGTGGGTCCCCAGATGTTGTTGGACTACAACTCCCATCATCCCTGAGCTCTGGCCTTGCTAGCTAGGGGTGATGGGAGTTGTAGTTCAACAACATCTGGGGGCCCACAGGTTGAGAAAGGCTGAAGGTTGCAAGGCAGTTTGTCTACAGGCACTGCAGCGATGCCTTCCACAGCCTCAGGTACTCAGGTGTTAATAACTGGGTGGCAAAAATGCTCCTAGGCTGCATACACAGATTTCTTCTTTAAAAGCCGTGTAAGACGTGCCTGTTTTCATTATGAGTAAAATTAAGACATCAGTTTAGTAGCTCAGAGGGCATCTAGTCATCGGCCCCTGCGCACACATCCCGTTTGATTCCAGAAAAAAAAGTGATAATAGAAAATGAGGAAAAAGGGAAATGTTTTTCAGAAAGGGGGTGGTGGAGGGTTTCATGTACTGCCTGGGTGGGGGCAGAAGAGGCTTCACGGAAATCAACCTGCACCTTCGAGGTTGGGGTGAGGAGAGATGTCAACCCCTTGGGCAGGACTCAAAATGCTTGAGAAGAATTCTTCCAAGCACCAAAACAGATGATAGCAGCATTAATGTGGCTGCACCCCATTTGCATGGGCACAAGCCACACTTGCAGAGGGAAGGAGACGGGGTTCCTTTAAAAGTCAGAGAAGGGACTTCCTCCTCCTTCTGCTTTAGTCCTCTGCTGCCCCCTTCTCTCCCTCCATCTCCCAGGGCTTTCTACCTGCTCCACAGCTCTCACAACGCAAGCCCAGCCAGGGAGAGGCTTTGTGGGGTGGGGAACAGACTTCAGGGCTTGCCCACCCAAGCCGTCCTGGAAGTGTCAACCCCTGCCACCAGCCCAGAAACCACAATTTCAACGCAGGACAGGTCAAGAAACACCCTGGGAGTTGCACATCCTGCCTGCCCACGTGCTGGGTGGCTCTGGAAACCAAGCACCGGTGGCAAGCTGCCCAATCTTGATAAGCTGCATAGCATGATCCCAGGGAGCTTCCCATTGGCCAACGCGGGGAGACGAGGAGACGCACCCCTAAAATGCACCAGGAGGGAGGAGGAGGTGGAGGCGGCGGCGAGAGCTCACTGCTCTGCCACTTTTGCGAAAGGGAAGCAGAGCCCCCACACAAGACGAGGCAGCCGAGGTGGTGTTATCATAAATAAGTACATTATAACTTTATTAAAATCCAAGACACGGAAATATTCCAAAATACAAAGTGAACGTCATTCTTCCTCAATACTGTACACCTGATGCAGGACCTCTCTCAGTGCATTATTATTAATATTATTTCCAGAATGTGAACATTGCCTTCATTTAGAGTTTGTACTAGAACCAAGTCAGCTTCCCAGACGGTTTCAGAGGGGTGGGAGGCAACAGCAACTCCCAAGCGAACTTTATTTTACACTGTAAACTGCAGTTGCGTCCGTCGGGAAAAGCCAAGGCCACGCCGGGCCCTGGCCAGAAAGCACCGTCCCCCTGGGGCCTGCGGGAACAAGTAGAAGTGTGTGGGTGTGCGTGTGAGTGTGCAAGGGGGTTGGGGAGAGAGACGGCAACACCCTTCACCAACCCTGACTGGGCTGCCTTCAAAGAGGACTTGGCAATGCCCAGCCTCTTCCACCATCCTGCAGAACACTGGACAAGACAGGCTCAAGACCAGCTTGTGCCTCACTGCTATGCATAAACACATACTCCAAACGCCACCTGGAGAACAGAAGTTGGTCCCATTTTTTTAAAATATTGGGGTGGTGGGGAAAGGGGGGTTGCTGCTTCACCCGGGGTGCTGTTCAGTCTGAGCTCCAGCTACCCAACTGCAAGGACACACACAGTCGCGTGGAGCCCACAAAACCTAGCGCACAAAAGTCCTTCTCGGGTTTCATCAAAGCCAACTGCTGTGGGTAGAGGAGAACCAGTTGAATTGTGGCAAGTATCTGAGTGGCCAGGTGTGGTTAGGTGGAGATTAGGAACTGGGGGCAAGATTCCCCACCCCAGACCAAAAGTCTAAAACATGTGGAACACCCCATCCAAACTAAGGCGAGCTCAGAAAAAGCTCAGAAATGGGTGGTGGACTTCCCTGTCGCCCTCGCACCCCCAAATCTCTTCCCACCGCAAGGACAATTCTTGCTGGGATTCCCCACCAGTGGGAGAAGAGCAAATATTGGCAGAAAGGTTTTTGTTTTTTTAAGGGGGCAGGGCAGAAACACACTGTGGCCACCACTGTGCAGAAAAAATACTGAATGGGGCTTCTTTTCTCTTCTGCTTCCAGCCGAAGCAACTTGTCCTGTTAGCAAGAGTGCAATTCTTTCCCTACTTATGCAAGTTTGCTCTAAGAATATTGAATGACAACTGGCCAATGCTGGCTATGTATGCTCAAGTCCTCCTCCAAGTCCTCTCCTGGGCCAGAACCACCATGGCCAGGCAGCCGAGCCCAACGCAGGCAGCGGCTGAAGCACCAGACAGAGGGGCCTCCCCCCGCTCCTCTCCGGAAACCGGAGGGCTGGGCTTCTGCCCCTCTTACTCGTCCTCGAAAGGCCTGTGGCCAGCTCCCCAACGCCTCCTTCCTCACAAGGCTCCCTCTTCCCTACGGAGACACCATGCAGGGCAAATGCTTGCGCTTGACTGGAACGTTGAGCATCCCGGCCAGGCTGGCTGCCTCCCCTTCCGGAGCCTCGGGCCAGAGGGACGGCGGCAGCTGGCCTTCCGCGCTCAGGCTGCTGCCCTCTTCCGCTTCCCGGAAGAACTTCTCGTACCTGTCCAGGTAGGGGGGCCTTTCGGGCAGCAGGTAGTAGTGGGTGGAGCTGACCTTCTTGCCGTTCTCGATGATGGGCAGGATGCAGGGCACCCGGCTGCCCGAGCCCTCGCTGTGCTGCCGCTGCAGCGCTTTGCTGCTGACGTACTTGGGGTCCGGGGCAAAGCTCTGGGTGGGCGGCATGATGCCGTTGAGGTACGAGGGCAGGCTCTTGGGGCTGGGCGTGCGGGAGTTGCTGCAGGACAGAGGCTCCCTCGGGGGGACCTTGGGCGGTTTGTCCTCGTCGCTGTAGGCGCTCGAAGCCACTTCGGCAGACCACCTCCGGTAGTCAGGCTTCAGTACTCTGGGCGGGATGGGCACCCTGGGCGGGACCTCGGGCTTGTCGTCGTCCGAGCTGGGAGACGCCCGGCGGAAGTGGCTGGAGACCCTCACCACCGGTTTGTGGAAGGACCCGGCTGGCCCGGAATGCGAGCGCCGCAACCGGCGGTGGAGCTGATGCGCCGTGGGAGCAGGAGGAGGAGGAGGTGGAGGAACAGCAGCAGCAGCACAGACCCCGGCCGGACACCCACTCTGCTTAGCGGAGGGAGGCTCTTCCGCCTTTGATCCCGCCGGGGCGTCGAAGTAAGCATAGTTTATTTGCCCGCAGCCCCGGAAGCTCCGCCTACCATAGGTGGCGGGCTTGAAGGCAGGGCCGCTACACTCCTCCAGCAAAAAGTCCGTGTCGGAGCTGGTGAGGAACTCCACCTCCCAGTCCACGTCGTCGTGCACGAAATCCTCCGGGATGGGCAGTGGGGGAAGCGGGCGGGTGCTGCGCTCGGCACCTGGAGGCGCTGGGGGGAAGGAGAACGACGGCCCGCCCTTGGTGGGGGTGGGGGGAGCCGCCTCGTTGGACGCGGCGAGGGAGAGTCTGCCGAAGGCAGGGACTAGGCCGCGATCCTCTGGCCTCTCTCCGTTGGGGCTGGGCTTGTTGCTGCCGCCGTTCTGTGCCGGATCAGGGTCTGAAATGTGGCCTGAGAGGGAGAGGGAAAGAAGGGTGAGTTGCTAATCTCAAGACACAGGGCACCTCATTCACAACTTTCCTCAAAGGGGGGGGGGGGAGAGCGTGGCTGCTGGAGTGGAGAACGCCAGATACACCCGGCTGTTCATTGCCAGCACATGGCATTTACTGAGACTGGTAGACTGCTTCTGAACATGGAGGCCCCACTGGCTAGGAGATATGGATAGACCCCGCCTCCTCTGCCATGTTCTTAGATGACTAGATGGTCGTTGGGGTCCCCTGAGAACTCTGCAATTCTATTAAAAGGGGCTGGATGGAGCCCAAGTAGGGCCCAGCCTCCAAAGTGGCCAACTGTGGCTCTGGGAGCCTCACAGACATGGCAAAAGCAGCAGGCACAGTCCCTCCTTGACTCCATCCCTCTCAGCACTGCTGGGTGAGGTATCACAAGCCTTAGAGCCATTCAGCCTCAATTGTGCACTCAGATGCACACATGTATATAATCAGATCTAGATATACATGCATATAATATTTATAACATATATGAGGATTTAGATCAAAGAACGGTCAGGAAAGAATGGAACTGGATTTCGGACAACTTCCGTTCTAATATAATTTCAGGAGAACTATTTTAAAACCTTTGCTCGATGGTATTTAACACCTTATAAATTGAACTATAGATAGATAGGATGGGATAAATGCTGCGAGACGTGGATTAAATAAAGCAGTTCACATACACAGCTTTTGGAACTGCTCTCAAATAGAAATACCCTGGAAATCCGTTCAGGTCGGTATCTCCGATGTGTTAGGATATCATACATCATATGCCCTCGGAACCGAAAATATTTCTGCTTGGTTATCTAAAACACGTTATTCCAGTAAACGATCAAGAAATAGTGTTCAAAACCCGATTAACTGCTGCTAAGATTACAGCTAAAAAATTCGGGCAAAAGCCTATCTCCTACAACATCTGAATGGACTGATACGATTTGGTCTGTAATAACTATGCTTAAGGTTACTTATTACTAAATAATGTATACAAACTATCCTAACAAGTTTATGGAAAGAATGGTGTGGGTTTTTTTGTAACTTTCTGGAACAACAAACTCTGTGGCAATGCTGCCTTCAACTTGCTGTAACAATATTTCTTTATGCTCCTTATTCTTGGTTTACTTTGTTTATTAATATTATTATTATTATTAAAAGCAAGACAGCATGGGGTACTCCAGTGCTCTGGCTGCCAAGACTGCTGGTTTTTCTGCTGCCTGCCAACTTTCCTCCTCTTCTTCAATAAAAAAAAAAAGCAGGTATCTTCAGGAACCAAATTGCTAGTGGAAGGAGGAGGGGGAGTCACAACTGAAGAGCTCTGAGCTGCAACACAAATAAATATGAGGTCGACGGCGGTGCCAGGTACCTACCGATGGACGTTAAGTGATGCTGTGCGGACGAGTTCAGATTGTAGGCCATTGCTACGGGCTCCATGTTAAAGAAAGGGCTGAAATAATAAATAAATAAATAAATAAATAAATAAATAAATAAATAAATAAATAAATTTCTATTTGTACCCCGCCCTTCCCAGTTCAGAAAACCAGGCTCAGGGTGGCTAACAACAAATTTAAAACACTTAATTGATGCAACAAAGAACAGCATAAAACGTGAATAACAATAAATTCAGAATTCAAAAATCAATTTAGGGGGGAAATCCATCCAATAAACATTAGATGATCACCAGGGCTAGCTGGCTAAATTCGTCCTATTTGGGCCAGCGAGGAGACCAGGGGAGAATTAGCTGTGGGATCCCAGAGCAGGTAATCTTCATAAAAAGAGGAAGGGGAATAAAAGATCAGGCTAAGTTCAAATTGAAAGCCAGGCAGAATAGCTCTGTCTTACAGGCCCTGTGGAAGGAAGTTAAATCCTGCAGAGCCCTGGTCTCATGGGACAGAGCATTCCACCAGGTCGGAGCCATCATTGAGAAGGCCCTGCCCCTGGTGGAGGATAATCTGACTTCCTTAGGGCCTGGGACCTCTAAACTATGGTTATTCATGGAGCTTAAGGACCTCTGCAGGGCATACCAGGAGAGGCGGTCCCGTAGATACGAGGGCCTTAAGCCACAAAGGGCTTTAAAGGTCAAAAGCAGCATCTTAAACCTGACCCGATACTCCACCAGGAGAGAGAAAGGAGGGTATCTGTAGGTGAAGCAGGGACAGCCGCAAAAGGCCCAACCACCATCACTCGCCCATACCCAAGTGCAAGGAAGTGATGTGAGTGGGAGAAAAGATCTGGTACCCTCCCTGAAGTTAGACTCACTTTTCAAAATGGCCTCCCCAACAGGGCTTGAGGCTCCCAATGCCTTGCCCCTTGTGGAGGAAGCTGCTCTTCAAGGGGACTCTCATCTCTGGAGCTGCAATGCCGGCCGTGGACATGCTGCTTGGCTGACGTCTGCGCTTTCAGAAGTCCACTGTCCTCGCCAGGTAGCCAGCTACTTCAGCAGCCTTTAAAAGAGGGGGAGACAGACAAACAAGGGTGTGTTAGTCCCATGCAGCAGAGCCAACAAAGGTCAACCCAGGAAGAACTTTTCAAGGCTCACAACAGCCAGCGGAAGGAGAAGCTGGCTTGTGTAGCAATTCTAGGTCAAAGGCACTCCTTGTAGCTCAGTTCAGTGGCAGAGCATCTGTTTGGCGTGCAGAAGGTTCCTGTGTCAATCCCCAGCGGCATCTCTGGATAAAGGCTGGGAGGGAACCCTGGAGAGCTACCCTTCCTCCTCCAGACACACCACCATTTGAGCCCTGGCATGATCATATTACGAAGCCTGTTCAGAGCGACAGCAGGAAGCACTGCCCTCACTCGGAGTGGGCAAACATTTTCACATATGCAGGAAACGCTACTGTCAGGTCCCCTGGTGTTTTGTTTAAAGGGGAAGGTAATAGGGGAACCCGAATGGACATCTAGACATTGCTGGGCTCTGGCTCCCATTGTCACTGGTCCACAAACCCTCAGGTTCCCCGAGCCCAGATTTAAAGCTTCAAGGGAGCCTCTTGGTGATGGTAGGCTTCAGGGAGTGCGGAAGTGGCTACGGCTCCCCATATCCCCAGTGCAGACTCCTTCCCAGCACTGCTACCTGCACCCAGTCCCCCCCCCCTCCAGCTGATTTAAATAATGCTGGGTTTGGAAGGGTATAAGAGAAAGAGAGAGCGCTCCTTTGGCAGTGCTCAGATATTTAAATCAGCTATATAAGTTAGGCGCCAAACAGCTCCTTAAACCAGGGTTACAGCCGCCAACGCGTAACGCCTAGTCCCCATTTAGGGAGCCATGTTTCAATACGACTTTTCGGTTCCCGAAATTCATTCCGATTGTGCAGATAAAAAATAATGGATGGAATTCTACAGGTGCATTGCTAGTGTGTGGAAAACAGTCAAGATCCAAGGATCCCCAGGCATGCGCCTCCAGACGGTAGAGACACCAGGGGCCATCCTGGAGCCCGGGCATCTTCCCTTGGCCATAAGTGGCCTATAGACAGGTACAAAAAGGGCATGGCAAATTTCAAACTCTGCTCCCTGACCCTCCTCCTCTCGGCACTGCAAATTGGCACTTTCTTTCTAATCAAAACGCGGTATATCAGCATATTGCAAAATAAAGTACAGTGGTACCTCAGGTTACATACACTTCAGGTTACAGACTCCGCTAACCCAGAAATAGTACCTTGGGTTAAGAACTTTGCTTCAGGGTGAGAACAGATATAGTGCTCAGGCGGCGCAGTGGCAGCAGGAGGCCTCATTAGCTAAAGTGGTGCTTCAGGTTAACAACAGTTTCAGGTTAAGAACGGACCTCCGGAAGTACTTAACCCGAGGTACCACTGTATGTTTCCAGCACAAGGCACAGGCCCATCAAAATAAACGTAAGAACCTCCCTCCACTACCCCCTGAAGAGATGGGGCAGGTAACCTTCTGGACAAACAGACCCCATCTGCCATCTTGCGAAAGCCAAGAGGTGGACACACTCCCCAGGACACTTGTTAATGGCCCCGCTGCCTGCCCCCCCCCCAAGGCTGTGGGGCTCAGGCCACCTGCACCCTCCTGCTCAGGCTATATGAAAATCCCTCCGTGTGCTGTGCCAAACCTGGAAAGCACTGAACACCTTGTGCCAGCCTGCCCCCTGCAGCGCCCGCAGGGGTGTTGTGCAACCAGCTCTCGTTTTGAAACCGTTCTGGAATGCAGAGCCTCCACTGCCATCAGCACATCGGGGAGGACGGAAAGATCCTCCCACTCCCTGGCCTTTTTCAGGAGTCTGGCGGCTGCGGCGGGGGTGGGTGGGTGGGGTGGGGTTGGGGATGGTTTTATGGCCCAGTTCCTCCCTCCTCAAAAGAAAGTGAAGCAGACGTAAGCCCATTTTCTACAAATGGAAGCCACCAAGAAAGGGGCACCCGCAATGCTATAAGAGCCAAACTGGGATGGGGGTAGGGCAGAGAAAGAAAGGGAAGGAAGTCAGCCCAAAGCTCACCAAAATGGAGGGACAGAATCACAGAACTGGAAGGGACTGCCTAAGGTCATCCAGTCCAACCCTCTACAATAAAGCAATCTCAAAACACGGTTTCCCATCCAGTTTGAAACCATACCAGGCCCTGCTTAGCTTTGCAAATGTGCTAGCAGTTTTATTGCTGCACCATTAGGATGGTGGTAATGTTATTATTGATGCTGAGGCTGGCTCTCATCATCATCATCATCATCATCATCATCATAGCAGCAGCAGCTGACTTCTGGTGCTAAATATGGGTGCCTTATGTGGAGGTCGCTTTCAAATCATTAAATAACAGCATGCATACCCCCTGGGTGCAGGGAACCAGGTATCCGGGGCTCCCATGGCTCTGGGCACGGTTCAGGGATTTGCAGCAAATGCTTCCAGTTACTCCAACCTAATTCTTTTTAGAAGGCAACAAAATTAGTACCCCGAGTGCACTTCCTGGAGTTTCAAGTTATGCAACCAGGAAAAGACTCTGATGGTGGGGGATGGGTGGGTGGGATTTACAAGTTACCCACAAAATTAATGCGGAAACTGTCGCTGAGGCAGGTAGTGCAGAGGGCTTTTAAACAGGCTGTAAGCTTGCAAGGAAAAACAAAACTTTCTTCAGGGAGAGAGGGGCAAGAGGCTGCTCCCTGCAATTGTGACCTCCTTGGGGCAGAGACTCACCTCTGCTACTCTGACGAGCGCCCGGGATGCTGATGACAAGCCTAACAGTAAAAGCAAAGGAACATAGAGGAAGGCACCCAGGCTCTGCCTTCCCCCTTGGAAGGGAGAGCCAAAACTACAAATTGGATTATGGCCCAGAAAATGCAAAAATGGGAGCCAAAGTGAGGCAGCACAAAAACGCACAGTCAGGTGAAGGCTGAAAGCCCTGAAGGAAGCCGCTGTGGGTCCAAATTCTGAATACATGAGGTGGGGGGGGGGAGGAAGTGTCCAGGCAGTCAGTCCATAACAACTTTGTCCTTTTGCGGCATCAAAGCAGCCCAGGGAGGAAGGTTCTTTGCCAGGTTCCCAGGAGGCGGTTCCAATTCCTCCTGCCCTGGGGTCCAGCCACTGCCTCTTTCCTCTCTTAATGAGAGCCAGAGTTTCAGAGAAGCTTCAGCTGCCCTCAGGGCAGTCATGGGGGCAGCTCCCAGTCCACACCACTGACCACCAGCTCCCACCAATGGGATACAGACATTCCCGGAAGCCACATATCTCAGGTCCCCTTTGGGGGCGAAAAAACTGGGCAGGATGAATGGTGAATGACTTGCGAGTCAGCTGAAATCTAAACCTATCTCAAGGATGCTTTAAACTGGCTGCTTGTACAGTGGTACCTCGGGTTACAGACGCTTCAGGTTACAGATGCTTTCAGGTTACAGACTCCGCTAACCCAGAAATAGTACCTCGGGTTAAGAACTTTGCTTCAGGATGAGAACAGAAATCGCACGGCGGCGGTGCAGCAGCAGCAGCAGCAGCGGGAGGCCTCATTAGCTATTGTGGTACCTCAGGTTAAGAACAGTTGTAGGTTAAGAACGGACCTCCGGAACGAATTAAGTTCTTAACCCGAGGTACCACTGTACTGTAGCATTTATTACAGCACTGGGTTTTTGTTTTAACTGCTTGCACCCAATGAAACATATTCAAAGGCCCTGCGATGCTGTCGACGCATAAAAGGAGTAGATGGAGATCTGCAAAGTAGGGAGGTGGTTGGGAATCTTGCATGAAGAGCCAAAAAAAAATCAGGCAGAGGACAGCCAGCCAAGAAACCTTCCTGCGGCCACAGCAAGTGGCTGGCAAGATAAAAAAAACCCGGGATTCCTTCCTGTGGTTCAGCCAGGGTGCCGGGAGAGGCGCCATGCTGCCCTCGGGGGAACACAGAGCTGCATTTATCCAGCCTGTCTTTTGCACAGGGAGGAAGAGGAGGCGGAGGTGGAGGCAGCTGCTGCTTCTCTTTCTCTCTAGTGGTAACCTAATTTTGCCTGCTTAACCACCGAGTATCATGAGTAAATCTCCAAAGAGGGAGGGAGGGAGGGACCCATTACTAGCAGCCAACTCATCAAACCCAGCCTGCAGCTCTTCCCTGCTTGACAACCACATGACGTCATTTCCTCCTCCTCCTCCTCCCCTTGAGATTTATCCAGAGCTGAACTCAGAGGCACTTTCGCAAAACACGCTCCTGAGATTCCAATAAAACCCAGGAGAGAGGGAGGGAGGGAGGGAGGGAAGAGGAAACGCCCCCCCCCCCGCCAGTGCAAACTGGACTGTTGGCAAGTAGCACGTACCATGTCCTTCCTAGAATTCATAAAAGGAGTGCTGTGCAGCCCCTTACGTAATCTCCAGTGGCGTCAGCCTTGCAGGATTTTGCTCACAGGTAGATGATGCCAGGACATCCGGGGCTCCAGGTTGCAACAGACATCTGGGCTTCTGCAGCTGCAGCCTGCTAGCCCCTCCCCTCCGTACCACCATTCAGTCCTGCTAAAGTATCTTCCCACCCACCCGCTACTCTTTAAAATAATGAAGGGATCAGCCGCCCACAGCAAGCCACACCACTCAACACAAACCTCAACAGGCTTCCTGTTCCGTTCCCCCACCCCTGGACTCTTAAGGTGAGGAGAGCCTGAAAAAACCAGTTTCCTGATGCCGCTCAATTTCTGCGTTTATAATTTCCTGTGGTTTCCCCTCCAAGTGCTGCTTGCAAATGCTGGAGGGTGTTGCAGTGTTTCAAGGCTGCTTGATCGCCACTTTTGAGTGTCGAGAGAAGGCAGTAAAATAAACTGAGAGCTGTCCGAGCAGATTCCTGCTTTGCCTACACTTCCTAGGCACTCGGTCCGAGCGGTTTTGCCCAGGAAAGCCCTCATCTTTAAGCAATAAATCAGAGCAAACGTCAATCCAGAGAAAACCTGATTGTTTGCTCAGGTTCGGGAGTAAATATGAGAAGAAGTCTTGTGAGCTGCGAGTGCCTAGTACTGTCCAGCTATACCTTCCAGCTCCTCTGCAGTCCTTCCACAACACTGCCTGCCTCTGCAGAGCAACACAAGAAACCTTAACAAGACCCTGCCCAACACGCAAGAGCCTCTCTTTCTCTCCTGAAGTTGCTAGGGCTATTGCGGGCTGCAGCCCATCACAGATGGAAGCCACCCACACACAGAGGGGTGCAATTGTGAAAGGGGAAGCAGGTGTGTCCTGGTCCACATGTCTGATGCTCAGGAACCCAACAGGGCATTTGCATGTGGGCCTATGGGTCTGGGCACAAGGCATGTCTCCTGCACGCTGGAAGAGATGTAGCATACTGAGCATATGGAACAGGCTGACCCACAGAAACATCCGACTGCCTGGGGACACAGAAGGAGCAGAGCCCTAGAAACCCCAAAGGGAGCGGAGTTGAGTTTTCAAGGGAGAAATGCACAGGTGGGAGGGGATTTTGACAGCCAAGGGGCAGCTGCACAGATCAATGCAAAAGGCAGCCGAGAAAGAAGACCAGAGGAGATGATGGCGAGGGTTTGACAATGGAGGCAAAAATTCGGTCACGAAAAGCTAAATTCTGCAAAACAACCAACACCACCCATGAAACTCCTGAAAATGCACCCAGATAACATTACTGGACTCAAATACGTCATTTACCCTTGAGGTTAGCTTGGTTGGTTAGAGTGTAGTTCTGATAATGCCAAGGTCATGGGTTCGATTCCCATTCAGGACTCCTGCATTGCAGAGGCCTGGACATAATAATAATAATAATAATAATAATAATAATAATAATAATAATATTTATACCCTGCCCATCTGGCTGGGTTTCCCCAGCCACTCGGGGTCCCTTCAAACTCTAAGATGCTGCCATAGGAAGGGACACTCATGTTTCATGGAGTCCTGCCCTGCAGTGCCTTTTGAAGAGCTCCCCAGATATCCTCACACGCCAAACAAGCCCACAAGGCCTAAACCCTTGACTTCTCTCTACATGGACGCTGAACTTTGCACATACTTCCAAACTCTGGTAGGTCCCCCTCCCCCCGGAACCTGTGAGAGAGAGAGAGAGAGCCCTGGGTTTGCTCAGAGTTGCAGAAAGAAAACTTACATCTGAGGCAGAAGAATTGAGCAAAGCGAGACCAGGATTTGGGGTGGTGAGGATATGCGAGGAACGGGGAGATGGTCTGGTGAGTCCAAGAGGGAATCCCTTGCTGGATGGACGGCAACAAAGCTGACCTTTCTTTCTTGGGAGCTGAGAAGCGCCTGAAACCCACCGTGGCCTGTAAAGGTGGCAACCTTGTCTCAAGGAACCCCTTATTTAGGAAAGAAGAGCCCCCTTTCCTCTTGCATTTTCAGCACTGAGTAGTGAGCACAGTGGGGGGTTAAGGCTGGACTTTGCTTGCAGAAGGACCCTGGGCCCTGACAATGGTGTGTACCCCTGGAAATGACCCCGAAAGGGGAAGGGGGCTGCTTGGGATGGAGAAGCACAGCTAAGAGGCTGACTTCTGAAGTCCCTGGTTCAAATCTCCCCCCTGGCCTGCCTCTGGGAGGAATCTCCACCGCAATCATCCTGTCTGTGATATGAGCCTTAAAGTTACCTCCAAAGCTCAGAAGTTTGGCACCTCAGATGTTGAGAAGCACTGATGCCCAAAGCTCTCTCTCCCCCCCCCCCCATAAATAGAGGATGTTTGGAGGCCAGTTTATCACCTTTGGCCCATGATAAGAACTGGAACAGACATAGCATATCTGACACAACAGAACTCAACCCGCTTTGTAGATGCTTACATCTCCACAATGAAACTGGGGAAGTGCATTGTGGCAAGTGTGTATTTTCTGCACAGGAAATGCAACTTGGACCCTCCAGGTTGAAGAGGCGAGGGAATAACATCTTTGTCAGATTGACTCTGAAGATGCAATTGTTAGCTGAGAATTTTTTAAAAAAATTAAATCAATTAAAGAAGAAACTTGGTGTGTGTGTGTGTGTCCTGGACGTGACAACTTATGAGAGCTCCCACATTAGACAGCAGTGATAATAGACTCCACATTTGTTGCCAAAGAAGCAGTAGAAGATTCTTCGCCCCTTTAGAGTTAGGGGGTTTGTCAGATGCCTCCCTCTCCCTCTGACTGACCAGAATCAAAACCATTAAAGAACAAGATTGATCAAGAACAAGAAGGATACAAGTCAGCCTTCGCCCGCCTGCTGCCTCCAGATTTGTTGGACTACAAGTCCCATCAGCCTCAGCCAACTATAGAGGCTGGTTCAACACATCAGCTGCTTTCAAACACACACCCCTTGCAGATTTCAGCAAGATAAGGCAAAGCAATTTTACACCAAAGTGTCTCTTCTCATTCAACTAGCCTGGTGCTTGCACACTTGAGAACATGGGCAGGCTAGTGGCCAGTCCTGAGGGGGGGGGGGGCTTTGCCTATCAATGGAAAGGCTGACCGCTCTCTGTTTCCTGCACACAGAAGTGGAACACACTAAATCCCCAAATCCACCCCCTTTCCTATCTGAATAGTTCTGAGCTAATAACCAACATGGTGCCCTCAGCAATGTGTTGCAGAACTCCAGCTGCCATTATCCCTCAGTGACCACTGGTCATGCCAGCTGCTGCGAGTTGGGAGTCCAACAAGCACAAAAAGCAGTGCACACAAGTACACATATCAACAGTGCCCCTCAGCAAATGTGCCTTCTCAAGGGAATTTGCTGCATGAAGGGCCATCACAGTAGCAGAACCATCTCCAGATATAACGCCGTGTGGCCTCAAGCGCACTGTTCTGCCCCCTTGGAACTGACCCTACCTTCTGCCTTGTCGAAACGCGCCTTTCTATAAAACGGCGGGGGTGCAGAATTGACCACATCCCAGCAAATATTAAGAACTGAAAACCTGCAGGCAGAGATGAAGTAGCATGCTGGTCAAGCCATTTAAAGGCCATTGTGCACAAGACCTCTTGAGACACAGCCAGGGAGCAACACCACGTTTCAAAAATTAGGGATTTAAGGCTGTAGTCCTCAATGCACTTACACAGGAAGTAAGGTCCAGCAACCTTTGTGATGCTCATGTCCAAGCAGACATGTGCAGGGGCTGAGAGACATCCTAACCGTAACCGGCATCAACAGTCACCCCAACGGAACCAACCAGGACAGCCCTATCTGCACCTAGGAAGAAATGGCACACATGCAAGCACCAAGCTTCCAAGGCCAGGGAAAACAGGCGCAGAAATCGCTCCCTCTTTCATGTTTGGCTGCTATCATTTGGATCACAGGAAAATACCAGCTTCTAAGGAAAATGTCATGGAAACCCAAGATGTAGATGCCACCCACCACCTTGCGCCACCCTGGAAGCTGCTCCGGCTGCAGGGACCCCTCCTCTGCCCCAGCCCCAAGTCCGTCTCCTCTGCATCCTGTGCAAAACGTTTTCGCCACTGCTGAAGGCACCGATCCTGAAGAGGTGGGAGCGGAGGGCGGGCTTGCGCTCCACACCTGCCGCGGCAGGAAGAGACCCGCCCGGGTCCGTGCGCCGGAGAAGCCCTTCGGGAGCGGGCCAGGGAGCGAAGGGCAGGCAGCAGAGGAGACAGGGAGGCCCGTCGGGCAGCAGCTCGCCGCCTCCGCCCGGGCGGTTGCGTGGCAACGGCCCTCGCCCTACCTGCGCGGCAGGTGCCCCGTCGCTCTCCTCTCCGCCGCAGCCGCCGCCGGTCCTCCTTCCAGGGCGGGGATGACTAAGCCGCCCTTCCGCAGGCGGAGGCTGCCTCGACGGGCAGGACGGCACAGCCCGGCCAACCTTGGCGGGAGGGAACCGAGCGGCGGGAAAGGGGGATCGCGCTCTCGCCCCTTCGCAGTGGCGGCGGCGGCGGCATCAGCATCTGACCGACGAAGAGGCGAAGCCCCGTCGGGCGCTCCGGAGCCACCCCAAGTCTCCACCCCGCCCCAGCGAGGCGCCGCTGCGCTCGTACTGCCCCGGCCCGGGGTTATGCAGACGCCATCAAAAAAAAAATCTACACGCGTCCCCGAATCCTCACGTCCTCTCCGTTCACGCAGCCTGCCTCCCGCCCTTACCCGTAGGGCAGCGCCGGGGCTCGACATGTCCCGTCTCCCCGCGGCGTCGTTACTGCGCACGCGCCGCCGCTGCCATCTCCCGGCACCTCTCCCGACCGCGACTTCCTGGCTCAATGAAGGCAGACGAGAGACGCAGCCTCTTTTTATAAGGGTGGGCGTGGCCCCGAGCTTAGGCCGCGCCTCCTCCCCGCCCAGCGCCAGGGAGTCTTAAAAGGGTAACGGCTCTAATTTCCGGCGCAGGGAGGTTCTGCTTCATCCGCGCCCCCCACTCCCGCTCTAAAGCCACGGTACTTTCTGGGTTGGCGGTCCTCCCTTTGCTCCTCCCCCCCCCCGCACAGGTTCAACAGGTGCAGCTTTCTTCTCGCAGCAACGCCTCCGTGATGCTGTTGAATTGTTGCCTGTAGGCAGCCGCTCAAGGCAAAGGAACCCGGGGGCAGCTATGCATACCGCAGTTGCATCGTAGTTTATCTATTGGGCTCAACACCATCACAATTTTCCTTTGTTTCCTGGCACTAAGCTCCATGGACTTCAGGGCTTACTTCTGCCAAGGTTTCTCTTCCCCCTACCTGCGATCTTCTGTTTACAGGGTATTTTTACTTTATTTCCTTAAGAAACAGTGCAACAGCTTTGACTGCCCCTTCAAAAAAATAAAATAAAATAAAATAAAAAATCCTGGGTATGCCCATGGTCCGCTTCTCACCTTTATCCCAAGGTTTTGCCAGTTGCAGCTTGTCATGGACAGGTGGGAAATTCTGTCTTTTGCATCACCACTCTCCAATTTATAGGACCCCAGGAGCTGCTCCCCTTTGCATCTTTGCCCACCCATTAGGACAGGTCAGAACATCACAGGAGTTCCAAATGCAGCATGTCAGACTGACCCCTGCCCATCTCTGCCTTCCTGAAAGGACATGGACCTGCCTTGGCTTTTTCAGGACAGCCCAGTGGCAGATTTTGACCTGGTCACTGCCCTTGATGGTAGAAGAAGGTTCTGGTGTTTACACACTGAAATCTGAAAGCTACCAAAACACCCACAGCTTTCATTGTGAGAGCCATGGATCTCAGGAATATTCTTCTTCTGCAATGGCATTTCTTTCTAAGCCTGCTCACGCGGTGCCCTGTGCGCTTAATGTACAGGGTGGTTGGTTTTTGCTGTGTCCACATGGCTCTGCCATTTTGCATACTCTGGTGGGTGATGTAACAGCCTTTGGGCTTCAGCGAATTCTTGCCCATTTTTAAAATTATTATTATTCCATCTTACCGTTGGGAGAGACCTCCCCTGCTTGCTGAGGGCATGCACCCAAATCCTGTAAAGGAGGCATGAAAAACCCAACACGCAGCCTGAAAAGGGCTAAACTTTTGCAAGGGTCGCAAAAAGCCTCACAGCTATGGAACAGGCCATGGAGGCAGGGGACACAGCTGAGACAGGAGCAGGTTCTCCAGGGAGGAAGGGCCAGAGGCATTCCTATCTTCCTGCAGTGAAAATGACCTAATTTGTGCCATTTCCCCTGGGGAGAAAGCTTTCCGCCCCCCTTCCCTGGAGGACTGCCTCCCTAGCGGAATGGATGCAAATAGCAGGGACGAAGAAACAGGGAGCCCCAGTCCCATTTTCTCTGCGTGGAAACATGACCTGTTGCAAGCTTCCCCAACCTGGTGCCCTCCTGCACCTGCTGCTAGGATTGGCTCTTCTGCCACCACAGCCCATCATCTCCTGGGAAGAGGCAGGAGGGGGGATGCAGAGGCTGCTCCCTGCCACGAGAAGTGATGAAGGTGACCGTTGGCTCAGCTGGCTTTGAAGAAGTCTATTTGCCTCCTGCTGTGAAACCTCCAAAAGTCTGGTAATAATAGCACTTGACCAGGGAGAACAAGGAACTTTAAGGAAGCTCCCCTCCCTCTCTCCCAGGCCCTCTGGGTTTCCATCTGGCCAGCCCTGCTGTTTGAGAGTGGGGTTAGCGGAAACCTGAAAGGCATATCTGCTGGGGAACCATCGGCTGGAAGTAATTGCCTCCCGTTCCCATGGCAACTGGAGAATCCAAAAGAGGATGCAACTATCACCATAGTCGAGGCTGCCTGGCAAAACAGCTTCTTTGCCCTCCCACAACTGAGTGGTTTCTCAGAGATGAAGATTGCTAGTTGGGGCATCCGTGATCCACCCTCAGTGCGTCTGTTTATGCCCTCCGATGACACACCTTGGCTCAGGTTTTCTGCCTGAGTGCAGCAAAGCTGTTTGGCAGTGGACAAGGCAAACTGGGCGGCCGGGTGTCAGAAGTTCCCCTTGCACGGTTATTGATGATTCTTGGGTAGAAGCCAGGATAGGAGGACCAGGAGCACTGCACAATGTGGCTTCAGCCTGGCCTTTGCCTCTTGAGGTCCTCAAAGTGGCTGCTAAATTTGCTGGATGCTCTGGGCCTTTATCTCTCTGGGCACCTTTCCTCCTCTGGCCTCAGGGTCTCTCCTCTCATGCTAGCCAATATCCAGCAGGCTGCCCAGAGAAGCCTGTGGGTTGCTGGGATTGCATCAAAGAAAGCTGGAAAACGTGGGTCTGTTTCATCCAGTGTCTCGCAGATGAAACACACATCCCCAATTCTTACATTTCCTGAGCTTTCATGCTCTCCCAGTTAAGACGAGCCAAAAGCTCTTTTCTTTTCTTAAAACATAGTGTTTTGGAGGCCTTAATCTCACAGCAAATCTTGGTGTTGTGAAAGATTTGCAACCAAAGTGCATTTTCCAGAGTAGTTGCAGCAAAAACAACAAGCAGCTGTTGAGCAAATGGGCATTAAAATGGCAAATGCAATTCAAAGTGATGCACAACAGGGAAAGAAAAAATAATAATTTCCCATATATGCTTGTGGAGTGTGAACTGACAGCAACTGACCAGGAACAAGACCTTGGGGTCATAGTAGGTAGTTCAAGGAAGATGTCAACCCAGCATGTGGCAGCTGTGGAAAAGGCAAATTTGATGCTAGGGACCACTGGGAAAGGAATTCAAAATAAGACTTCCAACATCGCAGTGCTGTTATACAAATCTATGGTGCGACTGCATTTGGAATACTGTGTACAGTTCTGATTGCCTCACCTCAAAAAGGAAGCTGCAGAATTGGGAAAAGGTTCAGAAAAGGCAAGTAAAAACTGACATGCTGAAAATTTAAAAATTTATGCATGGCATGGAGAAATTGGACAGAGAAACGTTTTTCTCCCTCTCACATAACACTCAAACTCCTGGATATTCAATGCAGCTGACGGGTGGAAGATTTAGGAATGACAAAAGAAAGTCATTTTACTTTATTTTACTAAAAGATTTGTATGCTGCAACTCCGTAGCAAAAAATCAAGATGGTTCACAACAAACGCGATACAATAACAAGCCACACAAAAATTGAAGCAGATCACCAGCCATGGATGGCCTCAGTCTCCATGAATTCGTCTAATCCTCTTCTAAAGCCATCCAAGCTGGTGGCCTTCGTTACCTAAAGGGGAAGTTTAAAAGAACTGCACTTTCCTTCTTTGTCAGGAGGAGATGGAGGCTTCCTGCAGACTCAGGGACTTCTTCAGAATCTGTCCTCCAAGGCAGCGCCAGGCTCTCCAGCTGACCACTAGGGTGCGCTCTCCTCCCTTCCCAGGAAATGGGCTGCTCTTCAGTATGCAGTCCCAGGGACTGTTTGAAATGCCATGGTAGGGATGCTCCATGCTCCAGTCTGGCCATGCTCCTGGGGAGAGAGGAGTCTCGTTCCTCTCTTGCAAGGAGATGAGGGGCTGTGAAGGTGTGCAGCGTCAGCAAGAGTGTGGCTCGGCACCCACTGCAGTGACATCAGACGTGGGTGGCTGTCACTCTTCTGCAACCTCACAAACCAAGTTGCAATCATATGCATTTTGCTAACAAGCTCAGGGTGTTTGCATGCAAGGGGAAGGTTTTTCTGCACAGCAGTGGCATAGCAAAAGGTGGGGAGGGGAAAGAAGAAGAACACCCTGCCCTGGGCCAAAAACAAGCTTCAGAAGTGCTGTGATATTGTGATAGATTTAAAAATGCCCCAAGCAGCCTGTCAGCCGTGAAGGAGAGACAGTGGCCAGAGAGTTTGCTTTGCATGATGACAAAGCTCACTTTCTCCTTCTCCGGCCCAATGTGAGCAGTTGCCATAGCGAAGCAACGCCAGCTGAGTAGGACCAGTTTGTCAGAGAGCTTGGACTCAGTGCAGCAAAACTCCTACAAAGATGCATCGCCTGTTCTTCACTCACTGCCAGTCACATTCTGATCCAGCCAGCCAGACTTTCTCTAATGGCAGGTGAGAGAGACCAGGTCACTTACTGCAGACTGTGAGGGGCGACCTGGTTGCCCCTTACTGGGCATGAGGAATGGCCTTACATGGCTTCACTGGAAGCTTTTATCATATCTGACTTTCTGTATTTTGTACATCCTCCAGCATTATATCTGATGAAAAGAGGGACGTCCTATTCCATAATACTGTATGAAAGATGGAGGGCACAAGGAGAAGGGGGCGACAGGACGAGATGGTTGGACAGTATTCTCGAAGCTACCAGCATGAGTTTGACCAAACTGTGGGAGGCAGTGGAAGACAGGAGTGCCTGGCGTGCTCTGGTCCATGGGGTCACGAAGAGTTGGACACGACTAAACGACAACAACAACAAATTCCATAATATTCATAATAATTGTACTATTTATTTGACAGGGTTGCCCCAGCCACTCTGGGCCGCTTCCAACACATATAAAAACATAATAAAACATTAAACATTAAAAAACTTCCCTTGCAGGGCTGCCTTCAGATGTCTTCTAAAGGTTGTGTAGTTACTTATCTCCTTGGCTTGGGGGGCTCGCATCACTCCATACCCTCCAGCATTTCTCTGATGGAAATAGGGACGTCCTAAGGAAAAGTGGGACATTCTGGTATCAATTCAGAAACCAGAATGGATTCTTTAAATCTGGGACTGTCCTTGGAAAATAGGGATGCTTGGAGGGTTTGATTTGACAATCGTTATATCAATCAATAGGTGTTTCAATTATTCAATGAAAACAGAAGTAGAGGCAAAAGGGGCAATGCAATGGATGTGACTCATAGCCTTGCAAAAGTCGAAGGCCACTACACACACGCACCTCTGCACCCCTTAATCTCTGCACCCTCCATCCCAGACAAGCAAGAGGCACACCCCTCTCCCCGGGTTCAAGGAGGGCCCTTCCCAGCCAGGCAAAAGCAATGGAGGAGGGTGTGGCCTCTGAGAGGGTGTGTGGACTGGGAAGGAACCCTGAGGGCAAGCTGAGAGAGCTCAAATCCAATTTGTACTGCCCTATTAGGTTTTGAAATACAGTGGTACCTCGGGTTACATACGCTTCAGGTTACATACGCTTCAGGTTACAGACTCCAATAACCCAGAAATATTACCTCAGGTTAAGAACTTTGCTTCAGGATGAGAACAGAAATCGTGCTCCGGTGGCGCGGCGGCAGCGGGAGGCCCCATTAGCTAAAGTGGTGCTTCAGGTTAAGAACAGTTTCAGGTTAAGAACAGACCTCCAGAACGAATTAAGTTCTTAACCCGAGGTACCACTGTACATTTATATCAGACCGTTCGATGCAATGAAGTAATGGCACTTTGTCTTGGCGCTGTGCTGCTGTCCTCATCTTGCACCAGCCACATTTGGGCACATTTATAAACAAATCCATGTCATATAACAACACCTCTAAGTGTATTATGTGCTGTCCTGGTTTCAGGGCTGTGGGCTGGCAGGAGCTAGATTAGAGGTAGCGGTGATTTACTACTTTACGGCGTGGCCTGCAGTAATGGACGTGCTTGCTGGGGCAAAGCCGCTCGCGTTACACTCAGCAAATGAGTAACATCTGTTCATCCCACATACAGAGCTGACTCCATCTGGGAGGGCCTGTAATTTTAAGTGCTTTTCCTCCGAACCTGTTCCTAACAGTGGCTGGAAGTCAAAAGACGGGCTTTTGGGATGGGTAATGAGTTAAAACAACAACCCAAAGCAAACTTCCTGCAAGCTGGTAAGTGCCCTGAAAAGGGGCAGGTCTCCTCCTCCTCCTCCTCCTCTCACACTGACCAGAGCAGCACCTTTAATTGATGCAGGAAGATCTTGTGTGTCTCCTCTGGCTCATGACACACACAAGCGCGCACACTGAGTAACTCCCGAAGAACGTGCTCACTTCCTCTGTGAGCAAGAGGCTATTCATGCCTCTTTCCTGGTTTCTGCAACGGGGAGAGCCCTGAGCTGGCCTCTTCCGTCCACTGTCTGCCACATGGCGACAGGCAGCTGCTATTTATTTATTTATTGCAGCGAAGGAGGAGAAGGTAACCTTTGCTGGTTTCTGTGACCTCATAAGGAAAGAAACTAGGACCGTCTTCTCAGAGTGCCCACCTGCTTGGCCACTCACCTTTTCCTTCTTGGAGGTTCCTTAGCAACAACCAAAGACCACCTCCCTCCTAAGGGCAGGTCCATGCTGCAAGCTTTTCTGCGTGTGTCACTTTAACTGTCATAGCTTCTGGGAACTGCGGTTACTGAAGGTGCAGAAAAGTCTCCTAAGAATGTAAGAGAAACCTGTTGGATCAGGCCAATGGTCTATCGAGCCCAGAATTCTGTTCTCCCAATGGCTAACTAGGTGCCCCGATGGGAAATCCTCAAACAGGGCCCAAGCACAAGAGCATTCTCCCTACCTGTGGTTTTTCAGATATTTAGAATGCGGGAGATATTCAGGAACATTTGCTGCCTTGAACTGTAGGGGCAGAGTATAGCCACCACTACTAGCAGCCTTAACTTCTACAGATTTGTCCAACCTTCTTTTAAATCCATCCAAGATGGTGGCCATTGCTGCCTCCAGTGGCGGTGAGTTCCATAGTTTGACAATGCGTTGTCTGAAGAAGTGCCCTCTTTTCTCTGTCCTGCATCTTCCAGCAATACAAGAGAGGGAGAAAAGCTTTCCTCTAGCCCCATTCTCCATGCTGTGCATTCATAAGCTTCTCTCATGCCTTTTCTCTAACTCACCTTTGCTCTAGACTGAAAAGTCCCAAAGGCTGCTGCAAGCTTTCTTCATAGGGGAGTTGCTCCATCCCCTTGAACATTTCAATTCTCCCTTTCTGAACCCTTTCCCAACTCTACAATATCCTTTGGGAGGTGAGGCTCCTTGCAGTGCCCAGAACCCTCCAGCAAAGGAATGGCTATCGAACCAGTTTAAGTCTGTGGCTGAGCCATGCCCTTGGAATGACCTGGCTCTTCCTGCATATAATTATGGCATAAGAGGATGTGCTGGAAAGGAGAAGCTGATGGCAGCACAGATTTGAGCCAATCACACCTCTCTCTTCCTCACCTTTGGTGCCTCCTCCTGCCCACAACGGGCACCTGCTGCTGCCCAGGCTCCGTTTCCCTAAGACTCTGTCTGGAAAGAGAGATAACTGTCTACTTATCTGGTCTTCATTCATGCGGTTTGCTGAAAGATCAGCTATAAAAATGCAGTACTATGTTCAACTTGTAGCAGTCCATGAAGCTAGTTTTACTTTGCCAATGCATTAAGGTTTGGTTTCAATTTTTATTTTTTTATTTTTATTTTGCAATCTAAAAATGAAATTCTTCTTGCAAACGATACATGGAGAAAAATGCTGTTTGGCATGCCAGCCCCAAATAAGAGGAAGTTCTCTTGAAACAGCTTTTCAAGGATGCGTGTGTGTGTGTGTACTTGTGAAGACAAGGTTGCTGTTCATTAACAGAATAATCTCCCTGCCGCATTTATGCTGGGTTGCAGATACACCAGCATGGCTGGTACTTACAAGAGTTCCCAGGAGGACCACTTAGCCAGCTTAATTCAGGAAACAGGATTTCCCATTTAAGACATTTTAAGGGCAGGTGCTAATCTGTAACATACGAAGCAGAGCATTGTGGGGGTGGACGGATGCTGATTGCAAAGCAAAAAGCGTCCCAAAAGCAAAGGGCTTATTCCCACATCAAGGTTCCTTCATCTCAGTCAGCTGTCAAAAATATTAGGCTTCCGTCTTCCTTTGGCAGCTGCGTTTCACCCACCACTTGGTTGTTCCCAGTTCTCTACACAAGCACGTGGGGTGTTCTCAGAGCTGCCAGAATTAAAAAGCCACCGGGGTTAGTGTCATGGGAGGCTTAGAGGACACAGTCATGCTCCCACAAGGCTAAACAAAAACTTAGCTGGGCCCCTCCAGATGTCTTTTTCATTGTGCATTCATGATGGTTTGTGTTCTTGATGCTTATATGCCTTCCCACTTTCAATATTGCTTGAGCCTGCAGGTGGGTACCCATCCAGCTGATATAAGCCCATTAATTGCATCCATGACACTGGCAAGTGCTGCAGAGTTCACCCACCAGTCTAGAGAGGCCTCTTGTCCAATGGCAGAGGAAGGGGTGTGTGGTGGTTAGGGATGCCCTAGGTGCCATCAATGAGGGGGGTGACAAAATGCAACTCACCGCTGCCTGTGGAACTGAGCAGGGTTGAGTTGCATTGTGACGCATCCCCTTCCCAGCGATTGGCCAGTGTGGTGTAGTGGTTAGGAGCGGTGGACTCGTAATCGCATCTCCGCTCCTCCACATGCAGCTGCTGGGTGACCTTAGGCCAGTCACACTTCTCTGAAGTCTCTCAGCCCCACTCACCTCACAGAGTGTTTGTTGTGGGGGAGGAAGGGAAAGGAGAATGTTAGCCGCTTTGAGACTCCTGAAGGGGAGTGATAAAGCGGGATATCAAATCCAGACTCTTCTTCATCTTCTTCTTCTCCCATCCCGTCCATGTCCCACCCTTGGTGGGACCCTGTCTGGCCTCGTGAGCAGCAGCACAGCTTTGAATGCGGCCACACACACACACACACACACACACACACTGAGGGGGGTGACATTCTGCACGCTGCCTGCCTGCGACTCCCAAGTCTACCCCGAGCCGTCAGAGGAAGGCAGGGAGCTGGACCGCTTTGTCAGGGGCCTTCCCCCCTTCATTTTGACAGCTTGGGGAAGGCTTGGGAGTCGCAGGCGGGTGGCACGCCATTGCTGCCCATGCTCCCGGGCTGCTGGAGGAGGGCAGGGCAGGGCTTTCTTTGATGGGGGGGTGTTGGAGGGAGGAAGAGGGAGAAGGCGGGATCTACATTGGATAGCTGCCTGTGTGGCTTTCTTTGACGGGGGGGGGGGGGGTGGTGGAGGGAAGGAGGGGAAATTTCAATTTGGGCGTGACAAAGAAATTTCTGCACCAGGTACCACCTGACCTTGCTACACTATGCCACTTCTCTTGTCTCTCTGAAACAAGAGCCAAAAAGCAACAGGAAACTTCTGACTCCATCCAGACACAGCCAAGTCCAACCTGGTGCTGCCTGTTGAGCAGCAGGTGAGACGGTGGCGGCTGCTGCCAGCCTGACCAGTTAGCTTTGGCATAGTCTCTAGCAGATGTACTAGGTTTTCCCAGCACTGCTTGTGCCATTGGCTGCTGCGTCTTCTCAAGGAGAGAAAACTCTGTTGCTGGTTTCGGTTAACTCTTCCCTCTCCAGCCTTCTTGACAGAATATGACCGGGGTGCCCCGCTTTTCCTTTCCACAATAGCTGGAGTCCACCTTGTCTTTTCTCTCTGCCTGGTTATGAATTCTCTCTCTTTTCCCTAGCTAGCTCTAAATATCAACCCCACTCTTTGTAAAGCCTCTCTCAGCTTGGGAACCTGCAGCAGCAACTTTGTCCACATCAGACCACTTGGGGAGGGGCTGCTTCTTTCCCTCTAAGGTTGGAATTTACATTTTATATCCTCTATTTCTTTTATCATTTCATTACTGTAAATTGTCTTGGTGCCTTGGTAGAACTTCAATCAACATAGTAAATGAATAATGGTTGTCCTGTCCCCCCCCCCCCAGCAATTCAGTTGGTGTGGACCCACAAGTTAAAAGAGCACTAGCCGGTCATTCTGTCTCAATTTCTTTTTGGTCTGTATCTCACAGTGTGCTTGATGGCAGTGAGCGCTAGTGGTTAGGTGGCCAAAGTTGTAAAATGGCTGGAAGGAATGGAATTCATCTGCCATTGTGAGACACAAGACAGGCCCAAAGAAAACCTAATGTTTGTGCCTGATATTTACATTTTCTTTGCCTTGTTAGGACTTTGTGATTTTAAAACTCGGTTTCTGGCACCATGCTGTGGAAGACTGGGAGGCTGTATTGTCAGCCAGAAAGCTAGACAAGAACTTCATTGTCTCCCTGAAGAAAGATGAGGAAGCTCCACCCAGATCAACAAAGTCCGGTACTGCCACTTAGCAACTAGCCCACAATCTCAGCGGTGTAACCTCAGCCACACGGGTTAAGCAAACACCTGCCAGCCCCCAGAGCACATGAAAGGAACATTTTATTTATGAGTGGTAAAAAAAAAAAAAAGCCTAGCGAAAAGGTCGTAATCTTTGTACCACCATCACATCCCTGTCTGGCTACCACAAACATTCTAGGGCCTTCTTATCCACTGTTGGCAGTCTGTCTGCAGAATATCCTCCCCCGAGGCATGGCTGGGGCTCCCCTGGGCTCTTTCAGGAGGAAGAGCGAGATATTACTAGGAAATGGAACAAAGCGGGACGCGGGTGGCGCTGTGGGTAAAAGCCTCAGCGCCTAGGGCTTGCCGATCGAAAGGTTGGCGGTTCGAATCCCCGCGGCGGGGTGCGCTCCCGTTGCTCGGTCCCAGCGCCTGCCAACCTAGCAGTTCGAAAGCACCCCCAGGTGCAAGTAGATAAATAGGGACCGCTTACTGGCGGGAAGGTAAACAGCGTTTCCATGTGCGGCTCTGGCTCGCCAGAGCAGCGATGTCACGCTGGCCACATGACCCAGAAGTGTCTCCGGACAACGCTGGCCCCCGGCCTCTTGAGTGAGATGGGCGCACAACCCTAGAGTCTGTCAAGACTGGCCCGTACGGGCAGGGGTACCTTTACCTTTACCTAGCAAGCGTCCCTCTTCCGACAGGCCTTTCTCGGGATGGAGGAGATAATAATAATAATAATAATAATAATAATAATAATAATAATAATAATTTATTCTTTAGACCCCACCCATCTGGTTGGGTTTCCCCAGCCACTCTGGGCAGCTTCCAACAGAATATTAAAATACAATAACCTTTTAAACATTAAAAGCTTCCCTAAACAGGGCTGCCTTCAGATCTCTTCTAAAAGTCTGGTGGTAGTTGTTGTTCTCTTTGACATCTGGTGGGAGGGTGTTCCACAGGGCGGGTGCCACTACCGAGAAGCCCCTCTGCCTGGTTCCCTGTAACTTGGCTTCTTGCAGCGAGGGAGCCGCCAGAAGGCCCTCGGCACTGGGCCTCAGTGTTTGGGCAGAACGATGGGGGTGTAGCACAAGAAGCCACCCAGATCCCCCTTGTGTGTGTGTTTTGAGAAGAAACTGGTGGGATGAAATCTATATTGTTAGGCTGGTGTTAAGGTTTTTATTTTTATTTTCTGGTGTGTTTTTATTTGTGTGAATCGCTGGGATAGAAATGGTGCAAGCTAAATGAATGAAAGCTTCCCCTTTGGTATCCTTGGAGGCTAGTTTAGCAAAGCAGTTTCCATGAGTGAAATGCAAAAGCTGAGTCCAAAGCCCAGAATGGCAGGAGCACCTACTCCCTTGTATGGATGGGGAACAAGCTGACCTGCGCCCAGGGGGCATTCTGCCTCCTCTCTTCGGTCCCTGGGCTGTTGTTCAATGAGCCCCCCATTGGCACTTTGGCAGGACCCCCCAGAGATGCCCCCAAACCTGGCAGCCTGCTCTGCCCATGGCCTGCATGTACCATGGCTCTGGCTGGAAGCCACTTGATGACTGGCAGTCCCCTCCTTCAGCAGCAGCATAGCACATAAAGAGCCTGAGGCATCAGTCGAAAGGGGGCCCGTTCAGCATCTAGTTCAGCATCTTGTTCTCACAGTGTCCCACCAGATGTCCAAAAGGGAGACCCACAAGCCAGACCCCATCGCAACAGCACTCCCCCTCCCTGTGGTTTCCAACTGGTATTCAGCAGCATTACTGCCTCAGTTCTCAGCCAGTGTGGTGTAGTGGTTAAGAGCAGTAGTCTCGTAATCTGGTGAACCGGGTTCGCTTCTCCGCTCCTCCACCTGCAGCTGCTGGGTGACCTTGGGCCAGTCACACTTCTCTGAAGTCTCTCAGCCTCACTCACCTCACAGAGTGTTTGTTGTGGGGGAGGAAGGGAAAGGAGAATGTTAGCCGCTTTGAGACTCCTTCGGGGAGTGATAAAGCCAGATATCAAATCCAATATCATCATCATCATCTGTGGCTCCTGGAAGCTGTCAGCCTGAGACAGAGGCCCCACCCCTGAGACGAGCCGGCTAAACCAGGTGAGGGTACCCAGTGGGTCTCGAACCTTTGGTGAGTTAGGGACTTCCCCTGCATGTGATCACAGGCTGCTGCCAGCGGTCAAGAAGGAGGTTTCTGCATGTGCTGTAGAAGGAAGTGAGAGGCAGGTGGAGCTCATCAGCCTGGGGAGGTAGCTCATTTAGGAGAAGGAAAGCCTCTGCTGCCTTGAGGGATATCTTTGGGAGAAGGAATGGCTAAACCCCACACAGATTTGGAGTGGAGTCTCTAAGATGGTTGGTTGGATGCATGCTTCCTTCCAGCAACTCCTGCAGCCAAGCTGGTGCCAAACGTCTCGCTCTCCTTCCCTTTGGACCACATCAGCGAGGCCAAGAGGGTGGGGTGGGGGGGTCTTCTAAGCAGCCCAGGACCTCCACACACATTGCCCAGGCTTGCACCCCAAAGAGGTTACTTCCTTGCTACTAACATTTGACTTCACCTCTGGAGGCGCACTCCATTGCCTCTCCAGACAAATGCAAACAACTGCCTCGGACTGCGGAGGCCGAGCGTAGCCATCTTGGCTAGCAGGAGCCAGCCACCGTGTCTAGTAGCCATGTACAGCCCTCTCTTCCATCAATGTGCCTGATCCTCCTCTTTTCAATCAGCAGCGCCCCGCGTCTTTTCCCGCTGGCAGGTCGAGCCAGCCAGTTCCAGGCGCAGACGCCGCTGCCTGCTGGCTGGAGCCGGGGCGCTGGGGATGCTGATGCTGCGGCTGTTCCCCGAGAGGCGCCTGCGCTCCGGCTGCAATTTCCTTGATACGCATCGGCGGCGGCGGCACCGCTCCTCCGTCTGTTGCGAGGCGGAGGCGTCTCCGCTCAGCTTCTCGCGGCCATCCCTCGCTCGGCTTTGCCCTCGGCGCCCTGATCCCGTGCGATTGTCGCGGGTTAGGAGGCGGAGGCGGAGGGAAGATCTGCACCCACGCCGACTAACTGATCAAAGCGCATCCTCCATCCCGGCTTAAACTGGGGGAAGTTGGCTCTGAGCTGAGCAGGGAGAGGGAGACTCAGAAACACAAGAAAACGAGGCTTCCATTTAAAACGATCTGCTCACCCACCCAGGTCATGCCAATGATGGGGTCTGTGTTGTGCCCCCTTCACATGTTGCTATCACCCCACCCAGCTCCCATCAGCCTCAAGCAGCTTGGCATGAGCATAATGGGGGAGTAAAGTAAAGGTAAAGGGACTCCTGATCATTAGGTCCAGTTGTGGCCAACTCTGGGGTTGCAGCGCTCATCTCGCTTTATTGGCCGAGGGAGCCAGTACAGCTTCCGGGTCATGTGGCCAACATGACTAAACCGCTTCTGGCGAACCAGAGCAGCGCACGGAAATGCCGTTTACTTTCCCGCCGGAGCGGTACCTATTTATCTACTTGCACTGGCATGCTTTTGAACTTCTAGGTTGGCAGGAGCAGGGACTAACCACCGACCTTCTGATCGGCAAGTCCTAGGCTCTGTGGTTTAACACACAGCGCCACCCGTGTCCCTTAATGGGGGAGTTGCTGCCCCCTAAAATCAATGAAAAACAAACAAACAAAGCTAACTGACCAATTATGTCACTGGTAACTCGGTTCTGTGGCCCCCCCAACATAAAGCCTGCCCTTCCTAAAATAAATCTTGACTACGCCCATGCAGCCTGGCTAGCCTTCTGTGATGATGCTGGGAAATGGAATCCTACAACATCTGGAGGGTGTACAGATGTTCCTCACTGCTGCTTGATGCTGAGCACATCTCAGCACCCATCCCACCCCCCCACCCCCATCCCCCCATCAGCCCCTTGTCTCCCTGGCATTGAAGCTGCCTGTTTCTTTGCACATCAGCATAAACCGGATTGCTGGTAGTACATGTCAAAAGGATCTAAGGGTCTTAGCAGACCACGAGCTTAGCATGAGTCAACAGCGTGATTCAGCAGGGAAAAGAAGGCTATTCTAGACTGCATCAAGAGAGGGACAGTTTCCCAATCAAGGGAAGTAATAGGCCTGTTCTGTTCTGCCTTGCTCAGACAACACCTGGAGTGCTGCTGGCACCATTCTGGGCGGCACCATTTAAGATGGATATGGACAAGTTGGAATGTGGGCAGAGGTGGGTGACCAAGATGACCAAGGGTCTGGAAACTACTTGGTCGGTTGTGCAAAAATGTGGCATGCCCACATCCGAAGCTCCTCTCAGCTTATTACACAACCATGAGTCACTGATGAAGTGAGCATAACTGTTCGGAAAGTATTAGCAACAAGGTCAGGAGGATCAAAGCATTGAGAAGGTATAACCCACATTTCAGGTCTTTGGGATGTTTCCAGAAAGTATTCAGGTCATATGTTATCTGCCTCCCACCTACCCCCCTCAACTTCCCAAGTATCGGCTGAGGGAAGCTGGAAATAGATGTGCTTTGGAAACCCAAAAATATATCGCACTGAGTCACGTTTGGTGAATCAAGGTATGCAAAGTAGTATTTGGATTTCTCCCCCCTGAACAATGCTCGGAAATGCATTGGCTCAGGAATCCAACTCTTTCCCTCCTTATTCCTCTCTTTCCTCCCTCCCTCTCTCCTCTGTCAATCTGCAGCATGGAAGCCCTTTGGGGCAGAGACTTGTTTGGTTTTGCTCATGTTATTTGAAGTCACTGGATGGTGGAACCCTCTTCTTGCTGTTCTGAACAGCACCCACCACTCTGAACCTGATCCAGCCCCTGTGCTAAGGAGGCTCAGCAAGGGATTCCCAGGCAGAATTGCTGCACCTGCAAAGGGCCCCCAGATTCTCTGGTTGTTCCTCTGGGGTGACTCCCCAGCAATGATGCCATTGATACAAGATCCCAGGAGATCTTTCCTTTGTCCTCATTTCTTTGTCAGATCATCCACTTGCAATATCCCAATCGCCACGCTACATTCCTCCATGCAGCCTCTCCCTGTGCCATTTCCATGCTTTCAGAGCTCCAAATTCTTGACGGGAAAATTGCCCACCAGTAACACACAGCCAAAGGGTCACTGACAAGGGCAGCTGCTCTGCTGCCTCAGGCGGACAACAGAAAAACCACCTGGCTGGAAGCAAGAGGAAGCCTGGAACTTGGCCGCCTCCAAGGGGAAGCCGGCCGGACATCTGTCTCTGCTTCTTCTCCCACACATTTACAAATGTTCTGCAAGCCTCTCGTTTGCTTCCTAGGGAGAGAAAATCCATCACACTCACAAGGAGCTGAAACGAACTTAACCATTTTAACAGGTTGCTTCTTACAGAGGCCTTTTCCCATCTCTCAGCATTTTTATGTGTCAGAAATCGTGCTGGTGGGGGGGGGGGAGAATCTGTGTCTGTAAGGGATGGCGGTCATAGGGATGCTTCATGTTTTACGTCTTTCATGTCGGCCTTCCCCAACTGTGTGCCCTCCAGATGTTTAGGACAACAGCTGCCACCAGCCCCAGATGCCATGGCAGTTTTGGGGAGGAATAAGAGCCTCTTACTTTTAGGGCTGATGAGAGCTGTTGTTGTCCAAAACATCTAGAAGGCATAAAATTGGCTGTTTTACGGCATTTCTTGTATCGCCTCTTATCATAGAATCCTAGAACTGCAGAGTTGGAAGGGACCTTGAGGATCATCTAGGGTTTCCCAAACGTGGGTCTCCAGCTGCGTTTAGCCTACAACTCCCATCATCCCTAGCTAGTAGGACCAGTCGTCAGGGATGATAGAGGTTGTAGTCCAAAAACAGCTGGAGACTCAAGTTTGGGAAACTAGTCCAATCCCCCTGCAATGCAGGAATATATGCAGCTGCCCCATTTGGAGATCAAACCTGCAATCTTGGTGTTATCAGCACCACGCTCTAACCAGCTGAGCTATCCAGTTGGTTATCATAATCATCCTCTTCATTTTAATTGCCTTCTCCCCTTGGAGCTATAACTGAAAGGTGGTATGAAAATAAACTATGTTAATAAAAGAAAGAGATTCATGCTAAAATATGCTTGCTTCTTTGGCAGCGGATGATGGATTTATAAGCATTGGTTTTGTACTTCCCTTTAGTGCGACATTTCAGGAGCAGCCTTTAGCAGAAGCTGCTTCCTGTTGAAGGGAACGTATTGGACACTCGGGGTGTTTTCTTAACATTGGTTTATTTATGAATATATACACTCTGAGTGGAAGTGGGTGAGAAGCAGACACAGTGACTGGGAGTCCTTGTTTTGAAAGAATACCAGTCCTTAAAAGGAACAGCAGGCCCTTTCAGCAGCTGTCCCAAAGTGTGTTTTGCCACCCATCTGCAAAACCACAAATCCAAGTGCCAGGTGGTGTGAGGAGCATGGAAATCCAGGGACCGTATCTTTCAGCAATCAAATGCCTCAGTAAACAGGGATGTTTTGAAATTCCTCCTAAAAGTGTCACAACTGATGGACATGAAGCAGTTAATGCAACAATCAATAAAAGCAACCCATCAATCAAAATAAAGCAGTGTATTAGAAATCACAGATTAACACACACACACACACACACACACACACACACACACACACTAAATAGGCAGAGTATTCTTTAAAAATGACTTCTGCTGAAATGGAAAGGTCTTCTTCATCAAGCACCTGCAGTTCAACAGGGAAGGGGCCTGTCTGATCTTAGCTGGTCCACAGTACTGAATGAATAGCTTTTGGCAGATATGAGCCCTAAAGTAGAGCTCATCTGCACCCAACTTTTGCCCTGTGTTTTCTAGGCACAGGCCTCTGCTTTAAAGCTCTGCCCCCTGCTTTCCCCAGGAAAACTTGCCTCTTTGCCACTGAATCGGAACAAATGGCAATTCGTATCTTCCATGGATTGCCATCTGTTCCGATTCAGCACTAAAGAGCAGGTTTCTGTGCAGAAATTGCCAGGGCGAAGAGGTGGGGAAAGTGCCTGGACAGAGCGTTTTAAAGCATGGACCTGTGCCAGGTAACGCGACACGAAAAGAAGTCTGGATGAGATTGAGAGGCAGGAGCAGAGTCGCATTGCTAGTACAGGTCACCTATCAGGTCAACCAAGTTGGATTTAGTTCCAAAATCAAGCCTGAACCCAGATTGAAATGAATCTGCTCTACCACTGCTCTCCACCAACTTGCTCAAGAACAGGGTATTTGTGACCAGGTGGCAGTTCTTAACAGCTGCAAGATCCAAGGTGGGCTTTTGCAGGAGTACATACACTACCACCTGTTTAAGGGCAGGGGACTCACTTCATCACGTGTTCACCAGACTCTGGACCCACCCAGTCAATTGTCCCCTGTCCCCTGGACTGTCATTTGCCAGCCAGGATGGACAGGAATCAAGACAGCAAGGAGGTAGTCACTGGAGCAAGATGGTTGGAGCATATTACACCAATCCTGGGCCCATCACCTCCTAGCAAGTAGAAGGGGAAGAAATGGAGGCAGTGAGAGATTTTACTTTCTTGGGCTCATGATTACTGCAGATGGTGACAGCAGTCACGAAATCAAAAGATGCCTGCTTCTTGGGAGAAAAGCGATGACAAACCTAGACAGCATCTTAAAAAGCAGAGGCATCACCTTGCCAACAAAGGTCCGTATAGTTAAAGCCATGGTTTTCCCAGTAGTGATGTATGGAAGTGAGAGCTGGACCATAAAGAAGGCTGATCGCCAAAGAATTGATGCTTTTGAATTATGGTGCTGGAGAAGACTCTTGAGAGTCCCATGGACTGCAAGAAGATCAAACCTATCCATTCTGAAGGAAATCAGCCCTGAGTGCTCACTGGAAGGACAGATCCTGAAGCTGAGGCTCCAATACTTTGGCCACCTCATGAGAAGAGAAGACTCCCTGGAAAAGACCCTGATGTTGGGAAAGATTGAAGGCACAAGGAGAAGGGGATGACAGAGGACGAGATGGTTGGACAGTGTTCTTGAAGCTACGAACATGAGTTTGACCAAGCTGCGGGAGACAGTGGAAGACAGGAGGGCCTGGCGTGCTCTGGTCCATAGGGTCACGAAGAGTCGGACACGACTAAACGACTAAACAACAACAACACCAATCCTGGTCTAACTGCACTGGCTACCAATTAGTTTCCGGGCCCAATTCAAAGTGCTGGTTTTGACCTACAAAGCCTTAAATGGCTCAGGACCGCAATACCTCAAGGACCGCCTCTTCACATATGAACCTACCTGGACCCTGAGATCATTTTCTGAGGCCCTCCTTTGTGTTCCTCCTCCGTGAGATGTACGGAGGGTGGCAACACGAGAACGGGCCTTTTCTGCAGTGGCTCCCCATCTGTGGAATGCTCTCCCCAGGGAAGTCCGCCTGGCGCCTTCATTATACACCTTTAGGCACCAGGCAAAAACGTTCCTTTTTAACCAAGCCTGTGGTGGATCTTATTGACATCCAACACCCTTTTAGAACGTGGCTTTTGTGTGTGTGGGGGGGTGATACTGGGTTATTGCATTTGGTTTGATTTTATATGTTGTGGTCTTGTTGTGAACTGCCCTGAGACCTCCATGTACAGGATGGTGTATAAGTTGAAATAATAATAATAATAATAATAATAATAATAATGGTCCCATCATTGCAAGTGGCCTGTTCACATCACCAAGCTGCATGAACTGAAATCAATCCCATCAAGTACGTAAAGGTGCTACTTTAGACACTGGATTTGCAAGCCCTGCATCACCCAAGGTGCTGCAGACTGGGGCAACTTTCTCCTGGAAGTGCTGCAGAAATCACTCACAGATGGCTGCCGTGCACTCCAGTCTCATTGGTTTCTCATTGGTTTTTTTAAAAAAATATTATTTTGTTCAGTGCTTTTTTCTGAGGGGTACTGAATGGTATGCAGTACCAGCACCTTTTTTCCCCTAGAAGAAAAGCACTGATTGTCAGCTGTTTAATTTTGTAAGCTTCCCCGAGAAGACAAATACTGAAGGGCAGGATATAATTCTCTTAAACAAACAAAGATAGGAAGGTAAATAGAGCAACTAGCCGGTGCTGTTTGACTTTTAAGCACACAGAGTTTTCAGCTGGCTACGGTGGAGTGGGAACGCGGCATCCAGGTCTGTTTCTGGAAGGATGTGATGAATTCATCCTCAGCTGTCAAGAGAGCGGATGGGAAAGGGATTCTGAACCCAGTGCTGCACTTTGTCCCTTTCTGACACATTCCCAGACTATTTCCTCTCCTTGTAGATAACGCTGGGAGGTTCCTTGCCACAGTTGAGCAAAGGCAGGAGATGTTAAATCCAGCATCCACCTCTGTGACTCTGGGGAGCCTCAGCCGCAGACAGAAGGTTCCCTTGCGAAGCCAAAGGGTCCATAATTCATCCCAACAACCAGGGGCTTCTTGGCCCTGCTCTGCTGCATCCTGTCTCCGAGGCACCAGAGGACATACAGGCAAGATGCTCCGGGGTCCTGCGGCTGCCCGACTGGCAGCATTTACAGATGTCTGGCTGCCGAAACAGATCTTGTCAAGGGGCTTCCCTCGCCCCTGAACATTTCTGAATTGCACGAGACATATTTCATTTCTTTCGTCGTGCAGCCAGCCTCTGGAAAAACGAAGTCGTTAAAAACCAAATGTACTTTCCCCCCTGTGGCCGAAGGAGAACCAGACTCTCTGAACCGCGAGAGATGTTTCTTGTTGGGAGGTTTAGGAGGGAAACAGCAGTCTCCATGAATACAATGGCAGATCTGTTTATGGACAAGGGAGAGAGTCAAACCCTGACTCCTGTGCTGCTGAAACTGGGGCAAGGAACAAGGGGGCAGGAAGGAGAAGGTGCCCCATCATTTGCAGCCAAAGCATAATCTCCAATGTGCCCAGTCCAGGGAGGAATCTAGACATGGAACCCTTGATAGAATCCATAGGAATGTCAAGAATAATTTATTACTGGGAACGTACAAAATGACCCTGAAAATGAATGAAATCAGGGAGGAATCCAAAAGGTGGACCTAGCCTTAATTGTTTCTATGTTTTGTTCAGATCATATCTTGTTCACTGATTTGATGGCTTGTGAAGAGGTCTATGAATTTAGTTCATCCTCATCATCTAGACTAGTTGGCATCCATCTTTCCTTGGGATATTATGGAGGAGTGGGCCATTGGGGTGAAGTCAAACCATTGGAAGGTTGCAGCCAGGGGTGCCAACTTGAATGAAATATTTGGGGGGGTAGGCAGGTAAGCACCACCCCACATAATTGATTACATGATGCGGTGCACACACACCATTTGAATGGCAATGCTCATCATTAGGAGAGGGGCTGGTCCCCTAAAATATTTTATTGGGGGGGGCGAAGACCCCTCAGCCCCTTGGAGTTGGCTCCTAAGGTTGCAGCACCTGCTGCAGCTGTAGAGACTGATACGGGAGAGACAGGTTTTGTTGCAGCTAGGGCAGCTGGGGGCGTCCGGTTGTGCTGCCACAGATGCAGATCATCTGGACTACTGTAATGCACTCTACATGGGACTGCCTTTAAAGATAGCGTGGAGACTTCAGCTGGTGCAGAACGTGGCTGCCCAGGTGATTGCCAGAACTGAGTGCACAGGAAATGTCACACCAATACTGCTCCAGTTGTGCTGCTTACCAGTGGACTTCCAGGCCCTATTAAATTGCAGGTTTGACTTTGAAGGCCATAAGCAGCTTGGGGCTGGGTTATCTGAAGAACTGTTTGCATCATAGGGGCTGAGGCAGTTTTGGCCCCCTGAATGTATTTTTGGAGGGATCAGGCCCCCTCGATTTTCAGAGGGCATTCATCTCCTGCCCCTGGCACCTTATAACACCAGGATTTTGCACAATGTTTTTTTTGTGTGTGTGATGTTGCACCGGGCTCCCCCAGTCCTGTGGAGAAGCTGGTGCCTCTGGTCTGCATCCCTACCTGGAGACACGCAGATGCGCCTCAGAGGTTCTGCTTGTCCTTCGCATCTGCAGATATTGCTGGACTAGAACTCCAAAACTTACCCCTAACCATTAGCCATGCTGGCTAGGGGCCGCTGGGAACTGAATTCTGGCATCATAGGAAGAACTGCAAGTTCCTCGCTGAGGCTGTGCTGCTGTTCTTGTGCCAAGAACCCAGCTGGATGGGTGCTAAGTAGAGAGACTCATGCCACATACCTACTTCATCTAGCCTGGTCTTAAGTGATGTAAGCCTGGTTGGCCTTCTGGACAGCAGTAGGCTATATCCCAGAGCCAAACTCTGAGGCTATGACCTCAAGCACTTGATCAGTGTTTCCCAAACTTGGGTCTCCAGCTGTTTTTGGACTACAGCTCCCATCATTCGCAGGAACAGTGGTCAGGGATGATGAGAACTGTAGTCCAAAAACAGCAGCAAACTCAAGTTTGGGAAACACTGATCTAAAGCCTATGGTGGCTCCAATTGATCGGCTGTGGGATCGCAGCAACGAAACCATCAGCCTACCTAGAAGACACAGAATTGTCCCTGAGAGAGTCTGGCTGGCCTCAGAGACTGCTAAGGCACTTCTTGTTCTCCCTTGGTGAGAGGAGGGAGGCCGACTAGGGCCAGGCCGGAGGAACTGAAGGAGTTAACTGAAGGCAGCTGCAACAGCAGCACCTGTGATGTGTGGCTTACACAACCTCCACACAGGAGGCCCCTGGCCAGGAAATCCTGTATTTCAGGTTGGGCTAGACTAAAAAAGAAGGCTGTCAAGGATATTTTCCCTCTGTCTGCTCAACTTCCCTCCCTAAAAAAACGTCTCTTGCGAAATCTGTGTGTTTGTGTAAAATAGAAGACTCCCCAAAGCCCTCACGCTTTCACCTTCAGGGCTGGCAGCCCAAGACATTTGAATGCCTCAGGAGAAAACCCAAATTGCAGGGGTCCCATCCCTTTCCTTCCCTTCTAGTTGACCCCATGGCTTGCACGCTACCTGCCGGTAACTTCCCTTCTATGACTGAAGTGAGCAGCCCCAGGATTCCTCTTCTCAATGGGTCAGCCAACATAATAGAAGCTACGGGGAGGATGTCTCCATGCAGGCAAAACAAAAAAAAATTCCTTCCAGTAGCACCTTAAAGACCAACTAAGTTAGTTCTTGGTATGAGCTTTCGTGTGCATGCACACTTCTTCAGATACACTGAAACAGAAGTTGCCAGATCCTTCTATATAGTGAGAAGGTGGGGAGGGGTATTACTCAGAGGAGGGTGGGGATGGGTGATTGGCAGATAGCTGTGATGAGCCTGTTGACGACTATTAACGACTGCAGTAGGTCTTACAGGAAAAAGCAAGGGGTGAGAAGGTGAAAAATGGCTTTGTCATGTATAGTGAGATAAGAATCCAATGTCTTTATTCAGGCCAGGTGTCTCCATGGTTTTAAGTTTGGTAATGATTTGCAATTCAGCAGCTTCTCTTTCCAGTCTATTTCTGAAATTCCTTTGTAGTAAAACAGCTACTTTGAGATCTTGTATAGAATGTCCTGGGAGATTGAAGTGTTCTCCTACTGGTTTCTCTGTCTTGTGATTCTTGATGTCAGATTTATGTCCGTTAATTCTTTGGCGTAAGGTTTGGCCTGTTTGTCCAATATAGAGAGCTGAAGGACACTGTTGGCATTTGATGGCATACACAATGTTAGACGATGAGCAATTAAATAGTCCAGAGATGGTGTGTGTGATGTTGTTGGGGCCAGTAATGGTGTTGTCCGGGTGTATGTGGCAGCAAAGTTGGCATCTGGGTTTATTGCAGGCTCTGGTGCCAGTGTCCGTGTTAAGTCTGGTTGTAGACTTAACCATGCAGGCAGTGGTGGAGTGGCAAATTCAGAAGTGCAGGTTTGCATCAGGATAGCCGCAGCCACGTCCCTTCTAAGATAACCTTATCCTTATGCAACAAGAATAATTAGGGATGCAATGCAATGATCAATGCAGATCTGCCTTTCAGCTACATCTGCTATTCTCTGTGCAAATCATTTGAGGGACCACCATATCTTCTTTTGGAGGGTCTTAATCTGTGCATTACCCAAAGTTCCGTTGTACATAATAGAACTTGCGCACCATTCTCTTGGAACTGAAACCACCCTTGTGGTTTCCACATTCCCAAATGCTTAGCTTCAGAGCATAAAGGTAAAGGTACGCCTGACCATTAGGTCCAGTTGCAGACGACTCTGGGGTTGCGGCGCACATCTCGCTCTATAGGCCGCGGGAGCCGGCGTTTGTCCACAGACAGCTTCCAGGTCATGTGGCCAGCATGACTAAGCCACTTCTGGCAAACCAGAGCAGTGCACGGAAATGTCGTTTACCTTCCCGCCGGAGGGCTACCGATTTATCTACTTGCACTTTTGACATGTTTTCGAACTGCTAGGTTGACAGGAGCTGGGACCAAGCAACGGGAGCTCACCCCATTGCGGGGATTCGAACCGCCGACCTTCTGATTGGCAAGCCCTAGGCTCTGTGGTTTAGACCACAGCGCCACCCACCTCCCTCGCTTCGGAGCATAGAGAGGCTTTAAAAGCAACCCTTTCATGCTTATTGGGTGGTTCTAGGTTGATAGAGACCAAGGACCCTGCTGCAGATACTTTTCTGTGGTGGCTCCCCAATTGTGGAATGCTCTCCTCAGAGAGGCTTGCCTGGTGCCATCCTACATGTCTTTAGGCTCCAGACAAAAGCATTCCTCTTTACCCAGGCTTATGGCTATTAAGTCATCTGTGGTCTGCGAAAGGGTGGGGCAGAGAGGATTGCTATGATGATGACTATTTTTTTATTAGGCTGTCAGTCATTGTGTTTTTTATTATGTTTTTATCACTGATGTTCTGTAGCATGTTTTTAATGTTATACGCTGCAATGCTGGATTTACGTATAAGCTAAACAAGCTATAGTTTAGGGTTCCACTCTCTTGGGGCCCCCCAAAAAAATTAAAGGAAAAAAACACCTGGATGTACATTTCCAAAATATAAGATAAAAAACAAATAAAATAAAGCCTACATACAGCAACAGTGTTTTGTGTTGTGTAGGCTCCTATGATGTAAATAATAGGCCCCGCCTGCTAGCCTGCTCCCTAAAATATCCCTGGTTTGCTCATTTCTATATATAGGGGTGCCTACATTCTGCATGGACTGGGTGCATGGCAACATGTGCAAATGGCTTTAGGCACCTATTCGGTCCATAAATTACCATATTCATATTGCATATATTCAACACAAAAAACAGTGACAATTTGTTGTTGACACAGCTGGACATATAAAGGGCCCCATTATCTTCAGTAGCTTAGGGCCTCATCAAACTTAAATCCAGCCCTGACACTGCTCTGGAATCTCTTGATAAAGGGTGGTATATCAATTGAATGAATGAATGAATGGGTCTTTCACTTTCACACACGCACTCACACTTACCTTGGCCCACTTAATATGGGGCAACACCAGCAGGGCACTTCCTCCTCTTCCCTCTTCTCTGAAAGTGAGGACAAGGTGAGTCCCAAATACCGGCGGACTCTTCTCATCATCCCAGAAGCACACCAAACAGAGAAGGTAAGCCCACTTCAGCTCTGTCTTATTGTTCATGGAAACTGTCAGGCATCAGGGAATCCGATCCTCCCCTACCCCACGGCAGGCTGCCAGGGATAGACAGCTTTGTGTCTTGTCTATGTGGGCCAGCAGTGACTCTCCAGGGTTTTAGACAGGGAATCTCTCCTAGCCCTACCAGAAGATGCTGCCTGGAGGCTGAACCTAGGATCCTCCATATGAAAGGCAAATGTTCTACCACCACTGAGCTATGGCCTTCATCTCTGGTATGAAGGGTGGGCACTGTTGCAGGGGGGTGTCTTCATGTTAGAATTCCTGCTCCGTGATTGCAGTCATGGGATTGTTGTCTATCACATGACGGTATATGCTTTGACTCCACAGAGTGGAAACAGGACGTTTGTGTTACTGTGTTCCGTGAAGTGGGACTATTGTCCTTTGTTTTTTCTCTTTGCTGTCTGATGCTAGAGAGAGAGGGAGCCATGTTGCAGCGCTCCGTGTGTGTTTATGTGTAAATAAAGTAGATTAGCCAAAATGCTGAGTTGCTGAGGGTCTGTTACGCACACTGCGAAGACTCTGCGGATCCCTAAGTGTACCGGTGTCTGTTGGCATCGGTCGCTGTGATGTTTGGGCAGAAGAAAGCTTTTGAAGCTCCCAAACAAAAGAGCAGGAGGGAGAGAACATGCCAGTCGGGCATGTGTCTCTGCCAGGGTCCTACTCGAGTGTAGGATGAGCTCCTAACACTTCATACCCTCCAACATTTCTCCAATGAAAATAGGGATTAATAAATAAATAAATAATTTATACCCCACCCGTTTGAGTGGGTTGCCCCAGCTAACCTGGGTGGCTTCCAACATACATAAAAACACAATAAAGCATTAAACACTAAAAAGCTTCTCTATATAGGGCTGCCTTTAGATGTCTTCTAAGGTTGTAGGGTAACTTATCTCCTTGGCTTCGGTTGGGGGCAGGTTGCATATCTCCATACCCTCCAACATTTCTCCGATGGAAATAGGAACATCCTAAGGAAAAGCCGGACATTCTGGGATCAAATCAGAAACCGGGACAGCTTCTGTAAATCCAGGACTGTCCCTGGAAAATAGGGACACTCGGAGGGTCTGTGAGCATTTTGCTAGCTAGTAGTCATAATAACTTTCACAGATGCTGGGCTTAGGGCTCGATCTCACCCCCCAAAAAACATGCACACTCCCCAGGACCCGCCTTGCTTGGCATCTCACTCAACTCACTCAAGAGACATTTGCTGCCTCTGAAAAAAAAATTATTTTGCATGCTTCTTTCTGGCCCAAAGTGCGGTACAGAAATGCAGTCAAAACTGGTGAAACAAAACACAACAAAACTAAACAAGTAGCAAGAAGTGCTTCCGTTCAGTTGCATAACAAAGAAAACTGATAAAAAAGGGAGAAAATAAGATAGTATTTTTTAAAAAAACACCACACCAAACAAACACGAAGCGTTTCTGAGAATGTGCTGCTCCGCCTCGCGCAAAATCTCCTTTTGTCAAAGCCTGACACTTCCCACCATGTCTGGAGCAAAGTCCTAGGCCCGCCAATCCCTTCTGGTTCACAGGAGGCTCGTGCTGGCAGAATTGCCTCTCTGACGTTTGGCAAAGGGCAAGGTCTACGTGCAAACCTGCAGTGCCAGCCGCTACCGAGGTCAGCGGCCCGCTTCCTTACAACTCAAACACACAGCCAGGAAGCTCTGGGGCTGGTGTCTCCTCCAGGTGAATGCAGGGGGGAAACCAAGTGTGCAAAGCACACAGCCCCAGCCCCACCATAAACAGTGTTCCCTCCAAGGTTGCTAGAAGATGAACTCATCCCTCTGTATCATAGCTGTCAACTTTTCCCTTTTCTTGTGAGGAATCCCATTCGGAAGAAGGGAATTTCCCTTAAAAAAAGGGAAACGTTGACAGCTATGCTCTGTATCAGCGGGTAGAGTACCAGATGGCATTGGACTCCAACTCCCATCAGCCCCACAATAGCACAGCCAGTTTCCCATCTCTGATCCTGTACTCACAGTCACCTGGAAAGTGGGTTGGTCATCCAGGTGCACTTTCATAAGCCCAGCCATAAGGGGATCCTGGCTGTTAAACTGTCTCCGACCCAAAGGGGCTTCACCTACTTACAGTGCAATCCTACACATGTCTGCTGAGCAGCAGTAAGAGTCCTATTGAGTTCATGGGAGTGGCCGCCGGGACCACATAACACCGGTCCTGAGAGATCTGCATTGGCTCCCAGTATGTTTCCGAGCACAATTCAAAGTGTTGGTGCTGACCTTTAAAGCCCTAAACAGCCTCGGTCCAGTATACCTGAAGGAGCGTCTCCACCCCCATCGTTCTGCCCGGACACTGAGATCCAGTGCCAAGGGCCTTCTGGCGGTTCCCTCATTGCGAGAAGTGAGGCTACAGGGAACCAGACAGAGGGCCTTCTTGGTAGTGGCGCCCACCCTGTGGAATGTCCTCCCTTCAGATGTGAAGGAAATAAGCAGCTATCCTATCTTTAAAAGACACCTGAAGGCTGCCCTGTTTAGGGAAGTTTTTAATATTTAATGCTGTATTGTTTTTAACACTTGATGTATTGTTTTTAACACTTGATTGGAAGCTGCCCAGAGTGGCTGGAGAAACTCAGCCAGATGGGCAGGGTATAAATAGTAAATTATTATTATTATTATTATTATTATTATTATTATTATTATTATTCAATGGGATTGCACCTACTATTGTTGACTAATCAATTAACTGATGGGATAACTGGTTGATTATTCAAGAAGCTACATTTAAATCTTTGCGTATTACCAGGACCTCAGCATGGGGGGCTTTTTCGGGACGCTGAACAAAATGTGGGATAATAAACAAAAGCGTTCCCTCCCTGCCAGGGTGCCAACTTGAATAAAATATTGCCAGGTAAGCCCTGCTCCATGCAATCAGTTACAAGACATGACACACGCAAACCATTTGAACAGCAATGCCCATCAACTTTGGAGAAGGGACCCCCTCTCAAATATTTTATTGGGGTGGCCGAAGGCATCTTGGCCCCTAGTAGTTGGCTTCCATGCCTTACTGCTAGAAGTGAGGAAAGAATCATCTTAAATATTTTATTTTTTGTTCCCCAAAGGCACCAAAACCATAAGGCACCATAACCAGAATGATCTACAGCACTTTAGTTTATATTGTTAAGATGATTAAAGTTTGAATTATTATTGTTTATTATTGTTTCCTAAAAGGGAAACATAAAGGACCCCTGGACGGTTAAGTCCAGTCAAAGGCGACTATGGGGTTGCGACACTCATCTCGCTTTCAGGCCGAGGGAGCCAGCGTTTGTCTACAGAAAAGCTTTCCGGGTCATGTGGCCAGCAGGACTAAACCGCTTCTGGAGCAACGGAACACCGTGATGGAAACCAGAGCACATGGAAATGCCATTTACCTTCCTGCTACAGCGGTACCTATTTATCTACCTGCACTGGCATGCTTTTGAACTGCTAAGCTGACAGGAGCTGGGACAGAGCAACGGAACGGGAGCTTACCCCGTCACGAGGATTCGAACTGCGACCTTTTGATCAGCATGCCCAAGAGGATCAGTGGTTTAGACCACAGCGCCACCCGCGTCCCTTATTGTTTACTGATAGTAGTAGTGGAGGTGGCAGCAGCATCTATGCTAATTGTATGGTGCCCATCAGTGTCCATGACACTTCACATGGTAACATAATGATAAAATAGTCCCAAGTCTTGGCTTGAAGGAGCCTACACCCAAAGAGCCCCTCTGGACAGCCTTTTCATTGCACATTCATGATAGTAGAATCATAGTTGTAGTGTTGGAAGGGGTCACAAGTGTCATCTAGTCCAACCCCTGAACTAGAACCTGCTTTGAATACTGTTGACCCTGCCAAAAGTCTTGGGGCAAGTACACTCCTTCATTTCCAATCAGTCCATAAACCTCCTGCTGAAATTGCCCAACTTTTCATACCACCAATGTTCTGGGGTTTCTTTTAGCCCCCCCCCCCCCACTGCAGCCTCTCCAGACAGCAATTATGCGACAGCAGTCCGGAAGCAGAGCGGAGCGACTAAGAAAGCAGAATAATGTCTATTCTTGTGCCAAGAACCTGTTGCAGAAAACACCTGCGAGAAGAGCCCAGTCCGGAAGGGCCCTACGTTTTGACAGCTTGGGAGACAGAAAGGGAGAAAAGGGGAGAGATAGTGAGGCCCAGCTGCAGATTTTTAAAAATAATTTAGGTTTTGTTTTAAGTACCCCTTATGAGACACTGAGGGCTTGTCCACACTGAACACTTTCCCAGTCTGTGTCCGAGTGCTTTTTCCCACCCACCCTGCTTTCCCCGGGAAAACCCTATCTTTAGTGCTGAATCGGAACAAATGGCAATTCACATTTCCCACAGATTGCTGAGAGCATTAAAGAGTGTTTTTTGTGTGGGGAAAGCAGGCAGGGAAGAAAGCGCTCAGACATGACTGGAAAAGCATAGACCTGTGCCTAGAAAATGTGGAGGAAAATTAGTGTGAAAAAGCCCTGATGCCCAGCCGAAAACTTTCATTCAAGGCCACAGCAAGGCTGAAAGCTAGAAGACCAGAACTCTCTCTCTCTCTCTCTCTCTCTCTCTCTCTCTCATTGTCCCACTCCATAACCTGTTTCTTCTTTAGCCCTTGTTGCAGGGATTTCTTGTGGCATCACATGACTTAAACACTAGAAGCCTTGACTGGAGGAGGAAGGCCATTTCCTCTTGACAAAGGGTGGGACTGTTGGATCAAGTGACTATTAAACACCCCAAACTGCTCCAGGGGCAGGAGGGGAATTGAGAAACCAATTCCTGTTTGGCTCAGGACTCACACCTGCTTCCTAAAGGCATCTAATTGGAACCACCTTCTCAGCGTTTCAGAGTCTAGCCCAGATGCTGCCCTGGCGTCATCACCCAGCTCTTGGCAACGGGTGCAAGATTTCGAAGCTTGGCCACAGCAGAGCCAAGGAGGCAAATTAACTACGAACCACATAATTTGGAATCTCCTCCAAACCTGTGCCAAAGTTTTGCAGGGCAGCGGGGGGGGGGGGGTTGCATCATTTTTTGCAAACCCCACGTTTGATCAATTGCTCAGTCTGTGGGGTACTGCAAAATGCAGGGTTTTAGCTGCAAACAACAACAAAAAAAAAACCTGCAAAATTTTGGCACAGGTTTGCAGAGGATCCCAAATTTGAATCCCAATCAGTTAATGGGACTGAACCAAAATTTTTGGCATGGTTTTGAGGCCACTCTTGTCTTTCATCGTATGCAGCAAACTGCTGTTCGGCTCAGTCACAGCCTCTCTGTCTATGGCCCACACTCTCAAAATTGACTTACATTGGCAGAAGAAAGCATCTTATGTTTGAGAGACAAGGATGCAGGGAGTGTTTGTGCTGGGGTGAGGAAAACTTTTGAATTTATTTTCTGAGCTGGTTCTTTTTACCTTCCCAAACATACATTAAAAGGTCGCTGGTTTCTGCTTTTATTGGTTTTGGCTAGTGCACCTGGTCCTTTCGGAGCACATTTATCCCATTCTGGACCAGGGAATTCCCTACATCTGCCCCCCCCCCATAAATATTAATTCTGTCTTGGGATTCAGCCTCAATCAATTAATGGCCATCCACCCACTGGCGTACGAAGGGGTGGGGGTGGGGGAGTGTACCGCCCCAGGCACCATTTGGGGAAAGGGTCCTTTGCGGCCACCCCCCCGGGACACGCGCTGCATGCCGCGCTTCCCCAGATGCATGACATGCCCCCACGGGCGACACAACATGCCCCCGGGATGCACGCCAGCCATGTCCCTGCCTGTTCTCTGCTCCAGGGGCTTCAGCATGTTGCTCTGCCACTGCATCCACCCCACTCCGCCTCCAGACCCCCACACAAGATGTCCACCACCTTCACTGGTTCTGATTTAAACAAGAGGTAGATCTGGGTATCATCCACATACTGGTGAACACCCAGCCCAAACCCCCGATGATCTCTCCCAGCAGCATGTTTTAAAGCATGAGGGAGAGGACAGAGCCCAAAGGCACCCCATAAGTGAGTGCCCAGGGGTCCAAACACTCTCACATACACCCCGACACCACTTTCTGGACACGGCCCAGGAGAAAGGAGCAGAAGCACTGCATAATAGTGCCCCTAGTTCCCATCTCCTCTAGACGGTCCAGAAGGACACCATGGTTGATGGTATCAATGGTTGATGGTATATTAAGACGTTCCTGCCAACCTAGCAGTTCGAAAGCATGCCACTGCGGCATGAAGGCAAACAGCATTTCTGTGCATTCTGGTTTCCGTCACAGTGTCCCATTGTGCCAGAAGTGGGTTAGTCATGCTGGCCACATGACCCAGAAAGCTGTCTGTGGACAAATCCTGGCTCCCTCGGCCTGAAAGTGAGATGAGCGCCCTTTTTTATATTAAGACGTGAAAACCTCTGTGGTAAACCAAGTTATACATGATGCATTTTCTGGCCATAAAGTCCTAAAATGACTTTGGATATGTGGTTTAAGGCACCCATACCCTGCAATTTCCATCTCCCCCAACCCTTCCCTCTTCAAAAAAAATTGAAAAAGAAAAAACCTCTCTGTCAGCTGACGCCAGTGTGATGTAGTGGTTAGGAGCAATGGACTCGTAATCTGATGAACCGGGTTCGCGTCTCTGCTCCTCCACATGCAGCTGCTGGGTGACCTTGGGCTAGTCACACTTCTCTGAAGTCTCTCAGCCTCACTCACCTCACAGAGTGTTTGTTGTGGGGGAGGAAGGGAAAGGAGAATGTTAGCCGCTTTGAGATTCCTTAGGGTAGTGATAAAGCGGGATATCAAATCCAAACTCGTCTTCTTCTCTCTGAGTTGACAGATTTGAAGAGTTCCCTGAGGCAGTTCTGCAATGTTCCATGCCCTGCCTACAACCCTTATGCTTGGTCACTCAACTTTCTATGAGCTCAGAGTGCTTCTGCATACCAATGGCTGGAAGCCAGAGGAGGAGAGAGGGCTCTTACGCTCTGGTCCAGCTTGTGGGGCTTCCCAGAAGAGGCACATCTGCCTGTCCACTGTGAGAAGAGGACTAGATGGGACATTGGGCAGATCCTGCAGGGCTCTTCTGATGTGCTTATTTCCATCCCGTCAACGTTGCCTTTTATGCTTCCCAGGAGAATCCCTCTCCTTTGCCCGGAGCCGTTTCTCCTGAGCTAGCGGCACCCAGCCTTGAAACTCATCTTTGCTCCGGGATGACTCAGACGCAAACGGCCTGTGGTGACATGGAGACGCAGCTCTTGGCAACGGCGCCGTGTATCTTTTTACTGGGTCAAATGTTGTTCTGCATGGGTCTGACTCAGCCCCCGAGCGGGTACCGAATGCCAGTGGGAATCGTCAGCTCCTTACTCTAAAGCAAACATTGCTAAAATTAGAAAGCCGCAACCTCCCGCCTTAAACCAGCCTGATCCCTTTCGCGGCGGCTGCAGAGCGAATGTAAGATCAGGGCTCCTGCATTACGTCATATACGGCTTGGTGACTCAGATGCCCAGTCAATGTCTCCCAAGCAGCCAAGTTTGCCTAATATGGAAGAGGAGGAAGGATCCGCCCCCTTCTCCATCTTTCAGGCATCCTTTGGAACCTTATGGCCTCCGGCTAAACGTGAGGGCCTCCCTTAGTAAGGCAACTGGGAAGTGTGTGTACACTCAGGCACAGGAGGGGGAAGAAAGGCAATGTTATGTACTGAGTTGAATAGGATCCAAAATGCAGCAGTCTGATTGGTCCTAGAACAATAGGATTCAGAATGCAGCAGTCTGATTGGTCCTAGAACAATAGGATTCAGAATGCAGCAGTCTGATTGGTCCTGGAACAATAGGATCCAGAATGCAGCAGTCTGATTGGTCCGCAGGAGCCACCCAATCCAACTCCAGGTAGAAGTGAATCTGCAACCTAATTGGTCTACAGGAGAATCCCAGAATTAGCCAATCACGTGGGGCCCATTGTGTAAATAATGTATATAAAGCAGACATTTTGGGGGAACTTCCACTCCTCACTACTCTGAGCTGAATAAAGAGCATGAAATCCACACTCGACTCGAGTATATTTCAGGTAACCTCAGCAGCCACGAAGTCTCTGGGTCTGCCAGTCTGGCTCTTCCTTGCTGGGTCTTCTGTTGAACTTCAGGAGCAGAAACTGACCTCAGGGATCCTGGTCTAAGACTTTGGCGCTATGAAGCAGGCTGTCCCCAACAGCCTCTCAGAAGGCTGCATGAGGTCTCTCTGCTCATCAGGGCCATTTTGGCTTAGATTTTCCTCTTGCTGAAGGGAGCATCTCTAAAATGCTTCTCTAGGAAGAAGCAGCCCTGAAAGCAGATAGGGCACCACCCATGTCCTCAGCTCAAAAGGAGCTGGTTCATTTCTTCTCCCACATTTTCAGCACCCATTAAAAGTTAAAACGCCACATTCTTTTCATTCCGCAGGTATACTTCATAGAACCGCAGAATCGGAAGGGGCCCTTGAGGATCATCTACTCAAGTAGAATTGGGACTAGGGGATTATCTGAAAAACGAAACCGTTCTGGTAGCCCTATCAGAAATGATCCATCGAAAATCCGTGTAGGCAGAAGGGGGAGTGAGTCACTTCCTTGCCCAGCCGTGCCTGCCTTCCTGTCACTCAAGTGAAGGAGCAAAATTCCAGTTTCTAACCATGACTCATAAGGAGGCCAGGAAAGGGTCTGGAGCAAGCAAACTCATTTGGGATGGAGTGGTAATGAGGACTGATGAGTGAGCGAGGTTGGCAAGTCTCCTGGTGCGCAGGGCTGCAGCCGCAGGGTGAAAAGGGACAGGCAGAGCACTTCCTTCAGGATCTGCAACACACATAGTGCAGCCCACACCACAGCCCACCTCCCTCCTCCTCTTCCTGCACTTTAGCGAAAAGATATCACTGCTTTGTGGGGAGGGACTTCAGCACCTTTGCACATCTGTAACCTTAGCACCAAGTCTTGCTTATTAAAAGGAGAAGCAGAGAGGGGGGGGGGGGAGAGAGAGAGAGAGAGAGAGAGAGAGAGAGAGAGAGAGAGAGAGAGAGAGAGATTGTGCTGAACTGCATTCAACTCTCCATCAGGTTTTGGATACTCTGGTGAAATATACTCGGGAGTCGAGTGTGGATTTCATGCTCTTTATTCAGCTTAGAGTAGGTTACAGACTCCACTAACCCAGAAACGGTACCTCGGGTTAAGAACTTTGCTTCAGGATGAGAACAGAAATCGCACGGCAGCAGCGGGAGGCCCCATTAGCTAAAGTGGTACCTCAGGTTAAGAACGGTTTCAGGTTAAGAACGGACCTCCAGAACGAATTAAGTTCTTAACCCGAGGTACCACTGTACTCCTTATTTCATTCCATTCATGAATTTATTCCTATAAAATATATCAAAGTGATTTAACAATAACAACAGCCACAACATCCTGTGTAAAAATCAATTGCAACCATTTCATTAGCAAAAAAATGAGTTTGAATCCAATACAGATGCAGACTGGGAGGAAAACTGCCCCTAAAAAGGCTTGCTGAAAAAAAGGAAGGTTTTCAATAGGTGCTGAAAAGTCAGCGGCTACCTGACATGTAGTGGGACGGAGATCCAGTTTTTTGTGGCAGATTTGTTGCACCAGGGCAACAGAGCACTTTAACCCACTTCAACTGTGTAAACCGCAAGTTACAGAATCCTCCGGAATCCCTCCTGCAAAATAGAGACAGTCCCAACGTCTGCAACAGTTTGGTTAACCCGCCAAGATTCACAGGCAGGTGGGTGATTCACAGACAGAGCAATGTTGTGCCCATCACTGCTGTCCGTTCTGGAAACTGAACAGCAGCTAGAAGCCCAGGCCAGAAAAGGGTGCATGCAGATGTGAAAGTCGTCCTTGGTAGGATGTGAGAGTCCCTGAAATATTTTTGCCTGGCCTTTGAATATCCCTGGACAATTTACTCAGCGGTAAATTTACTGGCCTGGTCTTCTCCTGCACTTTGGTTCATCATAGCAAGTGGTACAGGGTTTGATGATGGCTGCTTTGACTCACAGCTGCTTTCTAACTATTATTTTGAATAGCCATCTACGAGTTTTCACTTTGTTTAGTTGACTGGAAAAACGACGGGCTGAAATTGCTTCTAAGAAAGCATTTAATCAAGGGGAAAAGATGGTTGAGATTTGCTTTCTAAGCTCCTCATATCACGTCCCCTTCCTTGCTCCCACCAAAAAACCCTTTGGGAAATTGTAGTTGCTTTGCAGTTTGAAATTGTAGTTGCCTTTCTACAGCTTTGCAGTTTGAATGGCTTTTTTCCCCAAGTGGGGACATTAGGTCACCTGTCGCAGGCGTTGGAGGGAATTCTATATGGGGTCTTCTCCAGCCCCCTCCCCATTTGGCACAGCTGGAGAAACAGGCCCCTAATCCTGTTTTTATGTGTCAAAAGAGCTCAGAATCCGGGCAGGCAGGCAGGCAGGCAGTGCACTCTGACCCGGTTGGAAGGGCTGCCAGAGCATTAATCTACTACCTGACACCTCAGCTGACTTCTTAGAAAGACAAACAAAGCCAGAAGAGGTGGGGGGGGTGGAAGGGGTGGGGACGGGGCCCAGTCTGATGTCTCTTGCAGAAGGAGGAATCTTGGCCAGAGGTGAATAGCAGGATTTAAAACAACAACAACACACAGAGAGAGAAAAGGCAGAAATAGGAACCCTTTGCTCCCAGAAGAGAAGGCATCGCTGACCTCTGGCTTCCTGTTTGGTTGCAGACCAAAATAAGTAAACATTGCACTGAATGGGGCTGCCGGGAACAATTGGCCACATTGTGTGGCCCCCACCCCATTTTTCCTGCTGAAATGAATAGTGATGCTTTGGCGGGGGTGGCGTTCAGGAGAGAGAGAATCTCGGCTAGCCCCATTTAGTTAGGACTGGAGTCCGAAGCAAAAGCCAAGGGTGGCTGGAAGCTACAGGAGGGGAGAGCACTGCTCCAGCCCCTCCAAGTGCCCCTATTTTCCAGGGACAGTCCCAGATTTACAGAAGGTGTCCCTGTTTCTGATTTGATCCCAGAATGTACCGCTTTTCCTTAGGCTGTCCCTATTTCCATCAGATAAATGTTGGAGGGTATGGAGTTATGCAACCCCCCCCCCCAAGCCAATAAGATATGTAACTATACAACCTTTAGAAGACATCTGAGGGCAGCCCTATATAGGGAAGTTTAAATGTTTAATGTTTTTATATATGTTGGAAGCTGTCCAGAATGGCTGGGGCAACCCAGTCAGATGAGTGGGTAGAGAGAGGGAGCATGGCATTGGACCTGGGGTCCGTCCCCCTCCCCGCTTTTTGCTCCTGTGCCCCTTAGAGAGCCAGTGTGGTGTAGTGGTTAAGAGCGGTAGACTCATAATCTGGTGAACCGGGTTCGCTTCCCCACTCCTCCACATGCAGCTGCTGGGTGACCTTGGACTAGTCACACTTCTCTGAAGTCTCTCAGCCTCACTCACCTCACAGAGTGTTTGTTGTGGGGGAGGAAGGGAAAGGAGAATGTTAGCCACTTTGAGACTCCTTAGGGTAGTGATAAAGCAGGATATCAAATCCAAACTCTTCTTCTTGGTTCAAACCAGCACTTTAAACTGGGCTCAGAAACAGACTGTGATCCCGTCTGTTTTGCTGGTTATGCAAAAGAGCCGAGCAAGTTTTGCAAAGGTTCTTCTGACTCTTTCATCAAATTCAGTCTGCTTCTGTAGTGGGTGGTGAGATGGGGCAAGGAAGGAGCTATAAAGGCCCAGAGGGAAATCTGACAGCTGGAAAATTGACAACCCCCACCTCCCCACAACCTCCAGCTTCTGGGATCTCAGCAATCATTAGGCAATAGCCAGGCAGCTTCAGACTTTATGGCATCCATGAAGGCCAGAATATTGATATGAGAGGGAGAGGGGGTGGGGACGGCTGTTGGTGTTTTGGAAAAAGAATCCTGTGCCCTTGGTGACCTCCAAGTGGGAAGCTTGAGAGGAGAGCAGGCGCTTGATGCTTTTGACTGGCCTGATTCAAAGTTGAATTAATATGTGAAACCCAAGTCTGGATATGACTCTGCTAAGCTATCATCAGAGAATCATGACTCCTCTAGCTATTCCGTTCCACAGCGATCCTCTGTTTCCCCAGCTCCTTCTCCCCAAGTTCCCTTTTTTATATTCTTTATTGAAAAATAAAACAAGCACAAAATTACAAGGGCACAGAGTAAGATAAGACACAAAAAGGAAGAAACAGGAAATAGTACCCATGCAGAAAACAAAACAAAGATATTTTGTACATTACAGTGGTACCTTACGTGCAAACACCTCGGGTTACAAACACTTCGGGTTATAGACTCCGCTAACCCAGAAGTAGTACCTCGGCTAAAGAACTTTACCTCAGGATGAGAACAGAAATCGCGTGGCGGCGGGAGGAGGCCCCATTAGCTAAAACGGTACCTCAGGTTAAGAACAGTTTCATGTTAAGAACGGACCTCAGGAACAAATTAAGTACGTACCACTGTACAAAAAAGGCGGCAGTGGGGGAATTGTTATTGTCGTTAACCAGACCTTAAACAAATATGGCATGTATTTTTTTTAAAAAAAATCTTTTTTGGCAGGAGGTCCTGGGACCTTCTGCATGCTCTCCCCATGGGCTGAAGCCCTTTCTAGGATTTCGCTTCCAGCAAGGGATATGAGAGGTTTTGCACTGTGGAAGCCTGAGAACAGCGCTAGACATGGAATATGCCAGGAAGGGCCTTGGAGGAATTGCTTTGAGGTCAGCAGATTTTAATCTGTTATTTGTTACAACACTGGAGCTTTAGCAAGCTTAGCCAGTGTGTCTTATTTATATTGGCAGCTCCAAAGATAACAGAAGGGTGAGGAAACTGTGAACAAGGCATCTGCAAAGAAACTCCACCCCGTACCGTGAAATGGACATTTTATCAGTTCTCAGAAGTTCCCTGCTCAGGTAAGGGACAGGAACCTTGAATCACCCCCTGCAGCATTGTGTGTGTGTGTGTTTACTGCACATGAGTTTACTCTGTGTGTGGCCTATAAGCAGATAATACACCTTCACCACTGCCGCCACCCCCCCCCCGCCACCCCCAGGAAGCAATTATGCAAGCGCCTTCTGCAGGGTAAACTCTCAAATGAAATCCACTACTAATGTGCACCTGTCATTACATAAGCTCTCGCCCATTCAAGATGTGTGACTCATTATCCCCTAATTAAAAACAATCAGGTTTCTTCATTTTCATTCCCCCTCATAAGTAAATTTAAGCGAAGTACATGTCTTCTGTGGCTAACCAAAAAGAGAGAGGGAGAGAGCTGTAATTAGCAGGGCGCCATTGGAGGCACCTGAGCTCTTTGAATTGAGTTTGGTGCTGGAAGAGGTGATGAGCCAGCCTTGCTGCCACGGCTGCCGCCTCCACGCGGCGTGGACCTCTCTGAGCCTTGAAGTTGGCAGCAGCCTCTTTCCAAGGGCGGAAGCACACTTTGCTTTTTTAAATGCTGCCTTTGAAGGAACTCCAGTGCGGATTATTATCAGGCAATCCTCAAGGGCTGACGAATGCTGGCTCCTTCTAGAAGGTGGCTCCTTGCCCAGTGAGACACCATGGCATTTAGGGGAACGGCCGCTGTTGTGAATAAAGAGGGACTGGATACCATTTTAATTATATTTAGGCATTCTGTACGAGCCATCTTGAGAGCCCAACGCAGGCAGAATGGTGAGACAATAATAATAATAATCTCAACTGATTTAAACTGGGCTGCAGGTCTGCGGGTCTCAAAGCAAAACGGGGTGCTGATCAAAGGTAGTCCCATGTAGAGTGCATTGCAGCAGTCCAAGTGGGAAATAACCAGAGCATGCACCACTCTGGCGAAACAGTCTGCGGGCAGGCAGGGTCTCAGCCAGTGTATCAGATGGACCTGGTAGACAGCTGCCCTGGACACAGAATTGACCTGTGCCTTTAAGCCAGGCCTGTCCAAAGTCTGGCCCGGGGCCTAATCCAGCCTGCTGTTTGTTTTAATCCGGCCCCTGTGGCAGTTTACCCTCACACATGTTCACTTCATCAAATCTGGCCCTCTTTGGAAAAAGTTTGGACACCTCTTCTTTAAGCAAAATGTCAGTGTGTAACCGATACAGAGTTTACATCTGCTTAAAGCTACAGTTAGGGACGCGGGTGGCGCTGTGGGTAAAAGCCTCAGCACCTAGGGCTTGCCGATCGAAAGGTCGGCGGTTTGAATCCCCGTGGCGGGGTGCGCTCCCGTTGTTCGGTCCCAGCGCCTGCCAACCTAGCAGTTCGAAAGCACCCCTGGGTGCAAGTAGATAAATAGGGACCGCTTACTAGCGGGAAGGTAAATGGCGTTCCGTGTGCGGCTCTGGCTCGCTGGCCACGTGACCCAGAAGTGTCTCCAGACAGCGCTGGCCCCCGGCCTCTTGAGTGAGATGGGCGCACAACCCTAGAGTCTGTCAAGACTGGCCCGTACGGGCAGGGGTACCTTTAAAGCTACAGTTGCATAGAACTAAAGTAGGGCGGGGAATCGGTTTGGGGCTGATGCATTATCCCAATGAAAAGTTGTTGCAGACCCTCCAAGTTTCCCTAGTTTCCAGGGACATCCCTGATTTAGAGAAGCCATCCCACTTTCTGATTTGATCCTGGAATGTCCCACTTTTCCTTAGGATTGTCCCTATTTTCACTGGGGAAATGTTGGAGGGAATGGAGTTATGCGACCCCCGAGTCGTCTGAAGGCAATGTGGTATTGGGAAGTGTTTTGTTTTGTTTTTTTTTAAAAATGTTTAATGTTTTATTATGTTTTTATATATGTTGGAAGCTGCCCAGAGTGGCTGGAGCAACCCAGTAAGATGTGTGGGGTATAAATAGTAAAAGTATCCTTATGGAATGGGACATTCCTATTTTCATCGGAGAATTGTTGGAGGCTTTGTTGTTGGAAGCTGCGGTTCCACTGAACTGGCAAAAAACTAACAGCAAAAGTAAGAAACCAACATGACAGACTATTTATGGGGAAATGGAAGCACCTTTTGGAATATCTGAAAAAATATCATAACCAGATGAAATAGCAAGCAGGATTTTAAATAAGAACAGCGGAAGAAAAATGATAATATTTGAAATAAAAGAATATGTGTTAGGTGAAATGCAGTATGTAGACAGGATGGGATTAATAACAGCAGGGAAGGGAAGGCAGGAAGTCACAGTTTAAAGAGAGATGTATGACAAATTTAAAAGCTATATATGTGTGTGTGTTTGTGTGGTTGTGCAAAAGGCAAAAATAACTTTGTAATCTCCGAAAATAACACAGAAAATGTCAATGCACAGCCAAGCTCAGACCCTGCCTTTTCAAATCCTTAAGCTTCAAAAGGCAACAGCACCCAGAAAACTGCATGTGTGTAATTGCAAAATGCTCAGATGACTTTTTGCTTGTTTCCAAAAAGTGCTAGTCAACCTCTCTGCAGACATTTCCACAGCTGCTTTAATCTTCTTGCAGAGGAAAAAGCTGCAAAAGCACACTTTCCACAATGTCAAAACCCTTCTCCCTTTCATGTGCCCTCGCCTCAAATAAATTCTAATATTGTGCTTTGAGTACTTTGAGTAATGTCACTTTTGGTAACAGCTCTGCAGGTATGATGTGCAAAGCATATTCATGACAAAATGAGAAATGGATCCTGCAGACAGCATCCTTCATTTTAAACTTGCACATACAACATCCATGCAAAGGAAGAAGCCTTTAGAGCTCAGCAAAGAGTTAAGGCAAACTCCACCAACCCGTCTGTTTAGGTGTCTCATGCAATCTCTAGGCCAGGTGAGGCATGAATACTGTACAAGGAAAGGGGTGGGGGGAGAGGGGGAGGGAGCTCTGGGATCTGAAAACACTTTCAGCTCCCAGCCAGCGTAGGCCCGTGTGACAAGATGTTCAAGAAACAGAGACCATGTGATCAAACAGAGCACACAAACAGCATATCATTAGCGAACAAAAGGCAGGGTGTTCAGTACACGGCCCCACCCGTAATCAGTGACCTGTGCAATTGGCTCGGGGGCGGGGGGGAAGGATGGAGCAAATGGTTTTATATCCATCAACACAACAGATAAAACAACGTTGCTTTGACTGTGATCAAGATCCCAGACTGCTCCCTTGACCAGGGCTCCTAGGGAAGGATGATGAAAAAATTGCCACTGTCCAGGGCATGCCACTAATGGAAAACACAGAAAAAGAAAGAAAGAAACCGCCACACCAGTTTCCAGTGGATGCGGACCCTTCAGGGGGAAGAATTAAACTGATTCCCGGCCCTTGAAAGCCAGTGAAGGAAGTTGATGAAGCCAGGACTCTTCAAGAGCACTCCTTGCCCCCAAACTTGCCCCGAACCCACACTCCTTGACACTAGCATCCCAAACGCAGGGCAGTGTGAGGGATGCAGCAGCAGGAGGCAGGGCATCGCTTGGTTAGGCATCTCTGGACCACAGCTTAGAATGGCCAGTTTGTGGGAGACATCAGGAAGAGTTAGTTAGGAATGTATTTGAGGACACCCCTTTTACGCCAGCTCTTTAGCGGACACAAACATCTCCTAGGTTTAGCGACAAGTAGGAGGATTGATGGTGATAGTGTTGCATCCTTTTGCTCTAAGGCTTTTCCTGGTCCTCCCTCTTCCGCCCACCTGCCAGACACCCTTCCCAAACCACGCCAACAACCTTTCTTCGGGCCCTGCCAGTGTAGGAAGCCAGTAGGGTCAGGGCTGGGGAAACAGCTTCAGTGACCAGGCAAGAGGCTCTGACCTTGGATCTCCAAGCTCTCTAAATCTGGGGAGAGAGATCTAGTATATTTCATGGCTCCTAGGATGCCCTCCCAGGTGGCCACAGGATTGGAGCCAAAGGTTGCTTCCAGACAACCTGTTAGTTGAGCATACACCCTGATTTGTGTGCACAAGTTTATGAGGACCTGCTTATGGAACTTTCACCCTGTTTTGGTTGCAAAGACGTAACATGAGGTTGTGTCTGTTGTGAGAAAGAAACGGATGGGGAATTACCTGCTTTCTTTCTCTCCCTTTTGCTGAGCTGCAGAATGGCTGGCTGCCTCAAGCAGTTTTAAACGCAGGCAGTGGCAGTGAGGCCTGAATTGCATCCACCTGTTTAACATGTGTTCCCTCCACAAAAAGCTTATGCTAAAAAAATGAACTGCATAAAGAAGTAAAGGACGTTATACTCAAAACATCGGAAGTCCCAGAAACGAGGCTTTTTAAACATATCTCTCCATCCAGTTGGCAGAAGGATTCAAAATGAAGGTTCCGAAAGAGAAAATAATTACCGTATTTTTCGCTCCATAAGATGCACCTGACCATAAGACGCACCTAGTTTTTAGAGGGGGAATGCAAGTGGAAAAAATGCTTTAAAGGGAGTGCTGAGCAGAGCCTGTATGCATCCCAGGCTCTGCTCAGCGCTCCCTTTCATGAGCTGCGAGGTGTGTGTGTGTGGCGCTTGAAGGCTTTTCCCCAAGGAAAGGGAGCACGGCTCTTGCGAGCTTTCCTGGGAGGTGGGGGGAAGCCCCTCTGTCCCTTCCCCCACCTCCCGCAAAAGCCTGGGATAGCCATGCGAAGCCTCCTCAGGGCAGTGGGATGAAGGCTCCCCATGCCCTGAAGAGACTTTGTGCGGCTAAGCCAGAAGCCAGAACAGCAAGATGGAGCGCTGCGCAGCAATCCCTCTCGCTGTTTTGGCTTCTGGGATAGCCACACAGCCTGCATTCACTCCATAACACACACACACACATTTCCCCTTACTTTTTAGGAGGGAAAAAGTGTGTCTTATAGAGCGAAAAATACGGTAAATTTAAACTCAGGAACAAAAGGTGAAATATTCGTGCTAATGAAAGAAAAGCAGGCTGGGTGAGTCTTCCAGCTGGGAAGATACGCCATGTGGAAAGCCCACAGCACCTGCTCCTAAATCTTAATTCTTCCACAAAGAAGCAGGCTAACCTGAGAGAAACAAAGAATGCAAAGTGCTTTTAGTCTCTCCCAGGGGAATGAGTTCATAACTAGGGGGCTTACTGGATCTGCTTGCTTAGCTTAACCCTTTAATGCACGCAAGAGGCAGAAACTATCTCACAGTGTCAAGCACTTTCCACTGCATTTCCACCCCACCCCCATCACTTTTCTTATTGCAAAAAGTCACACTTTGGGAGGGAAATGGGCTTGTTGCACAAGAGCTCCAACTCAACTTTCATTGCGCAATCTCAGTTTGCCTGTGTGTGGTGGAATCTTACCTGGAAGTAGCAATAGCTTGGAAGAAGCCCTGGAGACAGATTTCCATGAACGTGAAAGGAAATGACTTGAAAACATGCAAACCACAAGAAGCTCTGACAGTAGGTTACAAACTGACGCAGTGTTATTGTTGGTGCTTTGCAGATTGCTTGCATATATGTTAGAAATATATTGTCAAGAAACGTTGGGTTCTGTTGAACAAATAACTTGTTGCAAAATCCCTGCTGCTCTTTCATTAATTGCAGCTGAACTGTCCAGGAAAACAGATGACTGACTCAGAAATGGTTCTAAGCCTGGCAACGGCTGCCAAAATGACTACTGGAAGACAAAGGCTTTGTCTTGATTGGCATCTTCACGCTTGGCCAGTGCCCACTTTGCACCCTCTTTTCTTCTTGTCCCGTTAAAATCCACATTTAGCTTTTATCTCATCCCTGGGATACTTTATAGAGGGCAAATCCAATATTTGCAACACTTGCCTTTTAAGTTAGATAATGAATGGTGGTGTTTGGATTTGTGGGTTGTGTTTACAGTGCATTTAAAAACTTTTGAAGTTTTCAGGAAAGAGTTCAGGGTTCTGTGGCTCTCCAGAGTGCTGGGTCTGAGCTTTATGAGCCCCTCTCAAAATGCCTTGGGGGGCCCTTCGAGGAAAATGGGAACTGGCCCCTCTCTCCAGTTCTGTGGCTCCTAGCAGCTGGTGGATAGCAAAGGCTTTCCTCCACCGCAGACCAAGGACAGCCACTTCCCACCCAGGTGCCCCAGAAGCCTGGCTCACTATAAAACGGATGTGCAAGAGCCACCCTCTTGTGAAAAATGGACACCGTGTCCTCTTGTGAGCATGTCAACAGAAGAGGCCTGGCTGACTGTATGCAAACTCCAAGGCCAGAGCCTGCCCTACCTGATGTAACAAGCATTCTGGGTTGCAGATGCTCCTTTTCCTAGGAAACCCTCGACCGGCTGAATAACTGCAACGCTTGGCTCCCGGCCACAGCAAATTGCCAGAGCGACTGGCTGCTGCTGGGGAGGAAGTGATTCAAAGGACACTCATACAGCTCTCCTGGTTTTGCAACCGGTGAGTCACTTGACTCCCTCACTTGCTCTCCCCTCCCAACCCTTTCTCCTTCCTTTTTCTCTTTCAGTTTTCCCCATTCTGTTTGGGTAGCTCCATGGTGCCTAATTCGCTGGCAAACCCGCACTGTGAGCAGTGTTCTGGGGGAAGAGGTGCCCTCTCTGCCTCTGCCTGCCTGCCTGCGGTTTGCCCTGGCAAGGGTCTCCTAGGTAGGATGCTGGTTCTCTACCTGGTGGGGCTAAGGTGCAACACAACCTTATTTCTCTAGTTTTGAAATGGCTAGATTAAAAACCCATTTGGCCCACTCTGAAACATAGGTTGGCTTGGGTGTAAGTTCACTATTGTGCTATTCCATTGGCAAATCTTTTATTATTATTATTATTAAAGTTGCATGCCCACAGGTGAACAAATACCATCTTACATGCTCACAATAAACCTCAGGTTTGCAGTTACACTTAAACTTGTACCCAATGCTAGGTCTTCTCAAGGGTAGACACACTGAAGTTAATGGACACGGCTAACTTGGGTGCGTTCATTTCAGTGCGTCTCACTGAATACTCTTGAGAGCTCTTGTGCAGACGAAAGCCCACAGAGAAAAATGGAATCTGTGCAATGCTCCCACAGCCATACGCAGCTCCAGTCCCAGGTGGATCGCCTCTACCTGCGACAACTCTCCCTGCCCTAGGAGAGCGGCTTTGTTCAAGTGACAGCCGGAGCTGGATGTTGAGAATTATGTCATCTAATTTCACGAGTTGTTCATCAGCCAGGGAGGTGCTCACGCCCTCCTGGGTAAACAGCTTCTGCCCCATTCCTTGAGGTTGCATCATTCAGCCCATGCGGAAGGACCAGTGATGTCATGCTCTGGAGCAGGAGCCTTTGAGACACGGGCAAGAAATTGTGTCAGGCTCTGTTGTCGTTTCTCTTTGTCTCTCTCTCTCTCTCTTTTTTATATTTTCACTTGAACAAATATTCTGATATCTGTCATCAGTTCAAATCTAATCTCCCATCCTGGTTGGTAAACAGGTCACGCAGAGGTTGTGTTTGCAGGGTGTTGTGAAATGCCTCTGGATTTCTTGCGGTGCCTCAGCTGACTGCTGTGAACACCACCCCTCCAGGTCCTGTGCAGTCCTAGGACTCCTCCTATGGGTGGGTGAGCAGAGGGAAAGGGACAAAGAATCTCTGCAGAAATTCTCACACTGGACTAACCTTGAGAAACACAGAGCTGAGCTCCCGTAACATGGCTGTGCTGTGGGGTCTCCCAGGCTGACCTGGAAGTTCTTTGCAGATTCCCTGTATTTGTTCAGATTACAGCTATCTTCTGAATTTCACCTCTGCTCCTTCAGTCAGCAGGGACAAAGAGGAAGCCTGAGCTCCGGTACATAAATTATCCTTTTCTCCCCTTCTCCCCTTAGAATTTTTGGCACCGGCCATTTTTTAATTGTGCTTTGCGATGCCCACAAACCACAACCAGAGCAAAAGATGGGGAAAGGACAGGTGGGTTGATGCCCTCAAACGAGTAAGGCATCATCAGTGTAACCACAGAAGAGGAGAGAGGCAACTCCCCATTTTCCAGTTTTGCCCATTTATCTAAAAGAAAACATGCCCAAGGCAACCTACCCAGTCTAGGCATGACCAGAGTCTTCCTGCAAGCATAACATCTGCTGAATTACAGCATAGGATGCTCAATGCATCGTGGCCAAAAGAATGAGGGCCCTCCCACGGCATGTGCTAAGCATGTGGTGGCTTAGCTCTTCATTTATATACATTATATTACATTTATCAACTGTCCCAAACAGGGATAGAACTTGCAACCTTGGTGTTATCAGCACCACACTCTAACCAACTAAGCTTTCCAGTTCTCCTGAGGATCATGATATAATAATTTGTTTATTTTTATACCCTACCCATCCGACTGGGTTAACCCAGCCGCTCTGGGCGGCTTCCAACAAAATGAACAAAATGAAACATCAAACATTGTGAGTGAAGGGAGTCGTGTTGCCTCTGCTGCTGCTGCGCTATGTTCAGCTTTTGGGCATCCCAGAAAAGACATCTGCTTAGCCGCTGTGAGCCTGCTTTGGCATGATCACTTTAACCGAGAGAAAGATGATTCTTATTAAATGACAGAAGCAGTGACTTGCAGCGCAGATTCCGTTGCCCTTTTAAGACACAGCGAAGGGAATGGATGCTTGAGTCAGCAGCAGCAGCAGCAGCAGCAGCAGGAACTGGTGGCTCAACTTTCACGAGCTGCTACACCCCCACAGTGTGACGCTGCAGGTCAGACTGGGCAGCGAAAAGCATGAATCAGTGGAAATCCACGCAAGGAGCCTTTTCGACAGAGAGAGAGAGAGAGACTGAGCGGCACAGCATGTTCCTGGGCTCAGGTTTCCATCAGGACTCTCTGCCCGGTCTGTGTGTCAGATTTATTTTTACACATTCTCCCATATATTTGTTCAAGTCTGCACTTGTTCCTTCGACAAGGAGCGTTTTCACGAGTCCGCTGTGGTCTGGGGAGCACTTCTCCGGCTTACTTATGACCCCACAAGTATTTATAGCTTGCGCTCCGCCTGTAAAGTCATCTTGCCCCAGAAATAAAATAAAAGTAGACTAAACGAATGGAGATTAACAGCCCGACCCCAGCCGCCTTTAGGGCAGCGGATGTGGCTTGCCCCCATCCTTTAATGCACTTTTTGCAACTGCTGGATGGGGGGGGGGGCAGGGAGTGGCTCAGATTCTGCTGCACAGAGGGGGAATCCCCCAGCACACATGGGGCAGGGAGCACAGGATCAGTACCTAAGGGGAAAATGGGGCCCACTGCCTCCTCCATGGGGGAAGAAACTCTACCCAGTGCCTCTGTGCACATGTGCTTGTGTGTCACGCATCCCACACATGTTCATGGTGAGTTCCAGTACCTCTTTTTCTGGAAAAATAGCACTGTAATCACATCCCTGTTTGAGTTTGTTGCCCAACTTCTCTATCAAGGCCCCCACCCCTCTCTGCGGTCCACCGTGGGCATTTAAGGAGGTAAAGGGGATAACTTATAGGCAGTTTCTATGGCATTTGCTTGCCGAAAGCTCCTTCTATTGGTTCTGCCAGGCTGGGCTCAGCTAGAGAGCAGCTCACACGTCGCTTAGGCAACTGTAACCACAAGAGACCAGAAACAGGTTATAAAAAGAGTTTATTATAATAAAAAATCATCCCCGATGCAAAAACAGAATGCCAAAGGTTAGAGGTACTAGGTCAAACAAGTGCGCTGTACAGTAATAACAAACAAAGCAGAAAAACGACAAGGGCTCTCTGGATAATGGGCATTCAACCCTGGGAGAGGTCGTTCTGGAGTGGAGAAGACATTCTCTTGGCTCCTTTTATCCACTAAAAATTGTCAGCGCCACCCCTCCAGAAATATGTAAGTTGCCATGCAAAGTCTCCAGCATCTTTGAATAGATGGGCAGCAGCCTTCCCCACGAGGGGTGCTACCTATTTCTGATACAGTGGTACCTCGGGTTAAGTACTTAATTCGTTCCGGAGGTCCGTTCTTAACCTGAAACTGTTCTTAACCTGAAGCACCACTTTAACCAAAGGGGCCTCCCGCTGCCGCCATGCCATGGGAGCACAATTTCTGTTCTCATTCTGAAGCAAAGTTCTTAACCGGAGGTACTATTTCTGGGTTAGCGGAGTCTGTAAGCTGAAGCGTATGTAACCCGAGGTACCACTGTATTTGCAAAGGCTACACAAAAGTGAGCAAGATTCTCTTTCCTCACATCCTGATATATTAACTCATCTCCTGTCCTGTCCTGTTTTGTTCACCCGAAACAGGTGCTTGTCCTGTCTAACGAAACCATGTCTGACCGCAACTCTTAGTAATCCGCCCCCCCGCTGTACTGTGTTCCTTGTGTACTGGTTTCAGTTTCTCCCTTCTGCTGGACACCTGAGGTGTCATCCTGTTTTCCCAAAACAGTACTAGGCTGTACTGTACCTGCATCTTCATATCAACTCAGTACTTTTCCAGCATCCCAGACTTGCCCTTTTGCCCGGATTCCTCTGTCCTGATAACCACTTCCTCTGTTCTAGTTAAGTCCATCAGCAAGTTTGCATGTTGTTCCTTCTCTTCATGGTGAAATGAAGCCTGCCCTTGCAGAAAGCACCTTTAAAAGCAGAGTGTTGTTGTTGTTTAGTCGTTTAGTCGTGTCCGACTCTTCGTGACCCCATGAACCAGAGCACGCCAGGCACTCCTGTCTTCCACTGCCCCCCGCAGTTTGGTCAAACTCATGCTGGTAGCTTCGAGAACACTGTCCAACCATCTCGTCCTCTGTCGTCCCCTTCTCCTTGTGCCCTCCATCTTTCCCAACATCAGGGTCTTTTCCAGGGAGTCTTCTCTTCTCGTGAGGTGGCCAAAGTATTGGAGCCTCAGCTTCAGGATCTGTCCTTCCAGTGAACACTCAGGGCTGATTTCCTTCAGGATGGATAGGTTTGATCTTCTTGCAGTCCATGGGACTCTCAAGAGTCTCCTCCAACACCATAATTCAAAAGCATCAATTCTTCAGCGATCAGCCTTCTTTATGGTCCAGCTCTCACTTCCATACATCACAACTGGGAAAACCATAGCTTTAACTATACGGACCTTTGTTGGCAAGGTGATGTCTCTGCTTTTTAAGATGCTGTATAGGTTTGTCTAAAAGGGACGCGGGTGGCGCTGTGGGTTAAAGCCTCAGCGCCTAGGGCTTGCCGATCGAAAGGTCGGCGGTTCGAATCCCTGCGGCTGGTTGCGCTCCCGTTGCTCGGTCCCAGCGCCTGCCAACCTAGCAGTTCGAAAGCACCCCCGGGTGCAAGTAGATAAATAGGTACCGCTTACTAGCGGGAAGGTAAATGGCGTTTCTGTGTGCGGCTCTGGCTCGCCAGATGCGGCTTGTCACGCTGGCCACGTGACCCGGAAGTGTCTCCGGACAGCGCTGGCCCCCGGCCTCTTGAGTGAGATGGGCGCACAACCCTAGAGTCTGTCAAGACTGGCCCGTACGGGCAGGGGTACCTTTACCTTTACCTTTACTAGGTTTGTCTAAAAGCAGAGTCTCAGAATATAAACGTAGCTTTTCTGAATGCATTGGGTTTTTTAGGGTCCTACACCACCACCCCATGGTCTGTGGTTCTTGCCTTCAAGAAGCTTTACCTACTCTTCAGCAGAAATCTACCTCATGCCAGGATGCTCAAAGCCAGTTTAAAGAATAATAGAAGGGACCAGGAGGATCATCTAGTCCAATCACCTGCACTGCAGGAATCTTTTGCCCAACATGGGTCTCGAACCCAGAATCCTGAGACCCTCCTGCTCTACCGACTGAGGTTCCTCAGAACAAGTGACTTATTTGCAACATTGTGGTTTCCATTGATCGTGGATGCAGACAAGGAGTCATCACTGCATCTCCAGTTAAGTTCTGGGGAAATGCTTTTTTAAATAAATAAGTAAAATCACCAAACCACTTTAACACTCAAAAGTCTGCCAGATTCAGGAAAACAGAAAGCTATTTTCCTTCTGTACATTTCTCTTATAATTTCAAAACTTCCAATAAAAATGATATGAATGAATGAATGCCCTGCCAGACTCAAACCGGTTAGGACCTTAACCCTTTCTGTGCTTGCGATGTGGTTATAATGCCCAGCACTCAAGCAGGGCTAATTGAGCAATTAAGTTCGAAATGGGATGGAAAGGAAGGAGGAAGGGAGACACCCAACTAAGTGGATGTTGCTGCTCATTATCTTTCATTTCATTATGTAACCTGCCAAGAGGATGAAGTTGGCAGAGCTCAGCAGAAAGTTGCTGTCAGCTGCTGGAATGACTGAGGAGCTACACGAGGGATGGGTAACTTCTCTGATCCAGAAAGGCTGAATATGCCCCTCCACCTGCTGCCCCCTCCACATGCTCTGCCCAGGCAAAGCGATTCCCTAGGCCAGGCCCCTTTTGCCATTGGAAAGTGTATTCAGGTAGCAGCTTCAGGAGCCAGTGTGGTGTAGTGTTTAAGAGCAGTGGACCCATAATCTGGTGAGCCGGGTTCGCCTCTCCGCTCCTCCACATGCAGCTGCTGGGTGACCTTGGGCCAGTCATACTTCTCTGAAGTCTCTCAGCCCCACTCACCTCACAGAGTGTTTGTTGTGGGGGAGGAAGGGAAAAGGAGATTGTTAGCTGCTTTGAGACTCCTTAAGGTAAAGGGACCCCTGACCATTAGGTCCAGTTGTGACCAATTCTGGGGTTGCGGCACTCATCTCACTTTATTGGCCGAAGGAGCCGGCAGACAGCTTCCGGGTCATGTGGCCAGCATGACTAAGCCGCTTCTGGAGAACCAGAGCAGCACACGGAAACGCCATTTACCTTCCCGCCGGAGCGGTACCTATTTATCTACTTGCACTTTGACGTGCTTTCGAACTGCTGGGTTGGCAGGAGCAGGGACTGAGCAACGGGAGCTCACCCCGTCACGGGGATTTGAACCGCCGACCTTCTGATCGGCAAGTCCTAGGCTTTAACCCACAGCACCACCCACGTCCCTTTTGAGACTCCTAAGGGTAGTGATAAAGAGGGATATCAAATCCAAACTCCTCCTCCTCCTCCTCCTCCTCCTCCTCCTCCTCCTCTTCTCTCTCTCTCTCTCTCTCTCTCTCTCTCTCTCTCTCTCTCTCTCTCTCTGCTGTCAGCTGCCCAGTCACATGCACAGCACCTTCTTAGGCACCTCAGGGCTGGCAGTCCATCCTGGGACTCCTGCCAGGCACAGCACCACCTAGGGCAGTGGTTCTCAAAAGGTGTGGCACACCACACTGGTGTGGCAGGAAGATTCAAGGACAAAGAAACATTTAAGCATTTCAGTGTAGCAGAGTACCAAGATCAGAAAGGATAAAGGCTTCTTTGTGTTGATGAGACGAGAGTTTGTTTGCCTCATATTAGACCTAATGTAAATGAGATTACCTGGCCAAAGCAAGCTCACACATCTCATTGAGTTAGTATACATACTTAATGTAAGAGGCTCGTTCATAAATATATTTTGGGAATGATACATTGTTTTGTACTTTCTGGATGCCCCACGATCACATTATAAAGTACAGTGGTACCTCGGGTTAAGTACTTAATTCGTTCCGGAGGTCCGTTCTTAACCTGAAGCACCACTTTAGCTAATGGGGCCTCCTGCTGCTGCCGCGCTGCTGCCGCGCAATTTCTGTTCTCATCCTGAAGCAAAGTTCTTAACCTGAGGTACTATTTCTGGTTTAGCGGAGTCTGTAATCTGAAGAATCTGTAACCTGAAGCGTCTGTAACCTGAGGTACCACTGTAGTTGTGTTTTATGTTATAAAATCAAACACTGCTAGGAGTTGTTCCTCTTTGTTTTCCAATGTATTTCTTATATATAAAAAAAATTAAAATGGTGTGGCACAAGCGATTTTTAATTCTGAAAGTGTGGCCCAAAGAAAAAAAGTTTGAGAATGGTTGACCCAGGGGCAACCACATGGCCTCCAGTCCAACAGGGATCTGAGCACCAGTTTCATTGCAAAATTCAGAGACGTGCAGATTTTGAGGACTGATGAGTTTCAATGTTCATATTGTTTCAGAAAGTGCAAGTCTGGAAGGCTCGCCTTTAAATGCAAACTGAATTGGATTTCTCTCTCCAGCTTAGTATGCCAATAACTTGATGGATTAGTTCCAGTTGCAGCCTTGAGTTTGTGGTTCTCCGCTGGGTTGCTGCTTAGACAAATCGACTGAAGGAACCAGGGCGTGTCAGTGTGTTGGCTAAGATTTGGCATGGTCTTCTGTACTGGCCTTGATTGGATTGCCAGATTAACTTTGTTGTTGATGATGATGATTTAGAAAATGTGTGAGGTAATAGGTAATACAGTGGTACCTCGGCTTAAGAACTTAATTTGCTCTGGAGGTCTGTTCTTAACCTGAAACTGTTCTTAACCTGAGGTACCACTTTAGCTAATGGAGCCTCCCACTGCTGCCGCGCCGCCACGTGATTTCTGTTCTCATCCTGAAGTAAAGTTCTTAACCCGAGGTACTATTTCTGGGTTAGCGGAGTCTGTAACCTGAAGCGTCTGTAACCCGAGGTACTACTGTAGTAATAAAGTGCATTTATGTATTTGTTTTCTCCTTTTAAGAATATCCTGTTTTCCCCATTAAAATACCCCATTAAAATAATTCAAGAAGAACGAACAATTAAAACATCAAAATAAAACAATAAACACACATGATCTCCACCTGCAAAGCCAAAATACCCCTTGAGAGTTATATTGACTGGACCAGAATTCCCCTGCTATCTGGTCTAGTCCATTTTGCATCTCCTTTATATTCTGCTGGTTGTTGAGGAATTTGGAAAACGAAGTGGACAACTCCAATCATGGACGTAGCCTGGATTTATGTTGGTGGTGGCGGGGAAGAACCTCAGTTAGTTAAGTATTTTTATTGATTTGCTTGATGGGGGGGCAGCTGCCCCCCTGCTGGCTACACCCATGATTCCAATCAGGTTCTTTGCAGTACTACAATGAGTGCCTACCCCAGGGCAACAATACTTCTTGAGTTGCATTTCCATTGTATGACAGAATTATGACGTCTTTGTAACATTTGCTTCATTTTTCTGTGGTGCTGCTTAGGGTGTTGGAGACCAGGACTAAGGAGACCAAATCCTCACTCTTTTTAAAATTTATTTATATTTTTCAAGTTTATACATTTCATTAGTTTCACAATCAATTTAACATTTCCAAATTTTGACTTCCTTCCCCCCTTTCTGCGGTTCCTTAAATTAATTTTTTTAATATTTTCTGCATATCCAAGTTCATTTAACTTGCTCATTTATTTACCTACTGTAAATATATACTCTTATAAAACTGCAGGTTATTACATGAATCCTGCTAATGCTTTTATCTGTTTATAATTTGTAAATATTCAACAAACCATTTCCATTCTTTTATAAAAAGTTTGCTATCTTGATTTCTTATTCTTCTGGTATGTTTCCTCATTCAGCCAGTGTAACCTAACTCACTGGGTTGTTGTGTGGAGGGGGGAGAATCAAGTCTGGTCCCTTGAGCTCCTACTATGGGAGATAATACTAGGGCAAGCAGAAGACCCCCTTCCCTGAAAGCAACCTGGGCAACATCCCAAACCTCACCCCCCCCCCCGTTTTGCCTAACCCTACCTGGAAACACACTGCTAGGGACTGGTAAAAAGGTAAAGGGACCCCTGACCATTAGGTCCAGTCGTGGCTGACTCTGGGGTTGCAGCGCTCATCTCGCTTTATTGGCTGAGGGAGCCGGTGTACAGGTTCCGGGTCATGTGGCCATCATGACTAAGCCGCTTCTGGAGAACCAGAGCAGCGCACGGAAACGCTGTTTACCTTTTACCTTCCCGCCAGAGTGGTACCTATTTATCTACTTGCACTTTGACGTGCTTTTGAACTGCTAGGTTGGCAGGAGCAGGGACCAAGCAGCGGGAGCTCACCCCGTTGCGGGGATTCAAACTGCCGACCTTCTGATCGGCAAGTCCTAGGCTCTGTGGTTTAACCCACAGCACACCCAAATTCTGGAGGTCACTTTCCCATTTATGTGGGGAAAGACTATCCATAGTCCTCAACATTCATTTGCCACAGGCCTGGAACATTCATTCAATCACAGCTATCAAAGTGCAAAAGCTACAGCTGCTTGAGGAGACCAACAGCAGCAAACCCAAGGCACCGTTAAATCAGAGAGAGGTGGTGGTGGGGAACTGGAAAATGCTGTAAATCTCTCCAGCAGGAGGAAAATTAAGAGGTGAATATTGTGTTTCCCGATTCCCCATTTCTTGACATTTGCCTCTGAAACAGTCAGTCTTAATGACTAGCCCAGGGTGACAGCAGCTGTGGGCTGAAGCACTAGATCATAATCACTTCCTTGGGCTTCGACAACCAAGGTGGACAAGCCAGATCCACATCCTGAAGGAGGATGCAAGGAAATTGGGACTTCCTTCTGGAGGAGGAGGTGGTGGCGGCGAATGTTGTCCTGCCAAGGCAATGCTTCCATCCACTTCAGTGGTAATTAGGTTTCAACAGCTTATACACACAGTGACCTCTGTCTCTGAGCAAAAGCCGGCCAGTTCTTCTCCACCAGCATTTGAGAGAGACAGATGGCCTCCATTCATATTACCTGTAGCTCTCCCAAGTAAGGAAGGGTTGAGTCCTAAGCTTCTCCTGCTGAACCCCTAACCCTGTGCAAGCCTCTTTGCAATCTTGCCCCTCCCTTTCCCTGGTCGGTGCCAGTGATATTCCTGCTGGGAAGTCAGTGATGCAGTTCTGCTCCAGTTCAACATGCAGACCCTCCAAGTGTCCCTATTTTCTAGGGACAGTCCCTGATTTACAGAAGCCGTCCCAGTTTCAGATTTGATCCTGAAATGTCCCACTTTACCTTAAAAAGGTACCCCTGACCATTAGGTCCAGTTGTGGCTGATTCTGGGGTTGCGGCGCTCATCTCGCTTTATTGGCTGAGGGAGCCAGCGTACAGCTTCCGGGTCATGTGGCCGCTTCTGGCGAACCAGAGCAGCGCACGGAAACACCGTTTACCTTCCCGCCGGAGCGGTACCTATTTATCTACTTGCACTTTGATGTGCTTTCGAACTGCTGGGTTGGCAGGAGCAGGGACCGAGCAATGGGAGCTCACCCCGTCACGGGGATTTGAACCACTGACCTTCTGATTGGCAAGCCCTAGGCTCTGTGGTTTAACCCACAGCGCCACTCGCATCCCCCACTTTACCTTATGATATGCTTATTTTCATGAGAGAAAAGTTGGAAGGTGTGGAACTATGCAACTGCCAAGCCAAGGAGTTAAGTAACTCTACAACCTTTCGAAGATATCTGAAGGCAGCCCTACATAGGGAAGTTTTTTTATTATTGTTTAATGTTTTATTATGTTTTTACATATGTTGGAAGCCACCCAGAGTAGCTGGGGCAACCCAGTCAGATGTGCAAGGTATGAATAGAACACCACCACCAGCTGCTGCTGCTGCTGCTGTTATTGTTGTTGTTATTGAATAGGATGTCCCTGTGTTCAGTGTTGGAGAGTATGCAACATGGAGGTCCACACTTCATAAGAAACTTTACAATATCTTCTCAAACATGTTTCAGAAGATATTGAATTATTTGAGTAGGTTTGAACAATTTGGGGCAATTAAAATGTTAAAAGTTAAATAAACCTTGTGGAAGGAGGAGTGTTAAGGTATAGAGGAGTGTACATATGGTTGATTTGAATATGTTACTATTGAATATGTATATTATTGAATATGTATATCATTGAATATTGTATACCAATGTATCAGCCGCCTGGGGGGTTTCACTGTTTGTGTTTTGGTGGTTGGTAAAAAATAAAATAAAATAAAATAAAAAGAAACTTTACGAGTCCTTTATAGAAACAGCTGTACAAAACCACTGGTCCCATTAGGCAAAGTGAAGCAACAGGATGCTGTGAGCTGAGGGCAGCAATCACATTCTGGATTAGCTGCGCTCAGAGGGGAATTAGGCTTGTGGGGGTGGGGGAAGCCCACCGCCCAGCTTGGCATCCTGCTGAGTCCCATTGCCCCCAATGTACCCAGCTCTCTCTTTCTCTCTCTGGCTTCTGCATTAGCCATCTCAGCCCCTGCTGGTGACTATCCCCACCCCCACATGCAACGCTTCCCAGTGCCGTTTGCTCAGAAGCCTGCTGGGTTGCTAACTCTCACCAAACTTCCGGCTGTATCCTGCACGTCGGATGTCCAAAGGTCACAGCTTCTGCCAGGCAGATTATTAGCCAGCTGACCCTGGCATTTGTTCTGTGTCAAATGCTCTACAAACAGTTGTGTTGACTTTACCCTGCAGTTACCTGGAACTGGGAGGTCAGTTTGCCGCCACCCACCACACAGAGGCAGCCATTGGCTCAGGGATGTTGGCATATGTCTTCTGGACGGGACATCCCGTCCCTACTTCCCTTTTCTCTTTGTAAGAAGAACGGAGAAGGGTGGAAAACAATGCCAGATGCTGCTTTCTCTTGCTGTGTCCTGAAGAACTCATGAACGTGAACCATTAGGGCAAAGGGGGTCAAAAATGGGTGTGGAGCCCAGAAGCCCTGCCTAGGCTTTCTCTATGAAGGAAGATAGCTCCGTTGGGTAGAGAACAAGACTCTTAATCTCAGGGTTGTGGGTTTGAGCCCCATGTTGGGCAAAAGGTTCCTGCATTGCACGGGGTTGACCCTCATAAAAGGTAAAGGTACCCCTGCCCGTACGGGCCAGTCTTGACAGACTCTAGGGTTGTGCGCCCATCTTACTCAAGAGGCCGGGGGCCATCGCTGTCCGGAGACACTTCCGGGTCACGTGGCCAGCGTGACATCGCTGCTCTGGCGAGCCAGAGCCGCACACGGAAACGCCGTTTACCTTCCCGCCAGTAAGCGGTCCCTATTTATCTACTTGCACCCGGGGCTGCTTTCGAACTGCTAGGTTTGCAGGCGCTGGGACCGAACGACGGGAGCGCACCCCGCCGCGGGGATTCGAACCGCTGACCTTTCGATCGGCAAGCCCTAGGCACTGAGGCTTTAACCCACAGCGCCACCCGCGTCCCTGTTGACCCTCATGGTCTCTTCCAACTATGATTCTCTGACTCCACTGCAGAGTGAAGACATGGGCTGTGCCTGATTGCCCATTGGGTGCATAAGAGCGTTTAGGCTTCCAGCAGATTGTCTCCCAGAGACTGAAAATGGGCTCCAAAGAGTCTGATTGGTGGATCTGATTGTTAGGGGGGCGAGGAGAGACAGAGGTCTACCATACAATGCAGCCATCTTTGGCCTCAAGAGAAATCCGAGTGTCTTGTGTGAGTGGGAAAACTAATGTTGTGTGAGAGGTGTGGGGGAGGGGGCAGGTAGATGGGGCTGAAATTCTTGGAAGGGTTTCCAGGCTACCTGCCAAGCCGAGCTGCCCCCAACTGCCCCCTCTTGAATAGGGAGAGCCTGCCTCCCCCTGCCTTCCATGTCTTTGCAGGCCTTCTGCGTGGATGCAGGGACCTCCCAATGAAACCTAAGTCTCTCTATGGCCTCACAGGTTTTTCTGGCTGTCTGGTGCAGGAGCAGCCTCAGCACTGCAATTAAGTCTGTCTGTCTCCGGTGTGTCGCATCCTGTTAAGAAGATCAAGATGGCAATCAGAGCTGGAATTGCACACCGTCGCCCTGACTCAGAGACCCGAGGAAAGAGCTGGGGCTGAGCGGCACGTAATTACGCCTGCAAACAAAGCAGTTATTTTGTCATTTCCCCTGCAATTGAGAAAGGGCCACCAACAGCAGGGACTATTAAGGACCTCAAAGGCTGGACTGCCATTTTCCAAGGTAGTACGTGCTGCAGCTGCAGGATGGCTAGTTGAGGCTAACCCCAGCACCCCGCCAAAATTTATAGCCCACTTAAAAAAAAAATTAAAAATGTAAGTCCAGGTTACACAAAAGTGTAAGATATTAATTACGGTAACACCCCTCGTTAAACCCGACTAACTTTCAAAATAAATAAACTAATAAATTGATGAAAAGTACTGTCACACAAGTTAGCATGTGCACATTTCCTGCAAATATGTATCAGATTTTGTCCTCATTTCTGACAAAGACAAAGAGGGGGTCCTTAATACTCCGGAAAGACATTCAAAGAGTCCATGTCATGGGAGAGTTTTATTTGGGGGGGGGGGGTAAGAAGTCACAAAGCACAACTTCTCTCCATTTGCTCTCTGCTCTGAAACAGAGGCACAGGTGGCCATTAAATTAGCCCCCGTGTGGGAGCTTGGAATGAGAGCTAATGAAAGGTATTTTATGCCTTAGCCACTGTGGGCTTTGTAGATTATAACTAGCATATTGTAGGGAATGTATAGAGAACAGACGACGCCACAGCCCTCTGCTTTGCCAACAGTTCAGGAAGCAAGAAGAAAGTATTTGATATTCTTTTGACACAGGGCCATGTGGGTTATCGGGATACAAAACTGTATCAAGAAATAGCTCAGCAAGTAGAATAAAGTTCTGTTCCAGGCACTGTAAGCACGACTAGCAGAGGCGGCGGCGACTGCTGCAGAGGTTTACAAAGATGAAGATCTATTTTCCTGTACATGCAGAACTCCATGGCAAAGGGCCCGTGGCTACAAATGGATCTGGCTTGCGAGCGAAGAGAGGGGGTGTTCCACACACATATATACTGCACAGCAGTGGTGATGATGCAAGGCAGGAACTCTGAAATCACCCAGGAGGCATTCTGCTTGCTGACTCCTTAGGTTTGCACAAGGATTCCCTGGAACTGATTGTTCTTTGGCCTGGCAGACTGTCAAAACCAAATCCTGTTAATGAGAGTAATAACTAGGTACATTAAAAAAAAAAAGACTAAGCTAGATTAAAAAACAACAACTTCGTTTGTCTCCAGAACCAATTTAGAACACCGGAATGGAAAAAGAGCCTGCTGGATCAGGCCAATGGCCCATCTAGTCTAGTATCATGTTCTCACAGTGGCCAGCCAGATGCCTCCAAGGGAAAGCAGCAAGCAGGACCTGAGCACAAGAGCCCTCTCTCCTCCTGTGGTTTCCAGCACTGGCATTCAGAAGCATTGCTGCTTCTGAATGTGGAGGCAGGCAATAGCCATCATGGCTTGTACTCACTGATACCCCTCTCCTCCACCAATTTGTTGATTTAAATAGACATGGCAGGCTTTGGGCACTTGAAAGGTTTTTTGAAACTGCAAACAGGATCTCTTTCCAAGGCTGTCGTACCCATATCACAGGTGGATGAAGCTTGGAGGGTCTGATTTCATGCAGAGCAGAGGACACACACACCCTAACTACTTTTGAAGGGTTGGAGTTATTCTCTTCCTTCCAACCTGCTCTGAGTCATTGCCCAGGCTGTAGGCTTTTCAGGAGGCCTCAATGACCTCTTCCTCAATTGGTCTTCCAGAAGTTATATATATTGTTGCTTGGACAGTGGCGATGTTTTCCTGGCTTCCTTGTGAGAAGATTGGATCAGATGAGTTGCTTGAGGTTTTAATCTTTCGTATTCCTATTTCTGGTTTGTTTTTTTTTTGGGGGGGGGGAGTTGTTGTCATAAGCAGCTTTCAGGAATTGCTTGGAAAAGTGGCCTGAAAGTATTTTTTAAATAAAATAAATCCTGTCTGTCACATAGCTGGATAGATTAGAGCAGGAGCTCCTTCAGATGACAAGAATGCTTATTGAGCATTCCCATAAACCAGACATTTATATCACGTTTTTAGAATCCTTTTCCCTGTCACTTTCCTAACAACAAAAAGTGTGGGTATTTTGAAAGTGGATTTGTTGCACCAGAGTGCTTTAATCCACTTTAACTGTGCAAACTGAAATTTTGGCATGCAACTGAATTCCTCCAGCAAAATATTGACAGTCTGGAGGTAATCCAATCCAGATCTGTCACAAGGCTGCCCCGTTTCCTGAAAGTGAGCAATCAGGGCAAGCAAATAGGAAGGTTTTGCAACGTGATAGGTGCAAAAGACAAACAGAGGCTGGATTCGCTGGGTCTGAGGAGGAGATTATGGCCTGCTCGTCTTTTTCTGTGTTTGGTGCTTCCAACCCCTCTTTATGCCGATAACAGGAAACAATAAGCCTACTCAAGTATTCAAAGAACCTGCAGGGAGGGGCTCCAGGGGACACATTCCAGCCTTGCCCCTAACACCCCACCCTTCCTGTGTCAAATGGGATGGCTTGAAAGGAGATCCTTTACATGTTCCTCTGAATCCATTTAGAATCCGCCCTGCCATAGGAAACCTCATAAGATGCACAGGTTTCTCAGCTGCTAAAAGACCTCTTAAGCACATTCATTTGAATGCACAAGAAACACATCCCTGGCTTAAAAGCTTCAACATACAAACGTCAGGGATGGAGAGGGTCGCTGAGGAGGAGGGTCACATATGCCCCCCCTCCAAGTTCTCCTCACTTTATTCCTCCACCCGGATTATCAGGTCACATCTAATGTGTCCAGTTCTGGGCACCTTATTTTAAGGCAAAACTGGAGCATTCGCAAAGGAGGGCGATCAGCCTGGAGCCTACAACTGGTAAGGAACAGTTGAAAGAACCGAGTATGTTTAGGATGGTGAGGGGTCAGATTTTTTTGTGTGGAACACAAACTGGATAATGAGACCATGTCAGAAAACCCCAAATCCCCAGCAATAATTAATTAATTAATAATAATAATAATAATAATAATAATACCCCACCCATCTGGCTGTGTTTCCCCAGCCACTCTGGGCGGCTTACAGCACATATAAACACATAGTAAACCATCAAACGTTAAACACTTCCCAATACAGGGCTGCCTTTAGATGTCTTCTAAAAGTTGTATAGTACTGGGAACAGCCACTGCTCCTTCCGTGACCTCCTTTGGAGGGTCCGGAAGTTTGCTGGCTGAGAAAGGGAACGCTAGACTAGAGGACCATCAGTGTGATCACAACGTTTATGTTCTTTTAAGCTTGCATGCCCCTATATACTCTGCCTGAAAATATAATGGATGTTCCCAGTTAACTCTGAAACAAAATACAACACAGCACGATGATATATTTTCTCTCCCCCCCCCCCAACAACCCCAGCATTCATTTTCTCGTTTAAAAACACCCCCTCCCCATTAGACTTGTGTCAGAGCTGTAAAAGGGAACTAACTCAGCTGGAGCTAATGCTTCCTTCGGAGAAAGGATTATGGACTGCTTGAAAGGGAGGTTTCCAAGAAACAGTGCAATAAGCCCCAATCCGAGAGAGAGGGATATAATGAATGAAGGGTTTGTCTTTTGCTAAGCCAGGTTGCCAAGGCTAAAATGAAGCTGTAAACGAAGGGGAAAGATGAATACCTTGTCACAAACCATTTCATAGGGCAGCTACACAAAAGGACTGGGGCTGAATGAATACGGAACGTCTCATCTGGATGGAGGAGGCATCCTGAGCGGAGAAAGCATCAGGTATGCAAAGCCATGAGCTGACATTCATCCCAAAATGCCCCCTTTGTGAGAGAGGAACAAAGTTGGGTGTCACTTCCAAGAACAATTTATGTGTAAATCCACATGCACGGCAGCCCGGGGACAGAGCGAGAGATTTGTAGCGTCTCTTCTGTCTCAGCTTCCCCCAAAAGAATGAAAAAAGGTTGGGAACATTTTCGGTTCCCATCCTTTTTGGTAACTCTGGGAAGGCAGAACCTCCTCACCTCCCCCTCCTTCCACACATAAAGCAACACCACAGAAAGGCCATCTGGCCACAGCCCAGGGGAGTTTCTGCTGGGTGGCAGGAAAAATCTAAGACAATGTTCTGGATTTCCCCACAACCCGGGATATGTCTCTGACAAAAGCCAATGGATCCTCTGACTGGCTGGTTTTGCAAGCAACATAAAATGTCCTTCTTAGCAATTCAGCAGCTTGCTCTGTATTCATCCAGGGGCTTGAAGGCCCTCTGGTGTGATCAGATTGCTTATTAATAGGGTTGTCCACTGATTTGCTCATTTTTGATTAGTGAATTTATTAAATGGAATACACTTGAACATCACCACAATCCCTAAATCAGGAAGGTCATTTTAGTCACTTTCCTTTCGGATGCTTAACATGGGCTGCTTTCTCTCCTTCCCAGCTCTGTTTCTCTAAAGCAGTCTTCCCCAACCAGGTGCCCGCCTTGATCTTTTGAACTACCGCTTCCACCAGCCCCAGCTAGTGTGATGTTTGGGACTGACGGGATGTTATTGCCCAAAAGATCTGGATGGCGCCTGGTTGTCAAAAGCTCTGCTCTCAGTGCCTCTTTCTGTCTTTCCTGTCAAGCGCCACTTGCAGATTACTGAGCTGTTATAAATAATAAAGTAAACTTAAAACGATACCCCAATTTTCTGTGAAGATCCAAGCTGCTTACAAATAAAGATATTAAAAATACTTCAATATATTATCAAGAATGAATTTCATGGAGGTTCACTACAGTTCTAGTGTTGATCACAACCAACCAACCCCCCCCCCCATTAGATTTTGGTTGATAGTTATTTGGATTTGCTTAAGTCCTCAGAGTATTGTTTTAAGTATTGTTTTAAGTTGTACCCAACTAAGTCCAGCAGGCACAACGAAATGGATTGATCTATATAAGGGTCTACTGAACAGGACCAGCACTGGGATTAACCCTGTAAATCTGAGTGCTTCCTATAGCATGTGTAGCCAATGTGCCGCTCTCCAGATTATGTTGGGTTACAACTCCTATCGTCTCTTACCACTGGTAATGCTGGCTGGGGCTAATGGGTGCTGTAGTCCAGCTCTGCAGACCATCACTTTGGATACCCCTGCCATATAGGAATGGAAAGAATACTCCAATAATGAATGATTAAACAGTTGTTAAAGAGCAGCATCAGCCCACTCTCAAGAAAAAATGACCCTGTAAAGGTAGACTACTCCTGGTGCTTGCCACCACATAGTGAGTGTGGTATGCCAACATACCACTCTTTAGCTGCTTTTACCACAAACTGTTCCATTCATACATATCCTCTGCCCCAAAGTGGACAAATTCCCCCCTTTCCTCCTTTGAGCAAATTCACCACCACCTCATGAGTGCCAATGAAAAAGCCTTGTGATGGGAGGTCATGTGACAGATCTGCGGCTGCCCCTTCACACATCATGTGAAAGACCTCTATTAACCAGGCCTGCATGAGGAAGTATGATGCAAAGTCTTCCTCCATGCTTATGAATGTCATTACGTGATCGCCAAACCTAGCTGAAGTTGTCATCAGATTTAAGAGGCTCTATGACAACAGGCTCCCATGTGGCTTGGAGTAAAATACTGTGCTTGTATCTGAAGAATAATTCCCAAGACTCAAAATATTACAGGTCAGTTAGCCTACCTGCCCTTTCAGTTAAGAAGCTGGTTTCTTACTTCTTAGGGGAAATGTCACTCTTGGGCCTTACAGTAAAACAGGATGGTTTTTACGAAAGGCTTTTGCAATAGGTAGCTCTTTCAGCCGTCAGAATTCAAGTCACAGATAAGCTGTAGGTGGCAGAAAAAACCCCTGTACACAACCTTTGTTGATCTAGGCTTAGCTTTTGATACCCTAACTGATGAACTAATAGAACAGGAATGTCCTTAACACAACGGATACATTAAACAACCAATTCTTGACCTCTGGATGGAGATAAAGGCAAGTTAATGGTCCAGGTTTTTAACCGGTTCTTCAGTCCTGCTGGCAAAACACATTAGAACATTATCAAGGCATCTTTACCATATGCCTAGGCAAGATTACTAATCATGAAACAAAGCTCCAGGTATTTTAAAGCTCAGCCGTCCTCACAGTGACAAAGATCTAATAGCTTTTTAAATTTATGTCAACTTTAGAGACAGCAGTCAGGGCCCTCCATTTCTTAAGAGCACACTGGTATATGGCTGCTCCCCTAATACTACCAGCATAAAGGCAGATGACAACAGCACAGAGAAGATTGTGCTCCACAGATGGAGTACTGATCTTATGTCACAAGGTGGCAGCAACACAATTTAAGAGACTGCAGGCTCAAGGATAGCACTTCAGCGGTCTGGATTTCACCCCTCTGTATGCAGTGGCTGGCTCTGTGTGTCTAATCTGTGCTAACCTTATATGTGAGAAGTCAATTTAGGAGCCAATCAAAGTAATTTTGTAGGTGCTACTGATGTTCACAACCTGCAGATGGAAGGCACAGCCCAGAGGGGTGGGTTCTGCCCTGCTCCGCCCCTCTTTTTATTCGTTCATTCACTTCATTCAGAAGTTTTTAACGTACATCCATAACTCATCAACATCAACATTGGAAGAGTAGCAATGGCCTTCACTGAAAGGGTGGCTGGACTGACTTTCTGACTGCCCAACACTGCACTATACAATGGTTAAAGAGCTTGGGTCAAACATGGATTCATTCAGTGCTATTTTTCTAGAAAAAGAAGTCCTGGAACTCACCATGAACACCCCCCTCCTTCTCTTAGAATGGCAATGGTGCCCACCTGAGAGGTATTGGAACTAAGTTCTGTCAAGTTCCAGCTGAAAGCCCTGGAGTCATTCATTCATTGTGCAGAAGCATCAACACTGTCCAAGTCCCCACCACCGCCATTCCACATGCCACTTTATGAAGGGATTTGGTGTCACATAAAATGGTAATGGAGTCAAAGGGATAAGACAAACTGAACACAGAATGCCTCTTCGTCCTGTGTTATGTTATTTGCATAGTGTGTATTTAAAACACAAAATGTACTCCAGAGCTGTTCCTGGGTTCCCTGTTCTTTCTCTTTATTGAAAAGAAATTAAATACACTTCCAAATAAAAAATGAAACAGTAAGCCAAGCCAGGCTGAAGATGCTCACCCATGTTCAATATTCGGTAAACCCAAGGTGACTATGAGAGGTTTTCAAAAGGAACAAATGAATTCAGGGTTTGGGATTATCACTAAATAACACTTGTAGCACAGACTCATACGAAACAGGAGCTCAGTTTATTCAGCCAGTTTGTTAACATCATTGTTAATGTTTGCTACCTTAATATAAGTAATTTCAATACCAGTTTGTCCTTGCACACTTGAGTACGTCAGAGCTACTGATGCATATTACAAGGTCTTGCTAGCAAGCTTTTTCTAGAAAGCTCAAAGCCACGTTTGCCAAAGGACTCCCTCATGAAGAATATGTTGCAGTGCAAGGGCCAGTACAGCTGCCGGGGCCCATTTGTGACAACTGCCTTGGACCCCCCAATCCGTTAAAAAAAAAAAGTTCTGGTGCAAGCAGAGCAAGATGGCTGGGACAAGCTTCACACAATCCCAAGAGTGAAACAACAGGTGGGAGCCTGGAGGGAAATTTAAAGGGCACTTTGATCTAGCTTCTCAGTGGCACAGTTGCCACCATTGCCTGGTAAGTCTACCAGGACCCACCAATGAAAGTCCTACCAGAGGGAAGTTTATCTAGAGACCCCTCAAGCCTTGAGATGGTCCTGGATGGAGCTCATGGACTGCAGGATGAGCAGCCGTGTTCTTAGCAGTAGGTTGGGTAGGGGTTCTTGTCCTCAACTACCTGTCCACATGGCAAGGCAGCCATGCTTCTGCCATCTGCTTTGCCACTCTCTATTTGGATCACCATGTTCCCCTACGCCTGCTTCCAGGAGCAGAAAAATAAACGTGGCACCCAGGCCCCTGGGCAGCCCTCACGCAGCTCCCCTATTCATCTCATAAATGGCCTAGCGTACCCAAACAGAAGGGAAGGAAGCCTTAAAAAGGGCACAGCCAGGTGGAGAACAAAACCACGCAGCCTCCTATGATGCCCAGAAGGGAGAGTTTGCCTTTCAGTGGGCGCATCTGATCCAAACCTTCATCCTGGACCCCCTGTTTTTCTAGGATTGCTTTCATCCCTGCTGTGCCTTGCTCCATGGCAAATGTTCAAGCAGGTTCCAGCCCAACAAAAGCACAGGCTGGCACAGGCTATCCCTCTCCCCATCTCACATCGTCGTGACTTTTTCATCCAGCAAGTCTTCCGAATTCACCATCACCAGCTGTGCTCCACTTTGGTACCCTGTACTTCTGGCAACGTCAGAAACACCTGAGCGTCAGCAAATTCCGGCTCTGCCACGGTGACCACAGGCTCAGGTGTCTGAAGCACCTGACAAGGAAAGGACATGGATGTCACTGCTTCAGCTGGGCAGAAGAGTATGCTGGACATTCACTTTGCGGGCAGGTAGCCACTCACGCTCAGCCTGGCTTTCCTCCTCACAGTATAATGGGGAGTGGGTGAAGTTGAGGCAACTTCAAGTTGGCATCAGAAGAAAAGGGGCGACGCTGTTTATATCCAGACTGGGGAACTGGATCTGACCGGCTGGCAGTCAATTGGGCCCATGGACTGGAGGTTCCCCACATCTGGCCTATATCGTAACACACCAGGAAAAACTTTGTGTGGGGGGGAAGCTGTGTTAAGAGGCTTTGCCCTTCCTGATGGGATGACACAGAACAGGGGCCCAGACAAAGGACTGGGAAGGGGTCAGCTTAACATCCCTAATGGGAAAGGTATCACTGACCTGCACTACCTGGGCCATTGGAACTTGTGAACTGGCAACCACCACCTTTGGGTGCTCAGCGCCACAGTGCTGCTCCAGCTGCTCTTGTCCAGGGAAGACCTCCTCGCAGAGTGTGCAGACCCAGGAAGGCTCCGAAGGACTGGTGTGTTTGGTGGCCAGGTGCTGCTGCAGTGCCCCCTGGAGGTGGAAAGAGGCTGAGCAGTGTGGGCAGTGGAGGGGCTGAGACCCTAAGGGAGAGAGAGAGAGAGACAGCGCAGTCATGAGTAGGCAGGGAAGTGGGAACCTCCAGGGAGAGGGGCAACAAGGGGCAAATTAGGGGCACACTCACCCGAGTGCTGGCTTTTCTCATGGGCCTGCAGCAAAGCGACCGAAGGGAAGAGTCTCTTGCACTTCTCACACTCATGGAATGTCACTTCTAAAGGAAAGCCGTGAGATCCCCGGTGGGTAGTTTATCAAAATGAGGGTTCAGCTACAGGCCAGATATCCACTGACCTTCACCCAGTCCCCTACTTAGGAGAAGGGCTTGCAAAGCCTTTTTGGGTGGCTCCTCTAATGCATTCTCTTCCAACCAACACAGCCCCACAAAGAGCCAATGGTAAGCCACCCACCTCAGTAGAGTGGATCCCTCTCCCCCAAAACCTGGCTGTTGTGGGATCCACCAGGCTCCCGACACTTGTCCCCTCAATCCAAAACCACTGCCTAAAAAGTGAAGTGTGAGGAAAGCATGCACCCAAACCCCACCAAACTATAACAAGCAATGGAGGTTTTGTGGAGGTCCAACAGTTCCTAGGAAGAGAGTGGTGGATTCCATATACCTCCACACCCCCAGAGGAAGTCTACCTCTGAACACGATGCTGGGGGAGGGCAGGGACCACCCTGCTTTTGACTTTGCCAGGAACAATGGTAGAGAAAGACAGGCTGCCGAATGAGCTGGACCTTGGTCTGATCCCACAAAGCTCACCTAACAGCCAGTGCTGAGCTGGAGGCCCCGTGCCAAAGAGGCAAGACCTGTCGGGCACCAAGAGCAGAAGGCATCAAGGTGGCACCTTTGCCCTCTGAGTCCTTTACCTGCATGCTCTTCCTTGGTGTGTCTCCTGTGGGCTGCAGTGCTGGAAAAGGTCTTATCGCAGGAGCTGCACTGCAGCGAAGAGAACTTGGAGGACCGGTGGTTCTGAGCAGCAAAGATGTCCGGATGGTGAGTCCGATTGTGGTACCACAGCCCTGACAATTGCTGGAGGGGGCAAATCCATTCTGGTTATCACAACCCACACACAGAGGGGCTTGGGCTGCAGGTTCAAAGCCTTGACTCTGGGATTCACACTATGGGGAGTCCACCCACCCTATCCCTGAGGTAGACAATGGCTTCTGTCTCCAAAGAAAGCACTGCCACATCAATCCCTTGGCTGTTGCTACACCACATGCCCCCAATTGCATTTTCTATCTATCCACAAAGGGAGGTCAATGGATGCCCACAGAAGAGCCTGATCTTAAGTGGAGGCAAGTCTTTGGAAGAAGTCCAAGTAAGACTTCCCTGGTGCGCCTTCTCTGCCATCCCTGGGTGCAAAGGAGTGACCAAGTCAGAATCTGATTGCCTGTTGTAAACACAGTCTTTGGAACCAATGGGCTAGTTTTATTTGGTATTTTATTGTTATGAAGTCACCTTTGACTGATTTTTATTGTAAAACGCCTTGTGCAAAATATAGCTTTTTACCATGTACAAAAAGACAAAATGTCCATTTAGAATTCAGCACTTTTGGATTCCCAGAGACTCAGGGGGAGCAATGGAAGACGTGTCTGTGTGTGCGAGGGAGAGGTGAGACCTAAGAATGGCAAAGGGGAGGGATGGTTGTCCCGTAGGTCACTGCTTCTGCCAAAGCAGACCCACCTGATAAGCTTTGTTGCAGATCTGGCAGCTGAAAGGTTTCCCCCCGACGTGGGTGACCACATGGCGCTCCAGCAGGGACGGTGCACTGAAAACCTTCCCACAGGTCGGGCATGGGTGGTACTCCCTGGAGTGGGCTGCATGGATGTGCTTCTGGTGCTCCTGCAGGGTGGGGAAGCTCATCTGGCACTTCTGGCAGTCATAGGGGTCGTCAATGTCTGAGTCCCCATGTGGAGGGGAGGGCAGGAGGGTGGGGTGAGTTCACATGCAGAGGGTTCAGGAGGAGCAGAAGGACAAAACAGGAGCTGGTTACAACCACACAACTGTTTCCCCTCAGATTATGACTGCCCTACCCTCTGGAGAGACTTTGCTCCCAACCAGGACCACATTCAGTCTTAGCTAGGCATCATGTCGGTGCTTCTCATGATTCCAGCCTTGCTGGCAGAGCCCAAGCCCTTGACTATACCCTGCTGTGCGGGACTTTTAGGCAGAGACACAGAAGAACAGCTGCCACCAATAGCAGACCTCCAGCTCCTGGAAGGACAGTTGGGGTCACCCTACCTCAAGGGCTCAGGACTGCCTCCTTCTCCAAAGCAGCAACACATGCAAGAGTGTAAGCTTGAGAGCAAGAACTCTCAGATTACTCAGCGTTATAAAAAATCTCTAAATAATAATAATGATGAGCAACTCCTCTAGATCTCTGGCACTGGTCCAGCAAGGGGATGCCCTCACAATAAGAAGCAGAGCAGGGAGCATCCTGCAACTGCTTCCTTCCAGGGTGTGTTTGCAGCACTTTTAAGTGCATGAGCAGTAAATGGCAAAACTTACAAAGCTAGGGAGGGCGGGAAGCCATTGCTGTCATTATTTGTTGTCAATTATTACGAAGCTCAAGGCACTCACTGTGAAAGGTGTGCAGGTGTATGGAGAGACCGTTGGCTTGGCGGAAGCCTTTCCCACATTCCCGGCAGACGTAGGGTTTGTCACCTGTGTGGGTGCGCACGTGGCGGGACAGCTCAATGGACTGTGCGAAGACGGCGGCACAGTACTGGCAAGCGTACATCTTCCCTGCCAAGAGAGCCAACGCAGTGTTGGTATGAGGGCTAATATTATGGCACTGAGCCTAAGCATGGAAGGACTGGCGTGCTAGAAGGACCATCATCAGCTTTCCAGAATACCCAAGCAGTGCCTGGTCTCAGAGCAGTGTTAGAAAATCAGATATACAAGCTAGGCACCAAATGGCTCTTTAAACCAAGGTTGCAGTTGCCAAAATGAAACGTCTAGTTGCCACTAATTGATTCTCAGTTAAACATCCAGCTAGTGCAGATGACAATCTTGAGCCAGGTTAAGAGCTTGGTGACCTTAAAGATGAAAAGTCACTTGACCCAGAGACAGGCCTATTCTGACCTGTTTTTCTTAATGGTGACTGCTCCTGCTCAGGCTGTGCAGAAAAAGTATACGGGTTCCTGAAATTCTTTCCAATTGTGCTGATAAAATATTACCGACAGAATTCTACAGGAAGGGGTATGAGTGGGTGAAAACAGTCCAGATCCAATGACCCCCAGGCATGCACCTCTGGACGGTGGAGGTGTCAGACGCCATCCTGGCACCCAGGCATCTTCATTTGGTCGAAAGTGTTCAAAAGCTAGGTGCAAAATACACCTGGCTAATCTCAAACACTGTCTCAGAGTGACAGGGATCAGCTGGAAAAGACAGCAAGAGGAGGCAAAAAAGGTGGCTGAGGGACAGAGGACAGCAACCCACTTTGGGGTCTTCAAAGCTGTGATGAGGTCAGTCTCTTCCCTGTGGCCGGGTAGCCCCACAAGGGAAGCACTCATACGCCCCAACTTTCAGTACCCAGCACCTTGGGCCCCTGTGAAGTTTGGCCTCCTCCACACAGTGCTGCTTGCCAAGGTGCCTTTCCCTGACTCCCAGCCCTGTTGTGCAGCAGCACATCACGGCCCAACCCCTGCTCTACTGGGGAGCCTTGGCACATTTCGGCAGTGGGCTGCATGAGATGCAGCCTCTGGGTGTGCAGGGGGAAATGACATGTGTCAGCAGGGCCCCCGGTTCTTTGCTAGCTTCCCTGACTCCTGTCAAATAGCTGCAGTCGGAGGCTGACCCGGAGGGGCACCTGGCCTCACCTTTGGCGTGCTTCTTCTTGGTATGGTAGGCGAGAGCCGAAGCCTGGGCAAAGCTCATCAGGCAGTGCTTGCAGGCGAAGGGCTGGTCACCCGTGTGCAGGCGCTGGTGGTTCTTGAGCGTGGAGTTGGCCGCAAACTTGGCACCGCATTCTTCGCAGGAAAAGGGTTTCTCGTCAAAGTGCTCCGTCAGTTTGTGGTACTGCATCCCTGAGGGGAGGCGGGGAGGGAGAAGGAAACAGCAGCAGGTGAGGCAGGAAGCCTTCAGCTCCCCAGCACACCATGTGCAGCCTTTTCAGATCAGCTTCTTGAGGGACAAAGAGCTGCTCACCACCGCCTGCTCAAACTGGGCCTGGGCTGCAGCGGAGGGGATTCACGCTGGGAAACGTCCCTGCTGTGGGAAGGGCCCTCTCTCAAGCTTTTCTTGGGCATGGTAAGGAAGTGGCATTCACTCGCACAGCCCTCGCAATGTGCCCAGAGAAAGTCATCTAGACTGGGCTAAGCAGACTGGGAGGAGCAAGGCTTATTCTCCAGCCTCAAGGCTTTGAAATGGGCTGCCAAGCCTGCTCCCTCCGCCTCAGCCAGGCTCAGCAGGCATCTGGATCTAGAGCAGGGTTTCTCAAACTTGGGTCACCACCTGCTTTTGGATACAATTTCCATCATTCCTGGCCACTGGTCCAGATAGCTAGGGTTGATGGGAGTCCAAAAACAGCTGGAGACCCAAGTTTGAGAAACCCCAATCTAGAGGATGACTGGACCTCTGGGGTTTCACTTCTGAATGCAGAGAGGGCCTGACTGTAAATGGAGAGATACAAGGGAAGCTGGCAGCTCCCAGCAGCCCTGTGGCTGGCCATACCTGATGTGTGTGCAAACTCCCGCCCACAAATGTCGCAGGCCACGGGGAGGCGGGGCTTCTTGGGCTTCTTCTTCCGCAGGGAGGAGCCTAGCTTGCCGTGAGCCTCCGCCTGGTGCTTCTCCAGCTCTGCCTTGGAGGCCTTCGCCTCGCCACACTCTGGACACTGCGCCGGCTTCTGGTGGGCCACCCGGCAGCGCTTCTCGTGCACCTTCAGGCGGCAGTAGAAGCGAAAGCTCTTCCCGCAGGCCTTGCAGGCAAAGCTCTTTGGGGAGGTGGCTCCCTTGAGGGCCTCTGGGCTTCGGCCCCCCTTTGGCTCAGCTTTGCCCACTGCTTCAACCTGAGACATGCTGTTCACCTTCCATTTCCAGACACTGGCCTTCCCTCCGTCGACAGCTGTCAAGAGCCCTGTGGAAGAACAAAAGGAAACAGTTACTCTGAGGCATGTGGACCGTGGCTTCAGGGCCATCAGCAGGAGCCAAAAATATCTGAATAACAATATGCTGAGCACAGCTTCCAGAGAACCTTTGTAGGGGTCAAGTTTCTAGCTTCTAGCTTACTAGTTTCTAGTAAGTGCTTCCAAGCATCAGGACAGTTCCAGAGGAATTCCCAGGAGTGGTCAGCAGTAGCAACTGCTTCAGCTTCTTATCTACCCCCTTGCCAAGCAAAACTTATACCAACTGTGTAAGACAATAGGAATTCTGAAGCACACTTGAATGGGTGCAACATATGCAGGTCACATAGCTTTAATCTTTGTAGCACCTGAGGCCAAAACCTTGTACCACTTCCCTAAAGCTACTTGGAAAGTGCAAGATAGGCTGGTCAATGAGGATCAACTACCTCAAGGTCAGGCGGCTTGAAAGGAAGGAGAAGTCCTGCAAGGACATGCCTGCAGCTGAGGGGGACACCGCTCTTCCCATGCACTGCACAGCTCAGCAACAGCAGAAATGGGTTTCTGCTACAAGGGTCTATATTTTGCATTGTCTTACTTTTGTTTTTGGTGTATCTGTTTGTTTGTTTGTAAAAAAACCTTTTCTTGTTTTTCCTGTACATTGTCTTCAGATGATTGTGTAGAAATTGATTGATAATAATACTTTAAAACCCGAAAAACTATTCTACCTTTAATTAAGCAAGTTTCTAGGCCTTAATTGTGCAAGGGGGGGTGTCTGGTGGAATCTCTCATAATAATAATAATAATAATTTATTATTTATACCTCACCCATCTGGCTGGGTTTCTCCAGCCACTCTGGGCGGCTCCCAACAGAATATTAAAAACATGATAATAATAATAATAATAAATTTTATTTATATCCCGCCCTCCCCAGCCGAAGCCGGGCTCAGGGCGGCTAACAACATTAAAACAGTGCAACATTATAAAAACATTATAAAAATTAATTAAAATACAAATTGATGGCAACCATAAACTAAAGTTTTGTAAAGATTGCCAAAGGAGGGAGTCAGGCTGCGCCCTGACCAAAGGCCTGGTGGAACAGCTCTGTCCTGCAGGCCCTGTGGAAAGATGTCAAGTCCTGCAGATAAAACACCAAACATTAAAAACTTCCCTAAACAGGGCCACCTTCAGGGGACTGAGCAGGGTTTTCAGGGTTAGAGAATGCTTCCATGGACTGCACCACTCTCTCCTCCTCCCCACAGCAGAAGAAAGTAGAAGAAACCAGGCAAAATCAGCTACCATGTGAAAGTGTCTTCCACACTTTCCTCTGGCTGCTCCCCCCTACTGGACCCTTGTACAACAACCAGGCCCCTCATGCAACAATCCAAGACCGTAGGCCTTTGAGTGCTACCTCTACTCTGCAATGAAAGGCTTCTTCTGCTTCCGTTTGCTCCAGCATCTCAGCAGCCCACTGAAAGAAGCTGGGAGTGACTCTGGGCAGCATTCAGCCTCCTGGCTGTGGATTCCTGAACTGACCCACAGTGGGAGCCTCTTTGCAGTGAGCTGCTCCCCCCACTCTCCCTTTAACTCAAGTTCTGCAAAACAACGCACCTTTCAAGCATGCACACAGATGTGTATGTTGCCAACTGCAGCCTGGGGCTGGGCGTGTCCTCCACCACGTGCCTAGAGAGTGGCATATACAAGGCAGAAAGATTCTCACCAGCTTGCTGTAGTTCTTGCATCACTGTCTGCAGGCCCGGGAAGTACTCCTGAATGCTGCAGAGGAGCTGGCAGATCTGGGTGGCAGGAAGTGGCTTGTTGTTCCAGGCACTGCTCAGAGCTGCCCTCCAGGAGGTCGCAGGGGCCATCTCCTGCAGGCAAGTGCTCACCAGCTGGGAAAAGCCACAGAAGAAACACACAATGAAGAGAGTCCCCCTACCCTGCTGCATGGCAGCATTATTTGACCTCTCCACTGGGTGCCTGAGCAGGTGCAGATGCTCCCCGCGTGTGGGACGGGGGACTAGATCAACCCAGAAGGTCCAGCGAGTTCAGCCACACGCCTCTGGGAGCTGCCAAGCAGGGACATAAAGGACAGCAGCCCTGCCCTGTCGAACCGCAGTCGTTTATTGACTCCTAAACATGCCCTGAGAGCCTATAGGGCAAGGGATGGTTTTCATATGTAGATAATAAATAAATAAATAACCAAAATGAAATGCAACATAGAAGCTCTGTTGAGCTACAGTGGTGGAGGGCTGTTGATGGTCAACTTCCTCCCTGAATGTGTCCATTTGTATCTTGTGGCAATGAATCACATAAGCTAATAATGCATTTGATCAAGCAGCAGCACCTCCTTCCCAGTCATTGGGGGTGATGTTGCAATGGGGTTACGACCAAGTGGTGAAGCACACATTCACCTGGCCATTGGTTGTCTGAATCTACCCAGCAGACATCCTGCCACAGACTTAGCACACCTGAGATATACACACCTGGCATCCAGGGACAGCATCCTGAACCTCCTTGGCTGGTTTGGCCAGGTCTGCTTCTACTGGTGGCAACTCCTCTTCTGGACCAGCTCCCTGCTGGAGGGCCTCGGAAATCAGCTTGCGATGCCTTAGTAGTATTTCTGTGGCAATGCTGTCACTTGAGCCAACTATGGAAACGGGGTAGGGTGGGGTGTCAAATTACCAACTAGAGGGCTACTGCAGAGCCTCAAGCTTCCCAACAGTCATGCCATTTCCCTGCCCCATTATGTGCTCCCCATTGTGAGAAATCTTCAAACTGTCTCTTGGAGCCTGGATAACCCAGATGGGATGGTTTCAAGTCTAGACTAGAGGACATGTAGGAACAGGCCATCCTGAGCAAGCAAGCAGACCAGCCGTATGCAGAAAGAGTCTATGTTGTGGGTGAAGACTCTCCTGCATGTCACAAACACCATCTGAGGTCTCGTTGGAGGAGGTGGGGGGTGGGCACCCTCTGTTCCATGATGTTGAGCGAGAGCTCAGTTGGGGCCATAGCCTGCGAAGCCTTTTCTGAACACTCACCACCACCAAATTGTCACCCCAAGGGTACCTGTGCTGTCAGAACCAACTGCTGTAGCCACCCAACGGTCCAGCAGGAGACCCAGGCCAGGGAAAGGAGCTTTCAGGGCCCCAAGAAACTTTGACAGGGCCTCTGGGCTCAGGATCTTCTCATCCTTGAACAGATTCTCTGCAGCGTCCCTGGGTGAGCTGCCCTCAGAGCAGTCCATGGCAGCCTGCAAGGACAATTACACAGCTAAGCAGGAGATTCTGAGAAACTTAGCAAACGCACATGCAATACTCCCCCCACTTCGATGCAGTTTGCAGTAGCTGAAATTTTGAAACATACACTATTTCAAGTATGTTTCAGAAATCTAACCTGGCATGTTTGGCAGTGACAGGATCTGTGCATTCCAGGAAATATTTCAGTTGGGCACCAATTCTGTGCAAAGGCACCACAGATGCTTAATAGCTATCAAGAGCAATGCAAACTGGGAAAACCTGGCCCTAACTTATCTGTTTAATTCATTTATATACCACCTATTAGAGTACAAACTCTTGCAAGGTATCTTACAAAAGATATATAAATGTAATATACGATAAACATTAAAAAAAAGACAAACTGATTTAAAATAACTGACAGAAGCAGCAGCTAATGCATGAATCCAGTTTAAACCTTGAGATCATATAGTCCCAACTCCCTTCCAATGCAGGAATATGCAGCTGTCCCATACGGGGATTGAAGCTGCAACCTTGGTGTTATCAGCACCATGCTCTAACTAACTGAGCTATCCATCATGAAGTGAACTGGGCAACTCTGCCTACCTCCTTGACATAGAATTAAGTACTAGGCCAAATTTCTTGGCAGAAAGGAGGGAGGCATTAGTGGGAGAGGGAAGGGTGATGTGGGTAAGAAGGGAGTGGCAAAAAGACAGGGGCATGCCCCTGCCTTCCCCTTTTTCCAGTTTACCTGCTTTTCTGCCCCAGAGAGGAAAGCATCGTCCTCTGATGTGTCCAAGAGCCCTTGGATAGGCCTCAGCTGTGTCAAATCCTTTAGAAGTTCTTCCTTACTTTCCTGGGGCACAGCAGCTGTAGGCTTCACCTCTTCTGAGCTTCCTATGAAAAGAGGAAGCCCAGAAAGTCAAAAGGAGAAAGGCCAGTGGAAGCAGGATGATAGCAGGGGGCTATTGTCTTCCTCTTCTGAGAATTATTCACCAAGCAAGAGAACACTGCATACTGTGCACACCAAGCATACATAATGGATATATGTGCCCAACTGATCACTGCACTCTGCAGCAGATTTCATCTGGGAGTGCATTCCATGTTGGCATCTACTGAAGACCTCCTTTCAAAATGCCTTGTAAGTGCAGATTTTTATCCCAGCCTTTATTCATCTGGAAATTGTATTCCTTTTTTCTTTGTTACTGTTGATGCCTTGTTGCTAAATTGCTTTGGGATGTTTCATGGGAAGTGAGTCACAAATGAAACTGGCACAAATGAGTGCAAGGAAGCATTCTGGTGGGAATGTTTATGCTAAAAAACCAAAACGTCTTAATTACCTAATAGGTGCTGCTGGAGGAGTTTCTTGGGAAGAGCTTTGCTTTTCCCACCTGGGCTCCCGCTTAAGATGGCGCATCTCCCTCCTCTTGCAGACAAGGGGGAAAGCATGCATGGACACAGGCAGAAGCTCTTGGCTTTTGGCTTGTAACAGGAGCAGCAGCTCATAGCATCAAGTGATGACTTCCATGTGTGAAACAGCCATCACAGGGAAAGCACAACAAACAAGGCTGTCTCTGCACAGAGTCAAATGCAAACTTTTCAACTGAGGCAGTTCACTAATTGACCTCACAGTTGTAAGACAAGGTACATACATGTATGAATCAGTCCACTGGGTAGAATTACAACAGGCAAAGTTACTCTATATTAGGAGCAGGCAATGTCAAGGTGACACTCTCACCTGTACCTCCAACCAGGTCTTTCTCTTCTGGCAGTTTGGTGCTCTCCCATTCCTCGCAAATGCTCTGGCCACCTGGACACAGAGGGAGGAGAACTTTGGGATCCTGGCAATGAGAACCAGGAAGCTGAGTTTCCTTGTCTGAAGCTTCCTGACATGTGCTCTGTCCTTGCACTCTGGTAGTGTCCACAGAGTCTGCAGAGCCAGAAGAAACCTGCTCAGGATGCAACATCACTTTGACACTGAGTTTTGCAGCACGAGAACTGTCCAAAGTCGCAACACCTTTACTAGATGCATCCCCTGCCTGAACAGAAATGTCCCTCAGCACTTCTTCTTGACTTGGAAAGCTCAGAAGGTCTCCAAGAAGGGTTTTGCAACTGACAGCCACATCAAACATCTGCAGACTGTCTGCCACAGATATTATGTTGGTGAAATTGTGCTTCCCAGGAGGCAGCTTGCCTGTATATATCATTTCTAGCAGGAGAGCAAATTCATCTGGGGCCACCACAGAAGCATCAATGGAGACTGTGTCTGTGCCATCCAGCACAGACCTGAACAACACACTGGCTGCTGCCAGCACAAGCTTGTGCGCTCGGAAATGCATTGTCCCAACCAAGATGCTGCAGTCGCAGAACTGCTGTTCCCTGCAGAGTGTATGGAGCTGTTGAAGTAGTTGCTGGCTGTAGTTTGGAAGATCCATAGCTCCCTGGAAGTCTCTGCTCCCTTCACGTTCTGTATAGTTTTGCTCCCAATCAGCTGTACGCAGATGAGAAGAGCAGCAAATTAGTTGCGTGGACTGCACTTGTTCCCTTCCCCAAACTATCATTGTGATCAAGCCTGTTGCGTTGCCACAAACAAAGGTAAACAGCTTTGGGACACTACTGCTTTCCACCTGTAACACCCAACTAGACTTTGAGTAAGAAAGTATTTCCTCCAAACAGGGTAATACTATTTAGAGACCTCTGCTCTGCTCTCTAGTTCTGTCTGCTGTGTCACACTTGCCTTCCTTCCAATCCTTCCTCAAAACCTACATTTTCTGGCTCAACCTCCTGGTTCCCATTCCTTACTGCAAACCTCAAACATGTAAGGAAGCATAGGAGGGCCATCTTAAGTGGATACAGATTGCTTTTGTTCCCCTGTCCCCAGCCTGCTGCTGCTTCCAATGTATTAAACTTCAGACTGTAAGCTCCTTGGGGCAGGGATCTGCCCTCTTGCACTCTGTAGAGCCTGGTTTTCGGAGGTTCAAAGAGCAGTGCAACGGCATTTGAAAACAACCTTTGCAAGAAGCCCAGTACTGCTCCAGTTTGAAAGCACGTCAGCGCAAGTAGATAAACGGCACCGCTGTGGTGGAAAGGTAAACGCCGTTTCTATGTGCTCTGGTTTCCGTCACGGTGTCCCATTGCACCAGAAGTGGTTTTAGACATGCTGGCCACTTGGCCTGGAAAGCTGACTGTGGACAAACGCCAGCGAGATGAGAGCCACAAACTCACAGCCACCTTTGACTGGACTTAACCATCCAGGGTTTCTTTACCTTTTACTTTTACCTACTGCTTCTTAAATATGGGCCTGTTGGGGACAGGAACTTTCAAACAGCCCAGTGCTGTTCTGTGGACCTTTGGTTTCCCACTCAAGCGAAGCTCCTTGAGGAAGGCAAAGTCCCACAAACGATGCCAGGTTACACCATGCCGGTGCCACCCATGGTTCACCCAAAGAACCCTGGAAGCTCCAGTTTGGAGAACTGCAGGTCTTTTGAGAGGCGAACTACAGCTCCCAGGATTCTTGAAGGGAAGTCATGCAGTGGAAACATGTGATGGGCCTGAGTTTGTGGTGTGTGTCCCCCCCCCCCCCCCTCCAGTCGCTTTCTTGAGCTGTTTCTTATCACAAGCCGCTCTGGGAGCCTTTTTGTAAGGGAGAGGGGGACAATAACGAAAGCTCCAGCCTCGAGGCTTCTTTTCTCCCTCATTCCCTGCCATGTCTCACAGCCTAACAGAGCCCAACTTGGGCCGAGTGCCCTTTCAAGGGAGCAGAGTGCATTCCATGTTGGCAGAGCCCCCCCCCCCCCCCCGAGCAGCACCAGCCTCCCGAGGGGCATGTCCCGGACGAGGCCTCCCACCCGGGCGCGCTCTCTCCCTCGCCCGCTCGAGCCAGGCGGCGGCCTCCCGAAGGGGCCTCAGGCCCACACAGAAGCCAAACGCAGGGGCCTGCCTAGAGCCAGAGCAATCGTCTTCTTCGTGGCCCCCACCCTCCCCGGTCGGGTGAAGGAGAGACGAATTGGGATACGGCGAGGAGGGTCTAAATCGGGCGCCTAGGCCGGCTGCCGTTGCCATGGTTACCTTTATTGGGAGCCGCGCGGCGGCGGACACGGGCGAAGGTGGGCGCGAGGGAGGAGGAACAATAAAGCTTCAACAAGGACGGCGTCCCTCAGCCGCTTCTCCGGCCCCGCCTCCTCCCGGGCACAGAGGCGGAAACAAGAGAAGAGTCGCGCTTCACAGGCGGGTCCTGAGGCGGGACTTCCTCTCTCGCGGTTTGTCTGTCAACGGAGGTCCACCGCCCGCCTCGCGTCAAATGGTTAACTTCTGAAGACCGGATTGGCCGCTGCGGGAGCAACGAGGTCACGTGAACAGCCACGGCCTGCTCTGGAAGAGCGCTCGGGGCTGGGAAGGGAGAGGCCGGTCGGCTACTGTTCTAGATTCCCCCAATGGCATCGTTTGTTAGCACCACCCTCCCGCCTTGAAAGTAAAAAGTGGCAATAGGAGCCAGGACGTTATGCGTCTAAAGACAGGAGTGATCAGTCTACCATTTTTTTCTAAGTCTACGGTTCAGGGGTTATTTGCATGAGCCGAGCGACCGGATGTTCGAGGTTCGCGTCGCTCTAGGCAGCGCCCTGAAATTCTATGAAAAACATACTTTTGGGGCTCTTTGACGTCATCAGACATCGACAGGAAGAAAATTTCCTTCCCGGAAGTAGGTCGGAGGAAGACACAAAGTAGGGGTAGGAATGCAGTCTGGAGAGCATCCCTTTTTCTGGAGCCGGATATGGTGGAGGCCTCCTGTGTTACCCTGGGGATAGGGGACTTAGGGGTGGAGTCTCTTTTAGGGGTGGTTTGCTTGCCCTGGGGATTGGTGTTGGCAGCTTGGGGGTGCGGCCGTTGTAGCTTTACTGATATACAGTGTTACAGGAAAGGGACACTCTGGCATGAACTGACTGGCAGAAGAGACTGGTCCTTCACATTATGTTGACTTGACTTGTGAAACTGCCTGCTACATGATTTGAGCATCGACTCCCGCCTCAAGCAGCTTTAAAGGGAGATGAGCCAAATTTCATGAAGGAGAAGATAAACTGTGGAACCATCTGGAAGAGGGCTGTGGTGCACAGCCCCTGTTTGTGATCTCCCCATTGTGAAAAGCACAATGCTGGTCTAGATGGGCCTCTGGCCTGGTATCGTAGAACTCTGCTTGTTGCATTGTTACATTTATATCCCTCTACTCCATGTTGCTCAGAGAGTATGCAAAGGTTCTCTCCTGCACCCTATAATTTTGTCCTCGCATCAATTTTGTGAGGTAGGGTAATCTGAGAGATTGTGGCTGACCTGAAGTCACCAACTGAGTAGAGGAGGGATTTGAATTTGATCTGCCAAAGTTTTGGGGATTAGTCTGATTAGCCTTGACTACTTTTATAAGTTAGTGACTGGAAGGTGGTTTGGAGAGCTGGATACTGGAGGTTTTTTTTCTGAGGCAGCAGTTGTATTTGAGATGGCATTGTGTATTGTGCCACCTTGATGGGTTTATTGCAGTATCGGCTTCCGTGGTCTACAACCCCTTCATCAAGTGTATCAAGTGTATAAAATGTCCTTCATGAGTATCTAGCTGACAAAACAGATTATAGTCTGCAAAAACTGGTGCCACAATAAATCTTCTAGTCTTTGAGGGTCTGCAATATTCCTTGCTTTAAGAATAGTGGATAGCCAATGAAATTCCCGAGGTGGGTAATAAAAAGAAATAAACAGTAGTGTACATTCACCTCCTTGGTATGCCAGGTTAAAACTACCATCTTAACCAAACTTTTAATGGCAGATTTGTGACCTGCTGGGACTGCTTATTTTTGATGTTATGAAAGAGTGATTATTTCTTCCTGTTTTATGATTGTAGGATGATTTGATTGATTTTAGGCTACATGAGGGTCTAATGAATCTATGTGAGCTGCTTTGCAGAATTTAAAGAGGAAAAGCGGCACACAAATACTTATAATAAATGAGAAAAATCACATTGTTTCTGAATACGGTGTTGTATTTGAAGTTTGTGTATATTTGAGAATCAATTAAAATATAATACAAAGAAAAAGATAAACCCATTCAAATCAAGAATCCACATCTAGAGAGTAGTAAATCTGGTAAATAAAAAAGGCAAATTTTCAGTTGAGCAGGACCCACAAATGAACAAGTCATGTTCTAGAAACTAGCAGCCATCTATATTGTTTTAAATATTAGTGTTATAAAAGGTTGTCATAATGAATGAGGAGACAGCTTGCAGAGAGAATTGTCCAAGTCATAAGAATCATTTATAAGCACCTATTGGGGTGATTTCACAGTTACTGTATCCAGGCTGGATAGTTGCATTCTTTTTTTATTTCAGCTTACGGTAGCCGAAAGCAATCTTGATACTAGCACAGGTAGGCTATTATGTGCTATTTGTTTCCAGAATTTTTACATATCTGAAGAAATCTCTCTTTCAAAATATCACTATGCTGAGAGAAATTTCCCTCAGTCTGTTCTTGCTGTGTGTGAACTCTTGAAGGTTGTTGCCAGATATACACCAAATGAGTGTGAGGCGTATAATATGACTTGGGCAAGATAAGGCACATATAGACATAGGAGTAAAGTATTGAAATAGGATTGGGCAGTTTTGGGGGATATAGTGTTGCAGAGAGGAGAGGCTAGGTTATTTCTAACCCTTTGTGCTTTCTGACTAAAGAACCCCAAACTATTTTATTTTTCTCTTTCTAGGCATATATACCAGAGTTAGATTATCGCAATGGATGCTGCCGGGCGCCCTTCGACGGGACAGGTGATCCTCCTGGCGACCAGTTCAGCTGTCACCGCAATTCTGTATGCCATTTACAGGCAAAAGTCAAAAATAGTTCACAGCCTGAAGGTCAGTTGTTGCTTAGAACAGGGCCACGGATAACCATTATTTTTAATTTTATGTATTCAGTGTTTTTTCAATGCCTGTTCTGCTTCTCAACTGAAAAGTATCTGGAGCAGCTGCAACAGCCTTTAAATGTTGAATTTATAAAAGGTAAAGCCTGTTATGAACATCATAGACTAAAAGTATATTGGATCCAAAAACTACAAATGCCAAGGGAGGAAATCCCAAATGCCAAGGGAGGAAATCCCAAAAGGCGAGAAAGGAGTGGGGGTGGGGGTTTACACAATTATTGTGTTATGGGTTGTAGTCAATTAATTCCTACACAAAGTAGACCCATGCAAAGATGTTGAGTGAAGGACAGGCTCTTACCAATGTTTAATTCCCTCCTCAACCCAGGGAGCGAAAAAAGTCACCCTAGACCAGGATTTGAAGACTATCCTTATGGAAGCTCCTGGAAAGTGTGTCCCTTATGCAGTAATAGAAGGTAGGGTTTGTGAGTCTTGTGGGTTGCTGGTAATGGGGGTGGGAAGCATGTATGAGTATTTGCCATTAGGTGTCAAGTTTGCTCCATCTGTCATGGAGGATTATGATATAATGTGCACACTAAAATGCAACTCCCATCAGCCTCAACCAGCGATCATGGCTGTCCCTGCACTGCATAGTCCTTAGACCTGCGGGCAATTTAATGGGTTCCTATTGCTCTTGCTGTTCTGTTACACTGTGGTGAGTCTTCGGGTGTGCAATTAAGCTCTTTTCAGCTGTTCTTTTCACCCTCCGCCATCCAATAGGTGTAGTGCGGTCTATTAAGGAAACCCTCAACAGTCAGTTTGTGGAAAACTGCAAGGGAGTGGTTCAGAGGCTAACACTGCAGGAGCACAAGATAGTGTGGAACCGAACCACGCACCTCTGGTAGGTACATTTCACTCCCAGACTTGAAAATGGAGCAAGAGGGTTGTTGCTTCCACTGATGTATTGGTGTGAGGCAAGAGCCTTTATTGGAGTATTTGGCTCAATCAGTAGGGTAGGCCAGGTGCCATTCAGATTATTATAATCCACCTTTCAATTTCTATCAGGGTGGAGTCTGCATGCAGACCTTTATACTCCTCTGGCTCCCAGGGCTCTCCCCAGGCTATATCCCCTCACCGGGCTTGCTCTGTCCCCCCATGAGTGCTTTTGCCTGGCTGGAATGTGTTCCTGTGAGAATGCCTCTAGCTTGCCAAGGTGGAGAGTTGTGTATAAAAAAAATCTGGCTTCTGTCCCTGAAAAGTAGCCCCCATGCTAAAAAAAAGATCCTCCAGGTTTTTTCAAAGTCTGCATCTAGCACCTAGGAAGTTTAATCAAAGTGTGTTGTGGCACCTTAAAGACTAATGCATTTGTTACGGTATAAGGTTTTGTGGACCAAAGTCCATTTCAGTATAGCGTAAAGGATCATTCTCAGTGGGCAGATATGGGATGGGGAGAGAGAGATGTAAAGAGTGAGGCGAAGTGTCAATGAAAAGCAAACAGAAGATGAAAACCAAACAGTTTGTGACAATTGCATTGCAGTTGGAAACAGGGGCAGGGGACCGTTTGGACCAGTGGTGGGCAGAGCCAGAGGCAAAGGTGGCAATAAAAAAAATCAAGTTTTACTTTGTATAGCAGGCTAGATTTTACGCACACTCTGTCCTCCATTGAGAGAAGGAAGAAACATTATCAGAGTTCAAGAATGCATTCCAACCAGGCAAGAATGCTGAGGGGAGGGCGCAACTTTGGAAGATGTATGGCTTGATGAGAGGCCATAGACCTACCCTGTCCCTGATCTGAATAGTCATGATACGGAAGGGGAGGGAAGAGAAGCGCAAGCAAATCCCGGCAAACTCAATCAAATTCTTCATTAAGTTTCTGTAGACCGAAATGTTAGGACCCGTGTCCGGGCAAACCTTTATGTGTGCAGCAGGTGGGCCCAGCTAAGTGGGCAACCCGTTCTGTGTTTCTGCTGCTGCTGCTTTAAACCTTTTTGCTGGGTCCTCGTTCCCCAGGAGCGACTACGAGAAGATCATTCACCAGAGGACCAACACGACAGCCTTTGATATGGTGCCCCAGGAGGGAGGAGCCGATGTCGCCGTGAGGGTGTTGAAACCCCTGGACGCTGCCGAGCTCAGCTTGGAGACAGTGTACGAGAAGTTCCACCCGTCCGTCCAGTCCTTCACGGACGTGATTGGCCACTACATCAGCGGGGAGCGCCCCAAAGGCATCAAGGAGACCGAAGAGATGCTGAAGGTGGGGGCGGCGCTTACCGGGGTGGGCGAGCTGGTCCTGGACAACAACACCATCAGGCTGCAGCCCCCCAAGCAGGGGATGCGCTACTACCTAAGCAGCCTAGATTTTGAGGCCTTGCTCCAGAAGGAAGAATCGAGCGTCCGTCTCTGGAAGGTCCTGACTCTACTTTTTGGTTTTGCCACGTGCGCCGTGCTCTTCTTTGTCCTCCACAAGCAGTACCGCCATCACCGGGAGAAGCAGCGCTTGCGTCAGGTGCAGGAAATGATTGCAGCGGGCGGGGACACGCTGAACGCATGCGTCGTCTGCTTGAGCAATGCCCGCTCCTGTGTGTTCCTCGAGTGCGGGCACGTCTGCTCGTGCGGCAAGTGCTACCAGGCGCTGCCGCAGCCTCCCCGTTGCCCCATTTGTAGGCAAGAGATCGCAAGAGTCGTGCCTTTGTACAACAGCTGAATTGGCGGCGCCGTCTCTTTTGGCGACCTCCCCGTCGGTCTTTCTCGTTGAGGAACGTTCTTCCGGCTTTCGCTGCAGCATTAGAGGCGTGCGGGTTTGGTGGTTGTGACCCTTTGCACAGACAGTTGGAGAACCAAGCCATGTTGCATAGAGCTGCAAACAAAGATTCAGAGCTTTTAACGATTGCTGTGATTTGGGAAGTAGACTATTCGACACTTCTTGGGTGGATTTTCTTTGCCAAAATGAAGGTTCTCAACTGACAATTCACATGTAAACCATGGAAAATTCGGTTTTCTCCAACCTGTTGCCCCGCAGATATTTTTGACTACAGCTACCATCAACCCTGGGGTTGTAGCCTAAACCACCTGGAGGGCACCAGGTTGGATAAGCTGCTTGAACTAATCCTTGTGTTTTCTTTCTCCTGTGTGAGAATTAACAGGATCATGTTTCTAGACTGGTATGCTTTTTTTGAGTGTTTTTCACCAGTGCTCTCTCTGTGTGTGTACTTCCTCTGAAACATTTACCAATCCCAATTCTCTCCTGAGAAGCTCCAAATTCAGTGCTCAGAATAAATTAAGTTTGCACTGCTTTGGTTTTAATTTTGCTTTCAGTATTTCAGAGCTCAAATCTTTTGATTTTTTTTTTTTAGTAAGGAGGTGATTAGAGAGTAGAGGGAAGACTCTTGAGCTATGGCAAGGGGGCAGGCAGGGCAGCAGCCCTAGGGGGGGAAATGGAAGGCTGCACTGGCCAGTGAAGTACAACCTCTCCCCCACCTGGCACAGCTCTCTGGTAGTTGCTGACTGTTCATTAAACAGAATCAGGAAACTTCAGAGGGTGAATGATGATGAAAAGGGCAACCAAAGTGATCAAGAGGATGGAGCAACTCCCCTATGAGGAATGGTTGCAGCATGGCAATTAAAGGATTTAAAGTGGTTTGATTGTAATTATCCCTTCCTATAATTTTGAAGGAAAACATAAAGTGCTTTGCATGTCAGCACTTCACAATTTCCTTAATTTGGTGCAGGTGTTCATTTTAAGTATAAACAGGACTCCGTTTTCGTAGCTGATTGTATGCAGCAATGCCCTCTTTATGCACCAACGTGGTCTAAACGTGCATATTGTCCTCTAGATCCAAGTTTTGTGCACCTGTATTCATGCAAACACAAACCTATACATATTCACACAGAGAACGGGTATTATAAACTGTTCAGTTATAGCAAAGGCTCTTGTTTCCAAAAAGGACAGGACGGTGTTTGGGTGACAGGGACTGATCTCTCCACCACATTTAATTGTTCTCTGAAATGTGGAGGGGAGGGAAAATGGAAAAAAGATTAATTATGTCTGCAAGCCCCTTCCCAATACCGACCCACTTCAATGGATGGAAGGGAGAGGTCTCCTTCATTTACAGTACCAATAAGCAGTGTGCGTATCCAATGTAAACGAGATGCTACAGCTCTGTATATAAAAGGCTAGACTGTTGGGCTACAGGTTCGCAGAGGAGGAGGCGGCTGATGGGTTTGAACTTCCCTTCTATCGGTTCCAAAGGTGGAGAGCTTCGAAGCTCTTCTTGCACACGGGTTTCCCAGCCCAGAAACAGCTTTCAAGCTCTCAGACTTGCTTACCTGCTCTTAGGGGCTCTGGCGGGAACTTGGGCAACCTTGCGAAAGCTTGCGGGAGCCTCCAAGAGTTGGGTAAGCAAATCTGAGCTTAGAAGCTTTCCGCTTGGGGGGCAAGGCCTGCTCAGAGCCCAGTTCTGGAAAGGGTAAGGATGTTCGCGACAGTTCCGTGGCGGGGGTTTGAGTATGCGCGTACCTGCATATATGTGACATCCTCAGAATGTGACTCTCTTGCAAGGCACAATCACACTGTCCTCGCTGCTTTGGCACTTGCCTAAGAACGTGAGCTGAGCTGTACCGGATCAGGCCAGTGGCCCACCTAGTGCAGCATCCTGTCCTCCCAGCAGCCTACCAGATGCCTGTAGGAAACAGCAAGCGGGACCCGAGAATGAGAACTTTCTCTTGCCCTGCCCCACCCTCCACGGTTTCTAGCAACTCTTCCCACACAGCCTTGCAATGATATTTTGACCCTTTTCTTTGCCCAGGGTATGATTGCCCGACCTCAAGGCAAGAGAACAGGGAAGGTGCCTTTACATCTCTGTGCGAGTCCATGCGCAGAGCTGGCTTCTTTCCAAGCGAGTGCATACCCAGAACAATGACTCACACGGAAATGTGGGCTGCTACTGGGGGTGGCTGGCTCTATTGGGGCTGAAACAGAACTGACGACGAACGCAGCGTTAGTAACTCTGTGTGATTGGTTAAAGGACCTTCCTGTGGTCCAGATCTTCCCACTCTGCTACTGCTATTTACTTAAAAATGTACCATGCAGTTGCATGATTCCTTGTTTTGAATCCTGTTATCAGAATCCCGTGAAGCAGGTTAGGCTGAGTGACTGTCTGTGCACTTCATGCCTGAGTTAGGTCACCCACATCCTATTTCAGCATTCTTAATGCTCTACAGCAGGGATGTGGGTGGCGCTGTGGGTTAAACCACAGAACCTAGGGCTCGCCGTTCAGAAGGTCAGTGGTTCAAATCCCTGCGATGGGGTGAGCTCCCGTTGCTCGGTCCCGGCTCCTGCCAACCTAGCAGTTCAAAAGCACGTCACAGTGCAAGTAGATAAATAGGTACCACTCCGGCGGGAAGGTAAACGGCATTTCCGAGCGCTGCTCTGGTTCGCCAGAAGCGGCTTAGTCATGCTGGCCACATGACCCGGAAGCTGTACACCAGCTCCCTTGGCCAATAAAGCGAGATGAGCGCTGCAACCCCAGCCGGTCACGACTGGACCTAATGGTCAGGGGTCCCTTTACCTTTACCTTAATGCTCTACAGCACGCTGGCTCTCGGTGTGACAATTTGACAGGCATAACAGTGGGAAGCAGGAATCCAGTTTGCTCTCTGGAGAAGACCAGTGCAATCACCTGAAATAGCTACTTCATTTCCTTATTTATTGCATTTGCATCCTGCGTTTTCCTCCAAGAAGCTTGAGGTAGCATACATGAGTCTTCCTCCTCCTCCATCTCCACAGCAACCCTGTGAGGTAGGTTAGGCCGAGAGGCTGTGACTGGCCCAGGGTTTAGTGAGCTTCATGGCCAAGTGGGGATTTGAACCTTGGTCTCCCAGGTCCAGGTCTGGCACTCTAACCACTACACCACATCCGATTTCTGCTGTGCTGCCGTGCCTTCACCAGTTGTAGAGCTTAAAACAATCTACATGAATTCTGAGCCCTGTATTGTTTGGGAACCTATGCCTTGTGGTTTCTGGGATGCTGTGTTGGGACTCTAGGTGGCGATGCATCACCGTGATGGTTGCACTCAGGTGGCCAAGCTCCGCAACCTTCCGCTGCAAGCCCACAACTCCATCTGCTGGCAGGCTTTCCTTCGCCAAGCGAAGATGCAGAGGTGTGATGGTAAACAGGGACAGCAAAGCAGAGAGAGCTGCCACTCTGGTCTATTTCTGTTTCTGCCGCTCCCTTTCACTCCTACAGCGATGATACTATTGGACCTATGAATCTGTTTTCCAAGTAAGAGGGTGTCTTCGGCAGCCACCTGTTTCAGTCCCAGAATGAAGCAACAACACGAAAAATATTTCGACAATGTTAATAAGCACAATATCCCATGCAAATGGTCCATATGTGTGTGTGCGTGTGTCATTTTCACACGTCCATCTTTGCTGGATTTGGAGATTGGTGTGAGGGAAGGCAAGATGGGTGAGAATCCATCTTGCACGTGCTGCAGTCTGCACATGCCCAGGGACAGTCTTTTCTTCATGACATTGCAAGGCATTAGAGGGAGGACGGTGGCTCAGTTGCAGAGCACCAGCATTGCATGCAGAAGGTTCCAGGTTCAATCCTTGACATTTTTGGGTGGGTTTGGGAATGTCCCCTGCCTAAAATCGTGCAAAGCTACAGCCAGTCAATGTGGACAATAGTGAGCTAGAGGGATCAGTGTTCTGACTTCGTCTGTGCACAGTTTGCTCCTACAAGGTAAGATGGCCACCAGTTTTAAAAGGGATAAGACAAATTCATGGCGGTGGCGGGGAGTTTTTAGCATGCACCAAAAACAGTGCTGCAAAGACATCTGTCTAATACCAATGGGCAGGGAGTTTCAAAGTGTAGGTGCTGCCACAACGAAGGATTCCTTACAAGTGTGAAATCAAAGTGATACGGCACTTGTAAAAGGGCTGATTCTGCAGATCATTTAGGCGAATGTATACTGATGGAATTTGGAGTCTTATCAACATTTGGAGGATTACTGGTTGGTTCCCTCTGACGTACCTCTTCACTATCACTTCTGCATGAGATCATTTAAGGCCAAGATGGGGGAACTTGTGACTTTCCACTTTGCACTTACTTTGAACCATTTTTCCATTCAGTTTGCAGAAAGCCTTTTGAAGTTCCTTGCAATCCTGTGTGTGTGTTTATGGTGGCTTTTCGGTGTGTGTTTTTTTACTGTCCTGAACAATTTGGTGCCACCATTCAAAGGAAGTAAATTAGTTCTGAATCTGCGGAACTGCCACCAAGAAGGCAGGCCTTTTCTGTGTGCATTTTGCCCCATTCAAAAGGCCAGTGCACACCCTTCCTTCCTGCCCTAACCAAAAAACCTCTCTGCAGGCACTTTGTGGAAGGCAAACACAGTTGCCCCAATAATCTCTTATTTGGAGTCTTGATGCTTCATGTACCTGTTGTGAAAAGTGGGATCCATCAAGCCAATAGCCTCACACTTAAAAATGGCACAAGCTTCTCTGGAATGAGAGAGGCAGAGCCTTTTCAGTCTCGATGGTGTTGCTTGCTCTTATTTATATATGTGTGTATATATAATATTAAAGTGCTAGATGAACCCAGGCCAATCCATCTGCTAGCTTAGGTGACAAGATGGAAAATATTTGTTTTACTCTCTTCCAAGTGAAGTTTGGGGGTGCGTGTGAGGTCTTTGTGTGTGTGGCGGTGAGGAGGCAGCTAAATGCACACAGTGCTTCAAGGCATGATAGAGCATCAAATTAAATTAAGAAGTAAGCAGGCGGCTCTTCTTGCACCTCCTGCCCACCCACGCTGGTTGATTTTTGAGTAAGGGCAGCAAATCCCTCTTAATGTTTGCACCTGAAACTTGCCGGTCAAGAAACCAACCTCATGGTTCTCTATTCCGCCCTCCCACCGACTTCCCACTCATAGGTAGGGCTGGCAAATCCAACAGTCTTGGTTTCTTACCCCCCCCCCCCAAAGTGGCAAGTGATCTGGAGACTGTGACCTGCAGCTGAGGCAGAGAGAGAACAGAGCTGTGTTTGGTAAACTGAAGGCTGCTCCCTGGCATTTCCAGGTAGGGCTGGGAAAACATCCTTGCCTGTGCAGAACCATTGCTTGTCAGTGTGGATGAGGGGTGGGGAAATCATCTATGTACAGTTTCTTATTCCCCTGCTCTTATTCTCCCATCCCGGCCAACAATTAGGCTTGGGAAAAGTCTTTTCACTCTTTTTCAAGCATAAGGGGAAGGCATGTGATCTTTGGAGAGTCCGACTGGGGAGGCAAGAGTTAATCATCCCTCCCCCAGCTGCAACCCCCAGGAAACTCACAACAACCCTGCAACAGTTAGGCTTGGAGGGAGTTACTCCCCAGGTCCCAATCATAATCCCTCCAAATCCTGCTCCCTCAATGCAGTTGAAAACCTCTTCTGTTGTAGCATTCTAATTTTCAAATCTAATTTCAGTAAGGGATAGGAGAATGGGGTCCTGTGGGCGCCATCTAGTTGCATGTAAGACCAGAAGTGCATATTGACAGCCCATGTTTTAAGCTGCCTTGATGTCCCTTTTGTTGCTTTTACCACAAGAGACTGCTTCTTGTGAGTGAGCATCTTTTCATGAGCACTAGTGACGTGCCCAGCTCAGGGATATTTTTTTTAAAATGGAGTCACCCTGAAAAAGCATACAGTCATACCTCGGGTTACAGACGCTTCAGGTTGCGCATTTTCGGGTTGTGCACTGCGCCAAACCTGGAAGTACCAGAACGGGCTACTTCTGGGTTTCGGTGCTTGCGCATGTGCAGAAATACTAGATCGCCTCACGCGCGTGCGCAGACACAGCACTATGAGTTGTGAATGCTGCGAGTTGCGAACGTGCCTTCCTCAGGGATCACGTTCACAACCCGAGAGTCCACTGTACATCTTTCTCCAACTCCGAGATCATCTTTCCATTTAGACTTCATAAAAGTGTTCCTTTTCTAGCATTTTCTAATCTACATCAAGCTGCTTTTGGAAGCTGGGTTCCTTGAAACACATTTCTGCGTGTGCGAGACCTGAAACGGGGAAACTGGGACAGTCATTTTTATTCCTTACAGGACCCTCAGCGGGAGACGCTGAGGGGAGCTGGCAGCCAGAATTTTCTCCTGAAACGCTTGAGAAAAACTGAGTCAGATTTCCCAGGCTGGGCCCTGTGGGAAGCAGGGGTAGGATAGCTCCTGGGGAAAATACCTTTAAGATGCTCTTGAATTACATTTCACCCAGTTGTCCTACTTTCCAAAGTACCCTACTTTATAGAAGACAGTCCTCTATCTCAGGGGATCTCAAGAGGGAACAGCCCTTTATTTGGAGATATCTTCTGGGACTTCCCAATCCAAATCTGGTTTAAAGATATGGAGGATATGCAGGAGAGGCCTCGAAAATGTCCATGAACATCTAGATGGCAGATTGTGGCAGGCACACAGGCCACGGTCTTCCCCACCAGGATGAGATTTGATTTCTATTAAAATGAGAAGAGCATAAAAGAGCCTGCTGGATGAGGCCAAAGGCCCTTCTAGTCCAGAGTCCCTGTTCTCAGAGTGGCCAACCAGACGCTTGTGGGAAATGCAACACACATGCAAGAGCACTTTCCCCTCCTGTGGCTTCCAGCAACTAGTGTACAGAAGCATTTATTGCCTCTGGCGGTGGAGACAGAGCAATAGCCATCATGGCTTGTAGCCCGATCCACCAGGGCCGGATTTAGGTTTGATGAGGCCCTAAGCTGCTGAAGGTAATAGGGCCCTTTATGTCCAGCTGTCCTTTATCAACAACAAATCATCGCTATTTTTTGTGTTGAATATGTTATATGGTAATTTATGGACCGAATAGGTATCTAAAGCCATTTGCACATGTTGCCATGCAACCAGTCCATGCAGAATGTAGGCACCCTACATATAGAAATGAGCAAACCATCGATATTTTAGGGAGCAGGCTAGCAGGCGGGGCCCATTACTTACATCATAGGAGCCTACACAACACAAAACACTGTTGCCGTATGTAGGTTTTATTTTATTTGTTTTTTATCTTATATTTTGGAAATGTACATCCAGGTTTTTTCCTTTGAATTTTTTTGGGAGAGAGTGGGGCCCTAAGCTATAGCTTGTTTAGCTTATACGTAAATCCAGCACTGCTAACCACCCATGGATTTGTGCAATCCTCTTTTTAAAGCCATCTGATTGGTTGGCCATCACTGCCTCTTGGGGGCAGGAGTTCCATAGTTTGTGCTGTGTGAAGAAGGACTTTATTTTACCTGTCTTGAATCTTACAACATTCAGCTACACTGGCTGTTCGTGAGTTCCAGTGTTATGGGGGGGAAATAAGTCTCTCTCCACTCTCTCCATGCCATACATTATTCTATAAACGTCACCTCTTATTTGCTTTTTCCTTTGCTTTTTTTCCCCAGTTGCTGCAGCATTTTTTCATAGCGGAGTCTATTCATCCCCTTGATCATTTTGATTGCACTTTTCTGAACTTTTCCCAACCATACACAGTATTCCAAATGCGGCCGCACCAAAGATTTGTATAATGGCATTGTGATATTGGCAGTTTTATTCTCAATTTCCTGCCTAATGATGGAATCTTTCCCTAGCATGGAGTCTGATAATTATCATTCCTATGCATCCTACACACCCTCTATTTTGAAGGCATGTCCCTTTTATTTATTTATTTTATTCATTTCATAAAAGCGATACACCCCTTGATTGTTTATAAAGAGAATAAAGCAATAACATTATTGGTAAAAACTAAAAACAACAACAAAGAACACCTATTTAGAACATTTTTACAAAATTAAAATCAGCAATAAACTAAAAAAAAAAGCTTGCAATGTTCTACGTATCTGGGTAGGCTTGTCTACACACAAATATGTTTAGCAGGTGCTGAAAAATGTACAGTGAAGGCGCTTGTCTGATGTCAATAGGCAGGGAGTTCCCAAGTGTAGGTGCTGCCACAAAGTTCACTTTAAACAGCAAGAACCTTACGAAGGGAGGTCTATGCTGGTCTAGTTCAGCCGGTAGAGCATGAGACTCTTAATCTCAGGGTCATGGGTTTCTAAGATGCCCACCCACACCTGGACAGCAGGCTAAACGGGCACACAGCTCACCTGGCCACTGTGGGGAGACGGGTTGTATGTCTATTTAATTTGTGGCCCTAGTTTCTAAATTTGAACCGACACAGACTGTTTAAATGCAGATTGTATCATGAACGATGGGAGTGGAAGTTCCAACAAAAACTAGAGGGCATCATGTTGGCTACCTGTGTTGTAGCCTTTTCTTCTAGGCCTGGGAAATTGTTCTGCATCTTTTCCAACGACATCATTTATTGAGATGGGGTTGGGTGGGAAAACACAAATCTGCGGGTGGTTTTCCTCCCCAGCCCATTTCCCAATAACCTCTCGCATGAAGTTCTTGCGTTAATGTTCTTTTAAATCACGTGAATCTGTTGTGGTGATGGGTAGATGCAACTTGCGAATTTTAGCGTTGGCCAAAGGTGCCAGACTTTGCAAGCTGATGTCTTTGCGGTGCCTGTGCAAAAATGAAAGGGCTGCAGAGGTGATAGCAGCCTGTAAATATGAGGTGTGCTGCTGCCAGTGTGCATTTAAAATACTTATCGACAGTCCTGCAGTTGGGTCAGGGATCAGAGCCTGTACAGTGGTACCTCAGGTTAAGTACTTAATTCATTCTGGAGGTCTGTTCTTAACCTGAAACTGTTCTTAACCTGAAGCACCACTTTAGCTAATGGGGCCTCCTGCTGCCACTGCGCAGCTGGAGCCTGATTTCTGTTCTTATCCTGAAGCAAAGTTCTTAACCTGAAGCACTATTTCGGGGTTAGCGGAGTGTGCAACCTGAAGCGTATGTAACCTGAAGCGTATGTAACCCGAGGTACCACTGTAGTTACATTTCCAGGGGAAAGGAATATCTGCAGGTTTGAAGGGATGTGTCAAACCTCTCCATTCTTAAGGAAATCAGCCCTGAGTGCTCACTGGAAGGACAGATCCTGAAGCTGAGGCTCCAATATTTTGGCCACCTCATGAGAAGAGAAGACTCCCTGGAAAAGACCCTGATGTTGGGAAAGATGGAGGGCACAAGGAGAAGAGGACAACAGAGGACGAGATGGTTGGACCGTGTTCTCAAAGCTACCAGCATGAGTTTGACCAAACTGTGGGAGGCAGTGGAAGACAGGGGTGCCTGGCGTGCTCTGGTCCATGGGGTCACGAAGAGTTGGACACGACTAAACAACAACAACAACAAGGTGGGGAAGCTTCCCTTCCCTTTGTAGGGATCTGTGCCATGGAAATGAAAGCTGGTTCACCTAGCCTTCATTTGCTTGCTCCTTTTCCCAGATCTTGGCTGTACTTTGGCCCATTGGCAGCGGGAAATTGTTATGCCTTTGGAAAATAGCCAACAGAGAATAGCTCTTTCCATTTGCCCAGAGTGAACTCAATGCCCCCGAGGTGGTCAAAGGCATATCAACCATTGCTTTATACAGCTTTAAACCTGCACTTTGAATTGTTTGTGGAAGAGAAGGAAGGAGGAAGCACATTCAGGCAAGTATCTGACCCAGGGGTGGCTTGCCTTGTGTGTGAGTGTGTGTGCATATCAGTGGTGGGTGGGGTCGAAAGGGTGTGTGGCTGCCACTCCCCCCCACAACAAAACATCAAGCAGCGCTCTCTTCTCAGTTGATATGTGCAGATCAGCTGATGGGGGTGGCTATATTTTCCTCTCTACTGGTCAAATGATTGACTTGATAACCAGGAAGGGAGCCAATTTTTATCTGGGCTCTTTCTCCTTGCACCTCAGTGCCTTTTTGTGTTCTCCAATTATGTCTCTGTAGGGCAGTTCGTGTGGTCAAAAAGGTTCGTGTGGTCAAAAAGGTTACCAAAAGGTTGGTAGTTTGAGCCCACATAGCGAACATTTCTGTTTAATTCTTCTACTTGTTACAATGAATAGTAATAACATACCCTCTAGCATTTCTCTGATTAAGATAGGGACATTCTAAAGGTAAAGGGACCCCTGACCATTAGGTCCAGTCGTGACCGATTCTGGGGTTGCGGCGCTCATCTCGCTTTATTGGCCGAGGGAGCCGGCATACAGCTTCCGGGTCATGTGGCCAGCATGACTAAGCTGCTTCTGGCGAACCAGAGCAGCGCACGGAAACGCCATTTACCTTCCCGGCGGAGCGGTACCTATTTATCTACTTGCACTTTGACATGCTTTCGAACTGCTAGGTTGGCAGGAGCAGGGACCGAGCAATGGGAGCTCACCCCATCGCAGGGATTCAAACCGCCGACCTTCTGATCGGCCCTAGGCTCTGTGGTTTAACCCACAGCGCCACCCGCGTCCCTCAGGGACATTCTATTCCATAATAATAATGTTACTATTTATATAACTCTGTCAGGGTTCCCCCAGCCACTCTCAGAGACGTCACACACATATAAAAACATAATAAAACATTAAACATTAAAAAAACCAACCCTTCCCTATACAGGACGGCCTTCAAATGGCTTGGGGGTTGGATAACTCCATAGCCTCCAGCATTTCTCTGATGGAAATATTGTAGGGACATCCTAAGGGAAAGTGGGACATTACTGGATCACATCAGAAACTGGGACAGCTTCTGTAAATCCAGGACTGTCCCTGGAAAATAGGGACACTTGGAGGGTCTGTAATAATAATCCTTTTATTATTTATACCCCACCCACCTGACTGGGTTTCTTCAGCGACTCTGGGCGGCTTCCAGCGCATATAAAAACATAATAAAGCATCAAACATTAAAAACTTCCCTGTTCAGGGCTGCCTTCAGATGTCTTCTAAAAGTTGTGTAGTTCTTTATCGCCTTGACATGTGATGGGAGGGCGTTCCACAGGGAGGTTGTCACTGCCGAGGAGGCTTTCTGCCTGGTTCCCTGCAACTGCAGTGAAGGAAGCACCAGAAGTCCCTCGGAGCTGGGCCCAGTGAACAATGAGGTTGGAGATGCTCCATCAGGAATTGGGGGTTGCTTAGGCAGGCAACCCCCAATTTGCGGGGGGTTGTATTCTGGTTGTTATAAGAATTTTAAGGTCATATATTTTTTTAAAAAATGTTCATAACTGTATATATAAACCACATGTTTGAAACCCCACACATTAGGTCCTGAACAAATTGACCTCAAATATTTCTCTGCAAGGTCAAAGTGGGAAACCTCCCCATTGTCTCTTTCCTCACAAATCCTGTCTTAAGGGCACATTCAAGATATGAACAGGGTGTGAGCCTGTGTCTTAGATTCAGGAATTAAGTAGTTATAATAACAAAAGAGTGGCCAAAACCCAGATAATGCAATCAGGTACGATAACTTGCCAGACAGGAGATAAACAATGCACTCAGATTTCTGTTGTAGACCGGCTTTTCTGTGATGTAAGTATGATATATCTGGGGGGTGGTCTTGGGCTACACCCCTTCTGTGATGTATGTATGATGTTTCTGGGGGTGGTCTTGGACTCCAGGGCGGGCAATTTAAAATGTCTATATAAGGGCGGGCACACCTTTGTTCTGGGTCTTCATCCTCTCTCCTGCATGTGAGGGGAGCACCCTGTTGCTACAGTTAATAAAGATCAGACTTACTAGCTGCTTTGCTTCTCAATATTCTATGCTTGGTCTCTGTTATTTTCCTCCTACCAATAGAGAACCTACATAAGGACTCTGTACGGGCTTTTAGGTACCCCATAAGGGAAAAGGAGCAGGTTTTTTTACTTATATCATGGGTCATCGTGCACATCAGTGGACCATGCATAAGCCCACCCTGCTCCATTATGCCCCACCCCCTTTTCCAGCCACTTCTGAGTCACTGTGATGCATGTGTGCATGATCGCACGCCAATGGGACCCGTGTAAATTGGTCATTGCCTGTCCATCATTTGGGGAGCCTGTGGTAGTGTAGTGTTTAACTTATGGTTACCAGATTTTTTTCATTGAATCTGGGGACACTTTGGGGGTTTGTTTTTTTGAAGCTGAGTAGCAACAGGGAGTCAGTAGTGGGGATGGTGAGACGAAAGACCCTGGGCCCAAGCACACATGCATATTGTATAAAGGTGCAAAGCCCTTCTTTCGCACCCTGTGAAACATAAATGCACAGAGTTTTTAAAAAACTGGGCAACGGCCACCCGCCCGCAACTCGCGAGCCTTCCCCTATCAGTCAAAACAAAGGGGGAAGGGGACAGGAGATCTGTACCGCCGGACGTCCCCGGTTCCCCTTCGGCAGTGGTGGCGGTAGCGGCAGTCAACAGCCCGGAGACAGCCTGGTAGCGCAGTTGGTTCTGGCTGGCTTCAGGAGCTGCTCACTGCCGTGGCGCCTGCCATTTTTCCTCGCCAGAAGTTCCAGCAAGGAAAAATGGTGGGCGCCACAGCAGCGGGCAGCGGGCAGCTCCTGAAGCCAGCCAGAGCCACCTGCACTACCAGGCTGGCTCTGGACTGCTGAGGTTGCCACTGCCACGTTTCCCGGGGACAGATTTGCAAATCTGGGGACTGTCCCTGGGAACCCTAGTTTAACTAGGACCTAAGAGACCATGGTTTAAATTTGCCTTTCAGAGTAACTTGCCTCACAGGGTTGTTGTGGAGGTCAATTGAGGGGGGCAGGGAGAACCACAAAGGCTACCTTGTGCTCCTTGGAGTGAGGGCAGGAGAAAAAAATTGCTTGAGGGATCAGGAGGTCTTTCCCTGCATCTGAATAAGGTGACATCTCTCACACATGGAGGCAGGGCAGGGCAACCCAGGCTGGGCCAAGAACAGAACTCCTGGCTTCCTTTATCTTCTGGCTGTAGGAAACTGACAACTGAAACTGATGTCTCAGGTAGACATGGGGTTGCATCACCTTGCTGTAACACAGTTAGCGATGCCTTTCGGTCACCTAGGAGGATTCCATCCTGAGACTGGATCTCTCAAGTTACACAGCCAACCCGGAGCCAAAGAAGAAACTGTATGGGGCTGTTTCAGTTCACTGCAGCAAGTAACAATGGATCAATGCATCAATTTTTGTCTCCCCCACCTCTCTTTCAAATCTTAAATTCATTTCCATAACCATTTCCAGATACCTCATGAAAACTCCTTGGCAAATTTATCTTAATATGCAACTTTTTGTATGTAGTGTTGACCAATATAGAACCATAGAATTGTACAGTTGGAAGGGATCCTAAGAGTAATCTAGTCCAACACCCTGCAATGCAGGAATCTCAACCAAAGTGCTAACATGATTCATTTCTGTAGGTTCTTTTCATTAAGAACATGCACACCATGAAGATGGTCTGGAGGCTGCAGCAAATGCAGAGCATGGCTGGCATGTGGGGTAGCCCAGTGGGATCATGCATCTTGATAGCACCTACCTGGCTGCCAGAGAGCTACCAGGCCAAATCCAGGCCAAATCCAAGGAGTTAAAACTAGCATAGGTAAAGGTAAAGGGACCCCTGACCATTAGGTCCAGTTGTGGCTGACTCTGGGGTTGCGGAGCTCAACTCGCTTTATTGGCTGAGGGAGCCGGCGTACAGCTTCCGGGTCATGTGGCCAGCATGACTAAGCCGCTTCTGGCGAACCAGAGCAGCAGACGGAAACGCCGTCTACCTTCCTGCCGGAGCGGTACCTATTTATCTACTTGCACTTTGACATGCTTTCGAACTGCTAGGTTGGCAGGAGCTGGGACTGAACAACGGGAGCTCACCCCGTCACAGGGATCGGCAAGTCCTAGGCTCTGTGGTTTAACCCACAATGCCACCCGCGTCCAGTAAAACTAGCATGCAAAGCCCTAAATGCTTAGGACCCAAGTACCTTAAAGAACTAATTCCCCAATATCAATCATTTGAATACCCTGAAATTGGCAGGTGAGGCCTCGTTGGTGGTGCAGGGCCTTTTTGGTGGTGGTTCCCCATTTGAGGAACGCCCTCCCCAACGAAGTGCACCTTTCCCCCTCAATATTGACTTTCAGGAAGAATTTCAAAGTATTCCTATTTACCCCGGCATTTAATGGCTGAAAGACACTGTTCCCCAAGATCACTGGTTGAAAATGCTTTAATATGTTTTGGTTTTTTAGAATAGTTCCAAATGGTATCCACTGTTTGTTAGTTTTTAAGTGTTTTATCATTGCCGTGTCTGGCCCCCGCCCTGGGCTCCTCCAAGAGGAAGAAAGGTGTATAAATACTAATAATTTCTGCCATGGATATTTGAAGGCTGAACTTCTGACTTAAGAGCAGCCTTGCCAACCAAATGTCCATGTCAAAGTGCTATAAAAACAGGTTTCTTTTTCATTGTGCTTTTAGGGTGCTAGTTGTTCTGATTTGGCACATATGCTGTCTCCTGCTGTGTTTTGGGGCGCTTTCTTTTTGCTATGGATTGTGCTTTTAATGTGTGTGTGTGTGTGTGTGTGTGTGTGTTGTTTTAAATTTTATTTTCTTGAAACCACCTGGTGACTGAGAAGTGGAGTATACCTTGGGGCTTGTAAACCTACAAATAAATAAACAAACAAGTGACTTTTTTTGCTCCTTTCAGGTGTGCTTAATAAATTGCCCCCTCCCCGGCCACAACATGCATGCAGCGGGGAAGGCAGCATGGGATGAGAGTCCAGCTCATAACACTGCACTCTGCACATGCCCTGGAACAACCTCTTCTTTGCGACATTACAAGCTGTTAGAGGGAGAACTGTGGCTCAGTGACAGAGCACCTGCTTTGCATGCAGAAGGTCTCATGTTTGATCCTTGGCATCTCCAGGTCGGGCTGGGAAAGACTCCCTGAGAAGCTGCTACCAGCCAGTGCAGAAAACACTGAGGTCAATGGAACAGTGGCCTACCTCTGGTCAGTGTCTTAAGGATGAACTTCCAGTTTAAATTTAGCCCTGCTGCGTGGGGAAGGCAAGCAGATTGGCCAGTTCAGAGTACTGCAGAAATGCAAAGATGCTTTGAGAAATGACATTATCCTGTTTTTCCCCCTCCGAAATGCTGAGGATCATTTTCATGCGCTTGTAGCTTGTAGCCAATGTTGGTACCTCTCAGAGTTACCCAACAGAAATGAATGGACTTGGCTAACTTGGGTCCATAATTTCCATGCAGAACTGAGCTGGATACAACCCATAGCTCTCTTCTCATCCACGTTACCCTCATAACAACCCTGTGAGGTAGGCTAGTCTGAACGAGGCAGAGCGAGAGCGAGAGCTGGGAGCTGACCCTGGCTGCTCCCTTCTCCTGCTGACAGCAACCACTGCCATTGGGGATGCTGCTTCTGTGCAAGCTGTCACGTATTTCCTGTTTCCTGCTATTTAACTTTAATTGTTGTGATTGTTTTATGCTTTGTGTACTGAGTTGCACTTAATTTTTAAAAAATGTTTGTTTCATGTCATATTACCTGCTATTTCCTTGGGGGAAAAACAACAACCAGCTGCTAAAAGCGCAATAGATATGTTGGGCAAAGGAACGCAACACACACAGGGATTAGGAGAGCAATAATAATAATAATAATAATAATAATAATAATAATAATAATTTATTATTTATTATTTATACCCCACCCATCTGGCTGAGTTTCCCCAGCCACTCTGGGTGGCTTCCAATCAAGTGTTTAAAACAATACAGCATTAAATATTAAAAACTTCCCTATAATTTTTTAAAAATAATAATATAATTTTATATTTAAATTCATTTATTGCCTGCCACTCTGGGATTGTGGGACTGAAGGGTGGCAATGGGAAGTTTTAATAGAAATAAATGCAACTATTTTCTTGCCAAACAAGCCATTGAAAACACCATAGATGCATTTGGCAAAATTATTCATGCAAGCATTCACACAAACAGAATGAGGAGTGCATAAATATGTGCGCGTGTGCGCGCTCACACGTGCACAAGTTGTTTTACCCGTTTTTATAATATCGGTCACCATAATGTGTCCTGAGGATGGTGAGCTGTCAGGGCGGCAAAGGCAGGTTGTAAAACAAACACCATTCTTTTCTTGCCAGCGGGTGAAAATTTGGCCAACAAATACAACAAGGCAGGACAAGGGGTGTCCTGAGTTGTTGCTGCCGCTGCCGTTTCTTAAAGGCTAATCTACTGTTATTTTATTTCTTCCCGTTTCCTTTTGGGGGAAAAAATGACGAAAAAGAGATGCATTTTGGCTGCTGCTCGCAATAACCGTAACGTGAGCATGCTAGTCTCCTGGAGTCACAGAGGAAGGTCTGCAGGCTGGGCTGCAACATTTCAAAACAAGCAAGCATGGGCTGTAAGATCAACGCCGTTGCAAAAGACGTGCCAGCAGCTGGTCAGAGATGAACACGCGAGATAAGGAGAGCGCAGGAATTTTCCGACGCGCTTTCTTCCTTAGAGACACGGATGAGCGCAAGGAGACACGGCTGAGAGAAGAGTGAGACACTTTCCAAGCTGCATGGATCTCTCTCTCTCTCCCTTCCTCCTCCCTCTCTGACGCTGTAGCTTTTCCAGGGATCTCTGCCTTTTTCCTCCTCCCCTCCCTCCCTCCCCTCCCTCTCCTGTCTCTTCCTCGCTGGGCTTTGCCTGCCAGTCTGCTGAGCACCTTCCCTGCGCACCTTCCCCAGCCGCGAGCGCGCAAGCCCCAGGCAAAAACAGGCTAGGCAAGGAGCCACATCCTAGCCGGGCAGCCCCCCAGGAGCCTCCCGCGCCCCCCCTTGCGCCTGATCCTACTTCTGCCACCAGCCGCACCCCGGAGACGACCCCTGCGGACCTGCCCGAGGGACTTCGCCCTCCCGGAGCTGCTACTTGCCGCCGCTGCAGTCTCGCCCGCCTGCCTGCCTCGCTCTCCCGGGAGCTGCCTCGGTGGAAGCGACGATGTCGGAGGTGCTGCCTTACAGCGAGGAGAAGATCGGGCCCTACGGGGACGGCGGCGAGGTGGGGCAGATCTCCTTCACCTGCCGCCTGCAGGACACCAACAACTTCTACGCGGGGGGGCAGACCAAGCGGCCCCCCAAGCTGGGGCAGATCGGCAGGAGCAAATGCGGTGAGCGCAGCGGGGCAGCGATGCGGGGCACATGCGGGGTAGACGCGGAATAAAGGGGGAGCAGCAGGCGAGTGGAGGCTGTCGTTGGGCGCGCTTGGAAACTGCACCCCAGCCTCCCCATTGCTTTGAGGCAAATTGCTGGGCCCCTTCCCCCCCAATGTTGTGGAAGTTCTTAACTTTTCCGAGAGTGGGGTGGCGTGTGAGAGCTTGCATCCCCTTAGTTACAAACCCTTATTTGCAATTTCTCTGTGTTCTCTCACCACCAGGAGCTCCCATGGCGGAGTCCTAGGTGTGCTTACTCGAGAGTAAGCCTCATTATGTTCCATAGGAGCACATACACCCCTCCTCGATGTGCTGGGAGCGCAGCAGTGAGGAACGACAGAGCAGCTGCTTTGCAATACAGAAGATCCAGGGTTCATCCCCCCCCAAAAAAAAATATCGCGAGGTAGGGCTGGGAATGTACCCTGTCCGAAAGCCTGAAGGGCCTCTGCCAGTCAGTGTAGGTAACACCAAGCTAGATAGACCAACGACCTGACTTTCAGTGCTTCTGTTAAAACCGGCCCCTTGATTAGAACCACGAGGACGGGCATTTTGCTTTGTTTTTAGAGGACGGGCCACAGCTCAGAGATGGAGCACCTGCTTTCAATGTCGAAGTTCCCCGGTTCAGTTCTTGGCATCTCCAGGTAGGGATAGGGAGCTCCCCTATCTGAAACCTGGAGAGCTGCTGCCAGTCAGTGTAGGTAGCCTGCCAGGATATAAGGAAGCTTCCAGTGTTTCTATGTTCCCAACAGTTCCTGTGCCCTTATCTGATTCTGCATTTGATAGGACCCCGGCTTAAAGCACCCCCTCATAGATAAATACACCCTTAAACATGATCCATCTTTTTCTCCAAAACCTCCTTCTTGCACAACAGCTGGGGTGAAACTTGTTTGTGCCGTAGTTCTTAATATGTTTTAACTCAGAGACGACTCATTGAATTGAATCAACTTAAGTGGTCCGTTCATTTCAGTGGGTCCACCCTGTGTTTGACTGACGTTGTACGCAATCTGCAACTGTTAATTCTTCTTAACCCTGCACCCGTTCACCTCCTTGCCTTTTCTCTGCGCTAAACCCATGCAAACCTTTCTGCTCTCCTTCTCCCTCCATCCCTCCACAGACTTTTAGCTGTTCACCCCATCCACATATCCATCCCTGCGGCCAGAAGCACCCGCAGCAGGGGGGTCCTTGACCTGGCAATTTAATCTTAAGAAACATGCCCAAGGCAGGCTGGATGTGTGCTTGTGTGTGTCAAAAGGATAGAAGCTTAAAAAATAAATAAAAGGAATGCCCATTCCCAAAGATGGTTGTGAGGTGAGGGTCAGGTGAGGAGGCGGGATTTAAAGCCCAAATGCATGCAACTTCTGTCCCGGAAGAGTTTCTGCACTCTCTGCAGCAGGGCTGGGAAAGGGCCTTTGATCGGGGCTTCGATGGGGCCAAAGTGCTGAGTGAAAAATCACCCCTCCTCTCTCTGTGCAAGGAAAGGGCATGCACACACATATCTGGCGCTCATTTACCGAAGAACTGGTTTTCCACAAGCTCCTACCGCAGTGTCAATAATATGGAGTATAAGTCTGCGTGTCTCTCATTCCCATGCACTCCCATCTCTCACAGCCCCTATAAGACCTAGTGAAGCAAAAATATCTGGAGTCAAATGAATTTGCTGAAATTGGAAGTTCTTCTTCTCCTGCTGGTGTCCTCAGTGTATGTTAGCATATGAGAGAGAAAGATAGTCTGCCCAGTTCGGTCACTGTCCTCTAGGCGCTTACAATCTAAAATGTGGGAAATTAGGCAGTGAGAGAAGGAAGGCTGTGGTGGCTGTGAGGCACTTACAACTTTGTCTGCTGATGGTCAAGAACAACGTTTAAAACAATCAAGAGACTTGTGGCATTTCAGTTTGTTTTGGTGCGTGGTGCTTATGCCAAAATAAATAGGTAAGCCTTTCGGGTGCCACAAGTCTATTCCGTTGTTTTTGCTGGAATAGCATGGCTGTCTGGAAATACAATAATATAGAGGTGTGAGGTTATAGACTGGGCCATTCTCCTTTTGTGTGTGTGTGTGTGTGTGTGTGTGTGTGTGTGTGTGTGGGAGTTAGACCTCACCCCAACAAGGTGGGCCTGCTGCACAGAAGCCATGACACTCCTTTCACCCATGTGCAGGTCCCCACTTGAGATTCTTATTGAAGTAACAGTAGTAAGACTTGGAGTTGCACAGCACTCTGCTTCAGGTGGTGAGTTGGGAAATGTATGCTTGAAAGGCTGGACCCATGCCTCCTCTTGAATCCTTAGATCCAGTTCACTTCTGTCAAATTATTTGGTGGAGAGAGGAAATGGGTTGGAGATACCAACGTTCAAATTTAAGATTTTAGAGAGGTGGGCGCGGAGGAAGGAAAATAGGACCCCAGTAGTGGACAGAGGTCACCAATGGACCCTTTCCACGTACAGCTTTCTGTTTCGACTCGCTTACATTTTTCCTTGCGACTGGAGGGTCTCACCCAACATAATTAGGGCTTAATTATAACGAGTTGAAGGGGTGTGTGTGTGTGTGGTCTCTTTGTGCTTCTGATTCTGCAATTAATTGTAGGATAGTAATGACACTAGCCAACCTGGGACTTCATTTGCATGGGTTTTTTTTTGGGGGGGTGGTGCTTTTTTGTTTTCCTTACAAAAAAGAATCTTAATTTGATACTCTATATATCACTTTTCAGGTTGTAGATTTTGTGACCTTCGAAAGAGCAGATTCTCAGTGATAAACTTTGCAGGCACTCCTTTGGAAAGAACAGCACATATTTGGACTGAAAGCATCTTTTCAGAAAGGAGTGTGTGTGTGTGTGTGTGTGTGTGTGTGTGTACACCCTACAGTCATGGGGAGGGTGACAGCAGATTTTCTGAGTCACAAATAAAAAACGTTTTGTGACTGCAACTCTAATTTCACTCACTAGGTAATGATCCCCTATTGGACATAGTGTGACTGGAGATTAATTTTTATTTTATTTTTGCGTGGAAGAGGGATTAAAAATAATTGCAAATGATAAATGATGGTTTTCAAGGTGAGTAAATGGATGCAAATACAACCCACACACTTTCACTCCCACTAATGCCCTCTGAGACAAATCCACCAGGTAATTCTCCTTTACAAGACCTTGGATAAATTGTTAATCTGATCCAGGGCTCATTTCTTTGGACTGTCAGCTACAGAACTTCAGTTCTCTGGTTCACATTTGTCCCTTTCTCATTTTATCACCCATTTCAAAGCCCCGCCCCACCCTGTGGCTTCTCACTATAGGGTGATGTCAGCAATTAAAATCTAAATAATGGAAGCTTCATAGAATCTTAAATGCTCTGCTTTCTTTTCTTTTTATCTGCTTACAGTTGTCATTGAAGACGACAGAATTGACGATGTCCTCAAAAACATTTCAGAGAAACCACCTCCGGGAGTTTAAATCTTTCCACAGAGACACTGAGTGAAAAGGAGGGGGAAGAAAATGATTGACCTTTTATTATTGGGTAAAAAACAAAACAAAAAAAGGCAAGCAAACTAATAGCACTTTGAAGTTATTCCTTGCTATCCTGTGACCCATCTTGCGAAATCCTTAGGAGCAGGCTCAGAGGCAGACGGTGTGAGATGAGGAAAGCAGTTTTACTCATGTGTGAAAAGATAAAAATAAAAAAAAAAAATCCAAGCCCAACTAGATTCCAGGAACTGCAAAATGCAAACCGTACAAATTGAAATGTACGAAGAAGAGCTCAGTTGTCTAAATTAAGACTGGTGCTCCCCTTTTTTTCCCTCTGGATGATGAGTAATTGGGAATTTGGATTTTTAAAAGTCCCTTAAACATACAGAACAGAAAAAAGGCAGGGAATCTAGCAGTGTTTTCTTGGAAATCTTGGGAAGTGTCACTGTTTATACTTGTTCTGAACAAGCACTTGTTTACATGGTAAAATCTTGCAAAAACAATTCCATACATTTCCATACAATATGCTCTCCATCTCCATTTTTTTAAAAGAAAATGTCTGTATTTATGAATGTGGGTGGGGAAAGGGAGGGGAAAATAATGATATATAATTATAATTATACACATATATCTATATATCTATATCTATATTTAATTCTAGCTACCTTTTAAAGTTTCAGTGGAATGTACGGAACCAAAACTTTTCTAAGGAAGGGATTCTACAGGGAAGAAATTCTCTCAGTATTATTATTTTCTGAAAACAGATTGCAAATCTGGTATTTCACTGTTGCAGGAGGCAATTGTTCTTGAGGAAATAGAGAAATTTAATTTTATATGTGAAATGGGGGGCAGAAAAAACAAAAGATGTGCATCGCTTTTTCTAATGACCACAAGCAAGCAATGTGGGCTAACTGCTTTCTTTCTTTCTGTTTTTTTAAAAACTGTGACTTTATTCTCTGTCACACAAAAAACACCCCACCCTGCAAAAAAAAACAAACAAAAAAAACCACCACCCAAACCACAATACAGTGACAAGTGTGCCAAATATTTTGAAATGCCAAAAGGCATTATTCTTTTTCCCTTTTCCCATTTTTGTGATTTTGAGTCCACGTAAAGTTGCATTTTTGTACCTGAATAACCCTTGTCTTTATAAAGGCTCTTTACTGACTCTTTACGTGAAACACACATATACCTATGGGAAGCTGACTTTCGGAGTCTCCTCCATTTTCTCCTTTCTTCCTTTCTGATTCTCCTGATTGTACTTCAATTTTACTTACTTTTTGCATGACCTGCAAAACAAGAGGGGAAATGCCTCTTCAAGTGAGGAAATATTTTTTTGCCGTTCTCTTCGCATAAACTCTGGAATGACCTTTCAATGGGTAGTCTTGTTTCCTTTACTTATAAATATCGTGTATGTTGCACTCCTTTGCACAGGGCTATTTCTGAAATGTATAATAAAAAAGGAAAGAAGAAAAAAAAGAGAAAGAAAACAAAGTTCTTGTGTTCTCGTTTCATTTTATCCTTATAACAGCCCTGCAAGGTAAAACAAGCTGAAAGATAGTGGTTAGATCAGCCTTAGTAAGCAAATTTAATGGTTGGGCAAGGATTTGAATTCCGTAGCCCAAATCTCCCCATTTAAACACTGCATTAGTGCTGGTTGCCCCCCCCCACCTTTTACATTTTCTGACTTCCATGACAAAAGTCCATATAGATTGATCTGCCAAGAAACTAAATAACTCCCTTCTTGATTGAAAACCACTACCATCAGATCTTCTGCATGTGAAAACAGGAACATGCTTGTATGAGTCCTGGCCTCATCCCAAAAATTACTTCTGCCATTACACATTACTTAAGGCAGGAATGGGCAGAAAGTAGAGTGGGGTCTACTGGTAGAAGATCAACAAAGATATTTGACTCAGAACCGTTTTAAAAACATCAACATCAGAAAGACCCCCATGGCCAAAAATAAATATTAGGCTGCTGAAATCAAGAAAACAGGAGTAGATTTGCGCGTGAAACAATTTGTGTGGAAGTGCCAGTTATGTTACTGCAAACAAACTGAGCTTGTTGTCAGAGGCCTCTTAGGGTCTCCCAGATGTCCTTTTTTTATTGCATATCCATGATAATTTGCGCTCACAATGCTATCAGGCTATTCATAAGCAACCTCCCTTTCAATACTGATTTGTGCCTGCAAAAGCTTTGGGGCAACCACCTGGCTGAATTTCTATTCAGTGCATATGCTGTAATTTCCCACCCTACAAATATTCTGTTCCATTTTGTTTTGGTTTCACCTTTGCTGCACTACAGCCCATCTGGACAGCAATAATGTGGCATCGCTCGGGAAGCATCATAGAACATCGAACAAAGCACGATTTCTCCACTCACCAATGCACTATTACTGCATCAAGAAGGTGTTGCAGAAGACACCAACTTGGGAGGGGGCCACATACTGTAATTCTACACCTGTGTTTTTGAGCCATTCTTTTACACCAAGATCCCATGAGCTTAAAGTCAGTCCACTAGGAGCAGAGAACCTGTGGTCCTTCAGATATCATTGTGATGTCCAGCTCCCTTGAGGCTCAGGTTACCAAAGGGATGATGGAATTGTAGTCTTATCAACATCTAGAGAGCAACAGATGTTCCCCATTCCTGACTCAGGGTCTACCCTGTCTGCTATATTCATGCAACAGGCTGCTCTCTGCTGATTTCAGAGCAAAGACTTGTTTAAGTTTTTGGTTAAATGCATGCTTGGAGTGGGGAATTCCCCTGCCTTGCTATTGACCATTAGGCACCATTCAATATCCTTCCATCGTGTAATGTGAGATGTGGTGCCTTAGGGGACAACCCAAACCCAAGATCTGCCAGGCAAAGGGAGTTAGGATCTGGTGCATTCCCTCCTCACTCCACCAGTCACAGCATGGCTGGGCTATGAGAGCATAAGCCCCTCATCTCAACTCAGAGTTACACCAGCATAAATCCCTCACCCTGGCTCATCTGGCTAAGCTGGGACTGTTGAATCTTATACCAATGTAAGTCCTGAAAGTGGACATTCTGGGGGAGGGACTGGGCAGAGGGGACTTACCTTGGATCCTAACTCTGTTCAGTTCAGTCATGTGACCTGGCAACCTGGCAGAACTAATGCCAGCAAAAAAGGATGGTGTTAGTCAAACTCTATTTAAATGTTTGTTTTCCCTTCTGCCAGGCCCAGATGGGCTCAGGGCAAGTGGCAGAAGCTTGGAACAGGGGTAATTTATGCCAGTTTAATTTAAACTGGTGTGAATCCCTCTGGCTTCCTATATTTAGGATTGCTCTGCTTGTAGACAAGCATGGGCATTGAAATACATGTGCTCTAGATGGCAGGAAACAGAACATCTAGGAAACCCCGAGGCAGTAAAGTTTAGCTGTTGAAGCCTGAACACAACAACTGTTCAGACTTTAGCAAGGCATATTAAAGAGGAAAAAATAAACAGGAAACTGGGACTTGTCCTTGAGATTCTGGGACTAGGGTCTTTCCACTTGGCCATTGCCAAGAACCAGGAAATGTATCACCTGAAAAAGAGATCAGGAAATGCCACAGTTTTGCATAAAATGTGCCTATGCTGATTTATATGTGTAGATGCAAAATTAGAATGACTTTAAATAGCAAGTCATGTCAACATAGCAGAAAAGTTGGTGGCTTGGTTAGCTGTGTGCCAGCTCAGTCCAAGTGTTTAACTGTTGATGGGCAATGTCAAGTCAGACCCTGCTTTGAACCCTCCATGGATTTTGCTAGGCTGGAGTGTGACCTTGGACACTGATAATGCTTGTTCAGATAGAGAGGCAGTGTGGAGAAACTAGCCACCTGTAAAATTTACATTCATTGCTCCACCCACTTTTGGCTCTGGCCCCGCCCACCCCTGGCATCTGGTCCTCCAGAGGTTGCCAAGAAGGGGATGTGGCCATCTACCTGGAAAAGGTTTCCCACCTTTGCCTCAATCAATTGCTAAAGGCAAATCAATTAAGATGCTGCTTCGCGTTTCCAAGAGTAAAGATACAGCCTTACTTAACTGGGTGGGTATAACTGGATCTAGCACTTCCCCAGTTGGCAACTTTGTGGATCTCTCTCCATCTACCTCCATCCCTCTAAAAGGCATCTCAGCGTGTCAACAGATTATAGCCTAAAATGGGCTCGCTGTAAAGCAAGCAGAAGCAAGACTCAGGGTGACACCTTACTCAACAAATATAGTAAGGAAAGAAAATCTAAGGGGCAAACCCCCTTTAAAACTTTCAAAGGTTGCAGAGTAGCCTCAAAATGCTGTCTGAAAACTGGAAATCAATAATGGGTAGGAATGGAAAAGGAAAACTGGAGATGGAATGGAGTATCCTGGCAGAGGGCATGAGGAAAGCTCCTGTTAGGAGGGAAGGATAGACTGGAACATTTGGCTGCTGGTCCTACTTTTTCAGTTAGGGGCAAAACCACAAGCTGAGCCTCCCTCTATAGAGCTTGGTTCTTGGGTTCTGGAACTGCAGCCCTTGCCTTGAAAATCTCGGATTCTGCAGACGAGAGAGGGAGCACACGAGGAGACAAAGCGTACGTGGGGCACACGGTGTTTGAGCAAGATCCCAGATGGACACGTGATGTGCCCTGCTCAAAGGGAAGGCACATTAAGCATGAGCTCTGTGTTAATTGCAGGGATTAAAAAGCCACGACGAGCCTCATCGGGCTTGCAGGGAGAGCGTAAAAAGAGGCAGTAACGAGCATGCCGTGTGATCCCCCTGGCTTCAGAGCGCCAGAGGAAGGAAAACTAGCAAGAGGCTGCTGTTAGAAAATGCACAAAAGGAAAGCAAAGAGACAGAGAGAGATAATTGGAGGGAGACGGTGTGGTCATCTAGTCTTGCCTCAAATGAATGCCATATTCACAACTCAGAAACTGCTTTTGTGTCCAGTTGTATTCAGCTGCTTCTAGTTTATGCACAGGCCGCGAAGCCCTCCTCTCCTTTCCACCAGGTTTCTCTCAGCCCCCAGCATTGAGAGGCCTCCTGTGTCTGAGCACAGAAACGTCTATCGCCATCACTGCTCATGCATTTAACCACATGTGCACCAGGGACAAGGTGCATGGGATGCATAGTGGATATCTGGAGATATAGGGTGAAGAGGAAAGGAATCCCAAGGCTGTGCATGTGCACACCATACATTTAGAGCACATGACATCACCTCACCCCCAGAATCCTTGGAACTGTAGAGCCAATGTGGTTTGGTGGTTAGAGTGTCAGACTAGGAGCTGGGAGACCAGGGTTCAAATCCCCGCTTGCCCGTGAAGCTCGATTGTAGGGCTTGTTTTTGGCACTCAGTCACTGCCTCTCAGCCTCATCTCCCTCACAGGCTTGTTGTGAGCATAACATGGGGGAAAAGAGAGCCACGAGACTAGGGTTCAAATCCCCATGTGGCCATGAAGCTCACAGTGATTTTGGGAGCTAGTCACTGCATTGTGCCTAACCTACCTCACAGGGTTGCTGTGAGGATTAAATGAGGAGGGGGAGAGAAGTTTTTTCCTGGTGCCTAAAGGTGTTTAATGAAGGTGCCAGCTGAACATCCCTGGGGAGAGCGCTCCACAAATGGGGAGCCACTGCAGAAAAGGCCCGTTCTTATGTTGCCACCCTCCAGACCTCTTGCGGAGAGGGCACACAAAGAAGGGCCTCAGGTGATGATCTCAGGTAGGTTCATATGGAGAGAGGCGGTCCTTGAGGTACTGTGGACCTGAGCTGTTTAAGGCTTTATAGCTCAGAACTAGCACTTTGAATTGGGCCCAGAAACTAATTGGCAGACTTTGCAGTTAGGCCAGGATTGGTGTAGTAGTAGTAGTAGTAGTAGTAGTAGTAGTAGTAATAATAATAATAATAATAATAATAATAATAATAATAATAATAATTTATTATTTGTACCCCACCCATCTGGCTGGGTTTCCCCAGCCACTCTGGGCGGCTTCCATAGAAACCAAAAAACGCTAAAATATCATACATTAAAAACTTCCCTGACCAGGGCTGCCTTAAGATGTCTTCTGAATGTCAAGTAGTTGTTTATCGTTTTGACATCTGACGGGAGGGCATTCCACAGGGCGGGCGCCACTACCGAAAAGGCCCTCTGCCTGGTTCCCTGTAGCTTTGCTTCTCGCAATGAGGGAACCGCCAGAAGGCCCTCGGCGCTGGACCTCAGCGTCCGGGCAGAACGATGGGGGTGGAGACGCTCCTTCAGGTATACTAGGCCGAGGCCATTTAGGGCTTTAAAGGTCAACACCAGCACTTTGAATTGTGCTCGGAAACGTACTGGGAGCCAATGTAGGTCTTTCAAGACCGGTGTTATGTGGTCTCGGCGGCCGCCCCCAGTCACCAGTCTAGCTGCCGCATTCTGGATTAGCTGTAGTTTCCAAGTCACCTTCAAAGGTAGCCCCACGTAGAGCGCATTGCAGTAGTCCAAGCGGGAGATAACTAGAGCATGCACCACTCTGGCGAGACAGTCCGCGGGCAGGTAGGGTCTCAGCCTGCGTATCAGGTGGAGTTGGTAGACAGCTGCCCTGGATACAGAATTGACCTGCGCCTCCATGGACAGCTGTGAGTCCAAAATGACTCCCAGGCTACGCACCTGGTCCTTCAGGGGCACAGTTACACTATTCAGGACCAGGGAGCCCTCCACACCAGCCCGCCCCCTGTCCCCCAAAAACAGTACTTCTGTCTTGTCAGGATTCAGCTTCAATCCATTAGCCGCCATCCATCCTCCAACCGCCTCCAGGCACTCACACAGGACCTTCACCGCCTTCACTGGTTCTGATTTGAAAGAGAGGTAGAGCTGGGTATCATCCGCATATTGATGGACACCCAGTCCAAACCCCCTGATGATCTCTCCCAGCGGCTTCATATAGATGTTAAAAAGCATGGGGGAGAGGACGGAACCCTGAGGCAACCCACAAGTGAGGGCCCAGGGGTCTGAACACTCATCCCCCCCCCACCACTTTCTGAACACGGCCCAGGAGGAAGGAGCGAAACCACTGTATAACAGTGCCCCCAGCTCCCAACCCCTCAAACCGTCTTTCCCCGGTGAGCAACCTGGTCCCTGAATTCTGCACTAGCCGAAGTTTCTGAACCATCTTGAGAGGCAGCCCTTTGTATAATGCATTGCAGTAATCTAACCTAGCTTCCATTCATCTGCAGGTGGTGAGGCAAGCCCCCAGTTTCCATGCAGACATCTGTTGCCGAAAGCATGCAATTAGGAGATGCAAACAAAGCAGCTTCCTCCTAAATACCTCCCCATGTACCAGCATCAGAGCAGAAAGAACTGAGAGGAGAACCGTGTGCTTTGGCATGACTCCGATGCTCTGCCAGAGCCAAAAATCTGACTCTTCCTCTGGCTGGCAAATGAGGGTTACATTGCACAGAGGTTGAGAGCCAGCTGGCCAGGCAGGGTGAGTGGATCTATCCATTTCATTTTCTTTCACTTTCTCATTTTTCCAATCCTATGTTCAGTTCTCAACATTTCCTCATGTGTTTGAATGTTCCACATGAAAATTCATTGGCATTTCAGGGCCAGCCTCTCCCAAGATATACACAGTTGGCAAAGGAATTTTCCCCACCACAATGTTTTGTGGGGTTTTTTTGTTTTTTTTGTATTTTGGTTTCACTAATTCATGTATTAGGGGACGTGGGTGGCGTAGTGGTCTAAACCACTGAGCTTCTTAGGCTTGCCAATCAGAAGGTTGGCGGTTTGAATCCCCACGATGGGGTCAGCTCCCGTTGCTCGGTCCCAGCTCCTGCCGACCTAGCAGTTCAAAAGCACACCAGTGCAAGTAGATAAATAGGTACTGCTCCAGTGGAAAGGTAAACAATGTTTCTGTACACTGCTCTGGTTTTGGTGTTCCATTGCACCATATGACCTGGAAACACTGTCTGCGGACAGACGCAAGCTCCCTCGGCCTGTAAAGCAAGATGAGCGCCGCAACCCCAGAGTCGCCTGTGACTTAACAGTCAGGGGTCCTTTACCTTTACCTTTAATACATGTATTAATATGCACACTTTCCTCTACCATATGCATTTATGTAGAAATTACCTGGCTGGAGAAACTACAGTGCAATTTAGAAAAGTGCAGATTCTGAAGAATGGCTGTATCTTGGTTTTGTGTACTGTTTCAGAAAGGGTGCATTTCACAGGTTCACCTTTAAATGCAAATGGAATCAAATTTCTTTTGGGATAAGCAGCAGCCTTTAATTAACACTCACTGTCTTTAGAAAAAGAAGCCACAAAAGGGTTAAGTGGCTTTTCTGAGCTAATCTGAGCTTTTCTCTCCCATTTCCTCTTTCCTTCCTCTATAACCAGTAATGGCTGATGATTGTAAGTAAATATCCAGTTTACACTTTACAGCTGTGTCTGTGTTTCTTGGAATGAGATCAAAACCTGCTCTGCAACCATTTCTCTCTGCCCCCCCCCCGCCCCCCGCATCCCTAATTACCACCTAAAAAACAAACCATTGCACAGAGATGTAAGGTTGGGAGCTATTCTGAAATGCTACAAATCCAAATTTCTGCCTGAGTTTTGGAGTTCAGAATGACTTGATTGTAAAATGGAACCAGTGGATTAGGAATTCAGCAGCAGAGTACAGTGGTGGCTGTTGTGGCTGCTCTGGTGGTGAGCAGTTTGCTCCTTGGAGGCTGGATCTGCCGCCCGAGGCAGCTGACTCACCTCACCTCATGGGCAGACTGTCCCTGGTCCCAGTTATATGTCCCACCTTCTTTTCAGTTAAAGGGACCCAGCCTATTCCAGCAGTCCTTTACTCCAGGAGACTCTGGTTGTACTGGGGCTTCTGAGCCAGAGGAGGGTGATGCAATGTCCTCAAGCGGGATGGGCACTTGTGCCATGGGCTCACATGGCAGTGGTGTTTCTCCAGGATGTTCTGCATCCTCAACCTCGTCCCCAGAAGAAGGTGGATCCAACCCCCGGGACCGGGACAGTCACACGGGCTTGCACAAGTTTAACGTGTCCACATTGCTGCCTAGGCAAAGGAGAGAGGGCCCGCCCCAGTTCTAAGGACAGAAGCTGACTGGGCTGGCAACTGAATCTTCCTTCAATCATGGCAACAGCTGTACAGCACCATAACCTCCATTGCAGCTGAGGGCAACAAGATAGTTGGGTATGTGGGGTACACCCAGCTCTGCCCCTTAACAGAAGGGAATGGTTAGGGGCCAGGAGAACCATCTCTCTCTCTCTCTCTCTCTCTCTCTCTCTCTGTGTGTGTGTGTGTGTGTGTGTGTTGTCCCTACTGCCTACTGTCTCTTGTGTCTGCCAGTTAAGACAGTTGCCACATTCTGCCTAACAGTAGGGCCACACACACACACACACACACACACACACACACACTCCTACACACCTGGCACCAATAATCCACACAGAACACCTTGCACAGGAGAGGGGCGCCTGAGAGTGAAAACAGTTCCTTGTCTCATTAAAAGCCTGCGAGGTAATTTTGCAAATAACATAAGAAGCCGTTCTGAAGAGATTTAGCATCTTATCCCAACTCATTTCCAGCCTCCGGAATGCGTTCCTTGAGCATCGTTCGAATATCATTAAGAGAAGTCAATCCGCAAGAAAGGCAGAGAAAGGAAAGGAAGGGGGGGGGGTGGAATCTTGTTCTAGGGGTTGATTGGATTCTCTCCCTTTCCTTTCTGAATCTGTAAGGAGCCCTTCCATAAAATGTAATCTGTATCTGTAAGGAGCTATTCCATAATGATGGGTTTGGGTGGGGATAGAGGAGAAAAAGAACAGGGGAGGGGGCTGCCCACAGCAGAGCAGAGAAATTAAATTTGGTTTGCCTTCAGTAAAAGGCCTTGAAGATGCACACACACACACACACACACACACACACACACCACAATACACCATACTCCCCAATTCTCTTCCCACACATAGAAGCAATTTTGTCAAATCTTTTGTCAACTTCACCACGATGAGCCTATTACTTTGGTGTGCTATTTAGCTCATTCCGCTCTGAACGACCAGCCACAGACTATATTATATGCCTGGTATTCAACTAAAAGCTGCTCAGAGTTGACCCGCTGAAATGATCTAAGTTATGTGCATTCGTTTTTATGGGTCTGCTCTGAACAGAACTAACACTGGATACAATCCCATGCTTTTAAAAAGGAAACGAATCTTTCCCATCTCAAACTAAATGCATCCTGAAATAATATTTATTGGGCTCAATCTTCGAGGGAGGGGGGAAGAGCGTGTGCCAACAGCATAGCTTGCTCCATCACAAATGTTTGGCATGTGAGTGCATGTGTGTGTGTGTGTGAAATGAAATGAAATGAAATGCAGGGAGACAAACACAAAATCTGGTGCAGATTCACAAATTCATTAATTGGGACCAATTAAGAAAGGGAAGGATTTTTAAAGATAGAAAATACCAAATGGCAGCAAGCGTATGTCTTGCTCCAAAATCAAAGAAATGGGAGGAGGGCAATGTCTTTGAAATGCCTCAAAACAAGGCTAACTAATGGACCATCTATCTTAGCACTGTCTATCTCAGGCTTCCACAGCCCAGTAGTCCCACCCACCCCAGATATTGTTGGATCCTAGCTTCCAACTTCCCTGACCAGTGGTCATGCTGGCTGGGACTGATGGGAGATGGAGTCCAGCAACATCTGGAGAACACCAGGGTGGGGATGGCGTTGGACACTGAACAGTGGCCACTCACTTTTCACGCCAACCCGAAGATGTCAGGGGTAGACCTTTGGGTCCTTTGCATCCAACATGAGCTACAGCCCTTCCCCTAACCCAGGAAGCTGCCTCATCTGCCCTGAGGCATCACAAAATCCTATTGTACCAAGAAAGTGGTGGCTTAGATGAGATGGCAAGAGATAGGCTGTAAGGTGGAGCAGACTTGGAGTGGGATCACATCATCAGGACCCTGGACAAAACTGGCAGTAGCTACACTTCAGCACCATGGCTAGCGATCTTGGCAGTTGAAGCAAAGCCTAGGTCTAGGTGAGCGTTTCCCAAACTTGGGTCTCCAGCTGCTTTTGGACTACAACTCCCATCATCCCTGACCACTGGTCCTGCTAGAAAGGGATGATGAGAGTTGTAGTCCAAAAACAGCTGGAGACCAAAATTTGGGAAACACTGGGACACAAAAAGCCTTTTGCTCCCCTAGAACCAGAATCCCTCCCAGACTTCGCTCCTTCCTTGAGGAGTGGAAAGTCTTGAAGGGGCAGCCAGACAAAAACCACTTACGGAGCGTGAGGCCTCTAGGAGAGGGTGTGGCCCATGGAGAGTCATGGGGGCCAAACAGAGAGCCCTGGAATGCCATATTTGGCCTCTAGACCTGAGGTCCCTGCCCCGCACTGTTGCAGAGCAATGTGGCTCAATTGGAGCTGTCCCAGGTGCTGAAGCTGCCAGCCTGCTTGTGCCACAAAGTCTTTTTGTCAAGGGCAGGGCAGGACCACATGCCACACAGCTGTTTTTATGAAGAGGGCATTGCTAGTTGCCCCTAGGTATTACAGAGGAAGGCAAGGGAAGCCTTTTCAGGTGGGTGACCCCCAGGCTAGTCAGATGCCTGTGCAATTTCATGGGCAGAGTACAGTGGAGATAAGTCAGTAGCTGGTATTCAGAGGTACGCTGCCTCTGACCATAGAGTTGCCATTGAGCTCTTAGTCACTAAGTTAGCTAAATCATTTTAGCCTGCTCCTCTGTTGATAAGGGCACACAAAGCAGGGAACAATAAGCAGTAACGAGGCAGTCCCTGCCCTCAGGATTGCAATCTAAAAGACATGGCACAAAAAGATTGAGGCGGGATGGGAGATGGGGAAGCAAACTTAGGCATTAGTTTTTAATTACAAAGTTGTTGTATGTGTTCCTTCTGGCAGGGAGTGAGGAAGCAAACTCCTTCCCACCGCTGCTTCTGTGGCCAATGGATGAGGCCTATTGGTCTGTCATTGGTCCCAATGCTGGTCATAAAGGAGCAGTCTCTCAGGAGTCTTTGGTCCCTTAACCAATGGTAGACATCAGTGTGTGCTCTCCTTCGGATGCAATGATGACAAATTCATGGGGGATGGGGCTATCAGTTGGCTGTATACCATCTCTGATAACTGAGTTGGCATGCCTCCTGCCTATTGCTGAGAATCCTATTGTTGTCATGTCTTGTGTGTGTTTTTCCCAGAGACTGATCACTGTGAGAACAGGATGTTGGACTAGATGGGCCATTGTTGGATTAGAGAGCCAGTGTGGTGTAGTGGTTAACAGCGGTAGACTCGTAATCTGGTGAACCGGGTTCGCGTCTCCACTCCTCCACATGCAGCTGCTGGGTGACCTTGGGCTTCTTTGAAGTCTCTCAGCCCCAATCACCTCACAGAGTGTTTGTTGTGGGGGAGGAAGGGAAAGGAGATTGTTAGCCGCTTTGAGACTCCTTCGGGTAGTGATAAAGCGGGATATCAAATCCAAACTCTTTTTCTTCTCTTCTCGTATGTTCTGCTGTCTCATGAGTATTTCCAAAAGCTAATGGTCATTACCACATCCTGTGGCAGTGAGTTCCCCCAATACATGATGCCCTGTGGGAATAAAAGGGCTTTCTCCTCTCTCTTCTGTAAGCCTCCCCTCACCCACTTTCAGTCTCTCTCTCTCTCTCTCTCATGCACCCACACACCAGCACCCACACACTAGTCTATCATTTTATATCCCCTTCTTATAACCCTCAGCAAAGCGCTTCCCTTCACATGCTGGAGTGCACAGCTGTTTCGTGCACCTGACGACACAGAAGAGTAGGCAGAAAGAGCCATTCGCTGGTCTTTTATGTGAGAAGTGCCATTTGCACAAAGCGGATCTCGGATTGCTTCAGAGCAACATGAATAATGGAAGGCCTCTGGTATTCTCAGTTCAATTACTCAGATAAATAATACAGCCATCAAAGTGGATAACATATAATAACCAAGGAAATGAGCAATATGAAGAAGGGAGGAAGAAGGCAAATCATTTGGGAAGGGGGCAGCTGAAGGGTGGGGGAAGGTAGAGTGGGAAAAGAAACCAGGTGCTTCATGGTCTCTGCTCAGAGACTGAAATTTCCGAAAGGTACTTATTGTAATAATGGCTAAAGCCAACCCAGGGCGGGTTACATGAAATATTTAACCATCATCATCCAGAGGCAACCAGCACACCTCCTATTCTGTAAACCAGACAGGCATCTGAAGCTGGATTCCTGCAGTGAACTCTCTGTGGTGCTTTCCTTGTACTTGCTCCAGAAACTGTGGCACAAATCCTAGAGTTGCAAGGGACCCCAATGGTCATCTAGTCCAACCCCCTGCAATGCAGGAATCTAAGCTAAAGCATCCATGACAGATGGCCATCCAACCTCTGCTTAGAAACCTCCAAGGAAGGAGAGTCCACCACTTCCCGAGAGAGCCTGTTCTGCTGTCAAAGGACTCTTACTGTCAGAAAGCTTTATTCTGTATGTTTAGTCGGAATCTCCTTTCTTGTCACTTGAAGCCATGGGTTCGAGTCCTACCCTCCAGAGCAGGAGAAAACAATTTTGTTCCCTCTTCCATGTGACGGCCCTTAAGATATTTGAACCAACAGTTCTGAAACCCTCTCAATGTATTACAGTGGACGCTCAGATTGTGAATGTGATCCTTGCGGGAGGCACGTTCGCAACCCACAGCGCTGCATCTGTGCCCGCGCGGGTCGTGATTTGGTCTTCTGTGCATGAGCAAAGCGCAATTTAGTGCTCATGCGTGAGAGCCAAAACTCGGAAGTAATCTGTTCTGGTACTTCTGGGTTCGGCACAGTGCGCAACCTGAAAACGCACAACCTGAAGTGTCTGTAGCCCGAGGTATGACTGTACAATGTATTGCTTGAAGATTTGTGTGGGATTCCCAGACTTCCCTATGAAGAGGGATTGGCAGTTCCACCACTCTGGCAACTGTAGCTCTGAGAGGGGAATGAGGGTCTCCTAACAACTCTCAGCACCCTTAACAAACTACACCTCCCAAGATCCTTTGGGGGAAGCCATGATTGCTTGTACTGATATCATAGCGTTTTACATATAGGGTGCCAATGTGGGCCAGGTCTCCTGCAACAGGTTGGGCCCCTTTCAGAGCAAAGTCTCCACTCATCCATGACAGGGCTCCCTTCTCAAAGGAAGCTGAAGACCTTTGTAAGGCTCAGTCTGGAGGGGTTGAGGATTAAAATCGAAGCACCACATTGTTTGGTCTGGTTTCAGCAAATACTGAACCCAAGATTCTGGGGAAGAATTGCATTTTCTCATAGCTTGGGTAGGTGAGTGGGAGGGGAATTTCCACGTGTGAGAGGGAGAGCCATGAACAGAAATGGGAGTGTGCCAAACCCTCTCCTTCCTCCGTCCTCACTAAGCTTCTGGCCTGATTCAGTGCTCCAGTGTTTGACAGCTGTGAACGACCCATTGGCAAAAGACACCTGAGAGGCTGGGCTGTTTCAAAGGGAAGGTAATCTGGACTACTTGTCAATGCATTCCATTGTCTCCCCAGTGACCTTCTTGCCTGGGAGGACAGGGCCTTGCTGTCCGGACCATATGATATCAGCGATCTGGTTACACTGCACCGGAGAAGCCCAGTCACTGAAACTGGAGGAAAATACCCTCCTGGAGAGACTGCGATGGTCTCGGGGACTTGGCAGAAGCTGCTCTGGATTTCCGTCGCTATAGCAACCGCTTCCACAGGCCAGTGCTTGGCTCTTCTGCTGGGAACTTGGAACGCGATGCAGAGGAGCTTTGTTGATTCTGCTTCCACAAACCACTGAAGTCTTGTGGGAATGCCTGGGGTGTTACCTGTGGCAACTGGGTAGGGGAGGGAAAGATGCCCCAAAGACAGGAAGGGTATTACTGGGGTGGGAGCCAATACTGTCTCACACTGACTGGCAGCAGCTCTCAAGGGTTTCAGATGGCAAGTGTTTCCCATTGCACCCTTGAGATTCTGGGGACTGAACTGGAGACCTTTTACTGTACACGTAACACATGTGCTTTATCACTAAGTGATGTTTCTTCCCCAACATTAAATTACGATTCTAGTCCTCATGGTTCAGAACAAAGAGCCAATTTAAATAAAAAGCTGCCTTATGCTGAGCCAGGTCATTGGTCCAGCAGAGATGCTGGAGACAGAATCTGAGACCTTCTACATGCAAGGCATGTGCCCTACCATTGAGCACATGTGCTCTACCATTGAGGTGTCAGCAAGGGCCATTCTGAGATCCAAGCAGCCTGGGCCCTCCTTCCTTCACAACCCTGGCTCCAGCAGATGTCTGCAACCAGCGAGAGAGGCATTCCATTGGCTCTCTATTGGGGAGAGCATTCTGCAGTTCGGTGCCATGAGACTGAAAAGGATTCCATACCCTCCAACATCTCTCTGGTGAAAATTGGGACATGTGTTAGCTGGTTCTCATGAGAGCATGGCACCACCACAAGTGTCGGCTCATGTCCTTCCCTGAGCTCGGTGGCAGCAATCCTGGAGGGGAAAAATGGGACACTCTGAGAACAAATCAGAAGCTGCGGTGGCTTCTGTAATTCTGGGATGTCCCAGGAAAATCGGAACCCTTGAAGGGTATGGGATTCATCTCTTGTAGTTGCCCATGCGATTCCACAGGGAATGGACAGAAGACTCTCTGACCTTGATCTTAAAGGTCAGGCAGCCAGCTAAGGAAGAAGGGAGTAACATGAGCAGAAAAGGTGGACCTGTAGATGGGTGGGTGGGTGGGAGCTGTGGCTCTCCAGAAGCTGTTGGACTCCAACTCCCCTCACCCTTCACCATTGCTGGATGCTGGGGTGAGGATGATGGGTGCCAGAGTCTTACAGCATTGGGAGGGCTACAGCCTACCCCACCCTTGGAACAGAGGAAAGTGGGCAAAGTTATTTTCCTCAATTCTGTTTCCTCTCCTGAGTTCTCACGGCGGCGCAGAGGGAGATGCTGCCGTTGCCACAGTAACCTGAAAGTGCATTTGAGCTAAAGAACTTAACCCAAGTTATTTCTGTGCTGAGTTTTTTGGGAGATGTACAGAAAACTTTGGCTCTCTTCCTTAGGTCGTTAGGCAAGCGGAATCCAAAATCCATTCTGCCCATCTCGCTCGCCCACCCCACCAGCTCCTCTATTGCGAGGGAGCACTGTCAGATCTGAATTATAAACAACCCTTCTCCCCCTTTGTGCCTCCCAACCCATTTTGTATTTCTAATGCAGTAAGGCAATAAAAATACGAGAAGAGACCTGCTGGATCGGACAGAGGTTGCTTGGAGCATGATCATCTTCCCCACAGGGACCAAACAGACGCCTTGTGAAGCCCATAAGCTGGGCACAAGGACAAATGCCCCTCACCCCGTTGCTTGCCCCTAGCAACGAGCGTTCCTTTCCAATCTGCCTCAAAACATAACTCCTCCTAACAGTGAACTCAAGTGCTCAGTGGCAACAGGATTGTAGCCAAAACAGAGCCACTGAGAACAAGATTTAGCATGTTTTTGGGTGGAGGAAACTCTGTTCCAGAGGGCAGAACCTGAACCAATGGATCCAATTGCAAGAAAGGAGATAGCTCAGTCGGTAAGAGCATGAGACTCTTGATCTCAGGGTTGTGGGTTCAGGCCCCACGTTGGGTGAAAGATTCCTGCATTGCAGGGGGTTGCAATAGATGACCCTCCGGGTCCCTCCCAACTCTGCAATTCTATGATTCTTTGACTAGGGAGAACTTTCTAATGTAAGAGCTGTTCAACAGTGGAACTCTCAGAAGGTGGAGGACTCTCCTTCACTGGAGGTTTTTAAACAGAGGTTGGATGGACATCTGCCAGAGATTCTTCAGCTTTGATGCCTCTATTACAAGGGGGTTGGACTCGATGACCCTTGCGGTCCCAACTCTATAATTCTATAGTTCTGTGATTTATGATAGTTGGGTTCTACTGCTCTATAGCTCCAACCAACTTAGTCGCCACATTGTGGTGCACCGAATGAATTTCTTCATAGGCAGCTACATGGTACCTCAGGTTAAGTACTTAATTTGTTCCAGAGGTCCGTTCTTAACCTGAAACTGTTCTTAACCTGAAGCACCACTTTAGCTAATGGGGCCTCCTGCTGCTGTCGCACCGCCGCAGCACAATTTCTGTTCTCACCCTGAAGCAAAGTTCTTAACCCGAGGTACTTACTATTTCTGGGTTAGCGGAGTCTGTAACCTGAAGCGTCTGTAACCTGAAGCATATGTAACCCGAGGTACCACTGTATATATCTCCCCTGAGCAGGCAGGTTTCATCCCAGCAGGTACACTGGTGACTCCATCAGGTTCAAGTGGCTCAGGTAGTTGAGGAAGTCAAGATTACAGGCAGTGGCGGAGCAAGCCGATCAGGCGCCTGGGGTGGCGCGCATGCCCTGCACACAGGGGCGGGGCGAGCCGGGGCAGGACGCTCTGAGGGGCCTCTGAGGAGTCTGCCTGCCTCCTCACACTCAGCCGCCCTACAGCAGAGGGGGAGCGGCAGGTGGACCGTTTGGAGCAGCACGGAGCCTGCAGGTGCCTAAGCCACTGCGTCACTCCCAGGAGAGACATGTGGCTCGGGCACACTGCAGGCCCCTCTATGAGTGCCCCCCTCAGTGGTGACACCCGGGGCGGACCACCCCCACCGCCCCCTTCCTCTGCCCCTGGTTACAGGTAACTTAGCAGCACTCCTCTTTCTTGATGCCTTCAAAGTGTTTCATTGCATAGAATGGGGTTTTATTAACAAGGTGGCAGTGATTATCTTCTGTGGGTCCGTCCCACCAGCATACATATAGGCAGAAACACCAAGCACGACACCCCCCCCCCCTTGCCTCTCCTGTTTCCATTCGTTGTTGAGGTTTTGGCCAATAAGTTCAGATCAAATTGAACTAAGTAGTGTTGAAGGGTTTCCCATCTTGCAATGTGGCCCTTGGACTGAAAAAGCCCCCCCCCCCGAATGAAAGGGTTGAATTAGATGGCCTCAGGCGTACCCCCTCAGTGCAGTAGTTCTCATTCTGGTGGTGCTGAAGCCATTTCTCCTGTTCCTCCCTCTCTCCAGATCGCTGAGATTGGCTCCAGCACAGAAACATTGGCATGCCTGCTACCCAGCACCCAAGAGATGCCACCGAAAAATCCAGCAGCTTGAAATAACCCACATAAGGGGGGGGGGAGAGGTCAGTGTGCTCTGTTGTAAGAGGGCGGAAGCCTCAGCTCTTCTGGGGGCCTTGCACATGTTCCCTCTAAGAATTGAGGCAAAATAAAGTGAAATGTTCCGCCTGGAACAAAGATAAACAGGTTAATTATTCACAACTCCCCTTTCCAAGCTGTCTTCTCCCACAAATGTAGCATAATCTTGAAATATATAAATATTCATCATCATCATCTTTTTTTCTTTTTCTTTTTTTTTGCTCAAGTAGGGCTTGCTAAACTAGGTCAGCTTTTTACTGTGAAATGGTTTATTTATGATACAGGGAAGGAGAGGGAGAGCAGCTTTGTTTGGAAAGAATTTTTCTAAAGGAAAGCAAACCACATTGTCTCCATGTGTAGAATAGCATGGAGATTCTTAGGATTGCCCACTTGTATTTGACTGGCAGGTCAAATGCAACTTAGATTGCTTGTTCTTACCCAATTGCCATTGAATATTCAATCTTGGGGGGGGAAATAGTGCAGAGCTACAAACTGGTTTTCACATCTATTTCATGGTTGCCCAGACAGCACTTTTTCGGGTTGGGAACCAAAGTTTCGTTTTGTTTTTAATTATTATTTCATTTCATAATGTATATAAAAACAGAGAAAATAATTCCACCAACTGACAAATAATTAGAGATGAATTAGAGATGAAATAATTAGAGATGAATTAGAGATGAAAAGCAAAATTATAAAATAGGCATGCAGTTAAAATAATAGCATCTAAGTAAAGACGATCAGCTTTTCCAGATCAACAAATACAGTTCCAGGCTTGCTTCATGTACATTCTCACACTTCACAACAACCTTGTAAGGTCGATTAGTGTTGTTTTATGCCTGTGTTGGAAAGAGAAAGCAGAGGGTGAGAATGTAAGATGATCTGATGGATCAGATCAGTGATGGCTTCCCCATCATCGCAAGACTCCTCTAGTCCACCATTCAGCTTCCTAAAGCCCTAAAAACTGGACACTTTCTGAAAGCCCTTCTTGCTGTTTATCCCTAAGCTCACCCAGTGAGCTTCAGTGGCTGAGTGGGGATTTGAACCCTGGTCTCCCAGGTCTTATGCAGGCCCATCCTCCCAAAAATCTCTATTGCCCTCCAGATGTTTTGCACTACAATTCCCATGGAAATTGTAGTGCAAAACACCTGGAAGGCACCAGGTTGGAGAAGGCTGCTCTACACTGACAGAATCTAAGACAGGGATCTTTCCCAACCCCACCAAAAGATGCTAGGAATACAGAACCTAGGACACTCTGACTGCAAAGAGCCTACTCTAACACTGAGCTATGGCCCTTCATATCCCACATTTAAGAAATTAGGTAGAAGTTGGGACATAAGCAAGCTCCTCCTCCCTGTTTGCACATAGGACAGGAAAGGGAAATTAATTTTTTGCCCCGGCCAGTAAAATGGCTTGACCTGGCCCTGTCTGCATTTCCTCCATTATTCTTTAGCATCCTTAACTCCCAGAATAGAACAGTGAAAAACTTTCCAGTTCCAGAAGCATTAGATGTAAGTCATGGGAATGTTACGCAAGGTTTGATGGTGCCTTGTAAACAGTCATTAAAGTGATTGAAAAGCCTGGGCGGATGTCTATGGAAAGTTAAAAAAAGATAACAGATGAATTCTAATAATGATGACAATAATTGCAGTGTGGAAGACCTTCCATAAATTTTAGAAGCATTGCAATAGGGGAATGGCATACCGCAGAACGATTGCGCGTTAAAAGGACCATCAAAGACATATGGAGGAATTAGGGGTGGCGAAGCGGTGACCTTTCAGATGTTGTTGGACTGTAGCTCACGCCAGCCCAAATAACATGGCCAAAAGTCCAGAAGCATATGGAGGGTTACAGATTAGTCACTCTTTCCTCAAAGACTTGCGAAAAGGCTGTGCTGCACATAAATAATACAGGCTGCATACAATAAAGTTGCCCCATTTGTGCACAGAGTTCTGTTTGTGCTATGGGATTTCCTCTCCCTCTCATCTCCCTGTTTGTGCCCCCCACAGATCTGCTCTGGAGGGCTGGTGGAAAAGCCCAGAACAGATTGGGGGGCATACAGGAGGAAGGGAAGTTCTGTTGCGCCAGTGGAAGTCTATCACTGGGCATGCTGCACCCGCTGCAGTTTCTGAATCAACTGCAAGGAAAGCCCCACATAGAGTGCCTTGCAGTAGTCCAGTCTTGGTCACCAATGCCCCCTTTTTAAAAAAAGAAGCTCATAACCAGGGGGTTTGGAGGCTATGACTGGCCTTCATCTTTCCACTTCTATCCTTTCACAACCACATTCCCCCCACCCCCCTACCCCAAATTCCAAATGACTGGTCTGATAGCGATTAGTTCTGGGCCCTTTACCAATGCAGTCCTCCAAAGAAGATAAGGCCGTTGTCAAAAAGAGGAAGAAACAGCTTCTATTTATGCATAAACATCTTGATCAACGATGAGAGCAGCAGCAGAAATATGTGACTGTTAAGAGGATTTGGGGGAAAACATTCTGGAACACACCACATTGCACCAGCAAAGTGGCTATCCCTGGGCAGAAAAAGACCCCGTGGAGAAGGAAAGACCTCCAGAAAGCATTGAAAATTGGGGAGAAGAACAGGGATAGTTAGAGCAGGCAGGGTTCTCCTTATTATGAAGGCTCTCCTCCTGGAGACAGGAAGAGAAAGCTAGCAGGGATCATAGAAATGAAATGAAAATTTTTCAAAGGGTGTTATACACAATGGCATTGTGTGGAGGGACTTGGGGGGTAGTTGCCCCAGGTGCAAAATTGTTAATGGGTGCAAAATGTCAACATCCGGTGCTGCCAGAATACAGCCACACACTTCTGTCGCTGAACTTTGTTGAAAACGGCTTCTCCATGCAAACCAGGAAGTGGCCTCTCCAGACAATGGAACAACTCTTCTTTTCTTGTCTCTGCGGCTGCAATCTCCTGGGTGATGCAGACACCATTAGGCAGTTGAATGTGCGTGCATACCCCATCCGTTGCCCTAGCTCCCACCCACCTCCAACACCGTGCCCCCGGGTGTTGGCAACCAACGGTACGCCACTGGTTATACACAGAAAAGAAAGGGTCATAACTTAGTAGGGAAGCACCTGTTTTGCATGCCGAAGGTCTCCTGCTCAACCCCTGGCATCTCCAAGATGGACTGAGAAAGGCTGCCAGTCAGTGCAGACCACACTAGAAGGATCATTGGTCTGACTCAATGTACGGCAGCTTCCAATGGTTCCTTTCAGAGACAGTAATACCTCTGAATGCCAGCTGCTGGGAATTGAAGGAGGGCGAGTGCTCTTGTGCTTGAGTCCTGCTTGAGGGTTTCCCAAAGGCGTTTGGTTGGCCACTGTGAGAAGAGGATGCTGGAATAGATGATCCAGCAGGGCTCTCCTTTTGCTCTTTGGTACTCCAGGAGGCTTGACAGAAGTGGCAAATCCTGCTGGCTTGGACATTTCCCCTTCTGGTCCCTGCATTCAGTGAACACATTTATGAAGAGTGTGAAACATTCCTCCTAATAACTTGGGAGTTCTCCAAAGGAATCAGCCTTATTTACACTCCTGTGGTCACACACGTTCCCTCGGTATCCATTTTCCTCAAATCTCGCTCTGTGTGCAGCTGGGCGGCATTAATTTCCACTTTGTTTCAAATGTCGGCTGAATGACTCTCTCCATAATGACACCAATTCATTTTCTTTCCCTCAAGTGGCTCTGTAGGAAATTGTTTGTAGTTGATGTCAAGCGGCTGTGGGGTTTCCCTTGTGTTGAAAATCCAGGTCATTTCAGGAAATCTCCCAGACCTACTCATCAGGTTTCCTTTTCAAGTTGGGCACACAGGCATTAATAAGTTTTGCATTTTATGCTGAAAGTGTAAAGACAAATTGGATGCGTGCGTTTGTGCCCTGGGAGGAGAATGTCACCTTTACTTTCTTTTCTCCATTTCCTTTCCAAACAATTTAATATTACAGCTGAGCTGAAAGTTCATACGAATGACTTGCGGCTCAGTGTTTGATGGGTTGGGAGTGGGGTTGGGGAGAGCCGTGGAGGCTGATTTATTAGGGCAAATGGGCCACTCTCCCACCTTACCAGTCCCAAAGGAGCTCCTAGCCACCACTACAAATGGGACCTGAATACCTGAATGCCCAACATTTCCTGTTATCATCAGTTTTGGTGGGTACCCTGATGACCAGTGGCTGGTGGAGGCTATTCACACTTTCTCTCTGAAATGTAGGTGGGTTCCCACAATGCAAGACACAGTGGTATCAGCAAGAACCTTTATTGAACTAACAGACCTGGATAACAGGGGCAAAGCAACTGCTTATATACATTTCTGAAGGCCTGGGCCACTCCCACTCCCAGCGTGATTGGTTGTCTAAACTTCCAAGCTGCGAATCATGTCTTAGAGTTCAGGAGCCAATGGCTGAGGCCCAAATCCTGAAATGTTCTGTGACTGGATATTATGTATCAAATCAGAACATAGGAGCTTAGAATCCTTAGTCCAGACTCAAGCTCATGCAAACACAGACCACTGAATACATAACACTCTCCATGCCCAAACCATTTCCCAACAAGTTGCATAGGGATGAAAGCATCCTTATCAGAAGGATTAGACAAATTCATGGAGGATAAAGCTATGTTCTACCTCCACCATTAGAGGCAACAAGATTCTGAACACCAGTTGCTGGAAATCAAAAGTGGAGAGAATGCTGTTACACTCAGGTCCTGCTTCCCATAGGCATCAGTTTGGCCACTGTGAGGACAGTGATGCTGGACTAGATGGGTTCTTTGCTTGATCCAGCAGCCCACACTCTTCTCACATTCCTAAGGCCTGAAGAAGGTTCATCTCCCCACCACACATCTTGAGCCTGAGATACCTGAAGGCGTGCCTGTCATAATTTCCACTTGCCCACTCTTTTTGAACTGTAGAGAGCCATCCCTGAGTCTCCCCTACCATTGGAGTTGCTGTGGGTGACTACCAAGGAGAAGACCTTGTCGGTGATGGCCCCATCACTGAATCCTCTTCTTGCAATGGATGCATTATCAATATCCAGCACATAGCCTTTCTAACAGAAACAACAATGGTCCAGGAAACTAGCTCCTTCAGAGCTGACTCAGGAAGGCGGCCTGTCTCGGGAACTGGTATTCTGTTCAGGCTCCTAGAGCTCATAAAAAACAAAGTTCGTTCTACCATTATCTTCGCTCATAGTGAGTTTCTTCACAAAGAGCAGAAGACAGAAGCTTTTCTGGTGCTCAGGGCTGGGCAATGACTTGGAGAGAGTCAAGACCCAAGGGCAACCAATATCTGAAGACAAATTACAGGTGAAACTCAAAAAATTAGAATATTGTGGAAAAGTTCATTTATTTCAGTAATTCAACTTAAAAGAAAAAAATTCCTTCCAGTAGCACCTTAAAGACCAACTAAGTTAGTTCTTGGTATGAGCTTTCTTGTGCATGCACACTTCTTCAGATACACTGAAACAGAAGTTGCCAGATCCTTCTATATAGTGAGAAGGTGGGGAGGGGTATTACTCAGAAGGGTGGTGGGAATGGGTGATGTACTGAGTACATGTGCATGCTTCTACTTCTCAGAGGTCCAATATTGCTCTATTTGCAGTCCTTGTTTTGCTGATTTCAATTAATATTCTAATTTTCTGAGATTGTTAATTTGGGGTTTTCATCAGCTGTACACCATAAACATCACAATTGTAACAAATAAAGGCTTGACATATCTCGCTTTGCATGTCATGAGTCTATCTCATATATTAGTTTCACCTTTTAAGTTGAATTACTGAAATAAATGAACTTTTCCACAATATTCTAATTTTTTGAGTTTCACCTGTAGAAGTCGGGCACAAGACACAACATTATTCTCTCTTCTGCCTTGTGCCCGGCTTCTAATTCCAGGCAAACTTTTTGCTCAAGCAAAGCACTGCTAAGGCAGGAAGGCCCACTCCTTCTCACCCAGCAGGAGTCCATCACCCATTTGGGTGGAGTCAGTCTGGGAGGTTCTTCCATGTGAAGTTGTAATGCTACTGCTCACAACAAGAGGCAGTGGTCAGTATTTCCTGGTAGACACTCCTTCTGGTACAGTGGTACCTCGGGTTAAGAACTTAATTCATTCTGGAGGTGTGTTCTTAACCTGAAACTGTTCATAACCTGAAGCACCACTTTAGCTAATGGGGCCTCCTGCTGCCGCTGCGCTGCCGCCACGCGATTTCTGTTCTCATCCTGAAGCAAAGTTCTTAACCCGAGGTAATATTTCTGGGTTAGCGGAGTCTGTAACCTGAAGTGTATGTAACTTGAAGTGTATGTAACCCGAGGTACCACTGTATCTTCTTTCCTGTGGCATATTCTTTTAACCCACTGCCCAAGTTATCAGCTTTTTAACTTCTAGTGATCTGTTTTAGTTGTGAGGTTGTTGTTGAAGCTTATTTTAGGGTGCTGCACGTGCTTTTAACATTTTATTATAAGCTGCCCTGGTAAGGGTGTTGTAGGAAAGGGGGTATGCATGCAAATGACAGGTGACCAACAATCCATGCGCAATAATAAACCGAGATGTTTGGTTTGGGTTTTGCTTGTTTTTTTTAATAGTATTCCTCCATCACTACCACTACGTGCTCTGCAGCATTTGGCTTTCCAACAGGGTGGATTTAACTCAAGCAATAATAACTTGCCCTGTTGTCATGACAACTGTGAAAGTTAGGCTCCTGATCAGAGAGCGGCAGTGTGCATGTCTGTGTGTGAAAGTTTGCCATGTTGCTAATTGCAGATCTGGTGAATATGTTTGGAGGTGTCACAGGATAATAAGTCAGGAATGTTACCAGTGCCGGATTTATGTACAAGCTAAACAAGCTATAGCTTAGGGCCCCACTCTCTTGGGGCCCCCCTCTCTTGCCCCCCCCAAAACAAATTAAAGAAAAAAACTGGATGTACATTCCCAAAATATAAGATAAAAAAACAAAAAACCTACATACAGCAACAGTTTTGTGTAGGCTCTGGTGAGTTCCATAAATTACCATATAGCATATATTCAACACAAAAAACAGCGACAATTTGTTGTTGACAAAGGACAGCTGGACATATAAAGGGCCCCATTACCTTCAGTAGCTTAGGGCCTCATCAGACCTAAACCCGGCCCTGAATGTTACTGATGACGATGATCAAGCTGACTGGAATGGGCAGAATGTTGAGTGCATTCCATTTGTACAATGCTTTACTAATAAATGTGTGCAGCAGACACCACACAGAAGAAACGTACAGTGAAATGAACAATTGCATCAAAATTGCTTTGTGGTTTCTTAGTGTTTTCATGCTGGTGGCGAGGAAAAAATAGGTATATAAAAAAAAGATTCTGTGGATGCCAAGATCCAGCTTTGGGGCAGGTACTCTTTGGTGAGAGAACCTCTGCAGAGACTCAAAATCACAAAATATGCAGCAAAATAAAAAATTGGAATGTAGGTTTTTAGTCCTTTAAAATATGCCCTTGTTAGTTCCAAAATAGTCTCCTCTTCTCCCAGTGTAGGAAAAGTTCACATGTTTCACAAGTTAAAAATGGTTTACTTACAAAGTTAAAAACCATTTACTTACAAACTCTCCCAAAGTCAGATTCATGTGCATCTCAATACAGCAGTAAAAAAACAAACCACAGGCAGTGAAACTTTGCCTAGTTACCGTGGTGAAAGTTCCTAAATTATTAGTATAGGAACAGAAGAGAGGCTTGTTAGAGCCATGCGGTCTGAGCTTGGAGCAACCAGCTTGGAGCAACCAGGTCAGACCTCTATGCATGCTGAGGTTCTCAGGTAGACAAAGGTGAACAAAGGGTGAACAAAGCCTTTGACAACCCTTCCTCTAAGGTGAGGAGGAGTGACCTAGTTAAAGCTGACAGGGCAGGTTACTCTGGACTTAGTTACATTAGTCAAAAAACAGCGTTTTGAATGCATTATAAACATGCAACACCAGTTGGTGCTGTAGAGCACAAAACTTTTCTATGCGATTTTACATAGCATTTTTTTCTTTTGTTATAACAATTTAACTTATTACTTATTTATCGCATTTCCCCCCTGTGTAGATCCACCCTCTATGGCATTACCTTCTTTATGCATTAATTAGACTTAAGCATGTTGGTTATATGTAATCCCACATTTATCACAGCTCCACTGCAGGCTTTCCTACACACAGCACAGAGATCTAAAGTGGGTGTTTGAGTTAATGCACTTGGAGGTCTTCTGGCAGTCCACCCACACACTGTACCATTGGTCTTCCTGATTGTTGTCAGCCCAAGATCCCAAACTTCTTCCAGCTGCCCTCTGGCTCACCAACCACCACCCCCTCCATCACCTACCACTGCCAACAACAAGCCAAATGTCAGAGGTTATGACATACACATGATCCCCTCCACCTATGCAAACAAAATGCGTCCTCACAAGTCAATGACACATTCCAGCCAGCCAAAAGCACTCGGGGGGGGGGGGCTTTTGGAAGAGCATGTGATTGGCCTGGGAAGCATCCTGAGGACCAAGCAGAGAGGACAGTGTGGTGTAGTGGTTAAGAGCGATAGACTCGTAATCTGGTGAACCGGGTTCGGGTCTCCGCTCCTCCACATGTAGCTGCTGGGTGACCTTGGGCTAGTCACACTTCTCTGAAGTCTCTCAGCCCCACTCACCTCACAGAGTGTTTGTTGTGGGGGACAAAGGGAAAGGAGAATGTTAGCTGCTTTGAGACTCCTTTGGGGAGTGATAAAGCGGGATATCAAATCCAAACTCCTCCTCCTCCTCCTCCTCCTCTTCTTCTTCTTCTTCTCCACATCTAGTATGATGGAGAAGTTATGGGGAACTGAAAACCTGGGACACATTTTAGTGATATGTGGGTTGGGTTATGAATGAAAAATAACCTTTTTTCGGCTGAAAAAGTGGGGTAAAAATGCTTTTGATAAATAACCAAAACTGAACCGGACTAGGATGATCATTAGCCTGAGAAGCAGTTAGGCTTCTGAAAGCCCGACTGTTTTACAGAGTGGCAACGGTTTAGCTTTTTTATCTTTCCCCCAACCTGCCCCAATTAGAGGATGATTCTCACCATGCTCTCGCTGAAGCCTGGAATCCAAGCATTTTGCAGGTCACCCACGGATACTGGTTATGTAATGGGGGTGGATGGGAGGGGGGGTTGACTCTGCCTCCCACGCTGCTGAGATAATAAAGGCAAAAATAAAGACAACCTAGTAAAAAGCTGTGGCTGCACCAGGTGAGCACAGATAGATTTTAAAATCCAAGGCAGGTAGGGAATGTGGGAGGTTTAGAGCAAATTCAGTTCCTCATCTCTTCCAATCTTAGGTTCATTCCTTCCCTTAGGATGGGGGTAGAATTTTGATTTAGTTTGCATGTTAATTTGAATTTGGTTCATTCACACTTCTGCAATTCTATTTGGAGGTTTGGATAACCTGGGCTTGTTTCCATTGCAGACCTAATATATTAGGACATCTCCATTCTTCCATGTCCCAGAGTGTGCTTTCAAATCTTTGTGTTCATTTGCATCCTGCATCCCATGCTACTGATATACCCCTGCCCAGGAATAAAACACTGCAAGAAAGCAATCTTGATGCGATTCTGTGGGCAGTTACATCAATGCCCCTGTTTAGTGTGGTGTCTCTACAAGGCCAGCTGCACAACGGTAAAGCTCCACCCATGGTCCTACCTGAATTCATATCAAGACAGCTTTTAGGACTCACCTGTTCACCATCTTGCTTGCTTTACTGAGCTGTTCCTTGCTATATAAATCAGTCATTCTAAATTTGAACCTTTATCACTTAACCTCTGCACATTTTGTGCAAGCCCACCTCCTCTTTTAGTGATGGGTTTCTTCTTATCTGTCAATGCTTAGGTGGCTGCTTTTACCTAAAGGAGCGTCTCCACCTCCATCTTTCTGCCTGGACACAGAGGTCCAGCGCCGAGGGCCTTCTGGTGGTTTCCTCACTGCGAGAAGTAAGGTTACAGGAAACCAGGCAGAGGGCCTTCTCGGTAGTGATGCCCACCCTGTGGAGCACCCTCCCACCAGATGTCAAGGAAATAAACAACTATCTGACTTTTAGAAGACATCTGAAGGCAGCCCTGTTTAGGGAAGTTTTTAATGTTTGATGCTGTATTGTGTTTTTAATATTTGGTTGGAAGCCACCCAGAGTGGCTGGGGAAACCCAGTCAGATGAGTGGGGTATAAATAATAAAAGGATTATTATTACAGACCCTCCAAGTGTCCCTATTTTCCAGGGACAGTCCTGGATTTACAGAAGCTGTCCCAGTTTCTGATGTGATCCAATAATGTCCCACTTTCCCTTAGGATGTCCCTATTTTCATCAGAGAAATGCTGGAGGGTATGGTAGAATCTCTCCATTTTCATCGGAGAAATGTTGGAGGGTATGGATATTTTTACTGCAGTGGCACCGCAGGAGCACGATTTCTGTTCTCATCCTGAAGCAAAGTTCTTAACCTGAAGCACTATTTCTGGGTTAGCGGAGTCTGTAACCTGAAGCATATGTAACCTGAAGCATATGTAACCTGAGGTACCACTGTATTCTGTTGGGAACTGTTGGGGATGTGCGGGGTATAGATGATATTATTATTATTATTATTATTATTATTATTATTATTATTATTACCCTGTCACTGAGACTAAGATTCTCTCAGGCCAGTGAGCCATTTCATGCACCCAAGAATGCAAGCATTTATATTAATCTCTTTTAACCTCCTTTTCCCCCTTCAGGAATTGCTCTGTCCACTTGGTGTTGCTGTGCTGTGCCTTCTCCATTTTGCTCCCATTCCTCTGCTCCTCACCCCACCATCATGGGTGGCCTGCAGCCAGCTTGGTGCTGCCCCCGTCTCTATGGGAACCAGCACAGAATATGCTCCCACCATAGATCTAAGCACCCACGTTCACGTTCACCTCCTGCATTTCATTGACCCACATTTCCAGCAGCGGCAAGTTCATCCTTCTCCACCCTCACCACCTGCAGAATTCAGCAGGGCTGGCCTGTGCTAATTCCAAACAGCAAATTGTTATGTCAGAGCTTCCTTCGTGTTCATTCCCCGGAGCATGTTTGTAAATGAGCTAAGACCCGTAAAGCAGAAACAATTGATCCAAAGCGAGCGAGGCGCAATGTAGGCCTGTCAGAATCAATAGGACTAAGAAATCACTTGTTTAAATGGGGATTATTATGAGGGATATACCAACCGATGAAACAAACCTTTATCGATTAACCAGCTACCTTTCAACCAACTAATGGAGTAATCCAGTGCTTTTCAGATAGCAGTTCTAGACAGGGATGAGCGGATTCTCCACATTGTCTTTGTTTAGCGATGCAGAACTTTGCTCTCCAGCTCCTTAATGCTGGTTCAACGAAAGGAATGGAGGAAGAATTTGTTTGGTCCACTTTCAGCAGTAGACTAACCCAATTTGACATTCCCAGACTTGCCTGTGGATCGGCGTGCAAACCACCTGCTGGATTGCACACTTCTCCAGATTCCCCAAATCGGTTTCGGTCCCAAATGCAGTGCACGTAAATCAGAAAAGATCCATATAAGATGTGTGCTTTAAATGCTGAGCTGACCCCCACAAGGAGTTTTCTACCATCTGCTAGATTCACTGTTACCAAAATAATAAAGATTCTGCAATGCAAGGGGGTTGTGGAACCTGTGAACTTCCAGATATTGCTGACCTGCACTTCCATCTTCCCTGACCATTAGTAGGGCTGTCTGGGACTGGTGGGAATTGGGAGCCCCATAACATCTGAAAGGTGTGTGGATATCTCACCATCAACATCCCATACTTGGCCCCCCTACAATTGTCACTGCAGGGGCATCTGAAGGCCCATCTTGCCCTGAGATGAGTGAAGAAGATGCATTAACAACCTTTTCTAAACAAACCAGTTGTCTTCTGCATTTTATTCCAACTCCCCCCACCAAAAAGGATGCTTATTGTTGCAATACAGTAGTACCTCGGGTTACATACGTGTCAGGTTACATACGCTTCAGGTTACAGACTCCGCTAACCCAGAAATATTGCCTTGGGTTAAGAACTTTGCTTCAGGATAAGAACAGAAATCATGCTCCGGTGGCGCGGTGGCAGCAGGAGGCCCCATTAGCTAAAGTGGTGCTTCAGGTTAAGAACAGTTGCAGGTTAAGAACGGACCTCCAGAACGAATTAAGTTATTAACCCGAGGTACCACTGTAATCGTATGTAAACAGCTTTGTGAGGCCCCCTTGAAAAGCAGTATACTGTAAATAAATAATAAAAATACTTCAAGTTTCTCCTTTTTCCAGGTTTAAGTTCCGTTTCCCACATTTCCACATAAGTTTGTGTGTGGGGTTTTTTTTTTAAAAAAAAAAGTTTTCATGTTGTCATTTTGTTGCAAATGTCTCCTAATCTACCAGTTTTTTGCAAAGCAATTTCTCCTAATCAAATCTCGAACATTAAGGCCGATGACCCGCACGAAAGAAGCAAAATAAGAAGCATATAGAATAACAACATCCAAACGTGTGCAGTGAGGTTTATATGAAAATAAAAGTACGTAGCGTAAAGTAAAATAAAATGGGCACCAACAATTTAAAAGTTATAATTATGCCAGGAACTCCAAAGAGGAAAATTACAAACTATTTGGGGTTAGCTCCCAGCGGGTTTTGCTTGCTGCAGCACAGAAATTGGCCGCACTGAGAGCAATAGATGTATTTTGATCTGAGAGTCGTTTCCTAATGTTTGTTTGCTGTTTATGGTTTTGTTCTCCAGTAGTTTTTGTTTTGTTTTTTGCATCCACACACACACACACACACACACACACAGTCATGTGCACACATACATCCCACTACAATCCACTGTCCGACCCACTCACCATCTGCAGCTTTCCTAACGCACAGGCAATTTCTCACTCTCCCACCCCCTGCTTTTTGCTACAGCCTCTCCTAGGTGCTGACAAGCCCCACCTCTGCCAATCTTCAGTTGACAAAGCATCCGAGCATCTAAACAACAACACTAATGAGCTGATATAGATCACTGCTGTTTCATCTTCTCATGCCTAGAAGCAGGAGGAGGAGAAGGGCTGGGGGCGGCACTGAGGCTCATAATCTCCCAATGGGCTCTAACACAGATTTGAAAATTTGAGCTTTTGTCTCTCTCCCTCTCTTTTGAGCTCTCTTTCATATAGCTCTATCCCTGGGTTGCTTGGATGTTGAACTCCTGGAGTTGGTTTGCGGTGGGTTATATCCTGGCCCTTGCTGCTGGACAAAGAACTTGAACTCCCAGCTTTGTTTCCGCCAGAGGTTTCGATGCATGAATTAGAGGGGTACACAGGCAAGGCTCAGGTGTTGAGTTGTAGCAGATTCAAAAGATGCATAAGATGCTAAGCAGAAGCTAAAAGGATGATCCAACAAGCGACTCTCCCCACCTCCCTTTTGGAGAGTGGCATGGGCACAGCTCTTACTGCGGTCAGTGTCCAGAGTCACAGGATGGGGCAAGTGAGCAAGCACTCCTTCCAGTGGGCTGAGTCTATGACGTTTGTTCATGGCAGTGTCAGCACCAGCTCACCATCCAATTTACTCTCAGTCACCTCCCCTGGAGGAGGAGGCTTCTCACTAACAGATGGTGGTGCCTCATTGGCAGGAAGAGGTGGTGGGGTTGTCCAATGTCACTCATCTGCCATCCCTGTTAGTCCATCACCTGCATCCAGCTGTGCATTCCTTAGACCAAGGGCCTGCTCCTCTGGGTCAGATACTTCTTAGGGTCCTAATTCCACCTCCTACCTACCACTAGTACCTTCTGCAGGGTCACCTAGCTCCAAATCTCTGAGCTCTTCCCAGTCCTCCTCAAGACCCAACCATCCCCTCTATGCCATCTCCACAGGACTCGTGACAGATTGTAAGTATTGCGAGAGTTGCTGTTGCACTTGGGTCCTGCTTGTGGTCTTCCCATTGGGGCATCTGGTTGTCCACTGTGAGAACAGGATGATGGACTAGGTGTAGCAACCAGGCTCCTCATACATCCTTAGGTTAGAGTGCGCCAGCAGAACTGAGCCACTATTTTTTCCAACTAAATGATTTGCTATAAATTACTACTACTACTAATAATAATAATGAAGGAGATGCAATGTTGTCCTCTCTGTTACAGCTCAGTGGTGGGGCACCTGCCTGAGCCCCTTGCCCATTCCTACATCACTGATGGCTCTACACCACCGGCTAGACTAATCTTCTTTGCCAAAACTTATCCTCCACTGAGATGAAAGCCAAGAAGGTGTTTGTTCTTGGGTTCCACTAGTCCTACCATCTGTTATTGGTGGTTCAAAATATACCTTGGCAGCTGTAGGGTGTGGCAAGGCAGGCTGTTCATGATGCCTTCGTGTTCATGCACATGAAGTGACACAAGATGCATCCTCCCTTGGGCTGGAGAAAGAATTTGTCTGGAGGCAGCAATGCTTTTGAATACCAGTTGGTGGAAGCCACAGGAGGGGAGAGTTTCCCTTGTGCTCTGGTCCTCCTTGAGGGTTTCCTATGGGCATCTGTTTGGCCACTGTGAGAAGCGGATGCTGGACTAGATGGGCCATTGGCTTGATCCAGCTGCAGGGCTCTTCCAATGTGGTGTAGTGGTTAAGAGCGGTAGCCTCATAATCTGGTGAACGGGGTTCGCGTCTCCTCCACATGCAGCTGCTGGGTGACTTTGAGCTAGTCACACTTCTCTGAAGTCGCTCAGCCCCACTCACCTCACAGAGTGTTTGTTGTGGGGGAGGAAGGGAAAGGAGAATGTTAGCCGCTTTGAGACTCCTTCGGGGAGTGATAAAGCGGGATATCAAATCCAAACGCTTCTTCTTATGTTGGCTTTTCACAGAGGTCTGGCCTGATGCTCCTGAACCCATTTGCTGACTAACTAACTCCTGATCAGATCACACACTCACCTGGGTTACACAATGCTGTTTCAGTGCATGAAAAATGTGCCAAAAAAAGCGCCCTTATACACCTATTTATATGAAAGCCTTATTATACAGGTGAAAGTATTGAAAAGCACTGAGAAATGTGGACTTCCGGAGGCGGCGCGAAACTGTGATGGCGGTCCTCTTCGATCTCTGAAGAGGGGCTCCGCAGGAAAGGGTCGGTTCGCTACGGCACAGCGACGACCCATTAAGAAAAACCACGGGCAGAGTGAGCCCGTGGCCGTGGGACTCGGCGGGCACCTGGAGCGACCCTGAAATCACGGAAGGAACCCCGTAAGGGGCTCCGGAGTGAAGGAGGGGTAGCGGTGCTGTGAGTTCATCGCTCTTTCTGCGGAAGCGAAGCCGCGCGGCTGTCACAGATGAGCGTCGACCTTTCTTCCTTAAAAGATCTGGCTGAAACAACAAACCCGTGAGTAAGGACCTTAAATGCGGGGAACAAATTTTACCTTAAAATTGGCTGAAACCGGGAGACGATAAAAAGGAAGTCCGCCTTCCGGCACTGCTTTTAAGATCAAAGCAAAGGACCTGAGAAGCGGAAAGCAGCTGAAAAGGGAAGCGCTAAAGAGGGACTTTCATGCACTTTCAGAAGTTTCAGAAGTGATTGCTAAAGAGGAAATACAGACTTTCTTGTGAGTAAATTTCTGGAATAAAAATTGGACTGACCCCTCTTGGTTTGGGGGCTATTGAAAGTCAAATTCCAAATCGTCGGGCTGCTGGAGGGGAAACTGTTTAACTGCGGAACTGTTACAAACTTTTAGAGTGATACTTTTGAGCTTAAACAAGTTGGGTTGGATACAAACTACAGGCACCTTTCTGAAACTTTGTTAAAAGTTAAAAACATTTTGCAGGACTTTTTTTTTTTACTATTACTGTTCTGGGACTATTGTGCTCTTTTAACACAAAAGGGACTTTAATGGCGGAAAAGTTGCCTTCTTCTTTCTGAACTTTGGTGGCACTCCCCCTAGAGGATTTCGGGAATATAAAGGCCTGGGAATTGCTTTATGTTTATTCTCTCTCATTGAATTGTTTTTAAACTGGATCTGTCTTTCCCATGGAACAACAATAATTTGACCTTGAACATTGACTGATGAGTGGTACAGGAAAGACAAGAGCAGCCAAAGCAAAGGAAGCTAAGGAGAAGGAAAAAGAAAAAAAGCAGGCACAGCTTGTACAAACAACTTTGATTCAGGGACGCAGATCTTCGGTCCCAGCTGTGCTGGGTGAACGGAAGGCAGAAGCCGAAAAGCTTAAAAATCCTACAGAGGAAGATATGGCAGCAGGTGGATCTGAGGGAGTTCTGAAACAAATTTTGGAGCAACTAGCAGCTTTAAATCAAAAGGCTGACAACCACTCACTAAAAATTGACCAAGCTACATCTTCGATCCAGAAATTGACTGACCAGGTTTCCCAGCATACACAAGCAATTGAAAAATTGCAAGGAGCAACACAAGAAAACCGTAATTTAGCTGGGGAAGCTATTCAAATAGCAACGGCAGCTAAAAAAGAGGTCGAGGAAGTTAAAGGAGAAGTCAAGCCTCTGCATAAACAAATTGGTGAACAGCAAGCCTATCTTTCTATGGTGGAATTGAAAAATCGGCAGAGTAATCTCAGATTGAGGGCAGTTCCAGAAATTGAACAAGAAGACTTGATTGGATTTTTGACAACAGAATTTTCAAAATCCTGGGACATAAAGGAAGAAAGTGATTTTAAAATAGTTTCAGCTTTTCGACTAGGAAGATTGGTAAGGAAGGACAGATCCAGAGATTGTTTGATAATTTTGAGATCAAGGGAAGAGAGAGATAAAATATTAGGCCTACATTTCGCAAAGTCTCTTGAGATACAGGACAGAAGGGTCGAAATTTACAGAGATATACCAAAACAGTTACTGGACTTGAGAGCCACCTACTCAGAGCTGGCAAGATTGTTGAGACTTAATACAATTCGCTACAGGTGGGAGTTTCCACAAGGATTATCATTTACTTATAAGCTGAAGAAGGTAAAAATAAGAACACCAGAGGACCTGCAAAAGTTCCTGCACGACCACGGAGAAGATCTCCAAAAAGAAGCAGCAACACATTGGCCTCTACCACAATCTGGGATTCCGCCTGGAGGCGGACCAGGCCCTACACCCTCGGGATTAGAGGATAAAGAAGATACACCGCTCTAGGTGCAAAAAAATTGTACAGGATGTCTCTGCAGCTACTCAGTTGGAATATAAACGGTGGAAATTCCCCGAAAAAAAGAAGGAAAATATTTCACATATTGAAGAAAGAACAATTGGACATTATTTGCTTACAAGAAACTCATGTGACCAGGCTCCACAGGAAGGTTCTAGTCAACAAAAGACTAGGCCAAGAATTTATCTCATCAGACAAGGTCAAGAAAAGAGGCGTGGTGATATACGCCAAGGAGAGCCTGGCACCAAAATTTGTATTCAAAGATGAACAAGGAAGAATTCTGGCGATTGAAATTCAGACACAAGGAGAAAAAATTTTGATATTAGGAATATATGCGCCAAACGACGGGAAATCAGAATTTTTCAAGAAGCTGCATGAGACTATGCTGGATTATATGGACTACAACAACATCATAATGATGGGAGACATGAATGGAGTGGTGTCTACACATATGGACAAGTCCCAAAAACAAAACTTAACATCTGATGGCAGACTGCCGAAAACCTTTTTTGAACTGATTGACAACTTGGATTTGATTGACATATGGAGGACAAAGAACCCCCTAGGTAAAGAAGGAACTTTCTTCTCGGAGGCCCACCTGTCCTGGACACGGATCGACCAAATTTGGATGTCTAGAGGGCTGGCACCCAAGACCAGAAAGGTGGAAATCTGCCCAAAAACATGCTCCGACCACAACGCCTTGAAATTAGAATTCAGACTTACTCAAACCGGTTCCTTCAGATGGAGGATGAATGACACCCTTTTAAGAGATCAAGAGATCGTGAAAAAGGCCCAAAAAACGTTAAAGGACTACTTTGAGATAAATTTGAACACTACAGTAGAAAAAAGAACGATCTGGGACGCTAGCAAAGCGGTCATGAGAGGGTTTCTCATACAACAAAATTCAATCAAGAAAAAGCTCTGGAATGGAAAGAAAGACAAAATAATGGAGAAGATTCATCAGGGAGAGAAAAAATTGAGAACCAACCCGAAGTCAAAAGAAGTGCTGAGAGAAATCAAATTCCATCAAGCACAATATTCTAAATTGATAAATCAAGAAATCGAATGGAAAATTAAACAGATGAAACAAAGATCATTTGAATCAGCAAATAAATGTGGAAAGCTGCTAGCTTGGCAGCTGAAAAGAAGACAAAAGTTAAATACAGTCACAAATCTAGAGATTGAAGGGAGAACGGTACAGAAACCTGAAGAAATTATGAAGTGTTTCCACAGATATTTCAAAGAACTTTATGCACAGGGGCCTCAGAAAGAATTTGAGATAGACCAATTTCTAAAGACAAATGGACTACCAAAAATAACTCAAGACAAAAGATCAATCTTGAACTCTAAAATAACTTCACAGGAAATTGAAGGTGCCATTCAAAGTATGCAGCTAGGCAAATCTCCGGGCCCGGATGGGCTTACCTCCAAATATTATAAGACTCTGAAGGACTACTTGATACAACCTTTGTTGGAGGTATGCAACCAGATTATGGATGGGAAGAGGGCACCAGAAACGTGGAAGGAAGCTTTCATCAAATTGATTCCTAAGACTGAATCTGAAAAGACCCAGCTTAAGAACTACCGTCCCATCTCACTCCTGAATGTGGATTACAAAATATTTGCAGACATTTTGGCAAGTAGACTTAAAAAGGTCCTAAATGAAGTAATTCACAAGGACCAAGCAGGCTTTCTCCCTGGCAGACATTTATATGAAAACACTAGAAACATTATTGACATTTTGGAACTCTTGCAAATTAATCTTAATACAAGAGCAGTGTTAATTTTTATTGATGCGGAGAAGGCCTTTGACAACATTTCTTGGATGTTTATGAAAAAAAATTTGGAAGGGATGGGAGTGGGACGGGGGTTTGAGAATGGAATAGAGGCAATTTACTCAGAGCAAAAAGCTAAACTGATAGTTAATAATGTGGTGACAGAAGAATTTAAAATTGAAAAAGGAACACGACAAGGGTGCCCTCTATCCCCTCTTTTATTTATATCAGTCCTGGAGGTGTTGCTGAACATGATTAGGGAGGACCGGTTGGTACAAGGGATAGAGGTCGGAGTGAAACAATACAAATTGAAAGCTTTTGCAGATGACTTAGTTCTGACACTACAGGAGCCAGAACCCAGTACAAAAAGAGTGTTAGAACTTATAGCAGAGTTTGGTCGGGTTGCGGGATTCAAGTTGAACAAACAAAAAACTAAGGTTTTGACCAAAAATTTGACATCTACAGAAACAGAGGGGTTCCAGAGAGAAACAGAATTAAGTGTGGTTAAAAAGGTGAAATACCTAGGGATTTGTCTTCCAAAAACTTGAATTTATTTAAAGACAATTATGAAAAATGTTGGTTGGAAATTAAAAGGGACTTAGAAATTTGGTCAAGATTGAAACTTTCCTTGTTGGGAAGAATTGCAGCTATAAAAATGAATGTATTGCCGAAAATGTTATTTTTATTTCAAACCCTACAGATCGTGGACAGAGTGGAATGCTTCGGAAAATGGCAGAAGGATATATCTAAGTTTGTCTGGCAGGGCAAAAAGCCCCGAATAAAGTTTAAAATACTAACTGACTCAAAAGAAAGAGGGGGGTTTGCCCTGCCGGACTTGAGGTTGTATTACGAATCTGCAGCCTTCTGCTGGTTGAAAGATTGGTTTTTGTTAGAAAATACGAATGTCCTAGATCTGGAAGGTTTTGACAATGCTTTTGGTTGGCATGCATACTTATGGTATGACAAGGTTAAAGCTCATAAATTGTTCAAAAACCATATTGTGAGAAAAGCAATTTTTGCAGTCTGGATGAAATACAAAGACTTATTAGAGAGTAAAACCCCGAGGTGGTTATCACCGATGGAGGCCAAGGCTCGAAAAAGGCCCAATATGGAGGCCAAATGGCCGAAATATTGGGAAATAATTGAAAAAATTGGAGACAATTGGAAATTGCAGAGCCAAGACAAACTAAAAAATAAGGTGCGAGACTGGCTACATTATGCTCAAATTCAAGAGGTTTTTAAGATGGATAAAAAAGTTGGTTTCCAGGTGGAAAAATCGAAACTGGAAACAGAACTATTAGAACCAAAAACTAAGATACTATCGAGAATGTATAACTTGCTGCTTAAGTGGAACACACAGGATGAGACAGTTAAATCTGCCACGATAAAATGGGCACAGGATGTGGGGCATAACATTATGTTTGAAGACTGGGAAAGGTTATGGAACACCGGAATAAAATTCACGGCATGTAGTGCCCTGAAAGAAAATATTATGAAAATGATATACCGGTGGTACATGACCCCAGTCAAGCTAGCTAAGATATATCACCTGTCTGATAATAAATGTTGGAAATGTAAGGAAGCAGAAGGGACATTTTTCCATCTCTGGTGGACCTGCCCAAAAGTGAAGGCCTTCTGGGAAATGATTTACAATGAACTGAAAAAGGTATTTAGGTATACCTTCCCTAAGAAACCAGAGGCCTTCCTGCTGGGCATGGTAGACCAGAAAGTGTCAAAGAAAGATAGAACGTTGTTTATGTATGCTACCACAGCAGCAAGAATACTCATTGCAAAGAACTGGAAGACACAAGATTTACCCACGTTGGAGGAATGGCAGACGCAGTTGATGGACTACATGGAATTAGCTGAAATGACCGGCAGAATCCGAGATTTGGATGAAGAATCAGTTGAGGGCGATTGGAAAAAATTTAAAGACTATCTGCAAAAATATTATAAGTTGTATGAATCTTAAGATAGTGCATGTTATTGGAAATGTTATGCTTTAGTAAATTTGATTAAGCAAATGGTAAAATAAGTCACAAATGAGAAAAGAAGACAAGTGAACCAAACATATTATGTTTATTTTAAAGGTATTATAATTGAGATACAACATATTGAATACGGAGACATAATAACTGAAAGTTGCAACAAGGTTTGAAACAAGGTAACAAATTGCTGATATAGTTATTTCAAAGAACGCAGATTTGGAAGGTGTGGAGAGGTCAAAAGAGGATTTACGGAAAGTGGAATGTTTATATATTTATAAATTCATTAAGGTTTTTTCCTTTTTTTATGTTCAAAAAAATCAAAAAATTGTTTCTTGTATTTGGTTCCTCCTGTACTATTTGGAATGTACAAAACTACGAAAAGAAACGCAATAAAAAATATTTATTAAAAAAAAAAGAAAAGCACTGAGAAATGTGAATTTTACATAAAAGTGTGTATTTTGCTTAAAAAGTTTGTACACGGGGGTGCCAGCCTGAATAAAATATTTGGGGGCGGCAGGTAAACCCAACCTCACATAATTGATCACAGGATGTGACACACACGCACCGTTTGGATGGCAATGTCCATGAACTTTTTGGTGGGGGCAACTCCCTCAAATATTTTATAAGGGGGCCAAAGAGATCTTGACCTCTAGGAGTCGACTTCTATGTTCATACATAATGTGTACAGTTTAAATGCAGGGTTTTTTGGGGGGGTTGTTTGCGCATTCCTTCAAAACAAAAATCTGCACAAGATGGGATGGAACAGAAGCTATGATTCTCTGCCAGACAAACTGAAGTGGGATGGAATCGGGGTTTTGCTTGGTTCATCCCTAATTTACCTCACACAGCTTATATGTAAGGGCTCGGGGGCCAAATGTGGCCCTCAAGGTCTATCTACTTGGCCCTTTGGAATGTCCTTAGGCCTTTTCCCTTACTGCCCCTGCTCTGTGCCCCCTTGAAACCTTACAAAGGTAAGAGTCACATTCATGGCTCTGCCTCTGGCCTCACCCACTGCTGACGCATGGCCCTCAGAAGGTTCTCCATGAGAGAATGTGGCCCCTGCGATGAAAACGTTTCCTCACCCTTATTCCACAGAGCCTCACTGAAGAACTGTAGCTTTGTGGCAGGCCATGGCTGTTGAATGCCGAAGGGGCCCAGGTCCAATGCCTGGCATCTCCACATTCCCTGCCTGAACCTCTAGAGAGCCGCTGACAGTCAGTGTAGGCAATATTAAGCTGAACTGGGAATCATAAGTCGGGGCTGTGCGGCTCAGCTCAGGCTCCAGTTGTGAGCTTCCCATTGAGGCACCTCGTTGGCCATTGTGATGTTAGGATGCTGTCTGGATCTACAAGGATTTTTCTGATGTTTTCCCTCATATGCCCGAACTCTTACAAAACTGCAATTTGAGACTTGAGGGACCTGCCTAGGCTTCCCTTCAAGGTTCTGAAACCATTTGAACCCTAGTCTCCAAAGAGCTGTATTGACAAAAGAAACCACCTCCCCCAATCCTCGGATTTTGCTTCAAACAAAAGGTGTGTCACACGGAGAAAGGGAACAAGAGGAAAACAGACGCCAAGGTGTTTGAGGCGAGGTGTTTTGTTGTTTAATTGGTCCCTGTGGGAAAGTGTTTTCCGATCTCCTCACTGTTCCCTCAGGGACTAGGCCAGAGCACCTTCCCAAAGAGGCACAGTGTGTTTCTGTAGACCCATTTCATACAAAATGGCTGCTGAGTGGCGTCTGCTTGAAACTGAACCCCAGCTAGCGATCTATAAGGGCTGTTGTACTTGGACCAGTGGAAGTTTCTGAGGCATCTTCAAGGGCAGCCCTGTGGACAGCTGATTGCAACAATCTAGTCTGAAAGCTACCACCGCATGGAGTACTGTGGCCAAGTCATCTCTGCCCCAATGGGACTGTAGCTGGCAAACCAGCCAGAACAGGAAGTAGGCATTCCTAGCCAGCGAGATGACCTGGGTCTCAAGAGACAATATTGAATCCATGAGAAACCCCAAGCTACAAATCTGCTCCTTCCAGAGGAGTGTGACCACATCCAGAACAGGCTGTCTTTCCGCTGGACTCAAAAACTTGGAACACATAACACCTCTGCCTTTTCAGGAGATCATAGTTATTAAACTGTGTATTTTAAAATGTCTTTAGAACGTTTGATCATTGCAGTTTCTACCACCCTGGCCTCCTTCTGGAAGAAGGGAGGGGTGTTGAACTGAATAAATAATACTAATACTACTATTAATAATAATAATAGGGCTGTATCTGATTTAAGTTCTACTCCGAGAAGATCCATTGAAATTAATGAGCCTAAGTTAGTCACAATAACATTTTGGCGGATCCACTCTGAGCATGACTAACTTCAGATGCAAAATAGAAGCATGGTTAATTCCTAGTGCCCTGCAGAGAAAGAGGGGGCACTTAATTTGCAACTCCAGAATGAAGCAGAGAAATTCAGATGCAGGGGATTTCAGAAGTCCCTGCTCAGATACCAATGTATGACTCAGCACAACATCCCAGCATCCCAGCGTGGAATGCCTTGGGGTTTGTGAGTTTGCTGAGCTCCCCTGCCAAGCCCCACACATAGTGGCTTTCCCTTCTGGCCTCCCCGCTTCTTCAGAGTTCAGGGGCCCCCCCTCCAGGAAGCTGAGTCCCTTTGATTTAGGGATGGACAACACAGCTTTGATTATCCTAATTCCCTTCATCGTTACAGCACGGCAATGTGGTTTTTTCCCAAGGCAGGAGGGAGAGAGAGGAGAAGCCCGCAATGTGATAATTGCAATTGCAGGCACAGCTAGCCAAAACCCATGGGAGAAAGCCTTTGTAGGAAATGGCGAGCATTAAACACTCCACCGGAAATAATGAGAATTGCAGATAGCAGAGGGAAAGTGGGGTGGGTGCTAACGGCTCGTGAAAACGAGATGGGCGCAATGGTTATCAAACAGCCGGATAGCTCAGTTGGACAGCAAGAGATTCTTAATCTCCGGGTTGTGGGTTCGAGCCCCAAATTGGGCAGAACATTCCTGCATTGCAGGGGTTGGACTAAATGACCCCTCCTGGCACCTTCCAACTTGACAATTCGATGAGCTGCGGGGGTCATGAAAGGCATCCTTTCCCTCTGCAGTGCCCTGTCTGGCTTTCTGATTTGTTTGTGCCAAATCTTAGCACAATGCTGAATTTTCTACTTCTGGGACTGAGGCAGGGCCTAGTGGGCAGAGCTCAGAGCAAAGATGGGGGTAGAGGCAGTGGGTTGGGAAATCAGAGAAATGTTTAGAGGGCAGCGGGGGGAACATAGCAAGCCACAATATCCCGAGACCAAGTTCCAGTGTTAGGAGAGAGGGAGAGAAAAACTTTTCTCGATCCACTTTCTGCACGAAATGCGTGATTTTTATAAGCTTCTATCCTGTCACCTCCTACTTGCCTTTTCTGTAAACTGAAAAGTCTCAGTCGCTGCAACCTTTCCTCCAAGAAGAGGTGAGCAATGTTCCGAAAATAAGAGAAGATTGTTATGTCACATATACCTCCCAACCATCCCCATTTACTGGTGGGGAGGGTGGGGCTCCTTGTTTTCTAATCACTGTCCTAATTTTTGCCTTCTGGGGGTTATTTTTTCTTTTTAAAAAGTTATTCTGCAGAGTTCAGCCCACTGACAGTTAAACATCTCACGTGGTAGTGACTAAAGAAGGCATATTAGCCTTCTTCAGCTGTCCCTCCATATGCTCATGAAATATAGAAATATAGAAAGGAAGGGTGTGTGATCACTCCTGCTGGGTCTCCAGTCTCCACCTCTGCAAATAATGGGATAATGGATCCTATGCATAAACAGCCACACATGCCCAGAGGCCCTCTTGACACCTTATAGCTGCAGTTGCAGGTGACAGGCTTATTTTTTAAGCTTGTGATTCGTAAAACATTCTCTCAAGATCTTGTGGACGCTGGCTTTGGAATCAATTACTCCCAGCTAGGGATACAGGGATAGAGTTGATTTTCTTGGTATTTTAACAAGAATCCTACCTAATTTGTGCTACTTGAAACAACGACTCAGACTGCTATCTTTTCAAATCTCCTCTTCTCCGAATTTTGCAATGCCGTTCTCCAAACAGATAACATTTGCAAAAATGCATCTATTGGGGGAAAGTATGCATTAAAATGCAAATGTTTCTGTATGTGTATAAACCAAACGGATATGGCAAGAAAGTCTGCTTGCCCAGCTAGACCATCGGCACACTGGTAGACAGAAGTACTTCTCAGAACGCAATGCAAAATCCTTGACCAGCTCCCTCAAGGACCAAACTTCCAGTAGATCCAGGATGGGCAACCTGTGGCCCTCCAGCTGCTGGGAACTACAGCTCCCAAAATTCCTGAGCATCGGCTGTGCTGGCCTGGTTAAAGTTAGAGTCCCACAGCATCAGCAGGGCACTATGTTGGAAAATGGCCATAGACCCAGTAGCCATTGTTAGCTCCATGAACTGGTTGAAGCTGCAATGAGTGAAACACCAGACCACGGACTGCCTTACAATCAGTGCCCAATGGGGATGAGCACCGGAGACAGGCCCTACCATGAGGCAAAGCAAGGTGGCTGCCTCAGACAGTGAATTCCGAGGGGAGGATAGCAAGGTGCGTCCTGTGGACTGCCTCCAAAGCCCATAGCCAGCTTGCAGCCCTAGCATGGCCAGTGCAGAAATGAGGTGGCGTGAGGTGACCTACCTTGGGTGGCTAGTTCCATGGGTGGGTGGAGTTAGATCACAATCTGGACTCAGATTTGGGTAAGTCGAAGACGCAGCCAAGGATGGAAAGAGCAACAGCAGCAGCACCTCGCTGAACGCTCCCTTTTCCCCCTCGCCAGAAAGGGGTGCTCCTTCAGACCAGCTGCATTGCCGCAGGCCTCCCTCCACCCTGGTAAGGATCCTGTGTCGGTGGTACATCTTCACACCCCCCAACTGATGAAAATAGGGACGTCCTATTTAACAACAGCAGCAGCATTTTCTTATTTATACCCCGCCCATCGGACTGGGTTGCCCCAGTTACTCTGGGCAGCTTCCAACCTATATAAAAAACATAACAAAACATTAAACATTAAAATAAAACTTTCCTATGCAGGGCTGCCTTCAGATGTCTTCTAAAGGTTGTACAGTGGTACCTCAAGGTAAGAACTTAATCCGTTCCGGAGGTCTGTTCTTAACCTGAAACTGTTCTTAAGCTGAGGTACTTTAGCTAATGGGGTCTCCCACTGCTGCCGCCGTGCGATTTCTCTTCTCATCCTGAGGTAAAGTTCTTAACTCAAGGTACTACTTCCGGGTTAGCAGAGTCTGTAACCTGAAGCATTTGTAACCTGTAGTGTTTGTAACCTGAGGTACCGCTGTATAGTTACTTATCTCCTTGGCTTGGGGGGGGTCACATAACTCCATATCCTCCAACATTTCTCTGATGAAAAAAGGGGTGTCCTAAGCAGAGCCATAGCTAGGTGATCTTGCGCCCCTGGCAGAACCATCCAGATTGTGCCCCCTAGCCACACACAAATTAGCTCTTCTTTCCGCCTCTCTTCCAACCCCGCCCACTCCACCCATTCAATTCACCCTCTATTTAAAACCTTTTCTTATGAGGCAATAATCAATATTTTTATTTATGGACATATTTTTAAGCCGCTTTTGCACTCACCCCCCTTGCCTGCACCCCTGGCAGGGGCCCACCTCGCCACCCTCTAGCTACGGTCCTGGTCCTAAGGAAAAGCAGGACATTCCAGAACCAAATCAGAAACCGGGACAGCTTCTGTAAATCTGGGACTGTCCCTGGAAAATAGGGACCCTTGGAGGGTCTGCATCTTGTCTCAGGTGCCTAAAGGTCTTGGCTAGAGGCCCTGGCTAGAGGCGTCCACTCTCCACTCAGAGTTTTAACTTCCAGGACAAAGGAGGTGAATAGCAAGGCAACGTGTTTTTTAACAAGCCCCCCTCCCCACCGCCACATAGGGGCAAAACCAGGATGGCGATTTACCACAGACCAGGAAAGCATGACTGTCCCAGGTCAACAGAGACAGCAGGAACACATGGAATCCCTATTTCGGCATGTAATTCTTGCTTTGGTCCTAGCGGTTGCCTGGGCAACGAGAAAGGCATCCGAGCTCATTATGGATGGAGCCTGGCTGCACAGCTCCCCCTAGCGACTTTGCCAGGGATGCAAGAGAGCGGCGGTAAGCGGTCGCCTGCCTTGCCCCTTAGGCCTGCAACAGATGGATGGGCTTGTCCTCCTGGGATGTTCTTTCTGAGCAAAAGGGCCCTCTTGTTTTGCGGGATGAAAAGGAGCTGGAGCTCAGAGACCTGTGTGAGGAGAGGAGTTAGAAGGAGAGAGCTGAGATGGGTTTGCTGACATGGGCTCAGATGTGAGCGGTGGGGGAGGGGGGCAAGTTCCCTGCTGGGTCCTCCTAAGAGCATAAGAATGTCAGGAGATCCGTGCTGGGTCAGGCCAACAGCCCATCTTAGTCCAGCATCCTGCCTCCTCTGGGAAACCAGATTCCAAGCACAAGAGCATTCCCGCGGTTTCCAGCAGCTGCAATTCAGAAGCGTTGCTGCCTCCAGCTGTGGAGGCAGAGCAAAGCCATTCTGACTAGAACCCATTGATCGTTTTATCCTCCATGAGTTTACCTAACCCTCTTTTAAAGCCCTCACTGCCTCCTCGAGGGAGCGAGTCCCACCGTTCTAATTATGCACGTCATGAAAAAGTGCATTTTCTTTCATCTCCCCTGAACCGTCAGGCATTCAGCGCCAATGGATGTTCACGAGCTCTAGCATTATCAGATTTTTCTTAGCCATTCTTGTAATTTTTTAAAAGCGGCACTTGTGGCAAAAAGTCACAGGATACCGTGATCCTCTTTGGGGTCCTAGCCAGTCATGCCCTTTTCTAGGACACTGCATTATATTCCCCTTCTTCAGGTTTTGCATTCTTCCCCACTCTGCCCCTGAACACTTACTACACTCAGCTCGCAGTAAGCTGCTTTGGGTTGTTGTGTTTTTGCCCTGTTTGCGTGCGTTTGCAGGGAGGAGGACTTCTGTAAACCTTGGGGCATGCTGATGCCTCCTCCTTCTCAGCAGCCCTGTTTTGGCTACAGTATTGTTGGTGCTCAGCACCTGAGTTCACTATTAGAGGGAGGGGGTTATCAATACGGCTGCTCCAATCGTCCCTGTTTGCCTGGACTGTGAATAGCCTCCACAGGTGCTCCAAGAACCACAGAAGATCCCCTTAGAGCCTCTTGCATAGAAAGGGTGGGAATTTTTATTATTATTATGATTCAGTTCGCCTTGAAAGGTGAACCTAGCTAATTCACACTTTCTGGAACAGTAAGCAAGCTGAGATGCAGACGTCCTTCTAAGTTTGCGCTTTCTCAAGTCTCATAATGCAGTTCTCCACCAAGAACATGTAGCAAAATGAATATACTGGTGGTAAAGTGTGCAGATATGTGTGTGTGTGTGTGTGTGTGTGTGTGTACATACATTGTGTATATATATGCAATAGTGAAAGTAACATTTTAAAAATGCATTATTTTTAGGGGAACTTGCTTTGCACCAAAAAAAGTGTAGAGAAGGCAAACAAACATGCCTATTGAGAGAAATTTGCATCTGGAATGCTAATGAGAAAAGGAAGGGGCTTTTTCTTAGGGTGGGAGGTGGGAAGATTCAACTCTCTGTATGTGCGAAGATCAAGATAAGAGGGTGACTGAGGGCTACATATAGATTTATAATCTTGTGTCTTATGGTTTCTTTTTCAATTTTCTTTTTTCTGTTTGATATATTGCTTTTTATTATTCCCTTTAATTTAGTTGAAATTTTATGCTACATTAGGTTGAAAACCTTTAATAAAATTGATTAAAGAACAAAACAAAATGCTGTTGATTCCCCCCCCCCCAGTTGTGTGTGTGTGTGTGTGTGTGTGTGTGTGTGTGTGTGTGTGTGTGTGATGTAGAAATGTGGAGCACTGAAGATCAGACAAAGGAGAAACTGAGAGAATGGCCAGAACTGTCTTACCTGCACACAGCAAAATGTTTGGGGCCTGTCCTGATTGCCTCAAACCCAGGGCTGTGCAGGACTGGTTTTCTTTTGCCCACATCAGTGTCTCTTGGGATGAGTTGCAGATCAAGTCAGGCAGGTGCTTGGCATCCGAAAAGCAACTGCATGTGCATTAACGAACACCATGGAGATGCGTACTTTATAAATACACCTGTGCTAATCATCCTCCGAATAATCACCCGAAAACGAGCCAAAGTGTGGGTAGGAAGATCAGAACCAAAGCACTTATCTGTCAATTTAGCTTTGCTGTGAAGCTTCACAAGCGCTGCTGGCGGCGGCGGGGAGGGGGGGGGAGAGACCCCGCGACGCCTCCAATACGTTCCCCACCCTCCAAGTCCACGTGCTGCCTAGATCAGCTGCAGCCTCTGCCTCCTCTTTCGGCACAGAGCATCATCAGCTGTCAAGACTCAAGCGGAGGCTTCACTAAGTCTCTAAAAGGGGTTCCCCACCCTTCACCCCAGGGATTGGAGGTTGGGTATTTACTTTTTAAAAAGAGGAAAGCCTGGGGCTTGGGCTGGATTAACTTCCTACAGAGGAAAGAGCAAAGTCGGGTGGGGGCTGCTGCGTTAGTCCTACATTCTAGAACTGGGGCCACATTTCCTTCTCGGTTATTTTCTGGGGGCTACTTTCCTTTTTAAAATATATATATATTAAATTTTCCACTTTTATCATAATCACATTTTGTTACATAATTCTGTAACTTAATACATTACAGTGGTACCTCGGGTTAAGAACTTAATTCATTCTGGAGGTCTGTTCTTAACCTGAGGTACCACTTTAGCTAATGGGGCCTCCTGCTGCCGCTGCAACACCGCTGCACAATTTCTGTTCTCATCCTGAAGCAAAGTTCTTAACCCGAGGTAATATTTCTGGGTTAGCGGAGTCTGTAACCTGAAGTGTATGTAACCTGAAGCATATTGTAATGGTTCTAGGGGTTGCTTGTGTGTAAATCAAAGCCACCCTTGGCTGGTTGCCTGAATGAACCCTTTCTGTCTGGACAGCCATGCGCCCGTGGCTGTCTCAATCGCTGGCAGTATCCGTTAGTGGGCGTTTCTTGAACTTCTTCCAACAAAGAAGCTCTTTGACGCCTAGTCTCTGCCTAGCTTCTCTGCGCGGAAGCCTTCTGCGCAGGGAGGGTGTGGGCATCGGAGACCCGTGCTCTCCCCACTGGTTCCCTGCGAGGAGTCTTAGAGCCACCTCGCCAATTCCCCCATCTGCCCCCCTTCTCCACTGGTGTTACACTGATTTCCTTCCCCAGAAGATGTGCTGCTTCTCTCCCTCCCGGGACGCTCTTTGAAATCCCTCTGGAGCCCTCCCTCTCCCTCTGGCTCCGATGGCAGTTCCCTGACACGTATGTAACCCGAGGTACCACTGTACTCTATAAGAGCATCGACCGCCTTCCCTCCCTCTTTCTGACTTCCACACACCTTCCTATATTCTTCGCATTTCTATAATCACACGTTTACCTTCTATCTTATTATAATATTTCACCTTGTTATCGGTAAATCAGTTCCTTATATTTACATTACAAAACATTTCAGTTCAAGCCTACCAACGTTTTCAAATGTTTACAGTTTTCTTTCATATAAAGTATAAATCTGTTTCAGTCCTTTTGAAACAGTTTGTCACGAACTGTTTCTGGGGGCCACTTTCCAGTGGCAGGCAGCAAAAGGGAGCAGCATGCAAGGTTTCTAACATACACCTTTCTCTGTTTTCCATCCAAGCAAGCAAGAGGCAACATCAGATTTCCAGGACGCATCCCAGCCAGTAGCAATGATGGCATCCACCAACCTGGATGGCTTTAAAAGGATCAGACAAATTTATGGCAGAGGCGGCTATCGACGTCTACTAGGCACAAGGACTATGCTCTGCCTCAACAGTCAGGGGGCAGCAATGCTTCTGAATATCAGCTTCTAGAAAACACAGGAGAGGAGAGGGCTGTTTTGCTGGGATCCCACTTGCTGACTTCGTGCAGGCATCTGTTTGGCTGCTGTGAGAACAGGATGCCGGACTAGCTGGGCCATTGGCCTGATCCAGCAGTAATAACAATGCTGTTGCTTAGTCGTTTAGTCGTGACCGACTCTTCGTGACCTCATGGGCCAGAGCACGCCAGGCACTCCTGTCTTCCACTGCCTCCCGCAGTTTAGTCAAACTCATGCTGGTAGCTCCGAGAACACTGTCCAACCATCTCGTCCTCTGTCACCCCCTTCTCCTTGTGCCCTCTGTCTTTCCCAACATCAGGGTCTTTTCCAGGGAGTCTTCTCTTCTCATGAGGTGGCCAAAGTACTGGAGCCTCAGCTTCATGATCTGTCCTTCCAATGAGCACTCAGGGCTGATTTCCTTAAGAATGGATAATTTTGATCTTCTTGCAGTCCATGGGACTCTCAAGAGTCTCCTCCAGCACCATAATTCAAAAGCATCAATTCTTCGGCGATCAGCCTTCTTTATGGTCCAGCTCTCACTTCCATAATAATAATAATTTATTATTTATAACCCGCCCATCTGGCTGGGTTTCCCCAGCCACTCTGGGCAGCTTCCAACCAAATATTAAAAACAATACAGCGTCAGACATTAAAAACTTCCCTAACCAGGGTCGCCTTCAGTTGTCTTTTTAAAGTAAAATAGTTGTTTATTGCCTTGACATCTGCTGGGAGAGTGTTCCACAGGGCAGGCGCCACTACCAAGAAGGTCCTCTGCCTGGTTCCCTGTAACCTCACTTCTCGTAGTGAGAGAACCGCCAGAAGGACCTCGGCGCTGGATCTCAGTGTCCGGGCAGAACAATGGGGGTGGAGACGCTCCTTCAGGTATACAGGACTGAGGCCATTTAGGGCTTTAAAGGTCAGCACCAACACTTTGAATTGTGCTCGGAAACATACTGGGAGCCAATGAAGATCTTTCAGGACTGGTGTTATATGGTCTCGGCGGCCACTCCCAGTCACCAGTCTAGCTGCCGCATTCTGGATTAATTGCAGTTTCCGGGTCACCTTCAAAGGTAGTCCCACGTAGAGTGCGTTGCAGTAGTCCAAGCGGGAGATAACTACAGCATGCACCACTCTGGCAAGACAGTCTGCTGGCAGGTAGGGTCTCAGCCTGCGTACCAGATGGAGCTGGTAAACAGCTGCCCTGGACACAGAATTAACCTGCGCCTCCATGGACAGCTGTGAGTCCAAAATGACTCCCAGGCTGTGCACCTGGTCCTTCAGGGGCACAGTTACTCCATTCAGGATCAGGGAGTCTTCCACACCAGCCCACCCCCTGTTCCCCAAGAACAGTACTTCTGTCTTGTCAGGACCTCAATCCGTTAGCTGCCATCCATCCTCCAACTGCCTCCAGACACTCACACAGGACCTTCACCGCCTTCACTGGTTCTGATTTAAAAGAGAGGCAGAGCAGGCTTTTCTTATGTTCTTATCCCTGCTGTACAGTCTTTTTCCTGAGATGTTTATTATTAGATTTGAGCCCCGCCCCACCCCGGTATTAACTGGACAATTTGACCTTCCCCAAGTATTGCCATGCTTTCTCCAGATTTGGCTGTCTCGCTTCTGCAATATTGGGAAGGCACAATGAAGGTGTCCCATAGGACGAATCTTTGTGTCCCTGTAGAGATGAAGCAGTCAAAAGTTTAGGCCACTTTTTAAAAAAATAAAATAAAAATAAACCCTGTAATCTTCATGGAGAGCAACACAACAGGCTACTTTGCCCCTTTCTGAGGAAACATCCTGTAAGGACAGCAGTCCACAATGGTACCTGAAATCTAGACAGCTCAGTTGGTTAGAGTGTGGTGCTGATAGCACCTAGGTTGCAGGTTCAATCCCCATATGAGACAGCTGCATATTCCTGCATTGCAGAGGGAACCTCAGCGTCCCTTCCAATGCTACAATTCTATGAAAGGTTTCTTGGCTGATACAAACAAGCTAATAGAGTCAGTGGCCAAGTTCCTGTTCTCTCCTCAAAGGTCTCATAAGGTGACGCTCTCATTTTAATTGCAGTTGGTAGCTCATTTTTTATCCTTGTATTATATGTTATTTAAATATGTTTATGTTTTAATGATTATGTTCTTACTCCGTTTGTCCTGTTTCAATGGGTTCCTGACGGTATAATAGATGATTCATTGATTGTTTTAATATATGCTTTTATAAGTCGCTTCAAGGTGTTTCTGTGAAAATTGCGGAGTGGGGCCCTGGCCACTTACCACAAAGTCCTTTCCCTCTCAGAGAGGTGCCAAAATCTGGTGATGAGGGAGCAGTGCATTGATTCCGTCAGTGCAGCCTCGCCATGCTTACAAACTAACACAGAAAAGGTTTGCTTGCAGCGTGTTGTGGTTTTATTGCGACACCGAAGCTTCCACAAGAGAAAACCAACACAAGAAACCAGCCAAAGGAAAAATAATAATCCATGCAGTCACCATTTTGCTGATATTGCACAATGCCCTTCCCTCACTAAGCTGCTCCTCCAGCAAGCAAGCACACCAACTAGAGTTCAAAACACAATTCGGAGAGGCATTTTTCTTTGTGTACCCAAAAACACTCACCAAACCCCCATTCATAATAAACCCCCATTCCTAATTTGTTCCCTGATATTCCTAATGACTGTTACTGGAGAGATAGATAGAGATAGAGATAGATAATTAGGTTGTTTCTGATATTATTCTCATGTAAATTTCTCCCCAAATTTTGAAGTTCTGAATTACTTGATCTGGTTTCCATAACGGATCCAGTGCATTAGGAATCATTTCTTGTTCTGTCTTTAGGTTTCCACTTAAATTTTCGTGTGTGCAGGCTCTGACACAGCTTTCCATTCCTTCGAGCCATTTGTGCCTTTCTCCCTCCTTGACACTGGGCCATACACATTGCTAAAACACCGCACAAAAGCAACCCTTAATACGACTGCGCATGCGATTGTGTCAAGATTCTTTTTATGTGGTGTTTTACCGATATGTTGTGCATTGGTGAAAACACTACACACAAAAGAATCTTGGGGAGCAGATGTACAATGGCATCAATATTGCCTCTCTTTTTGGGGGGTTGTGTTTTATCAATGTATATCTTTGAACGTAACCTAGATAGCAAAACAGAAAGAAGTGATGCAAGTAAACTGAAAGTAGGGAAACTGCTCACAGCGCTATTCCAAATGAGATTTATAAATGCTTCTGATTAAGGGGGCAATCCTGAAATCAGCTTGGGCTGGCTGAAAGTGATTGGAGCCAGTGAAAATGCCACTTGGCTGGCAGAGAGCAGTGCCTGGTGGTGGGGCAACATTTATGATGCTCCCACATGCTACTACTTAAGTAACACACATAATAGCTACTATGTGGACTATCTGCAGCATAAGAGACAGCATTAAAAAAATCACTCAGTATATACTATCTATTCAGGGAGCAAGGGTACATAAAAAAGACATTCAATAAAACTAGTCATACAGCAGAAATAGAAAGCGTAATGAAAATCCTCATAGATCAGCTGCCAGCTAAAAACAGCAATTCAGTTTGGGAAAGGCCTGAGAAAAACCATTTTTGCAGCACAGAGTAGTAGGCAATTGTTGAAACAGTAAAGAGGACAGGGTCCCATCCATTACGGGCATGGATACAGAGAAAAGTGGGTTCTCAGCTATTCCAGTCCTGAGTTGTTAAGGCTTTAGAACAGTGCACTCTTAACCATGTCTCCTCATAAGTAAGTCTTGTTGAATTCAGTTTACTACCAGGTGAATGAAGTTAGGATTGCAGCCTTAGACCATAAGCTTGGCCTAAGGCAGCCTAGCTGCTGCATTTTGCCCTACCTGCAACTTTCAGCTCAACTTTAAAGGTAGAATGCACTGCAGTAATCCGGTCTGTGTCTGAATACCAGTTTGTGGAGACCACCAAGGGGGAGATTTCTGGCTCTTGCCCTCATAGCCTAAATGCAGGCTTCCCTTCTGTTTGGGCATTGTGAACACAGGATGCAGGACTGGATCAGCCCCTCGATGTTGGTGGAAAGATCTGCTGATGCAGAAGTACCAACAGCAGGGTTTCCACGGTGGTAGGGAGTAAAAGGGGGCATGTTGGAGGTGAATTAGGGAAGGCCTTGGACCCATAGGAAAAGGGCAACAATCTGTACCAGCTCTGGATCTGATGACAAGGTTATTTTTTTGTTTTAAATAAAAAAAGAGAATGGAACCAGTGGAAATTCTACTTATCTTATTTTGAAAAAAGCATAGGAACCATTGAATCTGGCAAGCTGATGCTTTATATCCATCAACAAGAGTAAGGTTTCGTGTAATCTTGGCTGTATTTTATTGGAGATTGAAATACTCCTTTAACAAATTTTAATCTTGCTTTTTTATATTGCTGTAAGCTTCCTCGGGACCTCATGGGTGAAGGGTGGGCAAGAAATCAAGCTGTTGTTCTACTATTAATTTCCAGCTGGATTCCAAAAGTAAAATCTGAGCAGAAAGTCAGAAAACCAAAACAATATTTTTTTTGGGGGGGGGGGGACGGGGATGGACCAAAGTTTGAATTTGTGGGTTGTTGTTGTTTAATTACTAAAATGGCTCTAGTTTAAATTGAGGAGAGGAATGCCTGATCCCGACTTCACGCAACACTGTGCAAGCTGCAATAAATATATTTTAGCTCACAGGAATACTGTGCTACATGAAAACAAAAGGGAGGCAAGAGAAGGTTTCAATATTTCCCCCCCACTTTCGAGGTTTTGGGCGCATGGGATGGCAAATGCAAAGCCCAGACACCACAGTCGAAAGCGTCAGCGATACAGCAGGCGTGATCACATCCGGAAGGCACTTCGGACGTTAGATAATTATATCATCACATTGAGCAGCAAGAACAATTATTGAAAGAGGCCACCTGGTGGACTGACACAACTAAATGAAGCTGCTAACACTTTGCCGGCAGTATGAACACAGCTCAGTAGAAAACCCCACTCCACACATCCCTGGTGGCAGAGCCGGAGGGCTGGAAGATGAGTGGCAGGTAGGGGGGCTCCTGGAATTCTCCCAGTCTGAACCCTGGAATAACTGGGAACTCTGAATCACCTAGTCTTGTTTTCAAAATAGAGCTGATGCTTTAGGAGTCTTCCACTGCTGTTTTAAACTTCCTCATCTTACATATGTGCAATTGGCCATAGCTTTGCATTCCATGAGGACTGGGATCTTATTTTACATTTAGGGGAAAGTCTATAGCTCAGGATGGAGCATCTGATTTTCATGCAGAAGGTCCCATGTTCAATCTCTAGCAGCTCCAGGTAGGGCTGGGAATGTGCCCAGGCTAAAACCCGGGGAAGCCACTGCCTGCCAGTGTAGACAATACTGAGCTAGAAGACTCAATGGTCTGACTCAATATATGACAGCTTTCTATGTTCTTTCTTGTGTTGTGCCAAGACCTGCCCTTCAGTTTCTCAAAGGTTTTCTCCCCATTTGTCTGCATGGTTCTCAGGGTAGGGCTTTGAGCTTAGCTTATCGATGTAAGCATGCTATGTATGCTTTTCTTTACATCAAACATTTCCCTCCATGCTCTGTAGCCTCCCCAGGTGCCTGTCCTTCCTAGCCTCATATGTGGAGTTACATCATGACGTCTTTCCCTGGGCTTTAATTGAAGCATGGGCACCTGGGATGGCTGCAGAGTGCCAGCCACAAGGGGTGATGATTTGCAGAGTGAAATAAAGGGCTGTGAATGTCTTGTCTTTCTTTCCCCAAATCACTTGCAGCCTTCCCAGGTGCCCTCAGCCACTTTGAAAGTAAACACAACAAAAAGCCACTGGCCCACCCATCACAACCAACATTTTATCTTCCCTTTGGATGCAATTCCTTTTCTCATTAGTTGACAAAGGACGGTCCCTCCAAAAGAGAAGTGGGAGGAAGTTCTTGGGCTGCAACATTAGTCTTTTCACCTCCTCTGCATTACCAGTGTGCAGGAACATGCTGATAAAAAAAGACACTGCTCAAAACCAGCCTTGATGGGATTGTGCATCTGCATCTGTCCTCCTCACCATTCCAGCGGCTGCCTCAGTGGGAGAGATGAGAAGCAGGACTCACCCCATCAGCTCTACTGAAAGGCCAGCTCCATCAGGCACCTCCAACCCCTAAACTGTTCCCAAGTGGTTATTATAAAAAGGGCTATTGAACTTTAAGAACGGGTGCCTGGTTGTTCCTTTTTCTGTTGTGTGCCATGTCTTGTGATTGCAAGCCTGTGGTCAGGGAATGTTCTGTTTTCATTGACTGCTTAAAAGCCTCCATGGGATTCTTGCCCACAAAGCAGATTACAGTGGTGTTGTGATCGGCGGTCAAAATTACTATTTCTGCAGCAGGGTCAACCCAATCAACATGAAAGGGGAGCTTTTTAGCCACTAAGAGGTCTTCTCACCCTTTGTGCTGATTGGAACGAATAAGTGTGAAAGGAGCTGAGCCAGCCAGTGAGGATTGGCTCCTAGGGTCACTCTGGAGAAGGTGTGTGGGAAGAACATTGAGGAGAAGCTGTTATGTATGCTCCGAAGCTAAGCGTTTAGGAACACAGACAACACAAGCAGTTTCAGCGGAACGTCAAGGTAAACACAGCTTAAGCCACTCTGAAAGAACATATTGGAGCACTCTGAATCAGTTCCCAACGTACCAGGCATAGAAAATAGTAGATCCAGCTGAAAAGCAACAAATGGAGATTTGTATTTATCGTTGCAATGCATCCCTAATTATTATTGTTTTATATTTGTAAGATTATTGTATAATCTTAGGTCATATAACTTTAGAAGTGGGTGTGTCTGTGACTAACACGAAGGGAACCCTGCACTTCCGAATTTGTCACTATAGTACCGGCGTAAGATTTTTACATCATTCCTACATTTTGCAGAAGACAATACTGAGCTAGGCAGATCAATGGTCTAACTTGGTTGAAGGCAGCTTCCTATGCTTATATAGGAGAAAGGCTGTAGCAGGTGCCCTTTCTGGAAAAGATCCCAGGTGCAACCCCCAGCACTTCCAGGAAGAGATTCCTCTTTGAAAACGTGGTGATCTGCTGCCCTGCCAACACAAACCAGGGTGGGCAGAAAGTAGATCTACTGTTAGATCTCAAGGTGATTTCCAGTAGATCTGTGAGGGTTTGTTTAACAACAGAGCAATAACAACATAAGGCTTTCTCCACATCCAACGCTTCTAAAAATTAAGCTGCTGAGATGAAGAAAGTTTATTGGGAAAACCAGGGGTGGAGTTTTGTCTGGGACTGGACTGCAAGTTTAGATCTGGTGAGAAAAACGCACCCTTGGGCTGAGCAAAAGCTAAGAAGCACCTCGTTCCTTAATTCTAGGCACATGTTGCCCTTCCTCTGACTCTCTTTCACACGCTGATTGCTGGACTTTGACATTCACCGGCATCCTAATAAACCAAGAGCAGGAGTGGGATCCATGAGCCTGAAGTTTGCTGCCCATCCCTGGTGTCTACAAGAATGGGCTGGATGGACCCCATGGGCTAAGGGAGCTTCCACGGTTTGTATCTACAGATGGGAATAATATTAGCCACCATCACAGGACTTAGGCAGGAGATGGCAATGCACATTGCAAGCTTGGGACTTGATAGAAAAGGATGCATAATATTACCACTGTTTAAATAATTCTAGCCCCATAGAAAATGTGTGTTGCTGGCAGAGGATACAAGGATGCAGGGGTGGGGAGTAGCCTCTGAATGCAGCATTGATCATTGTCTGGGAAAACTTTACCCAGGGGCAGGGAATTGCTTTTCAGCCCAAAGGCCACATTCTCTAGCAGGCAACCTTTTGGGGGCTACCTGGCAGTGGTAGATGGGGTTAGGCTTAAGGATAGGACTCCTCCTCTTTCTGCAACAGGCTACAGTCCAAACACAGAGCAGTCAGAGAGGTTCTACATAGACAACTCTGCATCCAAGAAAGCAAGAAGCGTTATCACAGTTCAAGAACACGTCTCAACCAGGTGAAAGAGCTCAAGGAGGAGGGTCAGTGAGGGGTGTGACCTGTGAGGAGCCCCAAGGGGTCGGATAGAGATCTTTGAAGGGCTACATATGACCTCTGGGCCTGAGATTCCCAGCCCAGCCCTCAACCCAACATACAGGGGTGTTTCTGGCAGTAATTGGTAGGTTGTAACCTGGTTCGTGAATGAGCCACCGTGTGCCCACCTTCCCTCCTGAGAGCCCACCCTCTCCTCCTCTCTATACATTATTCGGGTTGTAGCAGAGCAAATTGAACTCCAGGTTTTCATCCCAGTGCCTGAGCAACACAAAGAGCTGCTGAGCCGCTGCCTTCACTGCCGGCAGGCTGCGGCCTTCGGGAAAATCTTGCTCGCTTAGCCACAGGCTGGCCTTGGCTGCCGCCAGCTCCCACTCAATGAAGTACGAGGCAGAGCTGTGCTCCAGCCAGGCTAGGGCCACGGCTGTGGCCCACAGCATTCCCTCTGGTGCATTCTTCTGCTGGAGCTCAATGTCCACCAACCAGGCCTGCAGCTCGGAGCTGTCCGTCTCAGAACCTCTCCCGCTGTCAGCCTGCGACTCCTGAGGCGATGGAATGCTTTCTGGAAAGGAGAAGCGCTGGATGGTGATGGCCGGAGGAGAAAGCTTGTTCTCAGCCTTCAGGGCCCCGGAGTGACTTTCGACAGCGCCGCTGGCAAAATGGCGGGCGTGGCCAGACTCACTCTCTTTGTTTGTCGAGAGATTGACATTGTCCAGTGGTTGAGTTCCCTCAGAGCTCTTGGTTTCCTCTGACGTGGCTGATCTCCTGGAGGCGCAGGAGCTGGCTGAGGGGCTGGCAGCCATGCGGTGGCAGGCAAAAGGAGACGTCCACTTCAGCTTCTCCAGGGGGATGTTGATGGCCTCACAGAAGGCCTTGTTCAAGAGGAAGGAGCCGCAGGCAAGCTGGAGAGACACCTGAGGGGAAGGGGGGAAACAGTAGTCCTTTTGGATTCCCAAACAGGCAAGAAACTCGGGTGGTCGCAAAGGAGAGTGCTGGAACTCTCTAGAATACTGAGATAAGCAGTTGACAGGTGTGTTCAGTCTCCTACAAACAGGGCTGCCACATCCCATTTTGCCACCATGGCGCCACTGAAACTTCCCTTAGCTGGGTTGTGTGGCTATGCCTGCAAAGTGGCAGCAGGTTTCAGCGAGATCTCACAGAGCACACAAGATCTCACGAGATTTCAGTGGATAAGCTGGTGCCACTTCTCTGCCAGTGGTGGGGCGCCCTTCTGCCACATTAGGCGGCTGACTCAGCCTGCCTCATGGGTGGGCCGGCCCTGCCTAAGAAACCCTAGACCAGCAGAATTGTAGCCAAATAAGTTATACTCAGATCATAACAAGGTAGGCAAGCTGGCCTGAGCACATAACACCAATTTTGGCCCCGCTGCACTGGCTACCAGTTAGTTTCTGGGACTGATTCAAAGTGCTGGTTTTGGCCTATAAAGCTTTCTGTGGCTCAGGACCCCACTGCCTCCAGGGTCTCCTCTCCCATCACATGAAGACTGTGTCTATGTGCCTCCTCCTCAAGAGGTCCTGAGGGTGGGAATATGAGAACAGGCCTTTCCAGTAGTGGCTCCCTGCTTATGGAATGCACTCCCTTGGGAGGCTCACCTGGGTCCATCATTACACATCTTTAGGTACCAGGCAAACACCCCCCCCCCCTTGCCAGGCTTTGGTTTTTTAATTATCTGAGGCCTCCCACAGTGGGTGGGATATTTTAATCATGCCTTTTTAAATTGGATTGTCCTCTAGATTTCCTTTGTTTTTGTTTACATCCGTTTTGATATATCTTTGTTTATATATTGTAGGTCACCCTGAATTAAGGTACCCCTGCCCGTACAGGCCGGTCTTGACAGACTCTAGGGTTGTGCGCCCATCTCACTCTATAGGCCGGGGGCCAGCGCTGTCCGGAGACACTTCCGGGTCACGTGGCCAGCGTGACAAAGCTGCATCTGGCGAGCCAGCGCAGCACACGGAAACGCCGTTTACCTTCCCGCCAGTAAGCGGTCCCTATTTATCTACTTGCACCCGGGGGTGCTTTTGAACTGCTAGGTTGGCAGGCGCTGGGACCGAGCAACGGGAGCGCACCCCGCCGCGGGGATTCGAACCGCCGACCTTTCGATCGGCAAGCCCCAGGCGCTGAGGCTTTTACCCACAGCGCCACCCGCGTCCCTCACCCTGAATTACCCCTGGGTAAAAAAAAGTAAAAAAATGCATCTAAGAAATAAATAACAAGAACAAGGTTGCATATGGGGATTACTGTTATTTCTGGAAGTGTCTTCATCAATGCAGCTGCGCCATGTGGAAGGGATGGAGGCACATAGGAACTGCAGACTGTGCGAAAGCTGCAGTCAGTTATTTATTTAGTTACTGAATTTCTATGCACAACTCTTGTGCAAACGTGGGAAACAGGAGCTGTGCAACAAAGCATTCCTAACACCTGGGTTCCACTTCAGTAAAAAGTCACAAGGAAATGCAGAACTCCAAAATAAGAGAATAAATTTTGATGGTGTTTTTTTTTTGGAAGCATCCCAATGTGAATGCTTGGAGAGCAGTGTCTGAACCTGGTGGGACCCGATACTTACAAGGGGCAGGTAGTCAATGTTTTCATTGTCACTTTCCAAACTCGTCTCGCTGGTCCTGGTGGGTGTTTTTCCCATAAAGCCTCGGGCTGCTCGCGTCAACAGTCTTGTTTTGTTAAAGGTGAGCCTGGTCCACCAAGACAGGGATGTGCAAAGAAAGCAGATGCGCTGTTCAGCCTTCAGCATGATGGCTGCCCTCTCCCAGTCAAGCACATGCTCTTTGGCTGAGGAAAAGTAGTTTCTCTGTTCCCCCACCCCACCCCACAGAATTCAAGTCAGTTTCAAGGAAAAGATTTGACTGTGTGAGGAGCACATTCACCCTACTGACATCTTGACCCACCGGTTTTTGCAAATTTTTCTTGGGCAACATTTTAAACAAAATAAAGATCGCCCAACATTTCACAGCTGAGCGCGGGGGAAGGTTTGCCACCAGAGCTGTGTACAAACAACCTCTCTAATTCCGCCATCTTCTTTGTCCACATAAAAATTGGGAGGTGGGACAGTGTAGCCCTCTTATCGATATACAAAAGCTGCCTGGCCTGGGTGAGTCTTCCTTCAACACTGGTTGACAGAACAACATTTCCACTGTCCCCAAGGATAGAAGGCTCTCCTAGGAGGTGCAAGGTGCAAATCCTGCTCACCACCCCTCCCCCCTCTCGGCATTTGCCACCTGAGATGGTCACCTCAGAGATGGTCACCACCTTCTCAGGAGGAGAAACAGTCCATGGAAACATCAGCTCTTACCTGGCCGCAAAAAAGCTCTCAATGGATTTCTGAGAGGAGACAGATGGACTTCGTAGTGGAACTGAGGAGAGAGAGAGAGAAAAAGGAAGATGGCGCCAGAGGCGGAAGGATGACAGTTTAGTGTAGTGGTCAAAGCAGGTCTCTCTATCTGGCCCTCAGAACTCTCCCCAAGCTGCACCCCTCTCTAGTCCTGCTTTTCAGCTTTCTTGAGGGTTGGTGCAATGTGTCCCTGTACTCTAATAATGCCCCTGGATTGTCTGGGCAGAGGACAGAAAGAGGGAGGTAAATCTGTGTACAACCCAACCCACTGTAAACACATGAAGTGGAATTTGCATTCATTGCTCCACCCACTTCTGCCTCACTGGCATGTGGCCCTCAGAAGGTTGCCCAGAAGGCAACGTGGCCCTCAGTCTGGAAAATGTTTCCTAACCCTGAGGTTGCCATGACCCTGGGCCTTCTCATGCCCCTTCTCTGGGGAATGAGGTCGGGGATCACACTGGATTGCACAAATGCACACTGTGTCCTAAGGCAGATGGATGAATGATATGACCCAGTCTAAGGACTTGTCCACACTTCCGCTTGCCCTGCTACTTCCCCCCAAGAAAACCCACTCTTTCTGTTTGTTCCGATTCAGCAGTAAAGAGTGTGTTTTCCCTGGGAGAAAGCAGCAGGCAAATGCAAAACTGCTGCCTGGAAAGCACAGGGCAAGTGGCAAAACTCTTTGACGTGTGCTTTCTAGGAACTGGACGAGTGGAAGGCTGGATGAGTCCTAAGGCAGCTTTCGATGTTCCTACTTAAATCAGTGCTTTATAGCTCAGTTGGTAGAGCTTGAGACTCTTAATCTCAAGGTCATGGGTTCGAATCCCACACTGGGTGAAAGATTCTTGCATTGCAGGGGATTGGACTAGGTGCCCCTTATGGTTCCTTTCCATTTTACAATTCAATGATTCTTAGGACTGGAATCTTTCTTTCTCCTGAGGAGAAGAATCACAGTTAATTTGTGGAGCATGTGTTTTACATGCACAAGGTGCCAGGTTCGACCTCCAGCATCGCGAGCTGCGGCTGAGACCGTCCCCCGCCTGAAACCCTGGAGAGCTGCTGCCAGTCAGTGTAGACAACACTGAGCTAGAAGATCCCATGGTCTGACTTGGTGCAAGGTTCTCTAAGACGTTCCTTACCATCTGGGAAAGTGATGCGATCCCATCCCGAGGAGGACGGTGTACTGCACGGAGACAGGCTGTTCTCTTCTGCATCTGCTTGTGGGGGGGAAAGAGAGACAAGAACCAGTGGCCACCTGGGTTAGCCTCTTTTGCAGCATGGCAGGTGTCAGGGAACTGCCATCGAAAGGGGGGAGGGGGCACAAGAACACAGGGAGCCTCCAACCTCAGAAGCAGCTCTTGGTCAGGCAGTGGAAAGAGCCCCGCCTCAAGTGAAGCAGAGGGGGGAAGGAGGGAGGCTACTGACAGCCCAAGAGCTCCGCTCAGCCAGGCTGGTCAGAAAACAGAGATGCCACTTCCATAGCCCAGTTTTCAAAGAGGGATGAAACGTAAGGAGGGGAAGTGGAGATTTGGGGTGTCTAAGTTCTTATGCTGGAGGGTGGAGAGAACCGGAAGAGGCCACTCCCGGAATCTGCAAGTGACTGAGGCAGACATGAACTTTGGATTTCCGCACTGTACATAAAAGATAAAGGTAAAGGGACCCCTGACCATTAGGTCCAGTCGTGGCCGACTCTGGGGTTGCGGCACTCATCTCGCTTTATTGGCCAAGGGAGCTGGCGTTTGTCCGCAGACAGCTTCCAGGTCATGTGGCCAGCATGACTAAGCCACTTCTGGAGAACCAGAGCAGCGCACAGAAACGCTGTTTATCTTCCCGCCGGAGCGGTACCTATTTATCTACTTGCACTTTGACGTGATTTTGAACTGCTAGGTTGGCAGGAGCAGGGACTGAACAACAGGAGCTCACCCTGTCGCGGGGATTCGAACTGCCGACCTTCTGATTGGCAAGTCCTAGGCTCTGTGGTTTAACCCACAGCGCCACCTGCGTCCCTTGCACTGTACATAGTTTGCACTAAAATAAAACCTGTAAAAGACAGGTTGGAGTCCTGGCTGTTTACTCGCAAGCAACCATCTGCAAACCTGACAGCAGGGATTGGGTTGCTCACTGCAGGGGCATCTGTGAGGCTCTGCCAGGGCCCTAGAGTCCTCCTTTCTCCTTCCCAAACCCTAGCTGGTGCCTTCCCAGCTTTCGGGAAGAGATGGGAGGGCTCCAGGACCCTGCCAGAGCCTCGCACCTACTTCGCAAAGCCAGGTGCTTCCTTACCTGCCTTTGGGAAGGTAGTGTGAGGACTCGGGGGGGGGGGGTTGTGCACCAAAGTTTGGGCTTGCACAGGGAGGGTGCAATGGTACCCAAGTCCACCACTCCTCAGTGCAATTACAATTTTAGGCGAACCATCTGCTCATTGCATGCTGATAAGGGGGGTCAGCAGGGCTGGTGGCAGGTATAGGCATTGCATGGCCCATAACCCTAAGAGGGGGAGGGCAACATCCAGTCCCTGGAACTGATCCTGGAAGGAAACCCTCAAGAAACTGGGGTACGTTTCTAATTTCGCCAGCTGTCAGAATAAAAACAGACCCTTTAAATCCTGGGGAGAATTCAGATGGGTTTTTTAAAAAAATAAATAAATAAATCTATGCCTTTTAAAAAAGAAACCTACTTTAGTTAAAAAACAACAAACCCAGAAGTTTTTCTTTTAACTATTGCAAATAAAGAGATTCCAAAGGACCTTTAAATTTTGTTTGTATATGCCACAACCATAGCCAGAATGGTGTTTGCCCAGAAGTGTAAAAAGATGCAATACCAACTAAGGAAGAGTGGCTGATTAAACTGATGGATTATGCCAAAATGGCAAAACTGATGGATGTAATAAGAAACCAAGAGAGATGTTTTATTTAAAAATGGGGGGAATTTGTAGAATATCTGAAAAGTTCTTGCATGCAAATAAGTTCATTAGTAGCATTGACTTAAATCAAGCAGTTAAAAATATTACGAAGGTAAAAGGAAGAATAGCTTAAAAATTGAGTAAAGTGGAATATGCAGTGTTAAAAATCTAAAGTAGAAAAGGAAGCACAAAAAGGGGGGTCAACTATGGAATTGTATTCATAATTTGTGTCTGCAAATTTCTGTGTCTTGGTCATATTGTGAAAACTGAAAAATCAAATTTATTTTAGGGGGGGGGAGAAAATTTGATTCACGGGAATGCTGTTATCTTACTCATGCCATGCAATTGGTCACCTGCTGAATCTTGACCACAGGTTGACTGGATGCGTCCCAGCCCAGAGGAGAGCGTTCTGTGCCGCCTGTTCTCAGAACCAGAATTCCGTTGGCTGACTGGTTTCAGGGCTGGACCTTGGAACAAATCAGATGGAATTATTATAGAGTGAGAACTGGCAATTTTGAGGTTTGGGAGGGGGGTGGATATGTCTTCTAACCCAATGAAAATGAAACATGCCTCCCGCCCCACGCAAAATGGAGCTATTTTCAACAATTTCTCCACCCACATTTGCCTACTGTTGGCATGGGGACCCTGGAAAGCTTCTCAGAAGGGAATGCAGAAATAATAATAAAATAATAATAATAATAATAATAATAATAATAATAATAATAATAATAATAATAATTACTCTGGGCAGCTCTCAACCGAATATTAAAAACAGGGTACAGCATTAAACATTAAAAACTTCCCTAAACAGGGCTGCCTTCAGATGTCTTTTAAAAGATAAGTAGCATGGGTGTAGCTGGGTGGGTGGGTAGGCAGGGAGTGGCAGCTGCCCCCCCCCCCAAATCAATAAAAATACATAGCTAACTGAGGTCACCCCCAACAAAAGACCTGCCCTCCCAACGAAAGACTTGCCCCCCCCCCCAAGAAATTCCTGGCTACACCCATGGCAGGCAGCATGAGATGGCTCCAAGGCCTGATTCTGAACAAGACAGCCTCCTACATTTCTGGTCCATGGGAGCATATGACATAACCCTTGTACTGGTCAGTCTTGCAGGTGACGCCAGGTGCTGTTGCCCACAATCCTTGTGCTCCGGCTAGGCTCCTCTACCTGCATTGGGATATTCCACAACGGTCGGCAAGTAGCTATTGTTGCTCAGGTCTGCGGGCAGAAAGGCTGTGTATTTGCTGATCACATTGCAGGCTTTGCTGGTGTGCACGGCATTCACCTGGTACCGCCGGCCGGACCCTGTTGGACAAAAAGTGCCGGGTAGAGATAGTCAATCCTCCCCCCCCCCCGAGATAGAGAAGTTTGCTTCCTACAGATCCAATCTGACTGCACAGTAAGAAAGACGTCCATACGAACCTACCTGGACCTTGAAATCATCATCTGAGGTCCTTCTTCATGTGCCTCCTCCATGAGAGGTCTGGAGGGTGGCAACATGAGAAAGGGCCTTTTCTGCAGTGGCTCCCCATTTGTGGAATGCTCTCCCTAAGGAGGCTCACCTGGCGCCTTCATTATACACCTTTAGGCGCCAGGCAAAAACGTTCCTCTTCAACCAGGCCTTGGGCTAATTAACATCCTATACTCCTTTTACATGTGTTTGTGGGAGCGGGTGGGTTACTGTTTTGTGGGGGGGGGGTTAAGCATGTATTTTGTGCTTTTATATTGTATTTTGGGATGCGGGTGGCGCTGTGGGTTAAACCACAGAGCCTAGGGCTTGCCGATCAGATAGTCGGCGGTTCGAATCCCCGCGACGGGGGGAGCTCCCGTTGCTCGGTCCCAGCTCCTACTAACCTAGCAGTTCGAAAGCACAAAAGTGCAAGTAGATAAATAGGTACCACTCCGGCGGGAAGGTAAACGGCGTTTCTGTGCGCTGTTCTGGTTCACCAGAAGCGGCTTAGTCATGCTGGCCACATGACCTGTACGCCGGCTCCCTTGGCCAATAAAGAGAGATGAGCGCCGCAACCCCAGAGTCGTCCGCGACTGGACCTAACGGTCAGGGGTGCCTTTACCTTTACTATATTGCATTTTATGTTGTGAGCCGCCCTGAGATCTGCTGATGAAGGGCAGTATATAAATTTTAATAATGATGATGATGTCTGGACAGGGCCCCAAATTATATTTACAGCATTTCAAAACATGGTTTGGCTTATTGGGGTAACTCCATCTTCCACCCGCCAGCAAAGAGTAGCACTTTCATTGCAGCTATCAATGCAAGTTACCGTGCTCAATTTCACATTCCCTCTCTGCGAGCTGCTCAAAGTCCCGGACGATGGACTTGGCAGCCAGGTGGTGGAAGGTCTCGCTCCAGAGATCATCTTCGTCATTCCTCTTGCCCTCCCGACCTCGGAAAAGCGGGGCGATGTCAAACAGCACCTCCCACTGGACCACTTCGTTGTTCCGCAGGCCTTTCACCACCGCCTTGCAGGTGGATCTTGGAGAGTGCCGCCAGCTGCCGCCAGCTGAGCCAATCTCCGGGTCGTGAGATTCCCAATCCGACGAAGTCTCCGTTTCAAAGAGGAAGGATGGGTGCTGGGCAACATCTGCCGGGAGAGGCATGCAAGCAATTATGTGATACCTGCGGGACTTGCAACAAAATGTCTTGTCCAGGTTTCTACTCAGCCAGCCATGCCCTTCTTCCAAGCTGCTCCATTCCTTTCCCCCCTCCCCTTTGGTTGGCGCTGTGGTCTAAACCACAGAGCCTAGAGCTTGCCGATCAGGTCGAAGGTTCGAATCCCCGCGATGGGGTGAGCTCCCATTGCTCGGTCCCTGCTCCTACCAACCTAGCAGTTCGAAAGCACGTCAAAGTAAATAGGTACTGCTCCAGCAGGGGAGGTAAACGGCGTTACCGTGCGCTGCTTTGGTTTGCCAGAAGCGGCTTAGTCATGCTGGCCACATGACCCGGAAGCTGTACGCCGGCTCCCTTGGCAAGTAAAGTGAGATGAGCGCTGCAACCCCAGAGTTGTCCGTGACTGGAATTAATGGTCAGGGGTCCCTTTACCTTTATTCCATGTCTATTAAGCATGCTCAGTCCCCACTGGGCTGGAGAGGGGTTGGTGCCCTCTTCGTGGTGCTGATAACTCCAAGGTTGCAGGTTCGATCCCTGTATGGGACAGCTGCATATTCCTGCATTGCAGGGGTTGGCCTAGAATCTCAGTGTTTCCCAACCTTGGGCCTCCAGCTGTTTTTGAACTACAATTCCCATCATCCCTGACCACTGGTCTTGCTAGCTAGGGATGATGGGAGTTGTAGTCCAAAAACAGCTGGAGGCCCAAGGTTGGGAAACACTGGGCTAGATGATTTTCAGGGTCCCTTCCAATTCTATGATTCCCCCCTAAATCTTTTTGTACTTCTGCAATCTTCTGGATTCCCCCACACTATTCCCAATGCTTCCCTCTTGCTCCTCAGTGGTGCTGTTTCGGCTACAATCCTGTTAGCACTCACCAGCTGAGTTTGCTATTAGAGGGAGTGATATATGAAGCTACTTGAAAAGCCAGATCGTTAGTCTGTCTAACTCAATATTTTCAACTAGCAATGGGGCAAGGAGAGCAGTAAATAATGCTGATATATTTCACATCTGGCAACCGACACAAATTTCCATGGCCCTCTAGCAGCCGCGGTGGCTCATTTGCCAGAAGTAATGTACTTAGTGTTAACTCTGGAAGTGTATGCTCAATTCTGACCAAACGAAGCCTCCTAGGGCCTGGTGATTTGGATGGCTTACCCAGATCCCCCGGGCTCCGGCTCTCTGAAAAAATGGACCCTGGGAGGGAGTCGGTCTCAAGTGGCCCAAAGTTCTTCCCAGTCTGTGCAAGGCTGATGTGCTGCTGTGGTGATTCTGGGTTGTGGCAGAAGGAGAGACGACTCTGCTGCAGCAGGGAGGGCCGCCTTGCTCCGACCCCCCGTATTCTTGGGGTAGATATTTGAGGGCTGGCAGCAAAAGCCTGAGAAGACTGAAAGGTCAGGAGAGGAGAGGTAGAATCCTGTGCATACTCCCACCCAAACACACTCTGGGGAAACAAGGGCATTGCTCAGAAAGAAGAGCTAGTTCTGAGATAAAAGTGACAACAGTGGCGTAGTGTCTGGGGGCCACAGGAGCAGTTGCCCCGGGCAGAAAATTGTTAGGGAGTGCAAAATTTCAACACCCCTTGCTGCGTCAATTCAGCTGCATGCTTATGTGGCTCTGTTGAATATGACCTCTCCATGTGAACCAGGAAGTGACCTCTCCAGGCAATGAAATGACTCTTCTTTTCTTATCTCTGCAGCTGCGATCTCCTGGGTAATGTGGATGTCATTAGGCAGTTGAATGCACATGTGTACTCCATCCTTCCCTGGGTGCTGGCAACCCTTGCTATGCCACTGAGTGACAAGAGTGGTCAGAAATGGGGTCCACTTGCAGCAAGGGAAGGGAAGGTTTTTGGCTCCAAGGGCTGCATTTGCTCTGGGGCAAACCTTTTGGCGCTGCATGGGTGAGGCTTGAGGCAAAAGTCAGAGGAGCAGCAGCAGATGAGACTCTTACCTTTGTGCAGAAGGCTTCATTCCAGCCACACCAAAGCCAAACATTTACACACACACACACACACACACACACACACACACACACACAAACACACTCCAGCCAGGTAAAAGTGCTCAAGGACAATGTTGCCTGAAGGCTGGTTGGTAAAGCCTTGAGGGTGGCATTTAGCCCAAAGGCCAGGTGTTTCCCACTACTGCCATAAAAGCAGCAGCAGCTACTGCTGCTGCCTTATTCCAGGGTCAAACTATTGGTCCTCTTTTCTGAAAATGGTTGATTCTGGCTTGCAGCAGCTTTGTAGGCTCTCATGTAGTGCAGAGTTTCTCCCTGTTTAGCTGATGCTTTTAACTGGAGTTGCCGAGGACCAGACACGAGACCCTCTCTGTGCAAAGCATGTACCCTGAGCCACAAGCCCTAAATAAGATTTTCTACTTTCAAAGGGTTTCCCATTCTTCAGCTCAGTAAGTCTGATTTCTGCTCAGTTAGGTAGACCACTGCTACTACTCCTCAGATTGCAGACTGGGCTTCCTGCCAACCTAGCAGTTCGAAAGCACGTCAAAGTGCAAGTAGATAAATAGGTACCACTCCGGCGGGAAGGTAAATGGCGTTTCCGTGCGCTGCTCCGTGCGAGATGAGCGCCGCAACCCCAGAGTCGGTCATGACTGGGCCTAAGGGTCAGGGGTCCCTTTACCTTTAATATTTCTGAATACCAGTTGCTGGAAACCCCCGAAGGGATAGTGCTCTTGTGCTTGAATCCTGCTTACTGGTTTGCTGCAGGCACCTGGTTGGCCACTGGGACAACGGGATGCTGGACTAGATAGGCTGCTGGCCTGATCCAGCAGGCCTCTGATGCTCACGTATTCTTAATCATGCTGTGTTTGAGCAAGAGAGAGTCTCACACTGCCTCAAAGACTTACTCCTTACAGCATAAGCTTTCGTGCTCACTTCGTCAGATGCGCTTCGGTTAAGTACCCAGTGAAGCTAGTGGCTCTCCACAATGATTCCAACTGCAGTTAATCTCCGAGGTGCTACAAGGACTCTTGATGGTTTATAGAGCCAACAGACCGGCACCCTGACTCCTCTGAACGTCATGTCTAGAGTGATCTATGCTGCTCCACTTATTGGAAAGGTTTCGCTGACCTCTTGCGAGGTAGACAAAGCAAAATATACGAGCTTCAGTCAGCCAGCTGCTTTAATTACAGAGAGGAAGATTAGGTGTATGATACCAGGGCTCAGTTGCTTGGTAACCACAGCTGGAACCTCTGTGGCGTTCTGTGTGTTTTAAACAAGGCCCTTTCTTAGAAGGGGGTGGGATTAGGGATTCATATACGTAGTACTGAGTGGGTCACACTCCATTCCTAGGTTCACTTTTCTATTTTTTTTTATTTTTTAAGGATAGCTGTGTTTTGGTTTGCATATTGTTTAGGAATGTGTGAGTTTGACAAGTGGATTTCAGTTGCTGGGAATCGCAGTTGGGGAGAGTGCTGTGTTGCCCTCTCCTCCTGCTTGTTGTGCTTCCCATTGGGAGAATCTGCTTGGCTACTGTGAGAACAGGATCCTGGCCCATTGGCCTGATCTAGCAAACTCTTCTTACGTTCAGAGATTTTCAAGGAGAATGTGATCTATCTTCTGATTGCTCCTGTTCTGCATTCAGGAGAAAGGTACCATGTTTTTCGCTCTATAAGACGCACTTTTTCCCCTCCAAAAATTAAGGGGAAACGTGTGTGCGTCTTATGGAGCGAATGCAGGCTCCTTGGCTTCAGTGATAGCAATGCAAAGCCTCCGAAGCGCAGAGGGAGAGCTGCCCCCGCACTCCGGAGGCTTCGTGTTGCTTTTGCTGAAGCCACCTGAAGCCCCCGGAGTGCAGCGGGAACTCCCACTGCACTCTCGGGGCTTCAGGTAGCTATCTGCAAGCCTTCAGAGCGCAGCAGGAGTTCCCGCTGCACTCCAAAGGCTTGCAGAAACCCGCCTGAAGCCTGGAGAGCGAGGGGGGTTGGTGCACACCGATCCCTCTTGCTCTCCAGGCTTCACTTCGCTGGAGAAGCGCTGCACAGTTTTCCCTCTTTGCGCAGCGCCCCTTCAGCGAAGCGGGAGGAGAAATGGAAGGGGCTCCATTTCTCTTACCGCTTCGCTGAAGGGGCGCTGCGCAGAGAGGGGGAGATTTCCCCCCCCCTGTTCTCCCCCTCCTATGGTCCGGTGTGTCCTATAGAGCGAAAAATACGGTATCGTCAGATTTCCTTATGAACACCCCTTGCATTCCCATCTACAGACATATTTCCCCATTAAAGATCTGTTCTCGACTTCCTCTGGGGAAAGAGTCTACCGTAGTGGGAGATAGCTTGAGCCACTTGCCCTGATGTGCTGAACTTTCGGAGATGTGGCAAAGAAGCTTTTGACACACCCATTAGAAAACAACAAAAAGGCAGGCGGATAAGCAGCTCCAGGGACACCCTTTCAATGTATATTTTACTCAAAGTGCAAGGAAGCTTACCTGAAACTCAACCTGCCACAATGGCGGTTCTGGACTGAGTTGGGTGAGATCCTGCAGCTGGGCCTTCCGAAGCGGATTCTTAATGAGGGCAGAGCTGGGGTCGCTGGCCGTGGGAACCTTCCGGAATGGTTCGTGGTCAGCTATTTGATTGGTGCTGTACGCCCTACGCCGTGACAGACCTGTTGTCGCGTCCACTCCTGGGAAGACAAAGCACCATTAGGTTGTATGCAACTAAATCCAACTTAGACTAGGCCCACTGAAATTAATGAACCTAAGTTAGCCATGCTCATTAACTTCAATGGACCTACTTTGAGTAGGACCAGCCTTGGATACAACTCTATTTTACATAACAATATAGATAGGGGGGGGGCAGGGGGAAGTTAATAGGCAAAGCTCTCCTCAAAGCTGCAGCTCCCTTGAGAAATAAAATCAGTCAACTAATAAAAAGGCTGGTAAAAGGTACACTTGGCCACTGAGGTCTTGTGACAGGGGTGGATACATGAGCAGCCACAGACTATAGACCATAAAAGAGGTAAAGGTAAAGGACCTCTGGACGGTTAAGTCCAGTCAAAGGCGACTATGGTGTGGCGGCACTCATCTTGCTTTTCAGGCTGAGGGAGCCAGCGTTTGTCCACAGACAGCTTTCTGGGTCATGTGGTCAACATGATTAAAACGCTTCTGGCACAACAGAACACCAATACAGAAACCAGAGCACACAGAAATGCCGTTTATCTTCCCACCGCAGCAGTACCTATTTATCTACTTGCACTGGCTTGCTTTCGAACTGCTAGGTTGGCAGGAGCTGGGGCAGAGCTATGGGAGCTCATCCTGTTGAGGGGATTCGAACCGCCAACCTTCCAATCAGTAAGCCCAGGAGACTCAGTGGTTTAGACATCTTCCTCTCACTTCTCAGGACTTGCTGCTTTGACTTTTTCCACTTTCCAATCAGCCTCTGCTAGGGCAGGTCAGCTTGCCCCATCTCAACACTTGGGCGGATTTTCCCCCCCACCAGGTGGGCAAAAAATGCAGAAAAGCAAATTTGATCTGATCGCACAAACAGCTGTATCAAGAGACTTCCTTTTATCACAAGGTTATAACACTGCCCCCCCCCCAAAAAAAAACCCCAACCCCAGCATGATGTTGTTGTACACTGGGGATGGAGGAGGATTGTGTTTTCTGAAGAAACAGTGGTTCATACCACTCAAACTAATACTTTGAATGAAATTTAGATCTACGGTATGGCCCACAGACCTACAAACTTTCACAAGCCTTTATGAGCCGTAGTTCAATCACATTCTGTTTATGACATGGTGCAAAGGTTCCTTTGTGGCTGAGTCAATGACGATGATGATTACATTTCTATTCTGCCTTTCCTTCAGGGTCATTCCGCACCAAAACACCTGATTTTATACTTGACCATGCTCTCACAACTCATATTTTCTTCAAGAAAAAATTATGTGTCCACGTTTTTTGGTCCAAAAATTGGGCGCAGGAGATTTTTTAAAAAATTAGCTTTATTTTGATACCCAAATAAGCCCAATTGGTTGAAAAATAAGCGAGACAGGAGGTTTTTTCTAAACTGACACAGAAATTGCATTAGCCTAAATCGCGCGAAAATCAAAATTTTAAAAAAATTCTCCTGTGCCCAATTTTGGACCAAGAAATCTTTAAAAATTAATTTGAGGTTATCTCATAGGTATCTACACATTTTAAAAAATTGAAGAAAATCTGAGTCATGAGAGCACATGGCACCAGGTGATTTGGCGTGGAATGACCCTTCAAGGAGCCTACGGTAGTATCTGTGGTTCTCTCCCTCTCCATTTGACTCTCACAATCCTGTGAAGTAGGTTAGCCCTAGAGATGGTTACTGGTCCAAGGTCACCCAGCGAGCTTCATGGGTGAGTGGGGATTTGAACCCAGGTCTCTCCCAGGTCCTAGCCCAGCACTCTAACCACTTTGCCACCCTGGCTTTCATCTAAAGTGTGGTGCTTTACTGCACCAGGTAAAAATGCCTTTCCAGGATGAGGCCCTGCGCTTTGCACCATTGTGAGCTGTAAAGCGACATGCAAAAGGAACCAAAATATGATGGCTTCTTTCCCAAGGACTTGGCAGAAAGACAATTCCATTTCATTTAAAGGTGAACCTACCTAATTCACACTTTCTGAACCAATACACAGACTGAAACACGGCTATCCTTCAAAACGAGCCCTTCTCTGAATTCTGCAATGGAGATCTCCAACCAAACATTGCATACGGAAATAATAATTTTAAAAAATGAATATGTATGGGGGAAATGCACACGTCCGGGAATATAATGCACGTATTAGGGAAAGTTCCTTTGCAAAAGATGTGTGAATTAGGCAAAATTGCATAAGAGCATGCGAATATGAAAATAAACTTGCACAAGAACACTAATGAATTTTCATGAGGTCGCCACACCACCACCAAACTTGGTCTGGAAACGTGGAAATCGGAGCAAAACATCTGGGAAAGGAGGAACGTTTAGGAACAGTAAAGGAGAAAAATCTTCTTTTCCCCTTTTACATGTATGAACGACATCCAGAGAGCTGAAGGAGAGGAAACTAACCAGAGTCCACTTCTGATTCACTTCCCAGGTCTCCGCCAACCCCTAGGAGTTCAGGGGTCCTCTCTGAAGGCAACCCGGTTTCTGAATCCTTGAGGCAGCCCCAGACATCCGAGCCACCTCCTTCTTCTTGTGAGTGGAAGAAAACGGAGCTGCCAGACTCTTGGGAATGCAGCATGCTGTAGCGTCGCCTCTTGTCCTAATAATAATAATAATAATAGTAATAAATAATAATAAATTTTTATTTATACCCCTGAAAATACTAAAAATGCATTTACTTCCCCTTTTGAACTTCTATTCTGGTTACAATATATTACTATTCTATAAGAATCTATTATATCCTTTTATTATATCCTATTATTTTATTTCTCAAATTCAACCTAACCCTCCCCTCCTCCCCACTACTTCCCTTCACCTGTGTGAGATCTTCCCATCATAATATTTTTTTCTAGTTGCTTTAACAAAACAGAATAACATGAAAACTGTTAAATTATAATTACTTCTTTTGTCCTTTTGTCCTGTATTCCCCTATGCATTCCCATTCTGTGTAGAATTTTTGATTGGAGCAGCTCCTGATTGATGCAGTCATTTTTGCCATCTCGGCAAACTGTCTTTTTTTCTCCCAGATCTGATTTTTCAGGCGAGGGTGACCATCAATAAAAGATGCCTACTTATATGGCTGAAAAATTGCCTCATTGAGTTCGGCCTTGCCTGCTGCAACTGGGAGTGGATCTCCTGATTCTCATGGCATTGAGTTTGTATAATGCCTTCTACACGGAATCATAGAATTTTAGTGTTGGAAGGGACCCCAAGGGTCATCTAGTCCAACCCCCTGCAATGCAGGTATCTCAGCTGAATAGGGTAGGGCTGTGACCTGGATTCAAGATTTACTTGCCCCAAAATGGAAAGAACAGAAGTCCCAGCAAAGGAAGAACGGATATAAAAACTTATGGAGAAATGGCAAAATTTACCGGAAGAATAAGAAATCAAGATACAGTGGTGCCTCGGGTTACATACGCTTCAGGTTACAGACTCCCCTAACCCAGAAATAGTACCTCGGGTTAAGAACTTTGCTTCAGGATGAGAACAGAAATCGTGCTCCGGCAGCGCGGCAGCAGCAGGAGGCCCCATTAGCTAAAGTTGTGGTTCAGGTTAAGAACAGTTTCAGGTTAAGAATGGACCTCCAGAACAAATTAAGTACTTAACCCGAGGTACCACTGTAACAATTTTTTAAATAAAAAAAGGGAAATGGTTTGTTGAATATTTACAGATGAATTATAAAGAGATGAAATCATTGGCAGGATTAACAACCTGCAGTTTTATAAGAGTATATATTTAAAGAAGATGAGTAAATGAGCAAATTAAGTGAACTTGGATATGCAGAAGATATTAAAACCGCAGAAAGTGGGGGAAGGAAGTCAAGTTTTGAAATGTCAAAATGACTGTAAAATTAGTGAAATGTATAAAATTAGTGAAATGTATAAACTTGAAAAGTGTAAATAGATTGATAGAGAAACAATTAAAAAAAAACAAAAAACTAAGGTATTCACCATCTCAAAAGAATGGCTCAGACTGGCGAGTTAATGCAATCAGTGACCATTATCTTGACAGACAGGAGAAATGCCACACTCAAATTTTTGTTGTAGACCGCCTCTTTCTGTGATGTGTCTATGATGCTTTTGGGTGGTCTTTGGTTAAGGGGCTGGGCAATTTCTAAAGTCTTTAAAATTTCTCACACACCTTTGTTCTGCGTCCTCGCCTCCTTGCAAGGTGGGGAGGGGAACTCTGCTGCAACAGAAAAATAAGAGCTACCTTGCTTTCACTGGATCTTGCCTTCATCCATTCATCTCTGACTGATAATGGATTTAGGGGACACGGAATCCTTTGATGGAGTGTTGAGCTGTAAAAGTCAACCCCATTTTTTCTATAATGGGGGAAGAACAGGAAGCAGCCAGATCGTTAATGGCATTATATTAAGCAGAAGGTTTACTGTGGGGGTTACTCACCAGCCTGGGGTTCGAAACATACAGGGACGTATCGCAGACAATGCTGTAGCCAACCAACCGGTCCCCTGGAAATAGACAGCTGGCACTGACAGGTGAGATTAAGACTTCTGCTGTTTCAGGGAAGACCCAGTCCACGGAGACGTCGCTAATGACAGGAGCCATCGCCTTCTTCAGAGATTTTATCATCTGGGAACCCAGAGCAAGAACAAGTCTGTCGAATCAGATTTCAATCACATGTACTGGCAAACCTTTGTGCTGAAATCTGGTCATAGTTATCCACATATTCAGGCTGGACTACTGCCGTGAGTTGTACCTGGAACTGCCTTGAAGGCCGTTTGGAAATTTCAGTTAGAGAAAGGCTGCTCACTGCTATGGAAAGTCGGCAGAATAAAGAGCTTACGGGTGCTTAGCTTGTTTCTAGGAATAATTGATGTACTGGTATTGCGCTGGAAAGCCCTAAAACACCAAATCACTGCCTGCTCCCCTGCATAAAAGATGGGAGAATGTGGGAAACAACACATTGGCAGAGTTTATGCTTTGCATGCAAAATTTTCCAGGTTCAATTCCCAACATTTCCAGGTAGGGCAGAGAGACCTGTCTGAAACTTTGGGGAGCCACTGCCAGTCAGCGATGTGGTTACTGAATTTGATGGACCAATGGTCTGACTCAATATTATAAAATTTCCTGTTTAAACCAGCCCTTAGAAACATGAGGACTCTTGTTTTATTTTTAAGCAAAGGCTCATATCCCTATGTGTGACTGCAACAGGTAAAGTCCACTCTCTAAGCCAAATTCACAGTCCACACACTGCATACCAAAGTCCAATAACGTTGGTGAACATAACATAGAAAATGCATTATATATGGGGAAATTGCTTGGGGGGGGGGGAACGTGTTATTTTGAGGAGAAAATACATACAAATGCAATTATCAGGAGAAATCTGCACAAAAATGCTGATGACTTTTTGTTTTTCAAAGAATCACAAATGTTGCTGTGGAAATGTGGAAAAGTGAATTTAAGAATGAGAAACCGAGAGAAGCTGAAACAGACAGATTCTTCCATCCTTATGTATGAGTGAAACTGCCGAGTATGGCTCCAATTAAACAGAGTTCAGAAGGAGTGAAACACAAGACAGAGCAAACCTATGAAGTGTGTGTGTGTGTGTGTGTGTGTGTGTGTGTGTGTGTGTGTGTTGGGGTGGTGAATCTGCTCACTCCTAACTCCAACCTTCCGAAAGCTTATGATGCAATAAATGTATTTTAAAATGTATTGAAAGTGCCACAGATGCCTTGTTGATTTTGATTCATTCCTATGCTGCTTCCTTCCTTTGTGTTGGGGCTCCAGGAACAGGGTACACTTACTTTAAAAAAAAAAAATGTTGTCTGCAGTGCTGCAGTCCTCAGAATCCTCTGCCTCTCCATACCAGTCCATGGTTCAGGAGCTGCTTTCAGAGGCAAAAGAGAGTGAACCCTTCTGCTATAAATCACACGGCAAAACAGGGAAGTGTTGTTTTAGATGAGGCTGCTCCATGTATCCCCCGGGAGCAGTTGACTCTGCTTTTTTCAAAGAAGTCCAATGGCCAAATTAATGGCCCTATAAATGCTTGCTTTCATCTCAGGGATACAGAGCGGAGAACCTCAAGCTTTTGGAGACACATAAATTCCATCCCCTCATTTACCCTGTCTCTTTCTCTCTCTCTCTCTCTCACTCTCTCCCCCCCCCCCCAACTTGGCTGATCTGCAAAAAATATATATTAAAGGTTGTGCAAAACTTGTGAGCCGGCAAGATTTTATACAATCCAGACTGGAAGGAGATGAGCCGGTGGTCCACAGACTCTTGAAACCTTCTTTTCCAGCTGGACCAACCCTGATTAGAAGTGTCATTGCTGGACTGTGAGTTGGGAGGTCCAAACGTTTTGTGAACATTTATATATTCATGGCATTTTTATCTGACCTTTCCTCCTGTCAGCATTTGGTGTTTGTATGCAACAGCAGGAGGTTACCTTTAGCAAAATGAATCCTTGCTTGGAGCACACCTTTAATTGGAAGGCACTCAGACTACGTGTAAGATAAGGAAACTTATGTTTATTAAGGGAAGGGCACTCTTGTTTGGAAAGAGTTCTATAGCCCTAGCTAACTAACTAGTTGGAGAAACAAAGAAGCTCCTATTGCCCCTTCTTTCTTGGAAGATACAAGCAATGTGGCCTTGGCGCTTGCAAGTCCAGAAAAAGTGTGAGAGGAGGTGGAAGGGGAAAGAGGATGAAACTTAAATGACACTTTAACTTCAAAGGACAGGTCAGCACAGAGATCAAAGGGACAGAGACAATTTAGGAATCTGGACTCTCACTATATCTGTCTTAATACCACGCAGAGCCTTCTAAGCAAGCAGGGTTGCACCTCAACATCCATCCAATGTCTCCAAGGAACCCAAGGAGCGATATACTTTCCCTCCTTTTGCTCTAATAATCTTCTTCTTCTTCTCTTCTTTGGTGATCACTTGTAGCCAAGTAAGATTGTCTTCCATAAACACGGTTTTAACAGTGAGTCCATAAGTGACTGTGGAGGCCAATTCTGGACCCACATGAACTTCCACAGTGGGGACATTGGTTTCCGGGCGGGAGTTGATCACGGTGTGGATTTGCCAAGCATGCCTTCCTCTTAGCACGTTTCTCCCTTGCATCCTGAGTTCGAGTGTCTTGATCAGGCATAGGCGAACTTGGCCCTCCAGCTGTTTGGGGACTACAACTCCCATCATCCCTAGCTAACAGGACCAGTGGTCAGGGATGATGGGAATTGTAGTCCCAAAACAGCTGGAGGGCTGAGTTCGCCTATGCCTGGTCTTGAGAATGCCCTGATGATGATACTGTGATGGCCATTGGACAGGGATCAGGAAGGAGTGGGCATTCCTGGTAAAGAGGGATGCTTGGATAATATGGGAAATTGCATGTGTGAGAGGACGTTGTAGCAGTCAGAGTGCTCAAATGCTTGCCAAGCCAGGAAAAAACAACAACAAGGAGATAGATTTTTTCAAATATTGGTGACAGCCACTCTTAAAATTATATGCAAACTAGCCTCCCAAACATCTTCACTCCGTGAGGTGGGATGGAGGAGAACTTTTATGTTACTTGAATTTTAATGAGAAGCAGTCTCATCTGCACTTCTTGAACCAACAGGCAAACTGAAAGACACCTATCCTTTGAAATTCACCCTTCTCCAAATTTTGCAGTTTTCCTGCCCAATAACGTGTGCAAAAGTGCACCTATTAAGGGCAAGAGTGCCTAAAAATCCAAATATCCCTGAAAACAACATGCAAACAATGTGCATGATGTTAAGGGACTGCTTTGAGGAGGGAAGGTGCGTATATATCAAAACTGTGTACAAAGAAAAAAGTGTTTATTAGGAGACATTTGCACCGAAATGGCTGACCAATTTTCATGAGGGTGTGTAATAAAAAAAAAGTCAATCAAGCACAAAGTACTTCAGAAAGGTGGAGGACAGTATTTCAGAGTGGGGAAAATGAGAAACTGAAAAGCCCCTGGAAGAGCAGATTTGTCCATCCCTATTAGTGGGCCCAAGGGATGCAGGTGGCACTGTGGGTTAAACCACAGAGCCTAGGACTTGCCGATCAGAAGGCCAGCTGTTCGAATCCCTGTGATGGGGTGAGCTCCCATTGCTCGGTCCCTGCTCCTGCCAACCTAGCCGTTCTAAAGCACCTCAAAGTGCAAGTAGATAAATAGGTACCGCTCTGGCGGGAAGGTAAACGGCCTTTTGGTGCGCTGCTCTGGTTCGCCAGAAGTGGCTTAGTCATGCTGGCCACGTGACCCGGAAGCTGTACCCCGGCTCCCTCAACCAATAAAGCAAGATGAGCGCCACAACCCCAGAGTCGGTCACAACTGGACCTAATGGTCAGGGGTCCCTTTACCTTTACCTTATTAGTGGGCCCGGAAATTGGGAGACAGGGGAACCAGTTCACCTAAGTTCTTCAGTGGGGGGGGGGGGAGAAACTCTTTAGGGGCATCTGGCAGAAGCAGAGCTTTTATCCTTTTCTTCCAAGTCTGACAACCATCCTCCACAAGGCCCAGACTGAGCGTCATTCCAGGGCATGGCATGAGGGAAACAATGGCTTTTGACGCCGGTGGTCTGAAAAAGCCTAACACTTAAAGAGTTGTCGGTGTGGGGAATCTGACACACCAAGTTGCTTTGACATCACACTGAAGCAAAAAAAAGCAGCCCTGTTTTATTGCTCTCCCCACCCCCCAATTTCCGGCTACTGAACACCCAGGTTCAGGCCCTGGCTAGAAAACAGAAGGGCTGGTTCCACGTCTTGAGCAAGTTACGTCTCCTCTGCTTCTATTGTCTCTGATGCGGTGAAAGCAAACCCCTTTCTCCAACCAAGACGGTTCTTTCTTCCTGCACATAGACACACGCACTCCCCCGCCAATCTCCCTGCTCTTACACACAAAAGGGTAAATTGCATCTCTCCGGTGACTGGTCCGCGGGGGCGCTTTTCATCCGACATAACTGGGCCCACTCAATGTGTGGGCGTCAGGGAGTGGAAAAAGAGCACCAGCTGCCAAACCGCCTGCCTCCGCAGTCCTTCTGAGACGGGGGTGTGGGGGGAGAGATCATTAGATGATCAGAAGTTTTAGACTCAACTGCAAGACTAGCGATGTGTTGTCACATTAAAAGACCAGAGCATCTTGGAGGAATTTTGAATCGTAATGAAATCCAGGGGGGTGGAGGGTGGGAATGCTTTTTCTAGTGGGATGATGGGGTGAAAGGAGACACTGCAGAGACTGTGCGGCTACTACATTTGATGGCTATTGTCCACCTAGCTCAGTACTGCCTACCACTGACTGGCAGTGGTTCCCAAGGTTTCAGGCAAGGGTCTGTCACCTGGAGATGATGGAGAGTGAACCTGGGATGTTCAACAAGCAAAGCAGGGGCTCTTCTCACTGAGTTATGGCCCTTCCCCCAGAAAACAGAATGACAAAGGACAGGGCTGGCCTCAGATGTGCTCTGCCTGTTTCTATTTTTCAAGCATCGTTTCTGTTTTCTGGACCCTGCCTCTGACAAATCCCTGCCTTGTGGATTTTCGCCTCTTGTTAGAATTTTGTTTGTTCAATGCACAATATCCTTTATTTTGTTCTAGGGAATTTACTCCCCCTAGCATCTCAAGGAGCTACATCCCTGAGTGGAGGATGGATGCCTCTTTATCAAACACACATGCAAATCCAAGCACACAAACCTTTGGACAAGCTAGGAATATAAGAAGCTGCCTGATACATGATACAAGCACATCAGGTGTGTGTGTGTGTGTTTTGTGTGTGTGTCGGGGAAAATACACAAAGGAACTGAAAGATGCAGCAAACTGTACAGGAGCTTAGAAAGCTGCCTTATACTGAATCAGACCATTGATTCCTCTAACTCAGGATTGTTTACACAGACAAGCAGAGGCTCTCTGAGATTTCAGGCCTTCCCCAGCCTCTGCCTGTAGATGCCAAGGACCTGGGACCTTCTGAAGGCAAAGGATGATGTCTACCAATAGGCTACGATGCTCATAATAAATACAGGAAGCTTCCTTAAGCACTATGACCTATGCTTCACGTAGCTCAGTGCTGTCTACCTGCCAGGGTTTCAAGTGGTACCTGGAGATGCCCAAAGTGAAAATGGGAACCTTCTACATGGGGGCACTGTTGCCTGGAGCTGATGGGAGCCGTAGTTCTAAACATCTGGAGGCACCAGGATGGCAAAGGCTGCTCTGGTGCACCCTGAAGGTACCTTTGATCAATGATCCCAAGTATGAGCCAGCAAATGAAACAATTCTTGAGAAAGCCTGGCTCAGCTGCATGCAGTTGTCTGCTGTTCCCAAGTGTGCTGACCTTAGGACACTGGAGTAATATTGATAACAACAAACAAAAATGGAAACTGCGTGTGATCTGAAATGAAGAAAGGAGGGGGAGGGGAAGATGAAGCAGGTCTGTTGGAAAGACAGAATAATTCCCCTCACTTCAGTTTAAAAACAACAGACAAGGAAAAAGACTGAGATTTTTGTGTGCTACTGACAGAATGTAATCTTAAGATAAAGTTTAATTGGGCCATAAATCTCTTGCTGGAAGGAAAAGAATTTGGGGGCTGTGATAAGAACGTTGCAGAGATTCTGGGAGTTGGAAAGGAGTATTAAATCTGCAGTGCATTCAAAAACTGCACACCTTTTCCTAGGCTGAGAGGAAAATGGCAAAGATCTGCAACATGTTTTACTAGTGAGACGAAATGGTTTCTAGCAGACTGTCATCTGTTCTGAGACACTGAAGCAAGGGACGGAAAAATAAGACCTCTGAGAAACTTTGAGATTCAGTTCTGCCCCAAGCCACAATGGGAGAAAACAACAGCTGGGAAGTGAAAGAGACAACACCATATACTGTATGGACAGAAGGATTCTCCATGGATATAAGAGTTTTCACACCCAGGGCACAATAAAGGTAATAGTTTAAGTTCCTCACTTAAAGCTTTATAAATTTATATACTGTAACATCACGAATGAAAATAATTATGTAGCTGTTAACGAAGGGATTATTATTATTACTGAAATGTAACTGACATTAATTAGGATTATGGAACACACTGATATAAGATTGGAAATGCACCCAAACCATCATGAGGGGAGCCACTTTCACTAGAATGTAATAATTGGGAGTTGATTGGCACTTTGATAATTGTATAGTTTGTTATTGCTATAATTTGGTTATTTTGGGGGGTATATTGGAAAGCTAATTTAAAAATGTTATTTAAAAAGTGTGCTGATCTTAATTGCTAGTTTTGTCTTTGGCTCAGGTTGCTCTGCAGTAGGGTGACCAAACTTAAACTGAGCTCATCGACCATCTTCCCTGCGCTGGCTGACTCCAATCAAAAATTTTAAATGATAGAAAACAACTGATTCCAAAGCACTTCAAAGTTTGCACTGGCTTCCTAAAGTCAGGTGAAAACTGTCAGGCACACACAAATGGGTGCACTGGGGCCATCATTCTGATGATTCTAGTCCCTAATTTGGGAAGATGGACTTGGAAGTAGTGGTTGGTCTTCGGGGCACACTTTGCCCCTTCCCCAGACTTACAGAGGGATGTTGGGAGCAGATCTATGCACATTTCCACAGTGGAAAAACTCTTGCAATTGATTTGCTTTGGAGTAGATTTAAAGTTGCTTAGACACTTTGGAGCATGTCTGAGAACCCACCTCCAACCACCACTTTCTGAATCATGGTTCACAAATTGCCATCTGTAGGCCCTAATATATATATATATATATATATATATATATATATATATATATATATATAACTTTTTTTGGAGTGTTCCAAATTAGATCTGTCTTCTTTTACTTCTGCATGTGATTCTTGTACAGTCGTGCAGAGGATGAAGTGGAGGCAGCGTACACTCAAGTGTATTGAGTGGGCAGGGACAATATCACCAGAACGATAGGGGGTACCTATTGCCATAGCACACTTCCCATCATTCCCCAACAGTCCTCCTTGGGTTCAAGGGGAACCCAATAGCCTGTTGTGTCAGAGCTTGGGGCCAGGGAACTGGAAGCCATCAGATAGTTTTCCTTCCCAGGCAGGCAGAAGCAGCTTCAACAGACATCAGGACCCTGGACAGCTCTCAGTGGCCCCTGTTGGATAAACATCTCAGCAGATTGCTGAGACCATCTGAAGCAGGGGTCAGCAAACTTACCGTGCCTCAGGCAGGTGTCTCCAGCGCCAATCGCATGGCGGGGTGGAGGGCGAGGGAGCGAATGCCCATATGTGTGCGCACATGCTATTTCCAGCGCACTTCCGGGTCGGAGGAGCACTGGAAATAGCTTGTGCGCATGTGCACGGGCCTCCTCCGACCGAGATGTGCACCAGAAATAACGCTTGCCCGTGTGCAAATAATGCTTGCGCATGCGCACAAGTTATTTCCAGTGCTCCTCCGACCCAAAAGTGGGCAGCCGTGCAGCACAGCGCCGGTAAGAATGGGCGGTGGCCTTATCCAGCCCACAGGCCTTAGTTTGGGGACCCCTGATCTGAAGCCTTAGGTAGCTTGGCAAAGCCTGTACTGTACTTGACTTCTCTTCCTTGGAGAAACTAGCTATGCTATCGTAAAGGGCTCTTACCAGGTTGTGCAAACATGACTTTTACAAGGTCAGTGAGTTAGGTATGCTTGGGAGCTTGTTCTCGAGCCTGATAAAGGTGGGAGGAGCTGCAGCACCTTCCCCATCAGTATCTTCCCCAGGGGTTACATTTTGGGGGTTATGTGATAGAGAAAGTTTATAGAACAATGCATTTCATATGGAAAGTATGTGGGGTTGGGGGGAGAGAGAGGTAGAGAACTTTTTCTTCCCCTCTCATAATCCTGTCACTCAGCAGGCTGGCTGGAAGAGTGAAGAGGAGCAGCCCACATTGCAACCCTTTCTTGCAGGCCCCAGTTGTTTCTCATGGGTGCAAAGGAGATGGAAAACCACAGCAATACCTTTGGCTGCAACCTCTCTCCCTCGACCAGGAATTCCGCACTTCCTTTGGACACGGCAGCCAGGCCATTCACCAGCCTCCGACAGGCATTCTGCCCAATGCCGAAAGTATAGCACCTGCAAGAGGAAAAGACCAAGGGATTGGATACGTCTGCAATGTGGTGAAGGGAAATGCCGAGACTCTGGCAGTGGAAAGTTCTGCAAGGCTAGAATTCCAAATGAATTTTGCTCCCATCAACAGCAGAAGCACAGCTGGTGGTGGCATGAGAGAGAGACTTTTCTGTGACTGCTCCTGCATCGTGAAATTCCCTCCTTAGCAGGATTAGACAGGATTCCTCCTTGTTATTCTTCCTTCCTGTTCCTTTCTTCCTATTCAGACAGACCTTTGGAAACTAAGGCACAGAAGATGCTGGCCACTGTCATTTATTGTGGGGGTGGGTGGGTGAAGGGACTCCAGCTGCTAGGAGCTGGCTCCTATGCCGTTAGGGCAAGCTGTACTCTAATTGCTGCCTCAAAATCTGTTCTAAGGTAAAGGGTAAAGGGACCCCTGACCATTAGGTCCAGTCATGACTGACTCTGGGGTTGCGGCGCTCATCTCGCTTTACTGGCCGAGGGAGCCGGCATACAGCTTCCGGGTCATGTGGCCAGCATGACTAAGCCACTTCTGGCGAACCAGAGCAGCACACGGAAACGCCGTTTACCTTCCCGCTGGAGCGGTACCTATTTATCTACTTGCACTTTGATGTGCTTTCGAACTGCTAGGTGGGCAGGAGCTGGGACCGAACAACAGGAGCTCACCCCGTCGCAGGGATTCGAACCGCCAACCTTCTGATGGGCAAGCCCTAGGCTCTGTGGTTTAACCCACAGCGCCACAATCTGTTCTGGTGCATCTTAATTATTCTTTTTAACTAGTTTCTATGACTTTTTATTCTATTTTACTACTTTTTATTTGTGCAGCATTCTAGGATGAAGCAGCATCCAGCCAGGTGAAGTGTGAAAAGGCTCACTCATTCGTCTCTATGGCAACAGAGGTCGATCTTTAAGATGCAAAGGATGGGTACTTAAGCTGGCCAGCTAGAGCCATTACCTTAACAAAGGGAATGGTTTGACCAGGTTCCCTCTTATAGATTCTGCCCTCACAGATACAGAATTGTAGGTTTGGAAGAGACCCACTCGTATCATCATCCAGACTGACACCTATCAAATCTATAACAGTTTATTAGCCTACAGTGCCAATTCTCCTCCCTCCCCACCACAAGTTCTGTCCACCACTCCTTTAGCTTTCTTCCAGTCTTAAACATGAAGGAGACATGATAGTACAGTCAGACAGAGAGCTTGGAAGCTCACAGAAAGAGCTTTCAGCCTCCACAAAGCCCCAAACTGACAGCCCAGAAAGGCACTTGGTCCTGGGGAGATTTGCCTTTGCATTCAGCCTGGAATAAAGGTCACAAGTCAATAAATAGATTTGTCAATACAGTGGAGGATGGGAGAGGCTGTTGCAAAAGCAAGGGGAAGAGGAAATGCCAGAAGGGGCTTCTACCTAGTGGAGAACGAGTGGTTCCGGACAAGCTCGATGACCTTTCCCGTGTTGCTGACGGCGCCATCGGTCAGCAGGAAGAGCAGCCGTGGGTGGCCTTGGTGGATCGGCTGCCGGATGACCCACCTCAAGGGCGACAAGACGTTGGTGCCACCCATGTCAGCACGGATCTTCTTTATGCTTTCACATGCAACAGCCAAGTTCTCCTGCAGAGGAGCACAAGAACCACCCAGGGGGCTCACACATGGACAAAAGGCAAACTGGCATTTGTGGAGGGGTTCACATGAACAGGAGGAAGGATATGGGGCAGGGTTATGTAAGGGTTATGCTAGGTGAGGAGCAACCAACCTTTTGGGGCCTTGAGAGCACACCTGCAAAATGGGAAAACTATTGTAAGCATGGTGCTGCAACCAAACACACAACGCCATCAATTCCATCAGCTGCAACACAATTGTCATGGATGCAGAAAGGTGGAGGGAGGCACCAGCTGGGAAACGTCCAAGGGGACAAGGTTCAGAGCCGGGGGTCTGATGTCCCCAAGTTCTGGTCTTATAAGAGAGGGAGAAAAACTTTTCTCTATTAGCTTCCTCAATGTCATGCACAACTTTATAAATTTCTATCATGGCACCTCTTGCCTTCTCTCTAAACCAAAGTATAATGACAGCATATGTGGCCACTAACTTGGATGGATTTAAAAGCTGATTAGAAAAAAGTCATGGTGCATAAGGCTATCAATGGCTACTAGGCACAAACTGACTATGTTCCATCTTCAGTGATGGAGACACTGAACGCCAGCTTCTGGGAATTGCAAGTGGGGAGAGAGCACTTACCGTAGGTATTCCTTATGGCAGTGGTTCTCAACCTGTGGGTCACCAGATGTTGTTGGACTACAACTCCCATCATCCCTGAGCTCTGGTCTTGCTAGCTAGGGGTGATGGGAGTTGTAGTTCAACAACATCTGGGGACCCATAGGTTGAGAAAGGCTGCCTTATGGACTTGAAAGAGGCATCAGGTTGGCCAGTGAGAAAAGGTTGCTGGACTAAATGGGCCATTGGCCTGATCCTGCAGGGAACTTCTTACGTTCATATAAGAAGAGAGAACTGGGTGAGGGGGGCGGATAACTCATCTCTCATCAAGATCAATGAGATAGATGAGAATTAGATGGGGGAGATAGCATCATGTCGATAAGTTCAACACTGAGATCATAAGAAATTTACTCACACGGGCCTAATCTACACACAGTGAACTGGTTCCAGAAAATCCTGTTCATTCTTCAGTGAGTGGAGTGTGACAGACCTAGTTGAGGGGTGTGTGATGAAGGAGGAAGATCCAGCTAGCAAGTTCCTACTGCTCCCTTACCATGTGAAACTCTGAAGGGAATTACGGAGTCACCACAAAGTCTGCTCATGATGGGTTAAGATCTCTGAGGAAAAGGAGATTTAAAATAGAAGAGACAGAAAGCGTTCCCTCACCTCGCAGTAGGTCTGGCTGGAAGGAAACAAGGCCTTGAAGGTCGATCCAAATCCAATGACATTGAATAAACACGTTGGCATCAGACTCTTCAGAATGACCAGGAGGGCATCCTGGCGAAGGGAAGAAAGGAACAGAAAGTCAGGACTTCTGCTTGGTAGCAGCATATATGTGGTCCTATTTTTCCCAGAAGTAAAGTCCAGAGACAGCTTTAGTTTCCTTTGGGGAAGAAAATAAAATAAGGAGTGGAAACTTAACAAGACAAATAGCGGCTGAGGGGTCTGCAAACCAAGTCCTTTGAGGGAGAGTTGAAAGAGCTGGGAATGTTTAGTCTGGAGAGATGAAGATTAAGAAAATCATGCTTTTCAGCTACCTGAATGGCTGTCTTGCTCCAGAGTGGAAACTGCGTTTCAGCAGAACATTAGTAGAGGGCTCTTAATGTTGAGGACTTTTCCTGTTAAGTTGTGGGTGAACATATCAGACGACACAGCAATTCTTCAGACAGCTCTTGTTTATTCACAGGCCAGAACAGAACTGAACTGAAGGGTTCAGCCAACCTGCTTATATAGACCTCAACTACAAAGCAACAGTAACAACTTCCAGTAACTATCCAATCACTGAACGTCACTTTCAATTCCTTATTTGCATATGCGGACCTGAGTGAAACTATCTACAGTATCACCCTGCTGGCCCAGGGTGAGAACTTCAGTACATAAGTTTCAGCAGGGAAATGGGCTCCTTCAAGAAGCAGTAGGCTCTCACAATCACACACACACACACACACACACACACACACACACACACACACCAGCATGGCAGCAGGCTGCCCACTTCCCTGAGCAGTGAGAAATTCTGGGGACCAGCACAGCTAAGGGAGCTAAGGCTTTGATTCCTTCGGATCAAAGAGCAGTGGAGATTGATGGCGTCCTTGCGATATTTGTTTTATTTGCAAGTCCTCCCCTTTCAGCCAGCTTGCAGTGCTGCTGTTTTCCTGGATTCCTATGCTCCTTTCACACTGCATTGCCCATTGCATTACAGTGGTGCCTCGCAAGATGAAATTAATTCGTTCCGCGAGTTTTTTCGTCTTGCGATTTTTTCATCTTGCGAAGCATGGTGTCGGAAAAGTTTTGGAAAAGCTTCAAAAATCACCAAAGTCTTCAAAAACCTCAAAAAAGGCTACTCCTCGAAGTCAAGTCGCAACTGTATTAACGGTTTTAAGAAAAAGGAAACAAACTTGCAAGACGTTTCCGTCTTGCGAAGCAAGCCCATAGGGAAAATCGTCTTGCGAAGCAACTCAAAAAACCAAAAACCCTTTCGTCTTGCGAGTTTTCCGTCTTGCGAGGCATTCGTCTTGCAAGGTACCACTGTATGTAACTGTGACCTTTTGATCAACATAATGCCACGTCACACCAGAAATTTAAATGGCATAAAAAAAGTACGGCGGAAGACAACCATTAATTCCATCACATGAAATCATGATGCAAAGCTCCCAGGATTTTCTGGGTTGCAAATAGATAGATTCCTCTCCCCCTCCCGGATGATAACACAGAAATTAGCACCAAAGTTCTACAACATTCCACTAGTAGTTTGCTGGAAAAGTCAGCAAACTTTTTCAGCAGGGGGCTGGTCCACTGTTCCTCAGACCTTGTGGGGGGCCAGACTATATTTTGAAGAAAAATAAAGAACGAATTTCTATGCCCCACAAATAACCCAAAGATGAATTTTAAATAAAAGGACACATTCTACTCATATAAAAACACACTGATTCCTGGACCATCCGCGGGTTGGATTTAGAAGGTGATTGGGCCGGATCCGGCCTCCGGGCCTTAGTTTGCCTACCCATGTTTTAGACCCTGGGCTAGGGACTGGTGAATCTGCCAGTTTCAGTTGCTCTCAGTTTCTTATTTTCCCAATCTGAAGTCCAATTCTCCACTTTTCAACATCAAGTTGTGCTTTTTAGCATTGTCTGTCACTTTAGGGGGTCCTGCAACAACAGAATTGTGGGATTTGGCCCTAAGGTCTAAAGTCAGGTGACCCTGAGTTTTGCAGTCTTAGAAGGGCCCCTCTCTTTACAGTGCTACCTCGGGTTACAGACTCCGCTAACCCAGAAATAGTACCTCAGGTTAAGAACTTTGCTTCAGGATGAGAACAGAAATTGCGCAGCGGCATGCCCCATTAGCTAAAGTGGTACCTCAGGTTAAGAACAGTTTCAGGTTAAGAACGGACCTCCAGAACGAATTAAGTTCTTAACTCGAGGTACCACTTTACGAGTTGGTAAAGTGTTTTATTTCCACTTAATTCAAAATGTGTTCTGCTCTGCAGGGTGAGATCCTGGATTTCTGCCCTGGAGGTGCCATGGCCTCCCAAGCAGCACCCCTGCAGACAAATTACTACCCCACCCGGGAACAACCCAGGGCCAGGGTGATTTGTTTAAAATGATATTCCAGACTATTCTCAAGAACATATTCCTGCATTGCAGAGGGTTGGACTAGATGACCCTTGGGATCCCTTCCAACTCTACAATTCTATGATTCTATGACTCCAGGAGAACCCAAAGTGACAGACACATTCACAGTCATTCAACAGCAGATGCTCAACATCAAGCACACACAATTCAACAGGGTCCCCTCCTGAGCTCTTCCAGGAGATGTAGATAAATAGACAGGCTAACAAGGAAGATTAAAAATTAAATACATACAAGGTGAATCATTGTCAGCTATTTACTCACCTTCAAAGGTATTTTTCTCCCTAGCACCAGAACATGTTTCCACCCCCACCCCCCTTGGGAGTTTAGGAAACAAATCTAGATTTCTGATTTCCATTCAGGGAGCTGCCATTAGCAATACAAAGAGACAATGGGTTTCCGCTGCACCCAAAACCATTATTCCACCCACCCAGGCATAATCTTGTTTATATGAAGATAATATTCCCTTCAGGCGACCCATTTCCAATCTTGCTGTTCATAAACAGAAATTACACTTTCCTCAGACTAGACAAGGTTGCCTTCTCCCTCCCTCCTCTGCTGCTTCTGAATGCACAACACAACAAAACCTTAGCAGGCTCAGCCTGCTGCAAAGTTCCTCATTTTAAGCTGAGTTGAAAAGCTCCGTGATGGAGCACCTGCTTTCTGTACAGGAAGTCCCAGGGCTTTTTTCAGCTGGAACTCACCAGAACTCAGTTCCGGCACCTCTCAGGTGGGCGCATTGCCATAATGTCCCACTCTTCCTTAGGACGTCCCTATTTTCACTGGAGAAACGTTGAAGGGTGTGGAGTTATGCGACCCCCAAGCCAAGGAGATAACCTTTAGAAGACATCTGAAGGCAGCTCTGTATAGTTTTATTATGTTTTCATATATGCTGGAAGCTGCTCAGAGTGGCCAGGGAAACCCAGTCAGATGGGAAGGGTATAAATAATAAAATTGTTGTTGTTGTTGTTGAACAGGACATCCCTATTTTCATCAGAGAATTGTTGAAGTAATATTAGCTGGTAATATTAGCTTGAAAAACCAAGGATTGAATGAGGGATCTTCTGCCTATAAAGCATCTCCTTTGCCACTGATTGCCCATATATGTTACCCATATATGTTGGAAGCTGCTCAGAGTGGCTGGGGCAACTCAGTCAGATGGGCAGGGTATAAATATTATAAATAATAAATAATAATAATAATATTTATGATGCCCCTATTTTCATCAATGTTGGAGGGTATGCAGGGCTGGCTGGCAACCCACCAACATTTTTGTTGTTGTTGTTTAGTCGTTTAGTCATTTCCGACTCTTCATGACCCCATGGACCGGAGCACGCCAGGCCCTCCTGTGTTTCATTGCCTCCCGCAGTTTGGTCAAACTCATGTTTGTAGCTTCGAGAACACTGTCCAACCATCTCGTCCTCTGTCGTCCCTTTCTCCTTGTGCCCTCCATCTTTCCTAGCATCAGTGTCTTCTCCAGGGAGTCTTCTCATGAGGTGGCCAAAGTATTGGAGCCTCAGCTTCACGATCTGTCCTTCCAGTGAGCACTCAGGGCTGATTTCCTTCAGAATGGATAGGTTTGATCTTCTTGCAGTCCATGGGACTCTCAAGAGTCTCCTCCAGCACCATAATTCAAAAGCATCAATTCTTCGGCGATCAGCCTTCTTGATGGTCCAGCTCTCAGTTCCATACATCACTACTGGGAAAACCATGGCTTTAACTATACGGACCTTTAACTATACAGACCTTTGTTGGCAAGGTGATGTCTCTGCTTTTTAAGATGCTGTCTAGGTTTGTCATCGCCTTTCTCCCAAGCAGCAGGCATCTTTTAATTTCGTGACTGCTGTCAACATCTACAACCTCCATATAAATAGGTTTCCCTCCTGGAAGTGAGCTACAGGCGCCCCAAAGTTTTTGCTCTTCATGGGTACAGCTAGTTGGCCAAGCTTCCTGGGTGCTCCAAGTGCAGCAGAAAATGGCTGAGGGAGCTATGGTTCAGAGAGAAAGCGAGAGAAACACCACAACACAGACCCGCACCCTAAGCACACACATATTCACAACACACAGAGGCCCCTGTTCTCCGTACGGTAGGCGTTTCCCAATCAGGAAACCTCCCATGCGTCATTTGTTCAGTCACATAAATGCCGCTTCCAGTGCGCCGCTTGGCAAGAGGAGCGAGCGAGTGCCAAAGCCCCAAACCTGAACTATTCCACCTGCTTTGACTTTGTTCAGCATGGAAGAGCTATCAAGAGTGCTCAGCTGTGGCTGAAGGAGCACATTAAACAACATTATATGCCATTGTCAGGATGACAGAGCAGAATCCCTGAAGAATAATTAAGAAGTCACTTAGCTGAATGAAGGACAAGGAAAAGGAGACCTCCCTGCGTCTTGAATGAGGGATTGATGCACTGATGATGAGTCACCGCTTTGAAGGAGAGTAAATAGCTGCAGAACTTCACCCTCCATTTTCCTAGCTGGGTGGGTGACGTGGGGAAGGGGATGACAGGAATGTGCTGATAACAGGGGGTAAAACAAACCATTTTGATTTTCCCATTTATATTTCTGCTTTATGAGAAGGCCAGCAATCATATGAGCAGGATGCTTATGCTTTCCAAAAGTGAAAAGAATACACAACTTCTAAATATCTGAAAGTTTTGTAATGCCTGCATCACTGGTTCAATGCCTGTGCAACACCTGAACTTCAGCCTTGTTGCTCATTCAACGTACAGTCCTGGCTTAGCTGCGTATCACTTCCCATCCAACAATGCAGACCTGGTTTAATTTTATTCCCCAACACAGACCTGGCTTAACTGTGCATTGTTCCAAATTCAACAGCACACAGCCAGTTTAACTGTCCATCACCTCCCATTCAGCAATGCAGACCTGGTTTAATTGCATTTTACTCCCCCTTTCAACAGCAGCACAGAGCCCATTTAACAGCACAGGCTTGGCTTAACTGTGCATCGCCTCCCATTCAACAGCACATGCCTGATTTAAATGTGCATCCATTCGTCAGCACAGATTTTGCTTAACTGTACACCATTCCCAGCCCAATGGCACAGGCCTAGCTTAATTACAGGGCTAATCCGGATTTGCACTTGCATATCCCTCAACTGTCCTGATTAAATTGGGACCTCCCATTTTGGGGGTCTTGTGCAGGCCATATGAATCGCACGATAACATAGCCCCAGAAAACAGGAATCCCGGTTTTCTGCTGCAACATGTTGGAGGGTATGCACTTGTCCCATGCTTAGAAAGCATGAATTTTTTTTTTACCAGTTTTGCAGAACTGGTAAAAAAAAAATACGTAGCTTGGCTTCTCTCCAAAATCAAGGAGGGAGAATGGAATGTGTGTGTGGAATCTGTGTGGATAAATTCTACATTTTCAGGAAATTCCACCTGAAACTGTCTGAAAAGCATGATAACGATATAATAAAGTAACAAAACTAAACACAAACACATTTTAATAAAAGCAATCGCTTGAGGCTGCAGCTATCAGCCGTCGCCATGAGAACGGGGCCGGGAACACAGTGACGTGCAAACAGGACCACCAAGATCTCCCTGTGTTTGTTCATGTTTTCAGCTTCCCTTCCTCTCTCATCTCTGAATTAATCTGGTGGCTCTCAGGGAAAGAAAAACGCAGAAAGTTTGATTAGCCTTTACGTATCGATGCTGCTGCAGTCTCTGGATGGATTGATCTAGAGGATGGTACATGCTGGGGGGGGGGAGATTAAAAAAACTGGGTGTTCGGCAGAAAGTAATAAAATGGTAACTGGGGTTTGTTTGAAACTGAATTGGATTTCGATAAAAGGAAAAGACTTTGCACTGCTGAGTCTTTTAAAGAAGACTTAAGAACAATTATCTAAGATACAGCTAGGGAGCCCCAGGCCCAGGGGGCAATGTGGCTCTCCAATTCACTCCATCCTGCCCTCCAGGTCACACATACACCCTCCTGTGCCACCCCTCTTCTCCCCAGGCCCCCCCTTCATCACCCCTGTTTTGTACCCTCTAAGTATTTACACCAGTCAGGAAAGCATTTTGAATTTGCTTGCTTGCTTACTTACCTGGGTGGGGCCATTGTATCTCTAGTTTGCTTTTAAGGGATATGGTTGTCAGAAGGTTGCCTGCTCCCTGCCATTAACTGCCCCATGCTCCTTTCCACACGCTCTGCATTAACTTCCAGCATGGAAAACTGTCACCAGAAGGCCACTGCTAAGCACTGCATTGTGTGGCAACTCAATTTTCTACCCAAATGCCCAGTGAAACTAGAAGGCATTCACAAACGAATGCCCTTCCCACTCTACATGCAAGAATTAGGTAGCCATGCACACCTTGACACGGTTGATGTTCACACCACTCATACTCCCACTGCGGTCCACGAGAAAGATGAATTCTCCGTGGCTCTTCCTGAGGTTGGGTTGGACCGTCCTCAGATCAGGACAGAAGTTCAACATGATCACTGGGTGGTGAGGGATGTCCTTGTGGAGCCGCTTCCTGATGATTTCTGTCTGCAACAACCAACAAGAAAATCGGTACAGGCTGTTGTTGCCTTTCATTTAAAAACAAGCAAGCCAGTTTTATTCCTTAGAACGGCGGGTCCTTTTCATAAATTAGAATCCTGGAGCTGAAGATAGCACTTCCCCTTATAACCTAGAGTTCATCCACACTTTCGCTTGGCCTGCATTTTGATTGTACTTGAACTGACCAATTCCCCCCAGCCTGAGAACTTTTCTTGTTCTGTGGCTGTGCCTTGCAAAGATCTGATCTTACTGAACTGGATCTTACCAGATGCGTGGGAAATCTGAAGAGAGCTTTTGCTTAACTAAGCTTCCATTCAGTGGGTAAGATAAGATTTTGGGAAATTAATTGGTATACAATATGATCAAAACAGGGGTCAAGGAAATGTGGGGATGAGCCCTTATTCTCAGCGGCCTTTATACCTTTCCTCTTCTCGTGTGTGTGTGTGTGTGTGTGTACACATATTCTCCCTTTCCCTTCTCTCTTTCTTTTTTCTATGCTGTTCTTTATCTTATATACCCTATTTCCATGCTATTACTGTTATTTCTACACACTTCTTTCCCATTAACTCCTCATTCTCTCGGTGTGTGTGTGTCTTTTGTATTTCTTTATATTAACATGATTCCTAACAGATTGATTGAGATAATTATCTATGTAATCACATCCAATGACATGTGTCATTCCTTCTCTCCATTTGTCTTCAACTTTTATTATATAAATACCCGCTCCCCCGCCACACCCCGTGAAAAAGCAATGATGAGACGTTATGAAGATAGCAGAACTGCATGATGATATGAAAACATTTATCTGAGCTTTTAAAAGGAAATAAAGGTGGGATTTGTTTAATAGGATGTCTTGTGTCATGACCGATATGCATATACCCGTCAGACCACTTCCTCTCAGCGGCCACTTGGTAGCAACCATTCCATCAGGCTGGAAGAGACAGAGAGAAGAGAAGCAGAACATTTAATCAGCCCAGTTGAGAAGCCAGTGATATGGGGCTCCTCTCCTCTTCCTTAAACTGTTTATAATTTAATGGTCATTACAAGAGCTTTGTAACTAAGAACTAGTGCCAGAATTCACTTTTCCTCCTCAATCGGCCTTGGTCCAGTATACCTGAAGGAGCGTCTCCACCCCCATCGTTCTACCCGGACACTGAGGTCCAGCACCGAGGGCCTTCTGGCGGTTCCCTCACTGCGAGAAGCCAAGTTACAGGGAACCAGGCAGAGGGCCTTCTCGGTAGTGGCGCCTTCCCTGTGGAACACCCTCCCACCAGATGTCAAAGAGAACAACAACTACCAGGCTTTTAGAAGACATCTGAAGGCAGCCCTGTTTCGGGAAGCTTTTAATGTTTGATGTATTATAGTATTTTAATATTCTTTTGGAAGCCGCCCAGAGTGGCTGGGGAAGCCCAGCTAGATGGGCGGGGTATAAATAATAAATTATTATAAATTATTATTATTATTATTATTATCAATCCCTTCTAGGGTTGCCATATTTCAAAAAGTGAGAATCCGGACACAAAAGTTGAGCTCTCTTTTTTTGGCAAAGTTGTTGAGCCTTCCCACCCACCCACCCCTTTTTGAGCTTTGTTTTACACAATGTGAAAAAAGAAGAAGTTTTGAGTTTTTTAAGGGGAATTCGCTGAAATCTACACTTCCAAGATGAGTTGCCATACGTCCCAGATTTTCCCAGACATTTCAGCAATTTCCGCCCGGACGAGGGCCAAATCCTAGCTACGTATGGGAAATTCCAGATGCATTGCAATCCTATTTTTCCTCTTGTGCCATGTCTAAGGGAAGGGCCTCTGTTATTACTGATATTAGTGAGTTGGTCTCAGAGTCTTCTTTTGGCTGAAGAGTGTAGGCAAACATTTCCCGCACTGCTAGCCTTGGAACTATTGGAACTCAATAGTGCAGCTGCTCTGCCAAGAATAAAACGCGTTTCTGCTTAATCATCTGAGTCCCCCTGTGCCTTGAATTGGGAAAGACATTTGCATGGGTTCTTATTAACACCCTCAACCCATTATCCAATTATGGTATAAACTAACAAAAGCTCATTAGTTGCCCACTGTTTCCCCAGGATGTTTGTCCCACGTAATCCCACTAGCTAACGAGTATTTGCATAACACGCCAAAGACAGGAGCTTAATTACAATTTCCAACCGGCATTCTGAAACTTAATATTTTAAAGAAAGGAAGGAACTCCAACAGAGTCTTGTGGAGGCTGTTTGCCACCAGAAATCGCTCCATTTGCTGCTTTCTTGGATATTGTCAACTGGGCACCTCACAAGCTGCTGAGTGTAATAGGATCACTTTTCCTATTCAATGCACATTGATTTCACTAGCTATTCCACCATAATATAATGGCAGACTTTGTTGAAAGCCTTACTAAAATCAAGATATGCTACATCCACAGTATTCCTGAAATATACTCAGAGTCGAGTGTGGATTTCATGCTCTTTATTCAGCTCAGAGTAGTGAGGAGTGGAAGTTCCCCCAAAATGTCTGCTTTATATACATTATTTACACAATGGGCCCCACGTGATTGGCTAATTCTGGGATTCTCCTGTAGCTCAATCAGGTTGCGGATTCACTTCCACCTGGAGCTGGATTGGGTGGCTCCTGCGGACCAATCATACTGCTGCATTGTTCTAGGACCAATCAGACTGCTGCATTCTGGACCCTATTGTTCTAGAACCAATCAGACTGCTGCCTTTTGGATCCTATTCACTCAGTACATAACAATTCCCATGATCCACCAAGTTAGAAACTATCAAAAAAGAAAAGAAGAAAAGATTCATCTGGCATGACTTGTTTTTGAGAAACCCATGCTGGGTCTTAGTAATCATAGCATCCTTTTCTAAGTGCTTACAGACTGTTCAATTATCTGTTCTAGGACCTTTCTTGATACAGTGGTACCTCGGGTTACATATGCTTCAGGTTACAGACTCCGCTAACACAGAAATATTACCTCAGGTTAAGAACTTTGCATCAGGATGAGAACAGAAATTGTGTTCCAGTGGCACGGCGGCAGCAGAAGGCCCCATTAGCTAAAGTGGTGCTTCAGGTTAAGAACGGACCTCCGGAACGAATTAAGTACTTAACCTGAGGTACCACTGTACTGATGTCAAACTGATAGGTTGATAGTTTCCTGGGTCATCTCCACCACCATTTGTGCACCTCCAGTCTGCAGGGACCTCACCTGCTGGATCAGGCCAAAGGCCCATCCCATTCAGCATCCTGTTCTCACACTACCAATCAGGTGCCCCAATGGGAACCCTGCACAGCAACAACAACTCTCCCCACCTGTGATTCCCAGCCACTGGCACCCAAAGGCAACCTGCCTCTACATAGCTAGTGAGGCTAGTAGCCATTCATAGCATTATCTTTTATAAATATCCAAGTTGCTGGCTGTCACTGCCTCCTGTGAGGGCAGGTTCCATAGGCTGACTGTATGAAGAAGTCCCTTCTTTTGTCTATCCTGAACCTCCCAACATTCTGCCGCTTTCTTGGAGGTCTCTTGAGTTCTAATACTATGGAGAGAGGGAGAAAATCTTTTCTCTGTTCCCTTTCTTTGCAGCCACAGAAGTGCAAAGACTTACACTAGCGGCCAAAATTGTGGAAACCTTTTGGGAAAAGTGTATTTCCGAGGTTTGGTGGCTCATAACACCACTTTTTTTGAGTAATACCATAATACAGTGGTACTCAGATTACACACGCTTCAGGTTACAGACTCCGCTAACCCAGAAATAGTACCTCAGGTTAAGAACTTTGCCTCAGGATGAGAACAGAAATCGCGCAGTGGCGGCGTGGTGGCAGTGGGAGGCCCCATTAGCTAAAGGGGTACCTCAGGTTAAGAACAGTTTCAGGTTAAGAACGGACCTCCAGAACAAATTAAGTTCTTAACCCGAGGTACCACTGTATTATGTATCAATGGAAAAATAATCTAATGAAGAATGTAATGCAACAAAGTCTGTTCAATTATCTGTATTCTTTCAAAAGTTATAGCCAAATAACCAGAAAAGGGATGCACAACTTGCTTAGGTTAATATGCAGTAGTTTTCCTTCATTTGAATGCAGCCATGAGAATGACTGTGTAAAGAGAGCCAATTAGGTGTTATGAGCCATCAAACCTTGGAAATACACTTTTTCCAAAAGGTTCCACAATTTTGGCTACTAGTGTAACAACCTGCTTTCTATAGTGGCCAACCAGATGTTTCAAGGAAGTCACAGGCAACACCTGGGGGAAACACCCCTCCCCTGTTATTTCCCCACTGGGAATTCAGAGGCATGCTGTCCCAGAACATGATGTACCTGGGTCATAGAATTGTAGTTGGAATGGACCCTGAGGATCATCTGGCCCAACCCCCTGCAATGTGAGAATATGAAGCCATCCCCTACGGGGTTCGAACCTACAACCTTGGCATTCTCAGCACTGCACTGTAACCAACGGAGCTATATCAGCAGAAGTGGTGAGACTGTGGGCCCTCCAGGTTGTACAACCAGCCAAGCTAGTGTGACCAATGTTCAAAGTTGATGGGAGTTAGAGTCCATCAACATATTGAGGGCTGCAGATAAGCTCCCCAAATTGTAATGAAGGCTATCAATCCCCATCCAGACCTCATTTCCTCAATGAATTTGGGCCAAATCGCACACCATTATGGGTGCAAACCATGCTTATCGCTGGCTGCTTCTCAGAATGTTTTAAGAGTCAATCTCTCTCCTCCCAGGGAACTCTGAGAACTGTAGCTATGTGAGGCTGGCATAGAAAATGGAAGGAAGTCTGGTTCGCTCTTCCGCCCCTCACCTTTCTCTCTGCACTTGCATCTTTCTTGGTCCCTTTAATGAAGTCATTCCGCCCCTTCAGGTGCTGCTCATATTCCGCGGGGGACATGTCACCCTCTTCCATTAAAACATGGGGCATGTGAGGCTCTGGAACGGCAGGGAGATTGGGAGAGAAAAAGAAGAGGTCAGGTTTGCGGGATCTAGAACTTTGAGATCCACTGTTAACAGGAGCTGGGGGCACAGAGAACAGGGGGTGGGGATGCTTTTTTAGCTGGAGGATAGAGGAAGATGGGTAGAATGTCTGTATAAACTAGTCTACTGTACAAAGTGTGGGATAACCAACCTCCTATAACCAACATGCTTAAGTCTAGTTAATGCATGAAGGGGTTAAGACCATAGAGTAAGCTGTCCTGCCAGGCTCAGCTCTTCTTGGGAGGGACTACGCGCAAGGTACATTTTTAACAAGCCACCCCCAAAATGACAAATGCAGAGGCAAGATTGGATCGGCACTTTACCAGGGACCGGAAACTATGGACTGTCCCTGGTTAGGTGGAGCATATTCAAGATGTAATGTTTCTTGCACTGTCTAAACAGAGAAGGAGGGATCTCTGGGATGGGGAGACCCCAGAAGAAAAGACATAGCAAGCATGGCCCACCTACCGCTTGGATGGATCAGGATCTCCACGGGTCGGTCAAAAGTATGTTTATTGGCCAGTGTGATCACAATGCTCTTGGCAGATCTGGCTGAAGGAGCGGCATCTGCGCGGATCTCGTGCGTCGGGCTTTCAACTCCTAGTTGGGGAAGCCAGTGTGGAAAATATGATGAAGAACCCCAAAGAACTTAAGAAGAGAGGTGTGTGTGTGTGTGTGTGTGTGTGTGTGTGTGTGTGTGTGTAGGAGCCATTGTGGAGTAGTGGTTAGAGTGTCAGACTAGAACCTGGGAGACCAGTGTTCAAATCCCCACTCAGCTATGAATCTCGTTGGGCAATCTTGGGCCAGTCACTGTTTCTCAGTCTAACCCACCTCGCAAGGTTGTTGTGCGAAGATGAATTTGGAACCCAGAAAACTTGAGTTTGGAGAAAAGGTGGGCATATAAATGCAATCGTAAGTGACAGCAAACTCATGCACTGCTACGATAAAAAGCAGGATGGTAATTGATTTTAATACTGCTACTTTTCAACAAAACGTTTTCACCATGTTTGCAGTAGCCTTGCTTGCAGTGCAAGCCCTACTGAAGTGTAAACTATACTAAACTCAAACTGAACTATGTGCCGGTGCATGATACAGAAGTCATGCCTGCTTCACTCCTCCCCGACTTTTGCCTCAATAGGCTTAGCGTTATGTCCCGTTGGTTTATTTCCAAACAAAACCATGAGCTGTGAACCAAGGTTTATTCTTTGCTTAGCACTCATGGTTTGTTTGAGGGAAAACAAACCATAAGCCTGGGTCTGGACATAGCGCTAAGCCAGACAATGGCTTAGCTTCCAGCTGGGCAGCAGAAAAAGTTGGTGTGAAGTGTAGGAGCCTTAATTTTTATCCCTTGCACCAACACCACACATGGAACCATAGTCTAGTTTGACTGTGAGTGAGGGAAAGGGCCGTAGCTCAGAAGCAGACAACCTGTTTTGCACTCAGAAGACCCCAGGTTCACTCTCTGGTAAGATTGCCATATTTTGAAGAGCAAAGAAACAAGAGGACACCTTTGCCAACTTCTACTTTTAACTATGGACCACTATGATGATTCCACCCATGAAAAAGAGGACATGTCCTGGTCAAAGAGGACATATGGCAACCTTGTGAGATCAGCTGGGAAAGAATCCTCACTGAAACTCTGAGAACTCTGCCAGTCAGTGTAAACATTACTGAGCAAGATGGGCCAATGATCTGACAGCTTCCCATTGCTTAGATTGGAGGAGTCGGCCACAGAGTAGCAGCACTGAGAATCAGAACTCACCATTGTCCCACAGAGCAGAGGTGGTGAACACAATGCCCATCATCTCTGACCATTGTCCATGTTGTCTGGGGGCTGATAGGGGTTATAGTTCCATACCAGGTGGATGTTCAAAAATGTTCCCATCCCTGCCCGCTTTTATATAGACTTACCTGCAAGTAAGCACGGTCCTCTGATCTCCAGGTAGAAGCTGAACTCATACTCAGTAGGATTCGTCGCTTCCGTTTCCAAAAGCCGAGCCAGACAGAATTTTCCGGGCTGATCCAGAGTAGCAACACCACAGTAGTGCCTGTCTCTGCTAAGAAGGAGGTGATTTGTAAAAGGAATGCTAAACGCAACTTTCAGGTTGTGCGCAGGCCCATCTAAACCATCAAAAGGACTTCAAAATTCCCATCCAAAATCCTCCCTGTATTTTTGAGTCTTGAACAATCTGGGCTTTCCTTAAAAGCAGAAGCAAAAGTCCTGTTCCTTGTTACACCTCTAAACTTTAGATAGCATGGAGAGCTATCTATTCCCCTCACAGAGCTATAATTGTCAAACCACTCTGAAAACTGTAGCTTTGTGAGGGGAATGGGGTCTCTGAACAGCTCTCTGCACCTTTAACAAACCAGAGCTCCCAGAATTCCTTGGGGAAGCCTTGACTGTGGAGAGGGGTATCATAGGGCTTTCAGTGCATGCTGTGCATGTAGCTTAAGAGGCACACATGAGGCTCCCAGGTGATTCTGCCATAGTGTCCCTTCAGGCATGCTATAAAGCCTTGGCAGCTTTGCCCTAGGATGTGGCAATGTTGTCCCTCCCTCCCTCTTGTAGCGCTAGCTAAACCCATCAAGAGCAATATTTCATGTCGGTCCCTTACAATCGAAGGTGGTGTCCAGAGATGGCGGCGGTGGCATCTGTGCTATTCTGGGGGACCTTAGGGACACACACAGCTGGAAGGAGGACCCTCACAGCACCGCTGGGAAGGGTCTGCAGCTCTGAGGAGGTACTGATGCAGATGGAGACATTTTCCTGAGGAGGAACGATGCCCAAATTGGCCACAAAGACGATCCTCTCCAAATCCTCATCTAGCACAATACGTCCTGTGTAAAAGAAAATAAATGACAAAATGTCAAAACATTCATATCCCCAGCAACTCCACCCACCTCTCTATATAAGGGTTGCCATGGCCTAGTTTTCAGAAGTCCTAACTACCACTAGCGATGGGTGAATCTCTCCATTTTGGTTACTCTCATTTTCTCATGTTTCCAATCTTAAATTCAGTTCTTCTCATTTCCAAATCAGTTGCTTTTTTTAATAAAATAAAAAATGCCTCCAAATAGACATAGTTCTTGCCTAGTATAAACATTTTTGTCAAGCAATTTCAGCCTAATATACAACATTTTTGTATGCTGTTTTCATTAATATCCTCCTTTTAATGTGCACACTTTATCTTACTGTATGCATTTTGGTACGCCACATCATCATTCACTATGAAAAAGTGTCTGAGCAGCTTATGAAAAGACAATATTAAGAATAATGCAAAACCAAAGCAATATATTTCAGTAACACAATTTCAGTACACCCGTTTTGATCCTAGTCTGTATGTGTATTGGACTTGATTATTTGTTTGCTTTGACTGTATGTACTGCTTGCCAATATTGTCATTGTTAAATTGCTTTGGGATGCCTTATGGGAAGTGATTCATAAATGATACAAATAAATAACTCTGTGTGTAAAGGAATTCTACCCTGACAAGGACTGGGGCACTGTCAGATTGGGGAGTGGCAAGGGAAAAAGAAATTTCTCTTCAGTTTTCAGGAGGGGTTTGCTGTTTACTTTACTTGACCTTTCAAGGTGGCCAAAGGTATTCTGTTCTCCCTCCTTTGCTTTTAAAACTTTTTTCCCTTAGAAAGGTTGTTTTTGCCACTTCCCAGATAAGGGTGGCACTCGGCTGCCACTCTGCCACCTAGTGGCCTGGAGGGTCTACACCCTCACCAAGAGTTGCTACCATCTTAGATGTGGTTGTATTTTCCTCGCAAATAATTCTCTCACCACCTTCGTCCAGGGCCCTGCCATTGGGGAGGCTGCAGCAGTCAACGTAGCAGTCGTCAATTCTGGCCTTGTCTTTGATTTGCACAGTCACAACCCGTTCAGAAACCATCGCCTCAAAGCCAACCACAGTTGTGTATTCATCCAATGGGTAGACAAAGAGCCCTGCCAATGGGAAGCATCCTTTCAGGAGACATAATGCTTATGTCTGGGGTCAAAGGTCATTGGGGATGGGGGTGCCTAAGGCAAGGAACCTCACACCTGGGAAACAAATCTGACCCTAGGGACGTTCTCCTCCAGCAACATCCCAGGCCAATGTTATGAGTCCCAAGGAGATGTCTTGGAGGGGCTGGTCAAACCAGGATGAGAGATGGGAGGAGTTGGACGATGACCCTAGGGAAGCTCTGCGGTCCCTTTCCCATCAGCTCCCACACCTGTCTCACCTTCAGCACTGGATCAGCCACCTGCATAACTAGAACCCACCCCTGGTACAGCATCCCAGGAAGCACCTCACACCTAGCCTGGTCCATGGCAGTTGCTGACACCCCCTCTGTCACTTAGGTTGTGGAGGCGCCAGTACCAGCACGGACAGACAGATCATACCCAGCCCAGCTGAAGGAGTTCCCGTTTCGTTGCCCAGCGCAAAGAAATATTCTGCTTGCTGCACTGAAGTTGCGTCAACCCCAGTCCTAGGTACAGGGGCCAAGGGGGCATGTTGCTTGCTGGGTCAGCATCTTAGCTGATTTAGCCACGTGAGATTCCAGGGTCTGGATCAGCTGGGTTCCTGACGTCACCACTAACACCGGGTATGCTAACAGGGATGGGGCAGGTGGCAAACTGCAGGACGCCTTGCTGTGGGTCTCCTCAGAGAGGCTTGCCTCATTAGACTCCTTAGGAAGCCTCTCCCATGTGGACACATATCACCTGAGACAGATTAATAAGTCTCGAGTACAGACATAGTTGCACATTCCCTCTGTCTCTTACCTTCAAAGGGGTGGGTCTCCGAGTTGCTGTAGGTGAGAGAGGCCGTCATCCCAAAAGCATAGCCGCTGACACAAGAGGTCACCTCAGAGGCCGCGAGAGGGAGAGCAGAGTTGGTCATCCGGTTGATGAGCCCCGGCATGGTGCTAATCGTCTCTCCAGACTGGAGCAGGGTGGGAAACCACAGTGACAGTCAGATTGTTAGCTTTTTTTCTTCTTGGCAACTTAACTTGAAGATTTGTAGGGGCTGAGGAATGCTGGGAGCCCCATCACCTGCTCCCGCTTGGGGGACTAATTGTTAACACCTGCCTGAGGGACGCCACCCAGAGATACTTGCTTACAGAATCGCTCCTTCATGACAGGTGTTAGGCCAGGCCAATGGCCCATCTAGTCCAGCATCTTGAAACCTTCATTTTGGATGTGTTTCCTGATTGGTGGTTTCAGACCCTCCAATGAAAATAGGGACACCTATTTACTATCCTTTAGTAAAAAAAAACAGAGGCATTCCTTTTAGGTATAATCACAAATGATATTCCTGACAATCAAAGGAAAGTATGCCTCTATGCGACAACAGCTGCCAGGATGCTCATAGCAAAAAATTGGAAAGGGAGAAAAATTCCATCAATGAAAGAATGGCAAATTAAATTTTGTGAATATATAAATCTGGCAAGACTCACAGCATTCATAAGGGGACAATCGGACCAAAAATTATTAAAAGAATGGGGATGTGCTAAAGAGTATATGAAAGAACATTGTTCTGGAGTAAGCATATTGGTATGTAATGAATGAAGCTTTGCAGGGTTAAAGAAAGAGAAAAATGGTGTAAAAAGTATAAAGATAGAGGTATTCTACATTAGTCAGAACAACTTAGAGTAAAAATTTCAAGGTCTTAGAACAAAGGAAGGAAGTCAATATGTGTATATGTATGTAATGATTAGATTAGAATGATGATGTGGTTTTGTTTGTAGATGTGTGTTTTTGTTTTGTTTTTGTGTTCTTTTTTCTCTTGGGTTTTTTTCTTGTTTGTACTGTTTCATTTTGGATTCAATGTTTGTAATTTTGCATTGAAAAGAAAAAAAGAAAAAAAGAAAAAGAAAGAAAATAAGGACACCCTAAAATAGTAGTAGTAGTAATAATAATAATAATAATAATAATAATAATAATAATAATTTTTTACCCCGTCCATTTGACTGGGTTGCCCCAGTCACTCTAGGCAGCTTCCAACATTTCTAAAAACATAATAAAACTATACGGGACTGCCTTCAGATGTCTTCTAACGGTTGTCTAGTTCAGTGTTTCCCAACCTTGGGCCTCCAGCTGTTTTTGAACTACAATTCCCATCATCCCTGACCACTGGTCTTGCTAGCTAGGGATGATGGGAGTTGTAGTCCAAAAACAGCTGGAGGCCCAAGGTTGGGAAACACTGGTCTAGTTACTTATCGCCTTGTCTCAAGGGTCACCTAACTCCCTACCCTCTGACATTTCTTCAGTGAAAATAAGGATGTCCTACCATACCCTCCAACATTTCTCCAATGAAAATAGGAGCGACTCCTAAGAAAAAATGAGACATCCCAGGATCAAATCAGAAACTGCAATGACTTCTGTAAATCTGGGGCTGTTCCTGGAAAATAGGGGCACTTGGAGGATGTAGGGTCAGCCTGTTTGGCATTTCAAATTGCAGGTTGCTTCCATGGACACCTTTAAGCAAATGACAATAAAAAGATATCACCCCAGTCAATTCCATAATTCATTAAAATATGATCCACCAGGATGGTATCAGCAAAAAAAATTACAATCCATAAAATGCCACAGATTTGATAAAAAGATTAACTGAGCAGCTCAGTCACACAGACATTCCAGCCTTTCTTGATTTAGATCAGAAAACCACTCATTAAACACATCAAATGGTGTGAACTTTGCCAAGTAATGTCTGAAATTAGGAAACAACTAAGTAAAGGGCCAGTAGCCCAGAGAGGCAAGACTACGTTAACACACATCAAATAGAAATACCTTTCCTGATTGACAGTTTCAGTCCTAAATGCGCTTTCCAGGGAGCAGTAAGCCACACTGAGCCAAATGAGACTTAATTACTTTTGAGCAAACATGTTTAGGATCTTTGCCCATGGGGCTAGGCTATGGGGAATAAAGCGCTATATAAAGTTCTACATTGAGCCCATGGTTTTAATTTTGTTTCCTGCTGATTGTGAAAGAATTATGCCCCAGAGGCACAGAAGTGTACTAGAGAGGAAAAGATGGTAGTTTTAATTAAGCGCTACCATTAACTATGCCTGTTGCTGGTTTAAAAAAATAATTACTGGTAAGAAAATTCATATAATACGCTCATTCTGGGATTGAGCTACTTCGGGATTTGGCAGAGGCGTAATCAACTTTGCATGGTTCCCTTGATCAAAGCTCTCCAGCCCTGGAAATTTAGCTTCATTTAGAATTCTAAACTTTTATCTCTGACATGCAAACTTTTCACGAAAAGTAAACTCAGGGCACAAAAGAGAATGCACCCATCCTGCATTCTTGAGTGGTACAAACCCTGGTTAGCAGGACTAACAGCTCCCTTAGATAGCTTCCTATTCATTTCAAGAGAGTTTGCACAAAGCAGGTTTGCTGCGAATCAAGGCCTTAATTACATGAGTAGCAGCTTAAATCAGCCTACATTACGTTGCTGAAATGGAAACTGCTAACCAGAGGTGGATTTTTGTGTGTGAAAGGGCTGTGGACTCAGTTCAGTTTCTGGTACAAAAATCATAATTCTGTGCTCGGAATGCATTCAGAAGACCTCTCTGCTCTTTCTTTCTAACTCCAGGCACCTTTGCAGATGGACCTGGTTCATAAAGATCTTGGGGTTCTAGCATAGGGAGCCCCCCCCCCCGACTTTTAGTAAGCAATGCAAATGCACTATAGATGAGCTATAGGCCCTGAGCTTGATCTAGCACATAAATCCTGCCCTTGATAACACTGATCCCTTTGGAAACCTTGCAAAATTAAGATGGGGAAGACAACTAAACTCAGTGGGTTGGATGCAATAGGTCCCAGGTTCAATCTGAAGCATTTTAAGGCAAGACGGGGCAAGCCCTCTGTCTGACACCCCAAAGAGCCACTAGCAGCCGCTGCAGGCAATACAGAGCTTAATGAACCCATAGCCTGTTTTTGTGCAATGCAGACAGAGGTATAGTGGTCAAAGGTTATGGGAGGGAGAGTTGAAGACCCATTACTATTTTCACATCAGGGTCCCAGCAGGGTCTCTGGCCCCCAAACCCTGGAGCTGCCCTATCAGCTTGAAAGGGGAACTTTCTTGCCACTGAGAATAATAATAATAATAATTTATTATTTATACCCCACCCATCTGACTGGGTTTCCCCAGCCACTCTGTGCGGCTTCCAACAGAATATTAAAATACAATAATCTATTAAACATTAAAAGCTTCCCTAAACAGGGCTACCTTCAGATGTCTTCTAAAAGTCTGGTAGTTGTTTTTCTCTTTCTATTTTTTTAAATAATTTTTATTCATTTTCCAAACAGGTTTTGTACAGTCAACAAATTATTTTACACTCATTCTTCAATTTTTGACTTCCCTCAGTTTCTCTGTCAATCTTTCGAAAAATTTCTATTTATTGACGCATTTCTAAACATGATATTGCCTTTCCCAACTCCTTTTCCTCTTACTCTCTTTTTTGCAGTATTTCTTACTATTTTACAGAGTCTCTTCAAAACCAATAAGCGTTGTCTGTGCATCACATATATTTTTCAGATATTCTATAAATTTCCCCCAGTCCTCGGTAAACTTTTGGTCTTTCTGATATAGAATCTTCCCAGTCAATTTGTCCAATTCTGCATATTCAGTCAATTTCCTTCTCCATTCTTCCACTGTTGGAATTTCTTCCTGTTTCCATCTTTGGGCCAGAAGTATCCTTGCGGCAGTCACTGCATATTGAAACAGCTTACAGTCTCTCTTATTAATTTCGTTTCCTACCATTCCTAATAGAAAGGCTTCTGGTTTTTTAACAAACGTATATTTCAACATCTTTTTCAATTCATTGTATATCATTTCCCAGAAGTCTTTCACCCTTTTACACTCCCACCACATATGATAGAAAGTACCTTCTTTTTCTTTACATTTCCAACACTTATTGCATGTTTTATACATTTTGGCCAGTTTAACTGGCGTTATATACCATCTGTAAAACATTTTCATTACCTTTTTTTTCAACGCAGTACATGCTGTAAATTTTAGCCTTTCATTCCATAATTTCATCCAATCATCGTACTGTATATTATAACCAAAGTCTCTTGCCCAGTGTATCATTAGGTAGTTGTTTTTCTCTTTGACATTTGGTGAGAGGGCGTTCCACAGGGTGGGTGCCACTACTGAGAAGGCCCTCTGCCTGGTTCCCTGTAACTTGGCTTCTTGCAGCAAGGAAACCGCCAGAAGGCCCTCATCACTGGACCTCAGTGTCCAGGGTGAACAATGGGGGTGGAGACACTCCTTCAGGTATACAGGACCAAGGCCGTTTAGGGCTTTAAAGGTCAGCACCAACACTTTGAATTGTGCTCGGAAACGTACTGGGAGAAGAAGTCTTATCACTCTTTGTGTTGATTGGAGCCAATCAGAGTGAAAGGAGTTGAGTCAGCCACTGAGGATTGGCTCCTAGGGTCACTCTGGAGAAGGTGCGTGGGTTCTGTGTGCTCCAAAGTCAAGCATTCGGAACACTGAAAACACAAGGTGCTTCAATTTCAAGAGGATGGTGTGCAAGTTCTGTTGCACACAATGGTACTTCAAGGGAAAACACGACTTAAGTCACTTCAGAAGGAGATATTGGAGCACTCAAAATCATTTCCCCGTGTATGTGCACAGAAAGCAGTAGATTGAGCTGAATGGGCAACACATGGAGATCTGTGTTGATCATTGCAATGCATCCCTATGCTTGAAAAGTATAGAGCAGCAGTTCTCAACCTGTGAGTCCCCAGATGTTGTTGGACTACAACTCCCATCATCCCTGAGCTCTGGCCTTGCTAGCTAGGGGTGATGGGAGTTGTAGTTCAACAACATCTGGGGACCCACAGGTTGAGAAAGGCTGGTATAGAGGGTTCTCAAAGAAATGCTTAAATCTATAATGTGCTGGTTGATTTCAAAATTTCAGCTTCACTTTGAGCTAATGCTTGAATATATCCCATGGTTTTCACATATGTCACATATGGACTAGTTCTTGTTGTTGACAAAGGTGCTTTCACTGTGCAATCGCCTCAAGATATTTTATGGGAAGAGATTCATAAATGGAAGCAACTAAATAAATAATCCAAAAATTCACCCGAGGGACAGTGCTTTGTGCAAACAGATTCCTGCTTAATGACTATTATTATTAGGCTGGGCAAGGAAGGGAAGAGACAGAGCTCAGTCCCCATAGTCATGGTTGAACTGGCTTCTCCTGAGGTCTTCCCAGAAGGTGACTAGACCTTCTCTCCCAACTTGCAGCTTGCCAAGAGACTATCCAAGAATCTATTGTGCGTCAGCAAAGATCTGTGTAAAAATCATGCACTGCTGCAAACTAAGCAGGGGAGGGGGCTTCTGTAGATGCTGGCGAGCCAAAACAGCTGGAATGGTGTGGACGGAAGCACAGCTGGGGAAGAAGGTTGCTAAGGGAAACGACAGCCAGAGCTCAGCCAATCACATAGGCACAGTACCAGGCATTGCAAGCTGAGGAAATGAGTCTGTGGGTCTTTGCAAATCTGCAGGAGGCCAGAGTAGAATGAGAACAGACTTCAGCCGCAGCTACTGGCTTGTGGATTGGTTGAGGCACCCTGGAATTCCGTGGTTCAAGTTGCACAGCTCTGAAGTGTAGTAAGGCTCAAAGTGTGCTGGCGTTCGTCAGCCATCCACAAACACTAGTCTAGTGGTGGTTGGTGGGCACTGGGGCCAGAAGGGTGGAAGGCACGGAGGCCAACACTAGATGGCGCCAGAGTCAATGACAGGAAGAGCTAGTCAAAACAAAAAAAAAATTCCTTCCAGTACCACCTTAAAGACCAACTAAGTTAGTTCTTGGTATGAGCTTTCGTGTGCATGCACACTTCTTCAGATACACTGTGTATCTGAAGAAGTGTGCATGCACACGAAAGCTCATACCAAGAACTAACTTAGTTGGTCTTTAAGGTGCTACTGGAAGGAATTTTTTTTGTTTTGACTATGGCAGACCAACACGGCTACCTATCTGTAACAGGAAGAGCTAGCAAAGCCTACTTTGGGCCGATTCTCCTCCTCCTTGCTGAGTTGTACATGGGCACTAAGTTCAGACTAAGGAGGAGGAAGGAGACAGCCAGGGCCATGCCTTGGGCTGGTTGTAAGTAAAAGAAAAAGAAAGCAAGTGGAAACTGGCTGAAGTTGGTGGGGCAGTACCCTGTTCACTCCGATGGATCAACTTCCACTGTCCCATCATTGGCCGCCAATGTTCTCGTTCTCTCCTTGAGATGAACTGAAATTTCCTCTGGGCATTCTTTGGAGGGAAGGCCTAAGATTTTCATTGTCCCCAAGTTCCCCTAGCTAAACCCACATTGCCAAGTTCCCCTAGCAAGCCCACATTGCAGAATGTGCTCTGAATATCATCGCCATTTTTTAATGGCAACCATCACCCCCCACTCCCAATACCTGGGAATGGTGGTGAAGGGTATCGAGATGTGATGGCCTGGGATTCGGACTCAGAGGCTGAACCTGAGGAATCCCAGCCTGCACAGGAGTCCCCGCCTCCAGAACCAACTGAGCTGGGGCTCGGGCTTGAGCCTGAAGGGTCCTCACCTGTGCTGGATCCTCAGGTGCAGGCACCAGCTGAGTCTGCTCTGGCTCCTGAGGTGATGGAGGACCCATTGCCTGCAGGTGCTCCACTCTCAGCCCAGTCAGGGGAAGCTGAGGTTGCCTCTGGGTCCGGGAACCCTCCAGCCTCTCCTGAGCTGCAAAGGCTCAGGGCAGAGAGGCGGAGGGAACTAAGTTCCCGCAGGAGGAGTGCTCGCCTCCAGGCCAGGAGAGGCGAGTCAGCTGTGGACCGGGGCCGCCCTATGCCTCGGGGCAGATAAAAGCCAGCCAGCCCCAGTCCCAGGTTGTGGGAGCAACATTGTTGGCTGTTCCTACCTGACCTTGTCCTGCTCTTCTGCCAGAGTTCCTGACCTCACCCAAATCCCTGCCTTGGACCCAGCTACAGCTTTGACGGACTGCCTCCAAACCGCACCCTTGACCTCGGACTGGACTCAGACCTCGCTGCACGGTTAACCCTTGGGACCAGCACACGAGAGCTACTAACCATGACGGCTATGCAGTGGCATAGCATGGGGGGTGCAGGGGGGGCCGGGCGCAACATCTGGGGGTTAGGGTTAGGGGGCGCAAATCCACGGGTTAGGGGGTGCAAATTACTTGCCTTGCCCCGGGTGCTGACAACCCACGCTACGCCACTGCGGCTATGCTCTTCCTCCACAGTTGGGTTTCCCATAGCTGTCCACTGTAATAGGGTTGCCATATGGTTTTCCTGGACATGTCTTCTTTTGAGGGGCCAGCGTGCCCATCCAGCTGGATTTTTACACTTTAAATGAAATGTTCAGGTTTTCGGGGTTTGTTTTGATTCATTCATTCATTCATTTCCGATGGGGCACATGCATGCTCGGGAGGGCACTGTGCCCTGGAAGCGGAAGCACCACAGCGGGATCTGGAGTGAGGTCTGCAGCCCATGCTGGTGCCACCTCTGCTGCAGCCATCTCCGGAGAAGTGTGCGGCCTGTCACAGCCTGCTCTAGGTTTCTTGATGTCTCCGGCAGCCACCAGGCCCTGCTCAGCCTTCTGGGGGGCACACCAGGTGCTGTGTTGTTTCCTGAGGCCACCAGGCCTGGCCTGGGAGGAGCTGCTCAGCTTCCCATCGTCTGGAGACGTAGCGTCTCATGAGCAGGAGGCCAAAGACAGCAATGGTAATAGAGGGGAGGGATGGAGGAGGTGAGCAGGCAAGCGAGTGTCCTCTTTTTTGCTCTTCGGACTATGGCAAGCCTACACTGTGAGAACAGGATGCTAGACTAGATGGGCCACTGGCCTGATCCAGCAGGTTCATCTTATGTTCTTATTTTTCTTATGTGTGAAATCATTCTTTCAGTGTGACAGCACCTACGCCTGACACATAATTTCAGGATGCTCATTTATTTTCTTAAAACTTGTTGATTTTTTTATGTGTTTTGATCATTTTATTATGTTTAGCGTCTGTTTTCTACTGCTGTTTTTATGAACATATTATGCCATTTTATGTAAACTGCTTAGAGATTTTTTTAAAAATAAAACATAACGGTACGTAGTTAAATAAGTTGGTTGGTTGGCATCCTTCTGCATCGGGAGACGATGGAGGAGTGCCTCTCTGGGGGTGAAGTCAAACCATTGGAAGGTTAAGTAAGTAAGTAAATAACAACAGATAATGGGAAACGTATCTTTATGCCTGAGACCCAAGTGACTCAGAGCCAGTCAGACTATCCTCCGGACTAGGTGAGCAAATAATCTGATCTGGTATGAGGCAGCTTTCTGTGTTCATGTTATCTGCCTTGAACTCTTGGGGGCAGGTTGGCTTTAGAATCCAAACAGATAAATGAAAGAGAAAATGTGTGGAGACTGTAAGGCTGTAACAGAAGAAAGCTGCAGGTTGCTTCTCTTGACTGATGCGCTAAGGGGTCCTCTATCTGCTCTTAACAATCTGACGACCTCCTCTTTGGAAGGAAGATGAGGAAGATGAAGGAGGGGTGATTTATGTCAGGACTGTCCTTTTCTTGCAGGAACGTAAACCAGGGATTTAGTGTTCCTCTCCAAGTGCGTTTATGGTGGCGCACTGGTGTTGTGTTGATATGATGGGAGGAAAGAGGTGATGCTTGGGGAATGTTAATCCGCTTGCATGCCTTTGTAGCAAATTACAGCATAATAATCGTAATAATGTTATTATTTGTATGCCACCCATCTGACTGCATATAAAATCTGGTTATTTAAACATTAAAAGATAAACATCCATTGTTACGGTACACAGCAAAGCAATCCCAGTCAAACAGCACAGTGTTTAAGGCAGGTGGAGAGATCAAGGGAAAGCCTGTGTAAACAGTTGTGTCCTCCAAAGCCGGCGGGATGCCAATGCAGATGGCGACTCCTGTATTTCAGCATTCTGTTACACTGATGTGACCAGTGGGAAATATGCTATGGGGAGGGAGGAGCCTCTGGCCCAGGAGCCAAATGCAGCCCTACAAGTCTGGCCCTCAAAAAAGACTCCTCCTCAGGCCACACCCCTTCCTAGGGCAAGCCTCCCACTTGCCCAGCTCCACCCCTTTCTCAAGGGCATTGGCCTATTGGAATGGGTCCTTGGGGTGCCTCTATTTTGCCTGGATAGGGAGTGGAGAGATGTATGTGGATTAGGGTGTGTATAGGAACCTCTGACACGTGTGGCTGAACAATTGCTTACTGAAGCAAGTGCAGGGTCAGGTCCATGGCCCCACGCACTTTTGCCTCTGGATCCATCAATGCCTGTCATGCAGTTCCCAGAAGCTTTCCCATGGGGCAATGCAGCCCTCGGGCTGGAAAGGGGCTCCATTCTTGCCATTCAGACATGAAAAGTGATGGATATGCAGTAACGGCAGCCAGAATCCTGTTGGCCCAAAAGTGGAAACAAGAGGAGATACCGACAATAGAAGAATGGAGATCGAAACTGTTAGACTATGTTGAACTGGACAAATTAACTGGGAAAATTAGATATGCTAAAGACCAAAAGTTCATCAAAGACTGGGAAAAATTGGTTGACTATCTGAAAAATACATGTGGTTTTAACACAACGTTGGCGGGACTTCAAGAGGCTTTGTAAAAGACAAATAAGTATTGTTTATTAAAAATAAGAGGAGTAAGGGGGAATAATGGCAATATGGGAAAAAAAAGGAATGTGTATTAAAGTCACAAAACGAATGACTATCAGAGACGCTGAAGGAAGTTCAAAACAGAAATAATTTGTACTAATTTGTTGTAATCTGGATAAAATGTATAATTGGATGAAAATTTAAAAATTATTTTTTTTAAAAAAGAAAAAGAAAAGTGATGGATTTGCATTGCTCTGCGCAGAAGAGCAAGCGGGTCACAGAACCATGGATCAGCTGTTGGAGAAATGGGCATCTGTTCAAAGTTCTTCAAATTAAACCAGAATTCATGGGTGAGATAGTGTGTATGTGTGAGGCACCCCAGGCAGAGTAAATCAGAGGGATCGTACAGGTACAGGACAAGGGAACCAAGACTCATTCCCAGATGCAGTAATATCACATGTATATTGATGCAACACATCAAAATTGGAAGTCTTACTGCTAGAATCTGATGCACTCAATAAAGAACTGAATAATTGTAAAGGGACAGGCCATTAATTGCTTTTTGAGTTGTGTGTGAGCGTGGCCCGAGCCAATCTTTGAGGGCTGCCAGATTATTGGACAATGCAGATCCCTGAACCGACAGGCGAGCTGTTTGCCAGCAATTTCTTCGGCTGGCTCCCAGTCATTTTTGCTAAATGCAAGTCAAAGCAAAATCATATGTAGGGAGTGGGGAGTGGAGAAGGCAGCAAACTGGAGTCGTGTTTTTGTGTTCATCTACGCCTCCAATCCATGAAAGGCTTAGCAGCATTAGTATTCCACACGTCATGTCAGCTGCTGAAGGGTGTGTGCGTGTTTGTGTGTCTTGAACTGGGACCTGCAGTGACCAGCAGCCTTCAGCTCCTTACTTCTTGCACAATCAACCAGCCAGGCCATAAGGTAAGATGGTCTCATAGGCTGCAGTATCAGCCTGTGTGCTCTCAGCTAACTCTGAAGGTTGTAGCTACATGCTAAAGAGGAGAGGGTTTGTGCACCTTCAATAAGTGTGTGGCACGCTGCACCTGCTGAAATCTCCTCTTCTACCCAACATTTCCCCCCCCCCAAATGCTCTTTATTGAGTTTTCTTTAACATAAACAAACAAAATAAATACTCTAAAATTCAACAGTCATATGTCTACTTATTTTCTAAACGCTCCATCGCGCACGGACTTCCCTCCCTCCCTTCAACAGGCTTTCATATTGAATTTTCTCTTTTTTCGCAGATTCTTAATAGCATCCTATACACATCACAAAATTTATTTTAATCCTACTACAGTCTTTAAGCTTCTACAGTTATTACCTATATACTCAATAAATTTACTCCATTCATTTTAGAACTTTGTTTCCTCTTGGTTACGGATCCTGTGGGTCAGTTTTGCTAATTCTACATATTCAACCATTTTTGTCTGCCACTCCACTAGTGTTGGTATTTCCTGAGTCTTCCATTTTTGGGCTACTAAGATTCTGGCAGCAGTCGTAGCATACATAAATAGTCTCTGATCTGCTTTTCTTATTTCATCTCCTATCAACCCCAGCAAAAAGGCTTCCGGATTTTTTGGGGAAGGTATATTTGAACAGTTTTTTCAATTTGTTGTAAATCATATTCCAAAATTTTCTCATTTTTTCACATGTCCACCACATGTGAAAAAGCTTTCTCTTCTCCCCAACAATTAATGGTGTCGGAGTCCTGAGGAGGTCAGCTGAGCTTGCAGCCTGATAGAGAGGCAGCAGACCTGATCAAATCCCTCCTTCAGAGCTGGGTTGACAGTCTGAGCAACGTGTCGCCTCTAGTTTCCTTGGCAGCCTCATAAGAACATAAACCGAGCCTGCTGGATCAGGCCAGTGGCCCATCTCATCCAGCATGCTTTTCTCACAATGGCCAAACAGATTCCTCATAGGAAGTCCACAAACAGGACCTGATTACACGAACACTCTCCCCTCCTGTGGTTTCTGGCAACTGGGATTCAAAAGCATCGCTGCCTCAAACCATGGAGGCAGAGAATAGCTATCGTGGCTAGAAGCCTCAATAGCCTTCTGTTCCATGAATGTGTCTGATCCTCTTTTAAAGCCATCTAAGTTGGTGGCCATCCCTGCCTCCTGTGAGAATGAGTTCCATAGGATAACTGTGCGTCCATGCGCCCTGTGTCAGAGCACAAAATGAAGGAAGGATTCTTGGGGATCAGGATCCCGAGGATCCATTTCACGGGGTGAGTTGAGCAGGAGAACACTCAACCTGTTTCGTGAATAAAAAAAAAGAGGGGGCTGCAATTTTCCAGGAGTGAAGGCACCATTTAAATATAGTTTCACACACAATGGAGTCTTGATATGACAGCTAATAATTGCATGTGAAGAACAGAGTCTTAATGGAAATTGATTCAGTGGAGCGTAGGTGTGACAGAACCTAGAATCTCAAGGGAGCAGGGAGAGGCCTCCTCAGACTGGGGCTGCCATAGGCCGAGGAGATTTGACTGCCTTGGGGTTGTGCTCAAAGAATAGACCTGTGCTTTCTAACTTGTTCATGGACAATCTAAAGTTAGGAGTGAGCAGTGAGCTGGCTGAGTTTGCCGATGGCACTAAATTGTACAGGGTCATCAAAGCAAAACAAGAGATCATGAAGAGATCCAAAAAGGACCTCTCCAAATTGAGTGAAGGGGCCGTAAAATGGCAAGTGGAATTCGACATGAAGAAGTGTAAAGGGATGCATGTTAACAGTGGCGGAGGAAGGGGGATGTGGTAGGAATGGCCTGCCTTGGGTGCCACCACTGATGGGGGTGACAAAATGCCGGGCGGCACTCACCACGGGGCCTGTAGCCCACCCAAGCCACGCATCTCTCCTGGCAGCTCCGCGCTGCCCCAGACAGTCCATCCACCGCCTCCCCCTCAGCTGTAAGGCAGCTGAGTGGGAGGAGGCAGGTCCCAGGTGGCCCAGCCCCGTGGGCAGCTGGCCCGGCCCCTGGGCACAGGGCACGCTTGCCACCCCAGGTGCCTGATCAGCTTGCTCTGCCGCTGCATGTTAAGACAAAATAATCTTCATTTCACACATATGCAAAAGAGGTCTGAATTGGCAGTAATGGACCAAGGGTCCTAGTAGACTTTGGGGTCATATTAGATAGCTCGATGAAGGTGTCAATGCAGTGTGCAGCAGGTGTGAAAAAGGCAACTTCTGTGCTAGGGAGCAATGGGAAAGAAATTGAAAACAAAGCTACAGATATCAGAACGGTTGTTATACAAATCTATGGTGCGACCACATTTGGAATATTGTGTATACAGTGGTACCTCGGGTTACATACGCTTCAGGTTACATACGCTTCAGGTTACAGACTCCACTAACTCAGAAATAGTACCTCAGGTTAAGAACATTGCTTCAGGATGAGAACAGAAATTGTGCTCCGGCGGTGTGGCAGCAGTGGGAGGCCCCATTAGCTAAAGTGGTGCTTCAGGTTAAGAACGGGCCTCCGGAACGAATTAAGTACTAAACCCCTTAGTTGTGATTGACTCACCATGAAAAGGATATTGCAGAGTTGGAAAAGGTTCAGAAAAGGGCAACCAAAATGTGAGAAAAGGTTCCTGCATTTGGGACGTTTACAGAAAAGGCGAGTGAGACGTTGCATGATAGAAGTTAGTTTTAAACTTCTTTTTGGCTGCTCCTTGGTTGTGTGGCTCTGGGCAGGGGGTGTCTCATGATGAGCTCCTGCACTTCCAGATTCCCACCCCTATTTGGCAGTGGCACCGTGGCTCTTAAAGAGCATTCCCAGAGAGGCTCTCCTCTGTGTCAGGTGAAAAACTTTTTATTCACCCATACTTTAAAACTGTGTTTGAAATCCATGCTGTAAACTGCTCTGTTGTAAGAATGAATGTTTAGTTCTCTTCTTTTCCGTTCGCTTTCTAAGATTATTATAGATTGTATTTTTAATATTGTTTCATTTGTGGAATATTTAGTGATGGACTGCTAGGCAAAGGCCATCATCAACTCCAGACAGCTCTCCAACAGGTGTAGTTCGCGGGGTGCTTCAGGTGTCCACTTTTGTGGAGCCCCACCATGTGATCAGCAGCTAACCCTTCATGGCGTTCCAAACCTACTGGTTCCAGCCAAGCTCCAGTTAGCCCCATGACGGACAGCTATACAACAGGTGAAGCCATTCCGGGCATAGAGATGGACCCATGCTGCACATGGCACCTCCTTCCCTGCTCATTGTTGCTCATTGTGCAACTGTTAAGTGCAGAGGAGCCCTGCCTAGATGACTGGCTGAGTTTTTCTTTCTGAAGCCCACTTGATCCCAGAAGCTGTTCAATAAAGGCAGGTCACTCAAATGGGCCACCTGATGATGATGATGATGATGATGATGATGATGATGATGATGATAAAATTTTATTTATATCCCGCCCTCCCCAATCGAAGCCAGGCTCAGAGTGGCTAACAACAATAAAAGTAACACAGTCTACATGAAATCAATTAATTGAAATGCATTCTAAAATCAATTCAAAATCAAATTAATGGCAACCATTGGGCTAGAGTTCTGTGGGGATTACCAAAGGAGCGGGTCAGACTGTGCCTTGGCCAAAGGCCTGGTGGAACAGCTCTGTCTTGCAGGCCCTGCAGAAAGATGTCAAATCTCGCAGGGCCCTAGTCTCTTGTGACAGAGCATTCCACCAGATCGGGGCCACGGCTGAAAAAGCCCTGGCTCTGGTTGAGGCCAGCCTAACCTCCCTGTGACCCAGGATCTCCAAGATGTTTTTATTTGAAGACCGTAAGGTCCTCCGTGGGACATACCAGGAGAGGCGGTCCAGTAGGTATGAGGATCCTAGGCCGTAGAGGGCTTTAAAGGTTAAGACCAGCACCTTAAACCTGAGCCTGTACTCCACCAGGAGCCAGTGCCGCTGGTATAGCATTGGGTGAATGTGACATTGTGACAAGTGGGTGGCCTCGGCTCAAGCTGGATGTCCTAGATTGGTTGGATGCAGAGGAATAGTGGGAGGAACCAGCTGAGGAACCACCAAGGGAAGAAAGCTTAGAGCCCAAGAAATGGTGGTGGGACAACGATGAGTAGTCAGAGGGAGAAAACTAGGAAGAGGAGGTGTTGGAAGCTGAAGAGGTAACAGGACTTAGTGAGCTGGGAGAGTCTATGACAGAGAGAAGTCCAGAATCAGAAGCTGAGGCTGAAGCAACAGAGGAGGGAGGGTCAGAGGCAGAGAGGAATCAGGCTGGTGAAGAGTCATGGGAGTATTCCCCTTCTGCTGCGACAAGCTCCCCTCCCCACTTTCTCCCAGAACCAGAAGAGGACTGAAATGGGTGGAGCAGCAGCAAGACATCACCATGAGAGACTCGAGTCTAAACAGAGCAGAAGGCCTCTGTGCCCCCATCTCCTGTGCTCTTTCACCAGTATAAGTGGCCCTCCAGCATGTCAAGAATCATAGAATTGTTGAGTTGGAAAGGACCCTGAGGATCATATAGCACCCTGTGATGCAGGAATATGCAGCTGGCCAGTATGAAGACTACAGGATCTCTCTGTACAAAACTCAGCTGTGAACCAGGATGTCCTCAGTTCAGATCTTCCCTCTGCCACAAACCCAAGAAGTACCCTTAGGTAACTGCCTATTCGCTTGGCCTCAGTCTTCCCATCTGCAGAACGGGGATAACTATACTGACCTACCTCAAATTACACAAGGCTGTTAGAGTGATTAGTCAACCACACCAGAAGAATGTTAAGTTTACTTGTTGCAAGAATATAATATTTCCAGTTAATTTCCTCAAGTTTTTGGAAGTGGTGAAATAGTAAATTCCAAGGTCCTTTGGAAGATGTGAGGACATGAGATTTCTACTGAATACCCCTGGGGAATTCTCAAAAGTGCAGGGAGTGAAACAGAGCTCCAAGGTTTAGCAATGGCACATTCAAATCTTGAGATTTCACACACTCTGCTAGCCCAGGAGGGACTGTACCAAGTCTGAGTATCACACACTAGAGTTGTGATCATGTATTTAAGCTGTCATGGTGTTGATTTCTCCACAACAATGGTATGGGTGGGTAGATGCAGTAGCTCCAACGGCGTCTAATAGTAACCTTGCGATTTCAAAAAATGAAAAGAAAAAAAATGGGGGGGGGGGAATGCAGCCAATCCTGTTTGAGAGTGAGACTTAATCTGAATCAAGTGGCAATTAGCTCCAGAACCTACCGGTATTTATCATGCAGTGCCTCAGCCCCCCTGAGTGAAATGCAAAGGTGATTCGACAGACTAAAGCTATGCTTCAAAACATGTGCCCAAAACGCTCTTCTCTCACTACTAACTTGTCCAAAACATCATGCGCTTGTGGGGGGAAGACTTTGGGGGTGGGCAAAGCACTTGACTCTCAGCCCTAGCCCTCCGCTGCGATAGATGAAACCATTTTGAAAGCACTGCAAAAATCATTGCTCACCCATGGTTTAAGATTATTTTAACAAATAACAATGTGCTGATACAGTGCAGTCAAAGTGCATGGAACTTTCCAGAGCTACATAAGACCAGGTCCCTGCCCTGCACAGCTTACAATCTGCATGTAACAAGAGGGGAACAGAGGGCAGAAGCAATGGTGGGGAAGAAGAAAAGAGGGGAGGGAGGAGATAGGGGAGGATTACAGTTCATGATGTTTCATATGATCTAGCAGCTTAGCAGCCATAGAGAGGGTAATTAATGAAAGAGATGAAAGCCTCTGCAGGCTATCTTGTTGAAGAGGTCTGATCTAGAGATGATATTCAGGCAGCTTGAGGGAGCCTGTGATTTTCTCATGCAACTCTTTATTCCTACATCCTCCAGAGAGACACCGACCATCAAAACAAGTCTGAATGTAGAGGCTGGATGGATCCAGCACCTTCAATGGCACCTTGGAAGGGTTGTGGTTTTTTTTGAAACTGGGGCTCTGGTGCTGTCTCTCTCTCTCTCTCTCTCTCTCTCTCTCTCTCTCACACACACCCTTTTCAGCCAGCAAAGGGGGTTCTGTGCTGCCCCAGCCTTTTGCCACCCAATTCCACCCAACTCTGCCTCCCCTTTGCCAACAACATCCCTTAAGAGACTGGTGGAAAATGATGCTTTGGAAAGCAGAATCTCTCTCTCTCTCTCTCTCTCTCTCTCTCTCTCTCTCCCCCCCCCCCCCTAAGTAGGAGCTACTAGAGCCTGTAGAAATGTTCAGACAGGGAAGGTGAAGTGCCCAGCTACACATACACAACTAACTAGACATGGAATACGGCGCTATGGGAAGAAAAGTGCAGTCAACAGACAGGCACGCAGAAGGAACGCAGACCCTGGCACCGCAGCAGAGGCCAATCTGTAACACCCCTCGCCCCCCCCCCGCCCTCCAAAAAGAAAAAGAAAAAAGGAGAGATCAAGAAGAGAAAGTCGCTGCTTTGCTTCCCCGTCTTTCCTACCTTGTCTGGAAGGAGAGATGAGCCGGGAAACGGGGAGGTGTCGCGGGGAGAGATGCCGGATCAACTTTGCAGGTTCCTGAGCGCTCGCTCGCTCCGCTTGCTGGGCTCAGTGGTCCAGAACGGGCTGGACCGGTCTAGACGATGGCAAGCCGACAGGAAACCTGTGCTCTGTGTGTGAGAGAGACAGTGTGTGAGAGAAAGCCACAGAGAGAGAGGAGACATGAGATAAGGAATCACGGAGGGAGGGAGGGGAAGGAGGGATGCTCAGCAACCTGTGGGATTCAATAGGCGCTCAGCATCCTGGAAAGGGCACAGGGAGCACCAGCTCCGCGGCAGCCCAAGCCTTGGACCGGTCTCTCTCTCCATCCCAGCTGGGTGGAGGCAAGGCAGAGCTGCCTCAAACGCGAGAACTGCAGCTGCCCTGCCGGTCCGGCTGAGCTGGAGCAGTTTGCCATCTGGCAGGGGGGTATTTTCGGGGTGTCAGCACGCAGGAGAGCACCCTGGACCAGGATTGCACGCCTGAACAGGGTTTCCAGAGCGGTGGCCATCTATCCTACGACAATAGCACTTGCATCCTGATTATTAGCGATTCGTTATTATTTGGTATTATTGGGATCATTTCCCCCCAGTTTGCTCTAGGATCGTCTGCGTTACTCAGCAGTTGCAAGGAACAAGTAGAAGTGATTCCAGTAGACTTTCCAAAGAACTGTGTGTGTGTTGGGGGGTGTTTAATTCTCCACATCTCCTATTACTAGAACTTGGGGGGAGGGAGAACCAATGGAGCTGAACACTGGAAAATTCAGGATCTCACAGAGTTAAGCTGTGCAATTTGTTCCAAACAGCAGTGATAATCACCAGCTTGGGTGGATTTAAAAGGGGGTTAGGTAACTTTACGGACGCGGGTGGCGCTGTGGGTTAAACCACAGAGCCTAGGACTTGCTGATCAGAAGGTTGGCGGTTTGAATCCCCGTGACAGGGTGAGCTCCTGTTGCTCGGTCCCTGCTCCTGCCAACCTGGCAGTTCCAAAGCACGTCAAAGTGCAAGTAGATAAATAGGTACCGCTCTGGCAGGAAGGTAAACAGCATTTCTGTGTGCTGCTCTGGTTCACCAGAAGCGGCTTAGTCATGCTGGCCACATAACCCAGAAGCTGTACGCCGGCTCCCTCGGCCAATAAAGCGAGATGAGCGCCGCAACCCCAGAGTCAGTCACAACTGGACCTAATGGTCAGGGGTCCCTTTACCTAGGTAACTTTACAGATGATAACCACACACCCTAGATTCCCCTTCCACTGTTCTTAGGAGCCAACTCCTAGGGACCAATGTCCCTTCAGCCCCCCAACCCAATAAAATATTTGAGGGGTCCGGGGCCCCCAAAGTTGATGAACATTGCCATTCAAATGGTGTGTGTGCACTGCATCATGCCATCAATTATGTGGGGCAGGGCTTACCTGCCCCACCCCCATATTTTATTCAAGTTGTCACCCCTGCTACTGTTGGAGGCAATATGCCTCTGAGTATTGGTTGCTGGAAGTCACAGGTGGGTTAAGTTGGTGTTGCACTCAGATCCTGTTTGTGAGTTTCCTATTTATCAGGTCACTGCTGAGCTAGAAAGGTCTCTGAGTGGTGCAGCTGGATTCTGGATTTATGAGGTCCTTCATATGGTGTGGCATACATGGTTCTCCCCCTCCCCAGTGGCGTAGCGTGGGGGTGCAGGGGGGGGCCAGCCGCACCGGGCGCAACATCTGGGGGGGCGCTCGCACTCGCAGTGCTAAAATCAGTGCTAAAATCCACGGGTTAGGGGGCGCAAATTACTTGCCTTGCCCCGGGTGCTGACAACCCACGCTACGCCACTGCCCCTCCCCATTTTATTCTCACAACAACCCTGTGAAGTGGGTCAGGGTGAGAAACAAGGGTCGCCAGACACTTTTGAGGCTGTGTGCAGATTTGAACGTGGGTCTCACATCCCAGTCCAATGCTCTACATCTCACTTTGGCCGCAATCCTACTTGAGAGTAAGCCCCTTTGAATTCTTTTTTTATATAATATTTTTTATTAATTTTAACATATAAATTATGAAATGTACCACAAAACTTATCACTTATACAATCTTTTTGGACTTCCATCAGCACCTCTGATGATCCACCATTTTAACCACTTCTTATGCATTTCTTAACTTTATATTGCCTTTACTGTACATCTCTTAACAAATCCTCCCCCTTGTCCATTTTTACAATACTTCTAATAATACTCCTCACAAAACTTCTTGCAACCCTACAAATGTCATCTGTTCTTCACAATTACTTTTCAAATAGTCTGTAAATTTACTCCAGTCTTCTGTGAATTTCTGGTCTCACCGGTTTTGAATCCTTCCTGTTAGTTTATCTAATTCTGCATAGTCCATTAACTTCATCCTCCATTCTTCAATCGTTGGTAAAAGCCCCATTGAATTCAATAGGACTGACCTCTGAGTAGATGTGGCTAGGCTTGCACTGTTAGATGGGAATGATCTTTGGCACATCTACATAGAAGTAAGTTCTGCTGAGTAAAAGGGGACTTGGCCCCCATTTAAATGTGTGCAGGATTTCAGCCTTGCTTCAAAATGTGAAAAGCTAGCCCTGTTGCATTGCAGTGGGGGGAGGGGGTGGTAATGGACTGCTCCCCCCCCCCCAAGACTTACCCAGACAGCAGCATTTGCTTGTGTGATCCACTTTTAAAAGGGACTCAAGTGTAAAATGTTCTAGAGTGCTACAGATGGGAGTGCTTAGCTCACATAGAGAAGAGGACAAACAGGTCAATGAGCAGCACCAGATCCAGGGATTTTGTGTCAGGGTGGGGTGGGAAGATCTGGGGAAGGCACTTTCAGAGGTTTTCTTCATCTGGTTGAGATTCAAAGCACGCAGCCTGAGAATGGGATTTCTTTTGCGGCCTAGGACCCACATACCTATGGGACTGCCTCTCCTGGTAGGCCCCACGGAGGACCTTAAGGTCCACAAATGACAACATTTTGGAGGTCCCAGGTCACAAGGTTGTTAGATTGGTCGCAACTAGGGCCAGGGGCTTTTCAGTACTGGCCCCGACTTGGTGGAACGCTCTGTCACAAGAGACTAGGGTCCTGAAGGACTTGACATCTTTCCACAGGGCCTGCAAGACAGAGCTGTTCTGCCTGGCCTTTGGTTTGGACTCAGTCTGACCCTTATGTTTCCCTCCCCTTATGGTTTTGATGAGGCTGCATTTTAACCTGTATTTTAAATTGGGTTTCCCCCCCCCCCCTATTATGTTTTTACTGTAATTTTACTGTTGTTAGCTGCCCTGAGCCCGGCTCTGGCTGGGGAGGGTGGGGTATAAATAATAATTATTATTATTATTATTATTATTATTATTATTATTATTATTATGTCACAACATATGCACAAGCTTTGCAGGCTCGGTACACCCTGTACCTTCAAAGCACATTCAGAGCACATTCTTTGCCTCAAAGAATTCTGGGCACTGTAATATACCCCGCACAGAGTTACAATTCCCAGAAACCTTTAACAAACAACAGTGCCCAGAATTCTTGGGGAGGCTGTGTGCTTCAAATGTGCTTTCAAGGTATATTGCATACGCAGCCCTTCTCTCTGGAACGGGCCTGGTATGTAAGTGTTGCTGCAGATGAAAAGTTTAACCTTGCTGGAATTTCCCATTGACTTTTTTAAAAAAGACTGAAACATCTACCCCAAGTAGTAATTATTTTGCTGGTGGCCCTCAGGCTGGTAATCACATAGGACTAGAAGGCTGCAAGTGAACTTATCATAGACACCTGATATCAAAAGGGTTTTATTAATAGCCTTCTCAGAAAAATAGAGGTACAAAGGAGCAGGGCAGACTGGGAACCAGGTGAGGTTTCATTATTCATACAAAGGGGTCCTTCAGAACACCATGGGTTGCTGGCAATGCTACTCCTACTCAGAGTAGACCTACTGAAGTTAATTAACATGACTTAGTTCCATAAATTTTAACAGGTCTACTCTGAATATAGCAGTTAAATAGAAACCCATGTTTCCAAGTAGTCGAGTTCATATGAAAAAATATTTGGCAATCTCTTTGTTCTTGGTTCTTCCTTAGATAAGTTTCCCTCTTCAGTGTTACTTGTCAGAACGATTCCCAATTTGGCCAGTTCTGGTACCTATCTTATGCCATCCTGTAAAAAAGCAAAATATATTGTTAAGGTGCGTATTGTTCCTTTGTTGATTATTTTGATATTGCGTATGGTACATCAGTGTCCACTTCTGGTTGTAAAATAATGGTGATGATAATAATAGTTGTTTGGTTGAACAGACTTTGCAGTTATAAACAGTGAGGAGGCTGAAATCTGAAGAACGTGTGTGTTTCGCACAGCTACAACTCCCTGCACCTGTTACAAACTTTAGTTCCCAGGATTCTTTGGGGGAAATGATGTGCTTTAAACGAACACTGGATGTACTTTTGATGCATGATATGGATCTTCCCAACAACATTGTGAACATTTTAAATCTCAGTTCTCACCATCCCTGACATTTGGCCGTGTGGGCTGGGTCTGATTGACAGTTCAATAACATCTGGAGGGCATCCTGTTGGCTTTACCTGGACAGAGCCTGTTGGTGGCAAGGGAAAATGGTAAATATCAAAGGAGAATTCCCTGGATACCAAGATCCAGGGCAAGTACTCTTTGGTGAGAGAAGTTCTCAAGAGAACTCCATCAAAATTTTAAAATCACAAAACATGCAGCAAAATAGAGCATGAAAATATAGGCTGTTAGACCTTTAAAATATGCCCTTGTGAATTCCTTCCAAAGTTTGCCTCTTCACCTACCAGAGACAAGTGCATGGGGACACCTGCTTGTCAATCATCCTGTGTTCCCTACTCTATTCAAGCTAGTGTTTTGAAAAGGGGAAATGTTCCTTTGCCCATGTGGTTTGATTTTAAAGCATGCTGGGCAAAGGTCTTGCAGCTGCCTCCTGTCAGCTAACCAGCACTGATGACTGTACAGCCTGCTTCCTTAGGCTACTTAGTCTGATTTCAAGGGAAGCATTTTCCTGCAGTCAGAAGGGCTTGCAGGTGTATTAACTTGCCCAGGAACCAACAGTGGCCCTAGGATACATTGTAGTGCAGGGCAAGGCAGAAAAACTCCCTATGTCCCCCCCCCCATATAAATAAAAATAAGTAACCAGCTGTTTCTGCCCAATCGTGTACAAAGCAGAGGGTGGGAGGGTCAGATTTTAAGGGGGAAAGACATAGGGAGGATGGGTTCAGGCAGTCCTTGTGGTACCCTGGACCTAAGTTGTTCAGGGCTTTGTAAATTAGCACAACCTGGCTCTGTAGTAGATGGGCTGGCAGGGCTGATGCTTTAACTAAGGTGTTGCATGTTCTCAGCCAGATGCCCCCATCAACAATCTGGCCACTGCATTCTGCACCAGCTGGAGCAAGGAGCAAGGACCAGGACCAAGGGCAGCCCCGTGGAGAATGCATTGCAGTAAACCAGCTTCAAGGTTTAAATGTACGTGTGCTCTTTAGGTCATACTTAGTTGGGACAGAGGAGCATGGCAATTCAGTGCCTCTGCTGCACTGCCTGTCATTTAATGATTTAAGCTGAAATATTCTATTTCGTCTATTTGTTTACTTTCAATATTTACAGGCCACTTTTCACCGCAGATGGCTGCAAAGCAGCTTACACAATCCATCGATCAAAATCTCACAGTGCTTGAAACAAATGGAAGCAACAGGGAAAAGCATCAGATCAATAAACAGGGGTAGCAAGAATTGCTTAAAAGGCCCCCTGAAATAAATAAAAAAGTCACTTCACATGGGAGCAGTGGGACTTACTCCTGAGTAAACAAATATAGGCTGGCACTACTGAGACACAGAAAGCTGTTGTGTCACCTTTGGCCCCTAGCCACTGCTTTTTCCCAGCAAAGGGTTGGGAAAGGCTGAGTTGCAGAAGGCTCATTCCCACCACCAGCTGAAGGACGCAGAGAGGAAAACAGAGACATCATAATAAGCAGGACGGAGACATCCCTGGCGCTCAGCCCAGCGTTCACTCAGTCAATTAGATCATGCGTCTACATTAAACTTGTCAGATATGATACATTTCCCCAGTTCTTGTGGATTCCCAAGGAGCAGAAGGCATAAGGAAAGGGTCTGCATCAGAATAAAGGGTGGGTTTGTTTAATATCTTTTTGCAGTCCTGGAAGGTGGAGACTGGGTTATTTTAACAGTGTGGATCAACAGGCACACACAAGGGCTACCTTTAGACACAGTGAGGTAGGATGCTAAGAGTGGCATCAAGGTGGCCTGTCTTGTTGGGAGGGGTGGCCTCTGCTATCACAGAGGTCTCACCTACAGGGAGTAGCTGGCTTATACCTCCGATATGAGATGTTTTGGGGGCAGAGAGATGTCAGGGAGAGACCCTAAGCCAGCCCAGCTACCAGCAAGTGATAGCGTTGAGCCAGCTGGTGTAGCAAAGGGACTGAATTGTCATACTCCTCTGTCTCAACTGAGTATGACCTAAAGAGCACACCCATGCTATACATTTAAACCTTGAAGCTGGATTACTGCAATGCGTTCTCCACGGGGCTGCCCTTGGTCCTGGTCCTTGTTCCAGCTGGTGCAGAATGCGGTGGCCAGATTGCTGATGGGGGCATCTGGCTGGGAACATGCAACACCTTGGTCAAGCCTCAGGGTCTTTGTGCTAATTTACAAAGCCCTGAACAACTTAAGTCCAGGGTACCACAAGGACTGCCTGAATCCATATATCCCACCTCAAACACTGAGATCATCGGCAGGAGCATTGTTGGTCATCCCGAGTTGGCAAGGCTCACTTGATAAGATAAGAGTGTCTAGTGTTGTCAGCCGAGTCCTGTGGAATACTCTGCCAGTAGAGATTTAGCAGGAGCCTTGTTTTAATTTTTGAGTGCCTGATGACAACGCAGGCAGTTAAGAATATATCTTTCTGCAATGGTTAATAGATGCCTGTTTCTAACTTCTTTCTAACTTTTTTAAAGGGTGCTGAGAATTGTAGTTTTTGAGGGGTAAACTATAGTCCCAATGTAGGGTGTGGATGCGCCATTTTGTTTCATAATGCTATTTTGTCGTTTACTGCTAGTTTCATGTGCTACATTAAGATTTATTTTTTTTAAATCTATTAAGCACTTATAAATGCTTTTAAATAAAATAAAAATACAGTACAACACTTTATTTATTTATTTACTGGATTCATTGGCATGCGTACAGCAAACGATGAGGTCAGCTTACTGGCTCTGCATGTATATGTGAAGTTAATACTCAAATTGCACCATCTCCCTCCTCTCTTCTCTGTCAACGTTACAGGCCTAAGTTTAGCTAATGTTTCAAAAGATTGAATTTGATTCACTTTTGGGGAGCTGGGGAGGCATGTCTCCAGTCTCTCCTTGCTCAGTCTCTTGTGTGCAGCTCTTCAATTAAGTCTTTCCAATGCTGCCATTTCCCATTGACAGTCTCCTTGTGGCTTTTGCGCCTCTCAGCACCCTCTCGGGCCCGGCGACACGGTTGCCATGGCGAAGGCTGCAATGTCACCTTGGAAAAAAACAAGGCAGCGAGACCCCTAAGTTCATTTCAGCACAAAGTGAGCAGCGTTGGAGAAGCAAAAGTTAATTAGGCCATGCACGCTGGCAGGGGAGTGGGGAAGGGAAGCAAGGCGGGCAAAAATGCAAAGCAATCATATGCTGTTCGTACCATGCAGCAAATATTCTGGCAGTGATGGAGCGAAAAATAAGCATCTTTCCAGACAGGCAAAAACAAAAATCGAAAACGCACTACCAAACCAAAACCCAGAGCAAGTGGCAAGGCTATAGGGAGAGAATGGGGTTTCTGAGGTCTCCCTTTAACCCTAAGAGGTCTGGACTTTCAGATCATCACATCAGGCAGAAATTTTAAGAGGCTTCCCCCCCCCCCCCGCCTCTTTTTTATGTTTGTTGTTGTTAAGTCGTTTAGTCGTGTCCGACTCTTCGTGACCCCATGGACCAAACACAAAAAAAATTCCCAACAAAGGATGGGTTTGAAGTCTTTCGCATATTATTAAAAGATCTAATAAGCAGGTGAAGAATTCCAGAAGATTGTCTACGGTAACAAAAAAACATCATAACGTCCAAATTTCACTGGCTATTGCTGGTATATAAGGCCAAGCATCTGAGTTGGAGGTATAGACAAGCAAGTTCCACCATACCACGCTGAACGATTGTGGCTTCTCTATGCCCTTGCAATAAAGATACTGTTTAAAAATATCTAAGTTGGCGGTCATCGCTATACCCAGTGCTACCGAATTCCATAATGACTGTGCTGTGTGAAGGCATTCTTCCTCTTGTTTCTCCTGTTGCACGCCACCCCAATCTCTGAGTGGCATAAGATTCCAGGGGCTCCGGGCAGCTTACCCAGAGTCCATGTTTCCTCTTGGAACTGAGTCACAGCAGAGTGTGGTATTGTTATGATACATGGTTTATTTATACATATATACAACCTGAGCCTACGATGGAGGGGTTCACAGCATTAACACTCTAAGAGGGTCTTGCTTCCTCCATAGGCACAGCATAGGCTCCAAGCAGAGATCCAACATCAAGCTCTCCCTCTTTCTCTCTAGTTTGTTGTTGTTGTTTAGTCGTTTAGTCGTGTCCGACTCTTCGTGACCCCATGGACCAGAGAACGCCAGGCACTTCTGTCTTCCACTGCCTCCCTCCTCTCTAGTTTACATCACAGCAACTCTATTTTTTTATCTCTCTACTCTAAGCTCCAGCTTTATCAGTAGAGGGAGGCAGTGCCCTCACCCATTTGCTATCTCGGACAGAGTCCCTTGATCTTTTATTCTTCTTAATGGCCCCATACAATTGCCTCCTGAGGAAGTTAGCCTAGCTTAATTAGCCTTTAACACTTGGCTTAATTAAAGGATTGGAGGTGTCCACCCGGGTCTGGCTATTTCCTGATTTTAATACCCTAAGCCTTAACTAAATTCCAACACCTACTAGACCCAAGAATTTAGGGTGTATAAGCAACCGCAAACTCATAACAATACATTATGGATGGGTTTTTTTTCCAAAAGTAGTGATGGATCAAATGTTGTTTAGTCATAACATCACATTATCTAAGGTTTTCCATCATTGTAATGCAGTCTGATGAGCTGCATTTGATAAAAACAACAGCCATAGTTCAGACTGAATCTCCTTATTTGGTCTATTAAACAAGGATAATAAAAACAGGACAGGCACATAAGCAATTAGCTCCATTACTATTTTAGAATGCTCATTATAGACTAAGACCCAGAACTGCTGAGTACGGGGGCAAAATTCTAAAGGCATTGGTTTGGTTTGTTGGTGCAAAAAATGTATATCCAGAATTCTTGAATGCCAAGATCCAAGTCTTGGGCAAGTACTCTTTGGTGTGAGAACCCCAGCAGAGATATAAAGTCACAAAGTAATCAGCGAAGTAATGTAGGCTGTAAAACCTTTAAGATATGCCCTTCTAAGTGAGTTCCAAAAAGGCCCCTTTAAAAGTTCCTTTCCAAAGTTCCCCTCTTCCTCCTAGAATAGGAAAAGAGCACATGTTTGGCAAGTTAAAAATGGTTTACTTACAAACTTTCCAAAGGTCAGATTCATGTGCTTCAGTATACTTGCACAGGCAGTAAAACACATTGCAGTAATCTAACCTAGATTAGGCTATACCTGTCCAGATAGAGCCAAAGCTGGGCCACCAGCCAAAGGTGATGGAATGGAAGGCACTCCACACCACTGAGAGGCAGCATAACTCTGTTTATAACCTACCATCCATCCCGTCTAGGGAACTGCCCACTAACAGTGCCTCAGTTGTGCTTGTTTATAAGCTCTCATCCAGTCCATTACTGAGGCAAGACAATGGTCCACCTGCAGATGTAAAGAAGCAGAACTGAGAACACCAGAACACCAGATAACCCCATTCAGCAGTTTCATGTAGGTGTTAAACCAGGGATCAGCAAACTTTTTCAGCAGTGGGCTGGTCCACTGTCCCTCAGACCTTGTGGGGGGCCAGACTATATTCGGGGGGGGGGGGGGAATGAACGAATTCCTATGCCCCACAAATAACCCAGAGATGCATTTTAAATAAAAGGACACATTCTACTCATGTAAAAACACGCTGATTCCCAGAGCGTCCGCAGGCCTTAGTTTGCCAACCCATATGTTAAACAGCAAAGGGGATGAAATTGAACACTGAGGAACCCCACACTGAAGGCTCCATGGGGCCAAAGAACACCCTCCCCTCAAGCATCTCTGGAAGTGACCATCCAAGTAGGATTGGAATCACCGCAAAGCAGTGCCACTCACCTACAACTGGATACCATGGTCAATGGTATCGAAGGCTGCTGAGGGATACATTTTCCCGCCTCTCTTCCAACAAAGGTAATCATACAGCCATAATTCATGCCTACTGCACTCTTTTCGTCACCTAAAAACATTCTTATTTAGACAAGCCTACCCAGCTGTTTAGGAATTTGAGGTCATTTTGATCTGTTTTACTATTTCAACTTTTGTATGTTTTAAAGTACTGATGTTAATTTTCCCGTGATTTCCTTGTTTTACATTTTTTGTAAACTGTTTAAACCACAATTCTATAATTCTAGACATGGGAACCACATAAAACCTCAAATTTTCCAGGATTCAAACATTTGTTGCTTGCCCTTTGGTCAGGGTACATGAAATCCTCAAGGCACATTCCTTTCAAACCAGGGATGGGCAGCTTTCATAGCCTTAGGCCTAATTTCAAAAACCCTCTGCTAGCCATCAGCTCAGACGTCTGTGATCTGGCCTCCCCCCACTAATACACTGGACAGTGGGGAGGAAGAGGCAGAGTAAGAGAGGAGGTGGCAAAGAGAGAGGGAGGGAGGATGGCGGTGGTAGAAATAAATTTCTTTTCCGTGAACCACCCTGAGACCTCTGGGTATAGGGTGGTATATAAATTCAATCAATCCATCAATATTTCAGGGGGCTAGCTGAAATAAGTATTTGGCTACCAAACTGGGTCCCAATTGGGTCATCTTGAATAAACCATTACTGTGTTTTGAGTTGGGTGCTTGTCGCGGGCATTAGGTTCTTCTCTGTTGGTGTTCGTAAGTTGATTGTCCTAAAGATTTAAAACATAAAAAGCTAACAAGAATCCCTAGCTGGACTGGAATTAATTATTATTAATTATTATTATCATTTTAAAATGCGTTTTTAAAAATATCATTTGAATGGCTTTGGCCGGAGGAAAGGTGAGCTAACAGCAAATGGGGGGCAGGGGCAGGGGGGGAGGTGGAGAGAGAGAGAGAGAGAGAGAGAGAGAGAGAGAGAGAGAGAGAGAGAGAGAGAGAGAGAGAGAGAGTCCTAGACCCTCCGAATCAGAGAACCAGGAGTGGAAGGAGGAACTTATAGCTCCCGGTACAGCAGCGAGGCAGACTGCGTTTCCCGCCCGGACTCTCTTAATGGCTCTACCGGGTAGTGCGCGTCACTTCCGTTAGCGCCTGCGCAGTTCTTTCCGGCGGCTCCGTTGCGGCTAGCGCTGCTCAGCCAGGAGGCTCCTTCCTCGCGCGCACCAGCATGGCGACGGATTCCTGGGCTCTGGCGGTGGACGAGCAGGAAGCGGCGGCGGAGTCGGTGAGAAGGCAGGGAGGGGAGAAGCCCGGGTGGGGGGAGGGGAGGGGACCCTTCCTTCTTATTATGGTATTTTTTTCTCTTTTCCGTAACTCGCTTTTCCTCTCAAGGCAGCATGTATTGCTCTCCACGCGTTGCTGGTCTCCGTTGTTTACAACAGCCCTGCGAGGTAGGGCAGGTGGCCCAAGGTCACGTGGTGAGCCCCATGGCTAAGGGGTGGGTGTGATGGACCTTGGGCCTCCTTAGTCGTTCTCCCAACGACCCATATTCATTAATTCATTTATTACATTTATATAATTCACCTTTTCCTCCAAGAAACGAAAGGCCCACTCCACCCCCCCCACCCCCGTGTTATCCTTGCAATAACCCATGAGGTAGGTTAGGTTGAGAGGCAAGCAACTGGCCCAAAGCCACCCAGTGAGCTTCATGGCTGAGTGGGGATTTGAACCCTGGTCTTCCAAGTCCTAGTCCGACACTTCGACCATTACATTTTCTCCCCTCCCCCTTATAGAGGTTGCTACAAATGCCCGCAACCTTGCCTGTGGTCAGGGGTGATCAGAGTTGAAGTTACAGCCATGCAACCCTTTGGGAACACTGTTCTAACCCCCCTGCACTTCATTGCTCGTAGGCATGCAATCCAAAGTGAGTGCAGTCAAAATGAATGAGCCGCCCGGGGAGTCTTTTTGGCTGAAAGGTGGCATATAAACAAATAGTAATATAACTTCCCATGGAGGTGCTTGGAAGCAGCCTCAGACTTATGCTGTCTGTTCTTCCATCACATGCATGTTTTGTGTATTAACATCCTGCTTTAACCCAAGTGGCTGAAGGCAGCATGCATAGTTCCCATTTTATCATCACAACAGCCTTGTGAGGTACTCTTGCTAGTGAGCTTCATAATCAAGATAGCTTCCCCAGTCTTCGTCCTCTGTAAAGGTAAAGGGGCCCCTGACCATTAGGTCCAGTCGTGACTGACTCTGGGGTTGCGGCGCTCATCTCGCTGGGAGCCAGCGTACAGCTTCCGGGTCATGTGGCCAGCATAACTAAGCCACTTCTGGCGAACCAGAGCAGCACACGGAAACGCCGTTTACCTTCCCGCCGGAGCGGTACCTATTTTTCTTCTTGCACTTTGATGTGCTTTCAAACTGCTAGGTTGGCAGGAGCAGGGACTGAGCGTCCTCTGTGGTGCCCTGCAAATGTTGCTGGACTGAAGTTCCAATCATCCTGGACCATTCACCATGCTGGTTGGGGGCTGGTGGGAGTTACAGTCCAATAGTCTCTGCAAGTCACCATGCCTACTCTAGCTGCTGCACCACACTATCCATGGATACACCATCTGAACTGTGCAACATAGTTAGCGGAAATAGAAACAGTAATATTTTATTGGCTGTACTTGTTGCAATACATTCTTTCTAACATTTTATCTGGCGTTCCATGCTGCCTTGGTAAAATTCTGCATTTTTGAAAGTTCGTGTATTTTCATGAGATTCCTGGGAGGAGCTAATTTCCTTAAAACAGAGGTTTGTGGTTGTATTATTAATGTTGGAAGGGAGGACATATTTTCTGACCCCACTGGAGGAGGGAGGAAGAGAACTGGTTTCCTAAATACAGAGATTATTTAAACTTTTAAAAAATTCCCTGGTATATGGTTTTATAGAAATTGGTAACTTTGTCTAGATGCTTAAGTGGGCCATGGGCCGTCATGATGTAAGCAGAGTCCCATAGTGGATGGACATATGATCTGGGCAGATTTGTCCAGGTAATCCAGAAATGGGTGCCAAATACCATGAAAGGAATTTGGCATTTCTTGTCCCATTGGGATATACCGTATTTTTCTCTCTATTACACGCATATTTTTTCTCCTAAAAAGGAAGGGGAAATGTCTGTGCGTGTTATTGAGCGAATGTGGGGGGTCCCTGGAGCCGATTAGGGGAGCGCAGGAACAAAAATCAGCAAAAATCAAATCGTGCGTTGCGTCGGAGAGGGAAACCTGAAAAGAGGAAGTTGCTGCTTTCCTGCATTCTGCCTCAGGGTCTTACTGCCCACTCGCTTGTGTTTCATTGCTGTGTTTGCTCAAACGGAACAAAGAGCAGGCAAATCCCCTCCCCTCCAGGCAAGCAGAGGGGAAAGCAGAGGTCTTTCCTTCTAATTCCTCTCCGTGCTCCTCGTAGGCAGCCAGAAAACATGCAGGAGAGAGAGAGCTGGCTTCGGTTTGGGGAAACTTTTGCCTTTCTTTCCTCCCTCCAGTTAAATCCCTCTCCTGCATTCTTAGCCAGCTGCTTCTCTGCACACCGCTCGCGTGCTCCTTTTCCCTTCTGTGTTTTTCCTTCCCTCCCCACTTAAAATGTAGTTAAAAAGCATGGATCCACATGGATCCTCAGGATCTTTGGATTGGGCCACCCCAAATTCACCATCAGATCACATAGCAGCCTGCCCCCCCAAAATCACACACCCACTGTTGCCTGGGGCTGCAATGGTGCAAAAACGTGGTTAAAAAGCATGGATCCACATGGATCCTCAGGATCTTTGGATTGGGCCACCCCAAATTCACCATCAGATCACATAGCAGCCTGCCCCCCAAAAATCACACACCCACTGTTGCCTGGGGCTGCAATGGTGCAAAAACGTGGTTAAAAAGCATGGATCCTCAGGATCTTTGGATTGGGCCACCCCAAATTCACCATCAGATCACATAGCAGCCTGCCCTCCAAAAATCACACACCCACTGTTGCCTGGGGCTGCAATGATGCAAAAATGTGGTTAAAAAGCATGGATCCACATGGATCCTCAGGATCTTTGCATTGAGCTACCCCAAATTCACCATCAGATCACATGTCTGTGGCCACAGCATGAAGCACAAAAATGATACATCCACTGTTTCATTCAGAATTTTTTTCCTTGTTTTCCTCCTCTAAAAACGATGTGCGTGTTATGGTCAGGTGCGTGTTATAGAGCGAAAAATACGGTATGTATGTTTAGTGCAATGCCATTATCTGGGATAGCTCAGTTGGTAGAGCATGAGACTTAATCCCAGGTTTAGAGCCTCATGTGGGGTAAAAGATAGGGGGTTGAACAAGAATTGGTTCCTTTCCAATTCTATGATTCTATTGGGGGATAGCAGGGAAGTATAATATATCTCCAACCAGCTTTTGTGACACATGAGCTAAAGCTGTAGTGCTTTTTCCGTGTTTCCTTTAAAGGAATGTGATACTAAATTCAAGAGATGGGGGCGAGAATCTGGTAGAGATAAAGCAGTTGCTTGCAGTCTGTGTTTCTCTCTGTTATTTATTAGCCAATGTTGTCTTTTTAAAGTACTTAAAACTTGGGGATTTAAAGAAAAAACTTTTTAGTGGGCAAAACACTTGAAACTTTCCTTATTTCCCTGCATATCTGTCCCATTCAAACAAATTTGTCATGATATCTGCCCTGTACAGATCTTTATTGTTTAGCCACAGGCAGTGTTAGAAACTGAGATATGAAATCTAGGAGCTAAATAGCACCTTAAATCTAAGTTATGGGTGCAACAACAATGTCTAGGGACATTTTTAATAACAAGAATACAAAGCTGAAGATGAATGAACTGCAGCTAAAATATTATATTCATTTTTCACATGGTCTAGTCCTCATCTGAAGACTGCAAAAAACAATGCCATGCTTCCCCTGCCCATCCCCCAAATATTCTTAAAATTCCTAATATTCTCTTCTCTAGTCTGGAGAGTGGCTGGAAGTGGGGATGCAGAAGAAGGTCCTCCTTTCCTTCCACTATGCAGTTTTAATCTGAAATCTTAGGCGCATCACTGCACCCAGAGCTCAGAAACTGCTTGCACTAATGAAATTCCTTGTTGCAAAATGCGCCTAGAACAAAGGGAGTTTCGAATGCTGGCCACCGGCCATTCTAAATCATACAAAAATACAATTAAAATGCTATGTTAGTCAAAATATGCTACTGGTTTGTTTTTAAAGTCATAACCCATTGCAGTATCCATTATCTTTTACAACAACCACAATAGTAAAAGCTGTAACGCTCACTGCAAAAAAGGCTCCTACTCATTTACAGTGCAGCTCACCACTTTAGCAAGAGAGGTGGCAGCCCCTTACTGTCTGACACCCTTCACCCACCTTCATTATTCTAAATTTGGAGTGGGGAACCTTTCCACAGTCGTGAGGAGCCAGGCCCCTCTATCTAACCCTCAGGGCTTTTCCTCAGGTCACCTCCCCATCCCCAAGCCTTGCTTCATGTTCTTTTTGAGAATTTTTGCTGGGCTGGAATGTGTCCTTGGACTCCTAATGCCTCTTGCTTGCCTGGAAGGAGGATAGAGAGGGTTGTGTGTACATAGTAGCACAGGGAGTAAAGGTAGGGAGCCTGTCTTTTCCAGCTGACAATCAATATTCTGTGGGTATGCTTAATCCATGCTTAATCCAAATTGCCATGTTTTGGATGTGCTTTTTGACTTTCGCTTCCAACTGTGGAGCCCCTGGTTCAGAATCTTGCATCTGCTGCCAGCTCACTTGCTGTCAGTGGGAAAACAGCTTTTGATCAACCTCTGTACCAGTGTTTCTCAAACTTGGGTCTCCAGCTGTTGTTGGACTACAGCTCCCATCATTAGGACCAGTGGTCAGAGATGATGGAAGTTGTAGTCCAACAACAGCTGGGGACCCAAGTTTGAGAAACAGAGTTATACCTTCCCATCTGCAATGTGGGCGATATACTGGTCTGCCTTATGCCAGGCTGGCAGTAAGAATGACTGCAAATGTACAAAGCATAATGGTGAAGAAACTGGACCAGCTGTAGCATTTGGGTGACTTGTTCTGTTTTCATTTTTTTAGATGAGCAACTTGCACCTGAAGGACGAGAAATCCAAGCCAGATTCTAATGGTGAGCATAACCATGACTTACTGGGTTGAGCAAGCCATCAACTACTTTTCCTTTCCCCCCCAAATCTTTCTCTTTTTCTCTATTCCTTCCTTGTTCTTGCTATGCAGCACTCAGAGCAAAAGGCAACCCTGACACTGTTGCTGCAGCTAGAATCGTACAAAGCAGGACAACTCAAGGCACAGGTGGGAGAACTGGATCAGCTGGTGGGCCAGATCCGTACCTCCTTCACCACCACCACCCACAGGCCAACTTTGGCAGGTGTGCGGGGGACCACACCTGTCAGTCGCCTGGTGCCATTATGATGTCAGGTGATGACTTAAAGGGTGCTCGCTGGCTGGCTGGCTGATGGGTGCTCAGAGCAGCCCTCTCAGTCACGCTAGGTCAGCCAACCCCAGTGACATATTTTGTGCTGGATGTCACCCTTGATGTCATATGTTGGAATGGTGCATGTGGTTTATGGGGGAAGCCTTCTTGTGGGTCTAATTAGAACGACAGCCAGGATTAAGGCTGCAGGCCAGAGATCCACTGCTGCTGAATCTTAAGGGAATCCAAAGTTGGCTGGGAGGTTACAAAAACAAATCCCTGCTGCTGGCACTTAAACACAAACAATATTGTGGCATAACCTTTTGGGGACCAGAAGCCACCCTGACAGGTGCACAAAGCAGTCTTCTGAGTTGGCAGGTATTTGTACATATGGGGTTGGTGGGTGGTAAATGTAACTGTAGACCTGAAAGGGCATGAAATACAATTAGTGGCTGCATCAGAAATGAATACAAGGTTCAGTTGGTTTACTTGTGACTTGCTCCCCCAATAGCTGCAGCTGTTAAATTGGCAAAGCAAGCTGGAGAGTGTGAATATTGAAGTACTTGCTTCCTTTAGCAAGAGAGTGATTCCCAAGTCTCGGCTCAGTCCCACAATATTATGTTTGATAATGAATTTAACTCAGCTACTGTAGTTCAAACTGACTACAGTCATACCTCTGGTTGCGAACACTGCGGGTTGCGCGTTGTCGGGTTATGGACCGCACCAAACCCAGAAGTACCGGAACGGTTACTTCCGGGTTTCGGTGCATGCGCAGAAGCGCCAAATTGTGTCATGTTCATGCGCAGACGCAGCACTGCGGGTTGCGAACGTGCCTCCTGCACAGATCACATTCACAACCCGAGGTTCCACTGTATTCCCATTCAAATTCATCCAGATAACTTTTTGAATCTATTTGCACCCCACCCTAGATCACACCAACATAGTTCCTCTTCAGTTTATTTGCCCCGATTAATTTATCAACAGATTCTGCCCCAAATAAGTTAATTACCTTTCTGTTACCCTCATTTGTTACCCCATCCCACATTATCCCTAGATAAATGCATATTTTCATCAACCCCTCCAAATTAACATGCAGCAACCCAAAACCATTGCCCAGCCAGAAATACTTGGGGCACTTTGAAAAGGATTTGGGAGCCTCTGCCCTGTGGGCAACAATCCCTGCCTCCCTGGGTGAGAGATTGGCGTATGTAGCCTGTGGGCATTACCTAGCATGTAAAACTCTGGAAATCTAGCATAGTTGCCTACTTGAGCTCATTGGCTTGTTGGTACAGCATGAAACACTTGACACATTAAGGATGATTGTTCTGCTTCAGTTTAATTGTACTGCAAACTGTTTGTCTGAACACAGGAGCAGTTCTCAAGACAGATGAAAATACAGAGAAGATTGAAGAGGAGGAAAAAGGTAAGCCTCTCGGACCCCAAAGGGCAAGCTGGGGAAGGCAAAGATAACCCGGGGCGGGGGGCAATAACTCAGTGGGTAAAGCATGTCCCGTTGCACATACAAAGTCTCTGGTTCAATCCCCTGCATCTCCAGTTAAAGTGTCTGTGGTGGTAGTGGTGGGAGACCTGTGGCTCTCTAGCTGCTGCTGGGCTTCAACTCCCACCAGCCGCAGGCAGCATAGCCAGCAGGTAGGGATGTTGGGAGTTGTAATCCAACAACATATGGGGGCTACATTTCCCCTTCTGTGGCTGGTGCTGATGGGAGCTGTAGTTGGAAACATCTGGATCATGTTGGTGAAGGTTTCTGCCTGTCTTGGAGAGCCACTGCCTGCCTACCTGGATCAACCAGTGGTATTACTTGTTCCTTTCAGGGGTGGAGCCATAACTCGGTGGTAGACTGTCTGACCACAAGAAGAGCCTACTGGATCAAGCCTCAGCCACAGCCTCCTTTTCTTGGCAGGCCTAGGCAGCCAAGTGTCACTCTCCAGTTCTTTTATGTCCCGAGTGAAAGCAAAGCCCACCAGGGTTCCATTCATGGTGCCAGCAGTTTTTCCATCTGCTGGTTCTATCTCAGCCACTGGGACAAGAATCCACACCTTCCACTTTCTAATCCAGAGTGAAAGACTTGGCAGGATGTGCCCCCGCCTCCTTCACAGTACAGATAATGTTCAGTGGATTTGAAAGGATGTTATTTTTACGGGTGTCCAGGGCCACATTCGCACGGCACATTTAAGGCACTATGATAGAACTTTCAACAATCAGGACTCCCCACCCCCACCCCAACCAAAGAACTTTGGGAGCTGTAGTTTGAGAAAAGTTCTGGGAGTTATTAGGAGTCCTCCTCCCAGAGTTACAATTTCTAGAGTTCCCTGGGAAGAAAGATGGCTTGTTAAACCACCCTGGGAACTGTAGCTCTGTGAGGGCATTAGGGCTCCTGGCACCCTCAACAAACTACCCCTCCCAGAATTCTTTTGGGGCAAAGCTAGGACTTAAAAGTGTTTAAAGTGTTTAAAAGCACCAATTACAGGGGGGAAGAGGTGTGTGTGTGTGTATCACTGACCTTCTTCCAAAGGAGCCCAGCATGTTTTGAACCGAGTTTTTCCTTGTGCGGTACTCCTAAAGAACCAATTTCAGTTCTGGCTTTTTGTGCTGTTCATAATAGTCCATATGTTATAGGTGTCCAGCCAGAATAGCAGTACTCTAGCTGCCATCACCCCTGGCCATTGGCCACGCTGGCTGGAACTGACTGGGGCTGGAGTCCCAACAACTTCTGGAGGGCTACTGGTTGTTCATCCCTGCAGTATATGGATTAAATAGGTGCTAAGGAACACCCCATATCTCCTTTATTTTCAGTTTTCCCAAAGTGCTTTTCCCAAAAATGTGCCAAGTTTGGTGGAGAGAGGACAGTAGGAGTTTCTGTAGGGTAGCCTTGCCAACCTGCTGCCGTCCAGATGTTTTGGACTATAGTGCTCGGTCCCAGGTCTCTTGGGCGTTCCACACTGCTACTCCACACAGCTTCATTCAAACAAGGCTGATGGAATTCAGAAGTGGTGGTTGCTGCTGGCATTGATCTGCTTCTGCCAAGGGATTGAACTGCAGACTACTTGCTCCCCCTTCAACTTTTTCTTTCTTTCTGTTGCTGCTTCCTGTCAGAGGACCGAGCCGCCCAGTCGTTGCTCAACAAGCTGATCCGCAGCAACCTGGTGGACAACACAAACCAAGTGGAGGTTTTGCAGAGGGATCCTACGTCGCCTCTCTACTCCGTGAAGTCTTTCGAGGAGCTGCGGCTGTAAGTGCCTCCCCCAGCTTCCCTTTTCGAGCCACGGGCTCATGTTTCCCTGCACCTGTTGGGTAAAATGAACTTCGCAGCCTTGCCCCTTCCTGGTGCAACCCCAGTTTCTCCAGAAAGGGTGACCTTAGCGGGTGGGTGGAGGAGCTGCTGTGTAATTTGTGCGAGGTGGGACTCGCACAAGTTGCACTGAATGATGTGGACAAATTCTGGACTGTGTCACTGCAGGCAGAAATACCCATTTCCTCTTGCTTGATTCCAAAATGTGAACAGCTGGGCCATCTACTATCTTCTGGACTTGATTCAAATTGTTAGGCTTGGTTTGTTCATGTCTCAGATGCGGCCCAATCGCCTTCTCAATCCTGGCCCCTGGACGGTCCGGGAATCAGCGTGTTTTTACATGAGTAGAATGTGTCCTTTTATTTAAAATGCATCTCTGGGTTATTTGTGGGGCCTGCCTGGTGTTTTTACATGAGTAGAATGTGTCTTTTTATTGAAAATGCATCTCTGGGTTATTTGTGGGGCATAGGAATTCATTCATCTCCCCCCCCCCCACCCCCCAAAAAAGATATAGTCCGGCTCACCACATGGTCTGAGGGACGGTGGACTGGCCCACAGCTGAAAAAGGTTTCTGACCCCTGTTATAAGTCCTTGCCATTGTTTAAAATAGAACATTAAAATTCTGTTGTTCCATTTCAGGAGGACTTTTAGGGTTGTATTCAACCAATACCTAATAGGAGTAGACGTGTTGAAATTATGGACCTCCAGTTACTTGCACCAATTATCTTCAGAAAGTCTGGCTCTGATTGGGACTAGCATTGGATGCAACCCTTACTTTCTGTTGTGGCACCACTAGCCTGTTAGGGACTAACACCTGGCCCCTCCAGCTATCATTTCCAGGCTGGAGTTATTTCTTCTGAGTCCTGCCATGGCCCAGGTGTGAGAGTTGCATTTGACGCACCTGAGAATGGGGGGGCTAGGGGAGCAGGGAGATATTTTGCCTCTCCCTAACAACTCTAGTTCATCTTAATTTTATTTTGACTATATCGTCAGCTGCCTCGAACTTTGGCTAGTAGGTGGGGTATAAATGAATGTTTTGTAATTGAATAAATGTTGCTGCCCTAATTATAGTTGTTGCCTAATTGAGCTGAGTTTGCCGTCGCTGTGAGGGAAGAGAGACCTTGCGTCATGGTTGTGGCATAGAGGCCGATCCGTGCCCTGCGTTAGCAGCTGGCAGCGTGGGTAGATAATGGTTTTCCCGGCTTTGTTCAAGTCCGTTTAAAGATGAAAAGCATCTGGGCTTAACGGTTGATCACTGTCTCTGCCAAGCACACAGGGAAAACAGAGTCGCATCTTCTCTAAGGAGAGATTCAGCCCCATTTTATATGTCTTGAAAGAAGCCCTGTTGAGTTCAGGGGGCTTCTAGAGAAACACCCTGATAGCAAATGCAAGAGCTTTGAAGGGGCTGGACAAAATCGGAGCTGCTGTTTCTCCCCACCACTTCCTATCCCAGAGGCATTACGCTGCAAAATGTAAAGCTGGATCAGAATATTTTTGTGGCCAATGTGCCCCCCTGCTGCTGCCGCCCTTCCCTGTGGCTAGTACATTGTGTGCATGTGGTTGCTGCTGTTAGGATGATATGTGGGTGCTTGCCGAGATAACAGCCCAGGATTCCAGCCAGTCTTTACAAAATTTATTAAGTCCAAAACTATGTACAGTACAGAGCTCTTAAAAGCATGTCTGCCTCAATCACTATCAGTTGCCGGACTTGGCTCGCGCCTGTTCCCTCTCCAGAAGTGAAACTTCCTGAGACACCCCATTTTCCTCCTCTCCTTACGTGAAAACCTAAGCTCCGGAGGCTGCTCTTTTCTCTCTACTATAACAGCCTTTGGATCTCCCTCCCTCTCATTTTCCGTATTTCCTGACAGCCCCTCCTCCTCTCCCTCTGATGAAGTGCAGCTGCTCATCAAAGGAGGCGGCTCTCTGTACATTCCGGTCTCTCCCCCCTTCTCTGCCAACTGATCCCTGACAGCTGCATTGTGTGAAAGGGCTAAGGTACCAGTCCTCATGGCAATGCACGGGCAGCAAAGGTGCAGAAAAACAAGATGGGCAAGTGGGGCTGAGCTTCCATTTACTGAGAGGTGTCTTGGAACAATTTGCCCCCCCCCCCCATTTTTCTCTCCCCTTCCAGCCTGCTAGCTCCTCTTCCTTTTGGTGTGTGTTCTATCCTCCCCATTCCTGGCCCTAGTTTCCTGTAATATGACCAGCTGTCCCTAACTTGTATTTCCTGTTCCAGTACATCAGGTTCCCTCAATCTAGATGCTCTTGGACTCCAGCACCCATAATCCATGACGGTTGGCCATGCCGACTGGGGCTGATGGGAGTTGGAGTCTTAAAAACCTGTGGAGGGCTACCCCTGAAGTGGATCTTTACCATGATGGTTCCCATCCCTGCTGCAAAGTTTGCACTATTCCAGTTTACCCTATCCACAGGGTGATGCACCTCCTCCTGTCAAGCCATACATACTTGTTTCTGTTGCGCATACTGGGAAATCCATTTGCTCAGTGGTGTCAAACACTTTGGGTTGCATCCAACTCTGATATACTCAGAGTAGACAAGATTAAACTTCATATTAGTCATGTCCATTAACTTCAGTGGGTCTGCTCTGAATTGCACCAGCATTGGCGACAACCCAGGGTCTGTCACTGATCACTACCCAGTGGCCTCCCTTTATCTACCTGGATAAGAAGATCCCATCTTTAATTGCTTTGTAGCATCCCATTCCTGCAGGATCTTCTAGCAGCCATCTCCTAAAGGACCCTGCTTCTTGCCAAGGAGCTGAATGGTTTTGTCTGGTGAGGGCTCTGTTGTTGTTGGGAAAGATGCTTCCCTCCTTGTGCTCCTCCTTCAGGAGATTGCTACCAACTGGCGACTCAAGAGACCTCCTTTCCCTTACATCTTCAGTTGAGTGTTGCGGTCTGCAAGAGAGTTTTCTCCTGCAAGTTTCAAAAGTCCCAAGAGCCCCCTTCGCAGTAACTGAGCAAGGGCTCTTAGTGTGGTGGCTGCCCCTGTTCTGTGCAACAGCATTCTGGAAGCAGTTGAATATATTTTTGCTCCAACAGGCTTCCCCAGCTGAATAAATAGGTCTTTGCCACAAGTGTCCACTTGTTAGAGTTTAAGTCTTGTTCTATTTGTGGTTTTAATTGTATAATTATATGTAAATCACATTGAAGATGGTGGCTTAGAAGGTGATTTTTAAAATCGGTTGCAATAATAGCTGATAGACGTGGAGAGTGGGGAGGTTGGGGGAAGTCGCTTTAGATTGTACACTCTTCTCTATTTGGAGAGCAAAGGATTTCATTGGAAAAAATCAAAGGCAAGGCTAATTATAGTGATCTTCAGATAAGTCGAGTCTCCGGTTCCTCTTCACAGCCTACGTGTCTCCTTGGCAACGCACTCAAAAGTTCAAGGCTTCGCAGATTTCTGGCTTTTTGAGACAATGCCTGGCTTCTTTCCAGAGGGCTTTTCCAGAGCCCATACTGGGCCCAGGGTGGTCACATGGAAAAGCCTGCAGCAGTCTTTCGTGAAGCGGAGGATTGGGAGAGGGGGCACCTTCACTCACCTTGTGGTCTCTCTTCCCGGATATGGGAAGCTCAGTGTTGGGAGATACAAGACAGATTGGTGAAAGGGCTTCTTCGCATAACGCATAGGTAACTTACGGAACTCCCTCCCACAGGAGGCAGTCACGGCCACCGACTTGGGAGCCTTTAAAAGAGGATTGGACAAATTCACAGGGGGAGAGAAGGCTGTCAGTGGTTACTAGTCCCAATGGAGGCTATTCTCCACTATTGCAGGCTGTGATTCTTCTGTATGTCGGTTGCTGGAAACTGCAGGAGGGGAAGAGTGCTCTGGTGCCCAGAGACAACTGGTTAGCCAGTGTGAGAACAGGATGCTGGATGAGATGGGCCATTGGCCTGATCCAGCAGGCTCTTCTTAAGAATGTAGGAAGCTCCCTTTGCACCAGGTAGGAAAGTCCGTCTAGCCCAGTGCTGCCTTCTGGGCCCAGTAGCAGCGCTTCAGGATCTTAGGCTGAGACAGGTTTTTCCTGTCTCCTGTTACCTGACACTTTTAACTGGACATTCTTGGGGTTGAACTGGAGTCTGTCACTTGAGCCAAGGGCCCTTCCCTACATAAAAAGCTGTCTTTATATGGAGTCAAACTGTTGGTCCATCTAGTTCAGTATTGTCTGCGCTGATCGGTAGTAGCTTTCTGGGTTTTCAGATGGGAGCCTTTGTCTACCATTCCTGGAGATGCCAGTGATTGCACTTGCATGCAAAACTTGCAACCCTTCCCCAGAAGGAATTGTGACTTTTCATAATAAAGAACAGAAGACACTGCCATACACTAGATAAGCCTGTTTGCTCATCTAGGAGACCCAGAGTTTTGTCTTCTCCCCAGGATCTCGGACCGAGAAGATACTTCCACATCACCTGCTCCCCTGATTGCACCTGAGACCTTTTTCTATTACTCATACCCCAAGCTATTGTTTCTCTAACCCAGTGTTCTTCAACCTTGGGTCTCCAGATCTTGCTGGATTACAACTCCCATCATCCCCGACCGCTGACCTTGCTGTGGATAATGGGTGTTGTAGTCCAACAACTTCTGGGGACCCCAGGTTGCGGGACACTCTGCAGGCCTGGGATGGCTAACTTGTGTTTGACACCCATCAACCCCAGCCAGCATGGCCAGTGGTCAGAGAAGGGAGTCTGGAGGGCCACAGGTTTCACTATTGCTGCTCTAGATGCTTTTCTCCCCCCTGAGCTCGCTTTGGTACACAGTGGGCTACCAAGGATGTTCAAAGCCGCCTTTTGCAGTCGAGGCTTCCAGGCTCTCTGCTTCATGCTGGTTTGGGGCACTGTGGTATTTCAAAAGGGAGGTCCACACCATTTTAACAAGGTATAAGAGTGTGTCGAATCTATTTTCGAAAAGCTGCAGAAGGGAAACTGGTGTTTTTGTTTCTTTGATTGCATCGCCTGCTGCTACTCCTACCACAAATTCTAAGGCATCTTCAGGAGCAAATGAAGTAGCTAACTTTTTAAAACTTTTAAAAACATGCCATTTTTAAAGCTACTGCATTCAGCAGAGACTGGCCTGGGAAGTGTTTGCCTTCATAAACGTGGGACTGGGGAAAGACATAGCATAGGGCTTAGCCTTGCTGGCCTTTTTTGCTGAGATTGCAATGTCCAAATCCATAGCCTCTGTTGCTTAGCTTCTGATGCTGCCTTTTAAACACTTCCTGCCCAGCCCACAGCTTCTCATCAGAAAAGCGAGGGATGAAATCCAGCTGCCGGGCAGCCATGTGTCAACTAGGGCTTATCAGATGGTTCAGAAATGGTACAATAGTATAATGTATGTTTGTTGCTGTGCCCATTTTTTTCCCTCAGGCCCCACCCAGCATTTGCATGTGGCCCTCAGAAGGCTACCCAGAAGGGAATGTGGCCCTTAGGCTGGGGGAAAAGGTTCCTCATCCCTGTTACTTCTGGTTCCCAGAAGGTCTAAAAGTAAAAGGAAGAAACTTCACCCACAGGTGCAAAAAAGAAGAAGAAATGTTCCAGCAAGCCTCCTATTCAGACAGCTGCAAGGCCCAGTCCTGCTCTGCTTCTGCCACAGGAGTGTGCTGTGCCTGCCTTCAGGCTGTTCCTTAGCAGCCTTTTTGCTTACCCTTTTTGTCTTCTTCCTTGTAGGAAGCCACAGCTGCTGCAGGGTGTCTATGCCATGGGTTTCAACAGACCATCCAAAATCCAAGAGAACGCCTTGCCCATGATGCTGGCAGAACCGTATGTATTGATGCATGCCTGTTTCAGTGCCTGATGGGTATGGGGCGGGTGTGGGGTTGGCTGGTTATGCCAAGTAGTCAAGAGAGTCTTCAGCCTGCGAGGGGCCCAAAGACTAGGGATGGTGGGCAAGCTTCCCTGTAAAGTTGCCCGTCACTTCTGATCTTCCTCTTTCCACTCCCCGCACAGCTTGCAGCTAGGTGTGTTTTGAAAGGCACATGTAGTTCATGGAATGCCACAATGTGGCCCGACATGAATTTTCCAGCATCCCAGCTGCAGGAATGTGAGTGAACCCTGCAGAGAGTGCTCTCCAGAATCCTCTGCAACATGTGGGTGTTCTGGGGCAGAGAAGTAAAAATGATGCAAAAGATTCTAAAGCAAAGCTTGAAACCTGCTGCCAGATGCAGGCACCAGTGGCAAAGGCTGGTGTACTCTGTTAACATGCATACACATGTTGGGAAGCTGCACTTGGTTTCCCTCTCTTTTCGCCCAAATGCCACCGGTGGGGGACGGGACATGTCTGAAATGGCCTGGGCACCTTGATGAGTAGAAAATAAGACCCCAAATAAGGTATTTGGGAACTGGGCAGGTTGAGGTGACTTTGGGGTGTACACGATGTTCCCCTATTGTGCCACAAGAAAGGGAAGAGACAAAGACTGCAGTTCTCATGCTTCCTGCTGCATCGGGAAAGGGCTGGCAGAGACCTCTGCTGTCGGCAGCAGGCAAAAGCCACATACTGAGTGAGGTGGAGCCACTATGGGAGCTTCCTGGCAGGTGCGTCACTATCACCAGTGCTGGGAATCCATGGTGAGATGCCCACGCAACAGAAGTTGTCCCCAGTTCCAGTCACCACACAGAAACAGCTTGAGGTCCAAAGTAGTTTACTGCTGCAGAGGATAAGGCTTCATTAATACAGTTCTGGATGTTGATGTATATACATACAACTTGTAGGCTCTGCAGATACAGATATATACAAAGTATTCCTGTTGCTCCAGCAATTCAAGATGTAACACAGAAGGCTAACTGACAAACGAGCTGACATGTCTCAATCACTTGCCTAAACAGCACTTCGCTATTGCCATATCAACTGGTTTGGCTGACTCTGCCCCTATTGGCTTATCTCATACCTAGGGTCATTTGTGCTCATGAAGGAAACTAACCTCTTCCTCCATGTCTAGTTCCTCCAACAACCAGGAAAGGGAATGGTCAGACCCAGGTGGGGAGGTCGGCGTGGTGTGTTTGCACCATGCCATCTGCCGTGCTGCCTTGCACCATTACCCTCCTGGTAAGCAACAGTGACCCACCTGATGACAAGCTAGCAAAGCAGTTCCACCCCACCCAGCAAGATGCTTCTGGTAGCATGAGACCATTTTTCTGTTCCGGCCATTGGCGATGAGACCTCTGCTCTGGCTTCTGCTTTAATAGTTTCCCCCGCAAATACACAAGTCTTATAATTCCCCCCTCCCACTTTGGTGTGTGTCTCCAGTCCACAGAACCTGATTGCGCAGTCACAGTCTGGTACCGGTAAGACGGCAGCTTTTGTCTTGGCGATGCTTAGCAGAGTGGAGCCGGAGCACAGATACCCCCAGGTAACAGCGGGTCTTTTCAGCATAGCCTCCTCAGAGGGCCAGTGTCAGGCTTTCTTCTTGCCACTTTTGCAGAGCTCCTCTCTATTTACGGTGTAATTGGCAAATCAGCTGAACCATGGGTTGGAAGCCTTTTTCCAGCTTGAGGACCGGATTCCCTTTTAGGAAACCATGTGGGGGTCACGTGCCAGTCATAGAAGGGAACAAAGGCAAAGTGGGCCGAGCGACATGCATTAAAGTGGGGGGGGGGGGAGAGAGAACAGAGTGGGGATAGGTTTCTCCCTGGGAATGAATGGCAACCACTCCACAAGCACGGCAGGAACTGAGGCCATGTGGTGGAGGACACTGGAGGGTGGGCATGCGCTGCACCATAGTAACATCATAACATCCACTTGCCTTAGGACAGTGTCCCAGACTTGCCTCCTTCCTCTTTCAGTGTCTCTGCCTCTCTCCAACCTACGAGCTGGCTCTTCAGACAGGGAAGGTGATTGAGCAGATGGGCAGGTTTTATCCGGAGCTGAAGCTGGCCTACGCGGTTCGAGGCAACAAACGTGAGTGTGAACTCCATCCTACTGAATAATACTCAGTATCTCACAAGCGGACTAGTGTACGCTGGCAAGGAAATGTCAAAAAGGGCATATTAAGTCACCAGGGAGGGACTGAATCCTAACTGGAAGGCCTTTGCAGGGTTTGTGTGGCTGTGGGACTCATCCAGATGATGCTGATAATAGTTTGAGTCAGAATTGACCCCTCAAGTTGGTGTTTCTATAGTTAACCTGCTGGGTTGCTTACAAATGTGGGTTTTCTGGCTGACAGGGTTGATGAGCTTTTTCAATGCTGAATTTTAGACATTGCGAGTGAGGGGCTGGGACTGGGGAAGAGTTGGTTTCCACAGATGGAAGGAGACGAAGCACAGTTTGGTCGCTCCAGCAGGACTCTCCCAGGAAAGCGTTCCCAAGCAGATAGTGCTGCCCTTTCTGGGTCTGCTGAGGTTCTGCCTACCCCACATCTGCCCTTGATCTCTTCCATGAATAGTGGAACGTGGCCAGAAGATTGCTGAGCAGATTGTCATTGGCACGCCTGGCACCGTCCTGGATTGGTGCTCCAAGCTGAAATTCATTGACCCCAAAAAGATCAAAGTCTTTGTCTTGGATGAAGCCGATGTCATGATAGCCACCCAGGGTCACCAGGATCAGAGCATCCGCATCCAGAGGTAAGGGTGGACTCCTTGTACAATTGACTGGGTGCCTTGTCACCAGTTCGATGCCGGATTTCCCTGGCGCAGCTGTGCCCACATCCAGTACCCTTCCTGTTAGTTGCAAATTTCAACAGAAACGAAACTTACTTCTGACTTTACCAGCCCGAAGGAGCTTGGGCCTTGCATAATAGTAGTTGCTTCAGGAGCTCTGTTATCTCCCTATAATTGTCCCAGTCTGCCACGTTTGGCATTTTAGGTACGGTGCTACTACATTGATGGCTACCAGCCACAATGGCTGTCCTCTGCCTCCACAGTTGGAGGCAGTAATGCATCTGAGTTTCAGGTGCTGGGAACCACAGGAGGGGAGAGGGCTCTTGTGCCCGGGTCCTACTTGCAGGTTTCCTGCAGGCTTTGGGTTGGCTGCTGTGAGAACAGGATGCTGGACTAGATGGGCCGTTGGCCTGGTCCAGCAGGCTCTTCTTAGGTTGTAGAAATGGTCACGAGTTTAGAAATCAAAGGGGATTAGACACATTTATGGAAAAGGAGAAGTCTCAAAAATGTAAGCTGTAGCAGTGATGGCTCAATGGAACCTCCAAGTTTGTCAGTGTCTTTCTGAATAAACTCTTCTGGGGGAGCAGGGATCCCAAGATGGCAGTGGAGGACTGTTCTCTTCAAGCCCTGATTGTGGGCTTCTGGGAACTTCTGGTCAACAGCTGTTGAGAAGAATAGTCTCTGGCTAGATGGGCCTTTGGTGTGATCCAGTGGAGTTGTTCAGTTCTTACTGTGACTCTCTAGCTGAGGAAAGAATGTGACTTATCTCCCCACCCCTATCCTATCTCTCAGGATGCTTCCCAAAGACTGCCAGATGCTGCTCTTCTCAGCCACGTTTGAAGACTCTGTGTGGAAGTTTGCCCAGAAAGTTGTCCCCGACCCCAACATCATCAAGCTGAAGCGGGAGGAGGAGACTCTGGACACCATCAAGCAGTATTACGTCCTGTGCAACAGCCGCGAGGAGAAATTCCATGCCCTCTGCAACATCTATGGCGCCATCACAATTGCGCAAGCCATGATCTTCTGCCACGTGAGTCCTTTTTTTTTTTTTTTGCTGCTCACCAACCCCTCCTGCTTTTGGCTTCATGCAAATCCAAAACAGTGATGCATCACTACAAATCCTCCAGTGGGGGCTGTGCTATGGCAGCCTTGTATTTTTTATGCGTATAGGAAGAAATTAAAGATATTTCCAACTAAATAGCGGATCATATAGATAGCACAGCAGAGGCCCAAAAGCACATAGTATCCTTTTGCAAAATATTTTTGGAGATGGTATTCATTTTTGGTGGAGGTTTTGCCCTTCTGCTATTACAGTATTCACAACAGACTCTGTGATTCAGCATTTTCCTAAGTAATGGGACCCGTTTTTCAACACATTCATCATCAGTTTGTCTCCTCTCTCCCACTTTTATTGTATTAGTTGATTTTATCATTTGGGCACCATCCCATAGTATTATAATCCAGCAGTCCAATGCTGGAACATTAGCTTTTTTTCTTGCTTGAAACTAATTGCCATGCGGGCAGCTGTTGGAAAGTGTTGTTATCTCCCTGTCCTTTAACGAAACATGGTATTTTACATATCCCAATGTTACTGGTAGCATATGCCCTATTATATACTCAATTTATTTCAACACTGAAGTCCAGAAGGGTATTATTTGAGGACATGGCCAAAATCTGTGTAGTATATTGGCACTTGTAGTCTTGCATCTCCATCACAGGTTATTTGATTAAGTCTAGCCAGGGTCAAGTACGACCTGAAGATGAGTTTGTAGAAATCTTCTGAGACTGATGGGGAATACATATGCATCTCCATTCCCAAGTTGTTGTTTTTTTAAATTATTTTTATTCAGTTTCCAATACAAGATTTAAACATACATTTTCAATATTATCACATAATTTTGATTTCCTTCAGCTCATCCGCAAATCTTCCGTTTTCTAATCTTCTATCTGCAATTCTAAATTTAACATTGCCTTTTGTTTTAAATAAACCTATTCCCTTGTTCCCTTTTTTACAGTGTTTCTAATATTATTTCTTCACAAAGCTTCCTGTAAACCCACAAACGTTATTTGCGTGTCACATATGCTTTTCATATAGTCCACAAATTTACTCCAGTCCTTGGTAAACTTGTGATCTCGTCGGTTCCGGACCCTTCCTGTTAATTTATCTAATTCTGCTTAGTCCATTAATTTCATTCTCCATTCTTCTATCGATGGTAATTCTTCCTGCTTCCATTTTTGGGCCAGTAGTATTCTTGCTGCTGTTACTGCATGCATTCCCAAGTTTTGATGGGTTCCCAGAAACTTGTCCCAGGATCTTTCCCCAGATCTCTTCCCATATTTCTGGATAGCTATTGGGCATTGTATCCAGTTTCACAATTACTTTCCAAGTCTTCTGGAGTAGCATGTAAGTGCTTTGAGAGAAGAGGTGGGGGCACCCCAGTTTTAAAAAAGAACTAAATTGGCTCATTTTAAAAATCGGCACCAACACCATCTACTGCCACACACACACACACACACACACAGAGAGAGAGAGAGAGAGAGAGAGAGCTTTTTGCACCTCAGCTCTGTTCTGAACTACTGGGAGGGTGAGTGTCTAATCCCGGCATCATCAAATGAAACATTGGCCTGTTTAAGAGGCTCGTGCTCAGTGTCGGAGAGACTGAATCAATGCAAAGAGGAAATGAGCAGGAAGGGCCTAAGGTGGAGTTCTTCCTTTATTTCCAAATGTAGGGTTAAGCAGAGGTGGAAATCCCTTGCCATAAAAAAGCCCCTCTCTGTTAGTGTTAATGGGGGTGCCCCTCTTTTTGTTTCACATTTTGCAGACTCGCAAAACAGCTGGTTGGCTAGCTGGGGAGCTCTCCAAGGAGGGTCACCAGGTGGCTCTCTTGAGTGGCGAGATGATGGTGGAGCAGCGTGCCGCGGTGATCGATCGCTTCCGGGAGGGCAAGGAGAAAGTGTTGGTGACTACGAATGTCTGTGCCCGAGGTAACAGTGTACTCCTTGTACTCTCCAAAATTGGCTTCGGGGTCAGGAGGACCCCCGGAACGAGGGGTGAAGGGAGGAGAGGGCAAACCAAAATGCTTGCCCTGATGGAACGATTGCCTTAGTGCACTACTCAATACCTCTCCCATTCCTGCATTGCAGGGGGTTGGACTAGATGACCCTTGTGGCCCCTTCCAACTCTGATTTTACGATTCATTTCCATTTTGTTTGTTTTTGAAAACAAAAAATCAGAGCTAAGAGAACTTGGAAAAGGCTGCTAGATTTTAAATAAATAAATTGGTGGCTGGTGGTTTTGTTTGTATGTTTTAAGGGCACATTTTAGGCCTTCTGTGCTGCAGACATTCTGTGCTGCTGTAAACCTTATTTCTTCTATAAAGCAACGAGCTGTCCTCTCAAAATCTCGCAATGCTCTCCTCCTCTAGGGATTGACGTGGAGCAGGTCTCCGTCGTCATCAACTTTGACCTTCCAGTGGATAAAGACGGGAATCCGGACAACGAGACATATCTTCACCGCATTGGCCGCACGGGACGTTTTGGCAAGCGGGGCCTGGCCATCAACATGGTGGACAGCAAGCACAGTTTGAACATCCTCAACAGGATCCAGGAACATTTCAGTACGTCCTGCCATGCTTCTTTCCCCCATCTTTTGTTGAGCATTTTCCTTAAGCGACTATTGTGCAACCTAACAGGGCACTTCCAAGTCGAATAATTGTGTGCGGTTTTGGGTGGGAGGAGTGGTGGAAACTTGAACCCCTATTGCTGGAATCTCCAGGTGTTGTTGGACTCCAATAGCCCCCATCAACATGGCGAGTTGTTGTCGATGATGGGAGCTGGAGTCCAACACCATCTGGAGGGCCGCATGTCCCCCCCCCCCCTCTTAATCTTTTGGGATAAACTACGCATCTCCACCGGGTAATGATTGGATATCCTCAGAAACAGGCCTCTGGGAAAACCTCTCTGTCCAAACTGTTTGTGAGGACAGGTGAGGTTGGTGGTGCCTCTCCATCCCCAGCCAAAGCAACTTGGCCAAGGAGAATCTCTCTCTCCCTCCCAGACTGAAGCTTCACAGTCACTGGATTAGATCAGTAATCCTCAAACTCTGCCATGAGAGAGAGCTGCCAGTGTTGTCCCAAGAATTACCTTTTTTAAAAAATGAATTGAATGCAATATTTCCCAACCTAGCTGTCCTCTATCTAGCTGCCGTCAGACTATGATTCCCATCAACCCTGGTGTCCAGGGATGGTGATGGAAAGTTGGGGTGCACCAGGTTGGCCAAAGCTAATTTAATGTCCCTTAGGGGTTATCGACTCAGAAGGCGGAACACTATTTCTGTGGAAGCAGGCAAGGCCAGACCAGAGAGCCATGCCGTCGGCTCTGTTCCCAGGGGACTGTCATTGTGTGTGCTGGGACCCACTGCACAGAAGGTGCCTAACTGCCTTCCTCTCTGAGAGATGGTGTCTGTTGTCTCTGTGCTGTGCTGGACTTGCCTTCTTCGAATTAGGGATGTGCTCTGAGGCTTTGAGCAGATTTGTGCAGTAGCAAAGGAGGTGGGCCTTCTGGGAAGGTGGTCGACTCTTAATCCTGTACACTGGGAGGCCACCCAGAGTGGCTGGAGCAACCCAATCAGATGGGCGGGGTACAAATAATAAAATTGTTGTTGCTGTTGTTATTACTGTAAAAGCGAAGTGGTATATTTTTCCAGGTTCCGTTTTGTGAAAAGGATGTTTGGCTGTCAGCCTTTAAATGTTTTTCAACACACCCTCCTTGGTTTAACCTGAGGAAGATTTGGTTTGATGCAATCCCTGGTTGTAATTCCAGTTCTTTCTTGATAATTTGACTCCACTTTCTCTCTCTCCCCCCCCCCCCCAGACAAGAAAATTCACAAGCTGGATACAGACGATTTGGATGAAATTGAGAAAATAGCAAATTGAAGCCCGGTTGCCGGAATTGGTGCACAATCCCTCCCACGGTAGCACTCCTACTGCAATTGGATCGCATCCTGATTGGCACACGTCTTAGCCAGTCACACACAAAGGGACTTTTTAAAGATAACAAATACACAGAAATTACCTCAACTTTAAAAAAAAGTGTGGCTGGACTTGATTTTTAAAGAAGTACAAACTTTGGAGAAAGAAGAAATGTTTACAACAAATTTTAACTTCCTTTTTTATTTTTTAGTTTAGCCTTAAAATGGGAAGATATCTTAAATTCTAAAGATGATGCCAAAAACATAGCCAATCACTAAGTAGAGGAGAGAATCAGACACACCTGCTTTTGATCTCTGTCAAGAGAGGAGCAACATTTTAACCATGGCCAAGCGGTATATTAAATGTTCCAACAACCCAGTTGTATATAGAGAGGACCTTCCGTTCTTTGACGGAGAGAGCTTCGCAGTCTGGCAAAAAGGAGTTTTTATGAAATGGCATTTTTCACTTAGAGCTTTCTGTTTCCTAGATCTCTGCAGATCACACTGCTAATTCCTTAGATAGGTGGTCCAGAGGTAATTGCTCTTCAGTAGGCTGAACAATCACCTGACTTTTAACTTCTCCCTTGCAAGGAACATGCCCTAGGAACTGTATTCTAACCTGCTGACCTGCAGAAGCTTTTGGACTCCAAATTCACAGCAGGCAGCATGGGTGCTGTAGTCAAAATATGATGGGTGTGATTGTCCAACTGCATCTAGGGAGGTCCTATACTGACCACCCCTGTTCTATGGAGTCTTGAGATCCTCGGTCACCACACAGGACTACCCAGAGCTGCTTGAGGGGAGAGCTGTTGCTTTTGGATTTTTTTTTTTGGTTCATCGGGTTGGCAGAGGCCAGTGTCTGCTGTAGATTTTGGAAGGTCAGGCACCCTTTGTGAGCCTGCCTCCTCATTGCTTCAGGTCCAGGAGTCTCTTTTGGCTCTCAGCAAATGCATGGTCATGCCAGCCTTTATGGTACCCATGGAGCTGTCTTTGTATTTAAAATGCTGTTGTGGCGAAGGATGCCAATTTAGCACAGCGGATGTAGGGTGTATTATCAGTTCTGCCATACCATAAAAGACAGCCTGCACTACTTCGGCCAGGAAAAGGGATGAAGAGGTTAATCAGCAAGTCCTCCGTTGTGTCAGAGTATTGCGTAGATCTGCACTTTGCAAGCAGGGAGCAATGAAGAAGTAGAGGAGGATGGATTAAAGATTTGTTGGTTGCGTACCCCCATCACCTAAGGAAAAGGATTGCAAAGGATGGCTCTTACTCTAGCAATGCAACTGCAAAGCCAGTATAACCTCTTTCCTGGGCCTTGTTTCATTCCCATCGTAAAATCTGCCAGCAGGCTGCATTTTAGACAGGTATAACAATTCCAAGGCCACCTGGTTTCCAGGGTAGACTCTGTCTAATAGGCCAAGTTGTATTCCTGGCCTCTGTAGCAGCTGATCTGGAGGCAGGGGAAGCTCAGTCTTATCTTTGTGCCCTTCTGACACAAGGTGTGGCCGATTCTGGAAACCCATCTAGAACAGGGAATGGTGGACATCTAACTGTCTAGGCCAATTCAGACTAACTTCTGTTGCAGCACAGCAAAAAGGGAACTTGGTTAGCAGTGTAAGACTGAAGTGTTAATGTGGTCAGGCAGGAAAAGGGATGCATTGTGGGGCCAAAGACTTCTTGTACTAATGCAGTTTTTAAGTAGGTTTTATCTTGAAAGTGGGGCAGTTCCCCCAACCTCATGACAGTTGGAGGATCGGGACAACCCCCTACTTGGCACAAGAATCTTAAAAAAAACCTAATAAATGGTAAATTTTGTGGATTTATCCATATCCTTTTTTTAAAATGTCATTTTAAATTTTTTTAAAGAACATTCCAGTTGTTAACTTCTGTTCAATGATGGAAATGTGGAATCTAAATCTAAATATATACTTTAGGAAGTGGACAAATGCAGACTCCAATCAATTTGTGTTAAACGGCTTTAAGAAGTGGTGGAGCCATTAAAAAAACAATACATACCAACATTACCAGGATATATCTATTTTTCTTCCTTGCAAGGGGGGCAGCTGAGTGTGTGCTTTTTTGTGGCAGAGGCTATTCAACCACTTTCTTTATGTAGAACTGCCGAGTGACAATATTGAGAGCATTGTGCTGGTCTTGAATGGGTGGGCCTGCGTGGTTTTCCTAATGTACTTTTCAGTTGGAATAAAGAACCCAAAAGACTGAAATGTAGTCCTGGCTGGCTTTCTCATTCAGGTAGACTACTTTTTTTCAGCCAGAGTTGAGAATTGTGTGTGTCTGTATTAACAACCAGCTTTGCAACACTGGACTGGGAGCGGGGGGTGGGGGCGGAAAGGAAAGCATCAAGGCAAGGAATTTCATTGCAGCATGGCTTTTGGAAGCCAACTAAAACATTGCAAAATAACAGTTTAAAAAAATTATCCCAGGACTGTACTTCAGGAGGGATGTTGAGCAAACTGGGCAAGATGAGGTGGGTCTCATGTTTAAGTCTTAAAGGCTGTAGTTTGTATACATCTTAAGGTTTATTGTCAGTGTAGACAATAATGAGCTAGACCAGGGGTAGGCAACCTAAGGCCTGGGGGCCGGATGCAGCCCAATCGCCTTCTCAATCCGGCCCGCGAACAGTCCGGGAATCAGCATGTTTTTACATGAGTAGAATGTGTGATTTTATTTAAAATGCATCCCTGGGTTATTTGTGGGGCATGTGAATTCGTGTATCCCCCCCCCAAAAAAAAAATAATAGTCCGGCCCTCCACATGGTCTGAGAGACAGTGGACTGGGCCATGGCTGAAAAAGGTTGCTGACCCCTGAGCTAGACTGACCAATGATACGACTTTCTGTAGGAGACTGAAATAGATTAGACCATGCTAGATTAGACTGTGGTGGGTGCAAGATTCCTGGCTACATCAGCCGTAGTTGTTTACTAATTCTTTTTTGGAAAACATAAGAACTAACTGATAGTTCTGGAGACCATCAGAGTTAAGGAGAGACAGCAGAAGTAATGGAAAATGGGATTCGGCATGCCACCTAAGTACAAGGAGTTGTCTCCAACTTAATTCTACTATTGAAACCAATGGGTGGTACCCAACTAACTTGGTTCCATCAGTGCAAGGATTTCAATTTGTGCAATGGACATTCCCGCTCTCCCTATATGGTCCCTGTGTCCTCCCCAAATGGGAAACCACAGAGCAGATTTCTATTGTGCAAATTGAAATCCTTGCACTAACAGGATGCATTAGATATGCTGGGCAGGATCCAACTATGTCCCATCAATTTCAATGTATCTGTTCTTGAGTAGGGCTAAAACTGAAAACAACCTGCTTTGTTTGACAACACAGGTGAAGATGGCTGTGTTACCTTTGAGCTCAGGGGTACTGAGATAGTTGCTGTTAACCACCAGATCTTTGATGAAGACACCTCTTGAGCTGGTCCAATGTGCTTACCATTAGCCGCCTTGACCTTCTGTCAAGAAGGAAATGGGATAGAAACTATAAAAGTGGGGTGGGGACCTTTGGTGCCTGCTCAGTTACCCACTCAAGTATTGTGTGTGTTTGTCTTTGTGCGTTTGTGTTTGTGTGTTCCAAATTGTTAATCTTGCAGCACTAAAAAAATAGGCACTCAAAATGAACACTTGCCTGGACAAAACTAGTCCAGTACACCCAGAATATATTTATTGTATCTAACAGCACACACAACATATATTCAAATTATACTGAAGTGCAAAAAGCATACTTTCCCACCCTCCATCCAGGAAACTGTTCCATTGCTTTAAGCCTTGGTTGTTTTCCCCCCTTGACATTTTCCAGGTTTTTCTTTTTCTACTGTTCCCATGGGGGAGACAAGCTTTCAGGCCATCAGATTCCAGGCCCATTTCAATGGTCCTTGTCACTGTAATTCTGAAAATATTCGGCTCCCCTCTACCCTGAGAGGGCTCCCCCCACCCTCCAAAATCAGAAACCAAAGTCAGCATTTGTTCACACAGCCCAAAGGTCATCTGCCTATATATGGAATAGTGCTATCACGTAGGTGACAGTTTCATATATGGAGCAGAATCAAGTGGTGAAGTCTTTCTGGACTGCCTTCTCGGGCTGGGGACAGGGTTTGACAATACTCTCCTATGAGACAAAGATGGAATTGGGAATTAGACCAGTAGCCTCCCAGAGATGATTTACTGAGTGCATGGGGAGGCAAATGATGCGGTCCAAGGGAAGCTTCGCCGCTTGAACCTATGCCATGTAGAAACTGACCCTAAGCTGGAATGACTTCTAAGCCAGACCACTGCCACCGCTCCTCTTGGGTGAAGAAAACACATTTTGTGCCCCACACCCATGGTGCTGCTGGTCAAGCAAACTTGGAGCAAACCAGGCTGCTCATACAACACTCTTCCTTGTGTCTCTGCACTATAACCCCTGCTAGGTAGAACAGGAAGTTTTCCCCATCATTCTTGACCCTGCTACATGAATCAGGAAGGTGAATGTGGGCTCTCAGGATCAGGCCTTGCCTCGTGACTGCAGGCTAATATCTTGTCCAGACATGACATTGCTGCCTGTCACCCAGGTGTCTTATGCTGATGGCCCAGGATGCCCTGCATTCTTTCACCTCTTTCTGCCATACCTGTCATACTTTGGGGTACTGACACGTCACCTCATTCCATTTTGCTGTTGTAGGCATCTCTGTTTCCCAAAGGACCCACTCACCTTTCAGAAGCGGGAAAAGCAAGCGGAAGGCAGGCCTCTTTGCAAAGAGAGAAACCCAGTAGCTGTAACTGAAGCAAGGCTGGGCACTCTACTAGTCTCGCCTGTAAAGATGTGAGAGCAGAGATGGCCACTGTGGTGGCCCTATAGCTGCTGCTGAATTCCACCTTTCATCAGACCCAGCCAGCAAGGCCAATAGTCAGGGATGATGGGTACTGGAGTCCAGCAGCAACTGGAAGGCCCCAAGCTGGCTGTTCTTGAGTTAGAGCAAAGAGGTGAGGAATGTCTGCCCCACTCAGCCCAATCCTCATTTGTGTCAAAGTGATGCAGGCCCTGGCCTAACTTTTAGCAGCTACCATCAAAGCGAAGGTCCTACCAACCTCCAAGGTTCATTTGGCCATCTCGGCAAGGCAAAAGTGAGATTGGATAAAGAGGAATTAACACTCGGAAGCAGAATGTTTTGGCAAGCTGTGTACTTAGAGCTTAACCCACCCCGACCTCTCAATAATACTAAGATTTCAAATCCTGCATGTGAACAGAAAGCTTTTTTAAAAACATTTAAACACAGATTTTTAAAAAAGAATATAAATGGCATTTTGATAAACACAAACAGGTTAAGATTCATTTTTTTAAAAAAATGAGAAAGCAGCTTTCTGGAAAAGCCCCTTGCTCATCCCCAAGCAAAACTCGATTGATAACAGAATACTGAAATCGACACACGTTTGCAATTAACTCATTTTTGTTTCAAAAAAGCAAAGGTTCTGTTACCAGTTACCAAACAACACTCAACATTCAAATTTGCACTGGATAAGCCCACTTAGCTGGGATCTTTCCAGTCTAATTTGTGCCATAATCTTGTGAAAGGAACATCTGATTAACAATACAGCAACAAACTCTGGTAGGCTGAACTAATGCAGCTGTCATAAATCTTGGCTTTTTCCATGGACAAGAGAGAGCAAGTGTTGGGGTCAGTTGCACTTCCATCAAAGCAAAAAACTATTTGGATCTTGGCTGGAAGAACTTGGGGGAGGGGCGGGGTGGAGAGAAGAATTGGTCACAATCACCAGAACCTTCTCCTGCACAACCCCTGCTGAAAAGAAGTTTTGCAAACGGATGACAACATCGTTAAATGGAATTTGTGCAAGAGACATTCCTGGGGGGCCAGCTTTTTATATCCATCTTTCCCCGTCCACTCATCTTAAAACTCACATTGGTTTGGGGAAAAGATCTATTCCTGGAGCCAACAAATATCACAAACCAATCCCTTCCACTGGAATAAAGGAATCAGGATTGTAAGACTTCCCTGGAGAACAGGCCATTTTGAAAACAACTCAGCAAACCTACAAAATGCAATGGGGAATATGGGAAGCTGGGAGAGGGGGTGGGTGGGGTTTTCAATGCAAAGCTTCAATGCAAAGCTTAAGAAACAAAATGGTCCTGCACAGGGAAGAGCTTGTGGGCGGGGTGGGGGGAAGTGCTACACCAGAGAAAAGGCGTCAGCTGGATCTAGAGATCCACTCTCCAATGGCATTTAATGCAAAGAACAGCCTCTGGACGCTTACAGCTCCCCCTCTTGCGACTCCTGTAGGATACACAACACTGACTTGTGAGGGATCCCGCACTCTTGCAAGGACTTGGTGAGGTCCGCGAAGGTCCTCCGAGGCACTTCCACTGTTTCAATGCTGCAGCGTCTGTACACGACCGAGTTCTTTTGCTCCGCCACTGTAAGGACGGTTTTCAAGCTGTCCGTCGGCCTGAAGTGATGCTCAAACCTGTGACCTGAAGGAGACCTGATGGCGAGAAGCAACCTCGGCTCCTTCTCGCTGGGCTCTTCCAAATTCAGCACGGGATGGGCCCCTTCCCTTGTTTTACTTCGGGGCTTTGTCTCCAGAAGAGGAGGTGGATTCTGAGCGTATTCTCCGCCGCCCCCTTTGTGTTTTGCCATGATATCGGTGGAGGCTTTCCCCACCAGGGGAAGAAGCTCTTTGAAGCCTTGCTCTTTCTCTTCTGGTTGGGGACTCCCTTGGAGCTGACCAGCCGGCTCAGACATCATCTCCACGGCACCCTTCCGCAGTTCTTTCCTGCTGATGGATGGGAGCACTCTGTACTTGTTTAAGGAGGAGGAAGTTCTCATGGGCACCTGCTGGAGAAGATCTGGGATTTCAGCAGGGAACACCTGAACAGGTTGGTACAGCTGCTGGGTCGACAAGGTCTTTCGGCCACTTGCAGCATCTTCGCAGGGAGCTAATGGCTGAGGAGACGATGGCACCTGGTAGGAGTAGGCTTCTATGCTGTGGGAGTAATTCAAGTTGGACCTCGTGCGCCCCTTTGCAGATTTTGGCCGGGTGACATGCATGCTGAGGGAGTGTGGCTGCCAGATGGGAGGCTTCGCAATGCCAAAGGAGGTCTTCCGTTCAGAGGATGAGATGTTCAGGTGCGAGGCAGCAGCCATTGCTTTTCAGGAGACCTGGGGAAACAAAAGTCAGAAAGGGCCAGGCACCACCCGGCTTGCAGCAGCCTGCTTTCACTTCCTGCAACAGACCACTTTTTAGCCCAGCTGAATTAGACTTTGGGCTGGGCTGACAGGAATTCATATGAGCCTGCCACTTTACACCGGAAGGACAGCACTAATCTATCAACTCCTCCAGTGGAGTGCAGTCAGTGGACTAGGGGGACTAGGCTAGCTCCCTAAATGTTCTCCTGGCACCTCCTACCCAAAACCCAGGAGCCTGAATGTGACATGAGGAAGGGTAAAGGGGGGAATTATGTCAGTTACACTTTTTCGGGCATTAGTTTCAGGAGGCTGACTTGGAATAGAAGCAAAAGGGTTGTGGCTCTCCCATCCACCTCGTGGGCTTCCCTGGCTGGGTACTGTGGGAACAGAATACTAGAATATTTTAGTGAAGACTGCTTGAACATGACAGCTACTGTCATGTGGAAGGTCCAGAGGACAAGACTTTGCCCAGGCAGGCATTATGATGGCACCTAAGTGTAGCGCTGCCTTCCTGTGTGCTTGTTTCTGCAGCCCTATTATGCCTGCTCAACTTTGCAAGCAAATAGGTTATGAAAAAAGGAAACTAAAAGGCTTATGTTGTGCATAGATTGACTTCTCAGGTTTATTCTGCAGCTTCCTCAGGGCCAGAACACGTCAGAATTAAAAGACATAAGCAAAAGCATCCCAGGATATTTCAGGAACCAGTTAAAGCTTTGTCACTGAAGGTCATGTTTGGGAAAAGTTCAAAAGCAAACCAAAACACTCACATGCAGAAGATGCTCCATCGGCTCAAAAGGACTGACGGCTCAAAAGCTCCAGAGGATCAAACAGGCCAGTCAGTCTGAGAGGATCTCCGCCTGCACCTCCAGGGAGTTGCAGATTTTCAACCCTGAAACCAAGCAAGAGAAAAGAAGGACGGAGATGACATTTCTCTCTGTGAGAAATCTGTTAATCGTCCTCTAGAGGCCAAGGCAAGTATTGGAACTGCCCATTTCCAGCAGGGCCCTGTGCTTCTAGAAGCTCACGACAGGCAGAAATCCAATAGGTATCACTTTTATTGAATTAAACCTCATAAAAATAGAGGATCTCTGCAATGAAAAACAGGCACAGATTCTTAATGAGCACTGAAGGCAGCCCAAGGCAGATGCTAGGCTGGGGGAAGTGCCCTCTGCGACTAGCCCTCATTCCATCAACTGTTGCTGCCGGTGGCAGAGAGCCCAAAGAATACTTTGACTCATCTACAAAGACAGAGTGGCTGCATGCAGTCCAGCTCAGCATTAAACCCATTGAGATCACAGGCCATAAACATGCCTAACACCAGGCTGGATTTTGACATTCTGGCTTAAGCAAGGAAAAGAAAAGAGTGCCACATCCCTCATGATTGACATTATTCCTCATGACTGCATTAGAGCAAGAGACCCCAGCAGCTTAGCAGCCTCCTGGACTTCTTTTATGCAACTCCACTGCACATCACAAAGTCTCTGTGAATTGAAAGTGGAGACACTATATGTACTTTTCCTTGTTTGTTTGTTCTGTAACACAAGAAAATAATAAAAAATAGGGACGCGGGTGGCGCTGTGGGTTAAACCACAGAGCCAGGACTTGCCGATCAGAAGGTCAGCGGTTCGAATCCCCACGACAGGGTGAGCTCCCGTTGTTCGGTCCCAGCTCCTGCCAACCTAGCAGTTCGAAAGCACATCAAAGTGCAAGTAGATAAATAGGTACCACTCTGGTGGGAAGGTAAACGATGTTTCCATGCGCTGCTCTGGTTCGCCAGAAGTAGCTTAGTCATGATGGCCACATGACCCGGAAGCTGTACGCCGGCTCCCTCAGCCAATAAAGCGAGATGAGCACCGCAACCCCAGAGTCGGTCACGACTGGACCTAATGGTCAGGGGTCCCTTTACCTTTACCTATTTTTTTAAAAAAGAGTTGGTACCTTGAATTTGCTGCTAATCCTCTCCTCTCACCACCTCTTCCTCCTTTCCCATGGGTGTAGACAAGGGGGGCGGAGAGGCAGGGAGGGGCAACTCAAAATCAATAAAAATACATAGCAAAATGAGGTTCTGCCCCCCTCCTAACAAAAGGCCTGCCCCCCCCAAAAAAAATCCTGGCTATGCCCATGCCCTTTCCTATTATGTGATTTCTTCTTTTTTATGTTTCCTGAGCATTATTTGACATTTTAAACCACCTTAAATACTTGGGTAGGAAGGTGACATGTAGATATAGTTTAAAAACTGATGCATCAAATTTGCATATCTAAAACAAAGGTTGCGAAGAAAAAGAGATACTTGTGTATTTAAACCAAGGAACCAGGTGTTGCTTAAATGACACATCCATGTGTCACTCCCAACAGGTACCGTCTTCCTCCTGTGTGAGGTGGAAGGGGGCATCTGCTACCTGCAATGCTTATGTTAAAAATAATTCATGAGGAATGTCTCTTAAGACAATTTTAAAAGGTTTTACCTGACTAAAGGTTGCTGCTCTACAACCAAAGAATAAGTGTAGTGGAGGCACTTTTTTTAAAAAAGCACAAAAGTTAATGGTTGTCGAACTACAGGGATGGACATCCCCAGCAGGGGAGACACATTTCTTCCCTTTATACATTAACAGCAGCACGATTTGTGCCCATCTGTTTATTTACATCTATTTAGACAACTTTCCAAACAACACTCACAGCAATGCAAAACTAAATTAAAAATATACCATCACCACATAAATATACAAGAGATCACTTTAAGCACCATATTCAGTGCAAGCTTACAAGGGAAAGCAGCAATACAAATACTCCCACCTTAAAAGTCAAGGCACTTTGAGATGTCAATTGAAAAGTAAGCTGAGAGAAGAATTGTTTTTCTTTTTTATTCCTTCTGGCAAAAAACACTGGGAGAAATGAGGACATCTCTAAATCAGGAATAGGAAAACCTTTGTCAGCCTGAGAAACACATTCCCTTCTAGGCAAACTTCTGGGGGCAGGATGCCAACACTGGGCAGAGCCAGAGGCAAAAGTGGACAAATAGATGCATGTGCGTTTCACCTTTGTCCAGGTGGCTAATTTCAACACAGACTCACACACCCCTCACACGATCATCCATCCAAGCCATCAAAAAGCATTGCCAGACTTCAAGGACACATTCAAGCCAGGCAAAAACACTCATGGAGGGTGCAAAGTAGTGGCAGCGAGAGGTGTGGCAGGGGAGGGGGTGTGAATTGGGGAGAGTCCCAAGGGCCAAATAAAAAGGACCAGGTGGGCACATCTGGCCCTTGGGCCTGAGGTTCCCCACCTAAAGAGAATGTACCACAGAGTGATACAGTGTGCGCTCCTCCCCAATACATACCAGAATTCTGGTATGTACCTCCTTAAAAGATGGCAGTCAGAGTAGAGGATTTCCATTATGGATCTGAGTCTGGAGGGAAACTTGGGAATGAAAGTGCTTTGTGATGCATGCTGGGGATAGGGATTTCAGGGCTTTGAAAGGTGGGAATCAGCTCTTTGGAGTCAGAAGGAGACTAATTATGTAGGCTTCCTAGTCACTAGCAGAAACCTTCAAGGAAAAGTGCTCTCCCCAAATTTTGGGTACCCACCCTGACAACAACAAATCTGAGATGAGGGCCATCCAAATTTACAGCCCTTCACTGTCTCTAAATATCAGCTACCTTTGATGATCAAGGAAGAAGACGTCTCCAGGGCTGTGGCCCTGGTGTCCTCTTAACAGAGCTTCAGCTAAGACCTTACTTAAACAATGGCTCGGCCTTTTAATGAACACTAATTTTCATGTAATGTTACTTCAGACTATTTTTAATGCTAATTTAACAGTTTTTATGTATGAATTTCTTTTTACTATGTATGACGTTTAAAAGTTTTAAAATTGACTTTTCACGAACTGCCTTGAACTTCCAAAGTAGCAGGCAGGGTATACATGTTGAATACACGTACACATTTTGGGTTGTATTGTATCTACTCAGAGCGCAACCACTGAAAATAAAGGACGTGAATAACTTAGGTCAATCACTTTCAATGGGTCTACTCTGATTAGATCTTAGATGGCTACAACCTTCTGAAATTAAACCTATTTTGAAGCTGCCTTCCCATCCAGAGCATCTCAAGTTCACCCCAAAAACTGTTAGTCCAAAGAGTAATTACCAATCCTGCTGCTTTCACAAAACTGTACAAAGAAAACAAAACTCTTTTTCACCTTATGCCTTTTTGTTTTCTCACATCCACAAAAATGGGGAAAGAGTCTGTAGCAAATGATGAACTCCGCTCTTGTGGGCAAGTCTGGGGCACTGCTGCTGCCTTGTTCCAACTGACAATGGCACAGCACGCATCCATATCTGCCAGCTATATATAATAGGGGAAAGGGCCCCATTGACTTGGGTTACAATAAAAGGTGTAGAAACCACCAGCTGGCCACAGAGGCCAGGCTCACCAAGACAATCATCTACTGCTGTCTTGGAGGGGGGATGTAGAGTAAAAAGAGTAGGTGTGTTTGTGTATTAAGCTTAATATGCCAAGCAACAGATATAAACTCCAAGGCAGCACAATCAATACAAAGCATTTTATGTGCCATGTCATGGAGAAAACACATACAAACAGGAGTCCAAGCCACATCTAATCTCAGTCCAAAAGAAAAGAGCATACAGATGAGGATTAAAAGTGAGTTCTCCCATTCAGTTTTACACTCCTAGAATCCATCTGAATACCATCTCGGTTAGAACTTTAGTAAACAAATATTTGCTGTTTCAAAACGAATGTGAGGCAGACTTTTAAACCTATTCATTCGACAACATTTATATACCACTTGAATGTAAAAGAAACCCCAAACCTCTAAATGGTTATGTTGAATTGCTTCATAAAAGCTGTTAAAGCAAGTATGTAAAGGACTCAATAGATTAATTTAAATCAACAGTAGCTAAAAGGAGAAAGAATACACACAACTTCTGCATGTCTGGATAGACTTTCCTGAACAGAAATGTTTTAAGCACAGTGCAGGGAAGGCACCTGCCTGATGTTGATAGGCAGGCAGCTTCAAATGTGCTGCCAGCGAAAATAATGATTTCTTACAAGTGCAGAACAGGTATTATGAGGCACCAGTAGAAGCCAGTTCCACAGACTGAAGCAGCCGAGTGAGCATATAGGGGGAAAGGCAATCCCTTCAAGTAAACTGGTCCCAAGTTGTTATGGGATTTATATACTAACAGTAGCACACTGAATTCTGACCAGTAGCAAATGTGCAGCCAGTGCAGATCTCTAGTGCAGATCTCCGAGCAGAGGTGTGATATGCTGACAGGGTCTCATTCCTGTCAGCAACCGTGCGGCAACTTTCTGCACTAGCTGCAATTTCCAGATAAAGTGCAAGTGAAACCCTACAGAGTACATTACAGTAATCCAATCTTCAAGTCACCAGTGCCTGAACTACTGTAGACATGCTCTTCCAGTTCAGGAATGACCATAGTTGTCGCTCATGCTAAAAGGAACTTATGGACACTGAACATTGATAATTCTCAAACTTTCGTGTAAATGTAAGGCGGTGGAGGCTGGAGAAAAGGCTTTTAAAAAAGAAAGGGTGGAACATATCCAGCAGTAACTTGCACCTATTTGCATGTATGTATTCCCACCCACCCCTTTCCCCCAAGGGGCTCATGGTGGCATAAATCCCCACTCCACCCTGTTTTATTTCACAGCAATCCTGTATGGTAATTTAGGCAGAGTATGACTGACCCAAGGTAGAGATTTAAACATAGAGCTTCCTAGTCCTAGCCCTGTAACCTCTATACACACTGGCTTTTAAAATGTCAGGTAGCTGTGCTGATCGAGAGAAGGGGAAATTAGAAAACACCATTAGGCTATAACAAACTGCAGGCTCTGGGGCTTTTCCATCAGCCCTGGAGCATTTCTCCCCCACACCCTACCAACCCTTTTGGAACATGAATAGTCTAGCCTGATGAAGGGTTCTGTGGAACTCAAAGGTATACTCATGGCTTTGTGATCTTTTAGTTGGATTGCACCTGTCTCGCCTTTAGTTGCCTTTTTCACAATGCGCAGTGAGATTTACTGGACCAACAAGTGCTTTCCAAAGGGCAAACTACTCTTGTGGCAGGACAAAATCCCAAACCCTGGTAGGAGCAAGAATGATCTGAGCAGAGTGTACAACTTGGACAGCCTGACAGATTCTTCTGTGCCTCTCATTCTATACTCACAACACTTCCATGAAGCTACCTCTCTTCCCCCTGCCTGTTCAGATCCAGAAAACTAATCAATCACTGCTGGCTTTTCTACTTTCTACTTTTCAGACTGCAAGCTCCTTCTGGCAGAGAACTGTCGTCTGTTGCTTATGGAAAGTATACTGATCCATTTCCTTTACCCCTTAATTGAAAATTTATGTGTCCAAAACTAAGGATGCAACTAATCCAGAGGTGGGGAACTTGTGTCCTTCCGACTCCAGCTCCCATCAGGCCCAGCCAACATAGCCAATGGTGATGTATGAAAGGAACTGAAGTCCAGCAGCATCTGGAAGGTCACAGATTCCCTGTTAAGGTCCTCATCTGATGCATTGCTCTATTTACCTTCCCTTTTTGCCTGCCATGGAGGAGACGGTGGCTACCAGTGGTGTGGCCTTTTTAGCACTGGCACCTCATCTATTCAACCGGCATCAAATCTAAAAACGTTTTTGGCTCTTCTAGGTAAAAATGTGTATTGGTGCTCTCAACAATCTATGACAGGTTTGGGGTTTTCATACATTTCCTGCTAGTGTGTGTGTGTAGTTTAATTGAAATACTTCTATATGCTGCCTTGAAAGTGCTGCTGGTCAGCAAGAACTGTCTGGGGATTAGGTGAATTGCCTGTTTTGGTCACTAGCCTTGAAAAAAACAGGTTCAGCTCTTGAAAGTTCTCCTAGACCCAACACTGCTCTTCATCACCCAAATGGCAGCTGTGGCCAGGAATGCATTTTGCAGTGTCAGCTGGTATGCCAGCTGTGCTCTTCCTGAAGGCTGATCCATTTGCCGTTGACACAGCTAAACTGGATTAGTACAACCCCCTCTATGTGACTTCACTGTTGCACCATTTTACTATCTCCCATTTTGTTTACATCTCCAATTAAAAATGCTGCTTATAACTGCAAAGCACTACCCAGTTTATGACCAGCATAATTGAAGGATCACTTCCTCCCACTCAGATCTTTGGCAGAGGCCCCAATCCATGCCCCAGCACCATCCAATTTGTAGTTGATGAGTAGGTAAAAGGGTATCAGGGTATCTCTATTGGGGTGCCCGAGGTTCAGAGTTCTCAGCCCCAGCTAGCCCCATCATTGATGACACTTTCACACCCTGTGAAAAACATATCTGTGCCATTGGGCCCCTTTGGCCTAAATACTTAATCCCACTTTTTAGATTTAGGGGAGCTAGTCTCAATCATTTGTTGGGGGAGACCTAGGTTTTTTGGGGGGGATTTATTTGTCCTGTCTCCACACTTTTTATGATAGAGGACCACTGTAGTCACCCCCAACGACACGTTCTCAAGATGGAGGGTGAGGGAACAGCTGCAGTCGCCTGTGGTTCCTGCGCAATGTTTGCCATCTTGCCAAAGGTTGCAGGCAGCTTTACCTGCAGCAATTGCATGTTGATTGCCCTCTTAAAAGACAAAGTCCAGCAACTGGAGGAACGTGTAGCTACGCTCCAAAGAATTAGAGACCTGGAACTCTTCTTGGAAGCAACAGAGCACACCGTCTCCACCAAGGAAGAGACAGGGGACTCCCCTGAGAAGGTGGCTAGTTCACCAACACAGGAGCCAGATATATGGAGAAACGTGACTCAAAGAAGTAGGAGGCCCAGGGTTCGCTCTGATTGTTTAGAAATACGCAATCGCTTTGAGGTCCTTTCCCCTACCATGGAAGACGAAGAGCAGACTCCATTTGAGGATCTCTCCCTCATTACAGTCGATCAGGTATATGAAGACGAGCAGCAAAGGCAGTCCTCAGGGAATGTCCAGGCGACCTTGGAACGGACAGCTCACAGAAGAACCCCGACCAGACCTAAGAGGAGGCGTGTGGTGGTGATAGGGGATTCCCTACTGAGGGGAACAGAAGCAGTGATCTGTGGGCCTGACAAGATGTCTCGGGAAGTGTGCTGTCTCCCCGGGGCTAAGATCCAAGATGTAACTGAACGACTGCAAGGAATCATAAAACCCACTGACAAATACCCCTTCCTCTTGGTTCATGTGGGAACCAATGACACTGCAAGCAATAGCCTCCAGAAGATCAAAAGAGATTACGAGGCTCTGGGCAGGAAATTGAAGCAATTAAATGCACAAATTGTCATCTCATCTATCCTCCCAGTTGAACGACGTGGCCCAGGGAGAGAGGGAAAAATAGTGGAAGTGAACAACTGGCTTCGCAAATGGTGTAAACAGGAACGGTTTGGATTCTTAGATCACGGACTGCAGTTTCTTGAAGATGGACTTCTGGCAAGCGATGGGCTGCACCTCACAACGGTTGGGAGGAATGTTTTTGCAAAAAATCTCAGAAACCTCATCAGGAGGGCTTTAAACTGACTAATGTGGGGGAGGGAGACAGTGCTCCTGAAGGTAGGAGTCTATCAATTGATGAAGATGATCATCCAAATGTCATAGACCGAATGGAGCAAAGAGCATGCAGACCTGGTGGTGGGAGGAGAAAATCCTTAAATAAGAGACACGGGGGAATGATTAATGGACTTCAATGTCTGTACACTAATGCGCAAAGCATGGGAAATAAACAAGATGAGCTTGAGCTCCTGGTACAGCAAACTAAATATGACATAATAGGAATCACTGAAACCTGGTGGGATAAATCCCACGATTGGAATGTAATAATGGAGGGATACAATCTATTTCAAAGAAACAGACCAGACAAGAAAGGAGGAGGAGTGGCGTTATATGTCAGGGATGTGTATACCTGTGAAGAGATTCAAGATTTAGAACCTCAAAGCCAAAGTGAGAGCATTTGGGTGAAAATTAAGGGAGAGAAGAATAACAGTGACCTCATTGTGGGAGTTTACTATAGATCCCCAAGCCAAACGGAGGACATATATGATGCCTTCCTGGAACAGATGGCCAAGCATGCAAAAGGAAGGGAGATAGTAGTAATGGGGGACTTCAATTACCCTGATATTTGTTGGATGTCAAACTCAGCCAAGAGCATAAGGTCAAACAGATTCCTCACTGCCCTTGCAGACAACTTCATTGTCCAGAAAGTGGGAGAAGCAACAAGAGGAACAGCCATTTTAGATCTGGTCCTAACCAATGTTGATGACCTGGTTAGTGGGGTAGAAGTGGAAGGATCATTAGGCGCGAGTGATCATGCTCTTCTGAAGTTTACTATACAGCGGAAAGGAGCAGCCAAGCATACTAGGACTCAATTTCTCGACTTTAAGAAAGCCGACTTCATAAAGCTTAGGGAAGTGCTGGGTGAGATCCCATGGACAGTAATACTAAAAGGAAAGGGAGTTCAAGATGGCTGGGAGTTTGTTAAGAGGGAGATAGTAAAAGCACAACTTCAGGCAATACCAATGAGACGGAAACATGGAAGGTGCCTAAAGAAGCCAGGGTGGCTATCTAAATAACTTTTAACTGAGTTAAGATTAAAAAAGGATGTGTACAAAAAATGGAAAAGGGGGGAAACCACCAAAGAGGAATTCAAACAAATAGCCAGCACGTGTAGACACAAAGTCAGAAAAGCTAAAGCACAAAATGAACTCAGGCTTGCTAGAGAGGTTAAAAGCAACAAAAAAGGCTTTTATGGGTATGTTCGTAGCAAAAGGAAGAACAAAGAAACCGTGGGGTCACTCAGAGGAGAAGATGGTGAAATGCAAACAGGGGACACAGAAAGGGCTGAACTCCTCAATGCTTTCTTTGCCTCAGTCTTCTCCGATAAAGAAAACAATGCCCGACCTGAAGAATTTGGAGCAAATGATTCAGCAGAGGAAACACAACCCAGAATAACTAAGGAGATAGTACAAGAATACTTGGCTAGTCTAGATGTATTCAAGTCTCCAGGGCCAGATGAACTGCATCCAAGAGTATTAAAAGAACTGGCAGATGTGATTTCAGAACCACTGGCAGTCATCTTTGAGAATTCCTGGAGAACAGGCGAAGTCCCCGCAGACTGGAGGAGGGCAAATGTTGTCCCTATTTTCAAAAAGGGGAAAAGAGAGGACCCAAATAATTACCGCCCAGTCAGTCTGACATCAATACCAGGGAAGATTCTGGAGCAGATCATTAAGCAAACAGTCTGTGAGCACCTAGAAAGGAATGCTGTGATCACCAATAGTCAGCATGGATTTCTGAAAAATAAGTCATGTCAGACTAACCTGATCTCGTTTTTTGACAGAATTACAAGCCTGGTAGATGAAGGGAATGCAGTGGATGTAGTCTACCTTGATTTCAGCAAGGCATTTGACAAGGTGCCCCATGATATTCTTGTAAAGAAGCTGGTAAAATGCGGTCTTGACTATGCTACCACTCAGTGGATTTGTAACTGGCTGACTGACCGAACCCAAAGGGTGTTCATCAATGGTTCCTCTTCATCCTGGAGAAGAGTGACTAGTGGGGTGCCACAGGGTTCTGTCTTGGGCCCGGTCTTATTCAACATCTTTATCAACGACTTGGATGATGGACTCAAGGGCATCCTGATCAAATTTGCAGATGACACCAAACTGGGAGGGGTGGCTAACACCCCAGAGGACAGGATCACACTTCAAAACGACCTTGACAGATTAGAGAACTGGGCCAAAACAAACAAGATGAATTTTAACAGGGAGAAATGTAAAGTATTGCACTTGGGCAAAAAAAATGAGAGGCACAAATACAAGATGGGGGACACCTGGCTTGAGAGCACTACATGTGAAAAGGATCTAGGAGTCTTGGTTGACCACAAACTTGACATGAGCCAACAATGTGACGCGGCAGCTAAAAAAGCCAATGCAATTCTGGGCCTCATCAATAGGAGTATAGCATCTAGATCAAGGGAACTAATAGTGCCACTGTATTCTGCTCTGGTCAGACCTCACCTGGAGTACTGTGTCCAGTTCTGGGCACCACAGTTCAAGAAGGACACTGACAAACTCGAACGTGTCCAGAGGAGGGCAACCAAAATGGTCAAAGGCCTGGAAACGATGCCTTATGAGGAACGGCTAAGGGAGCTGGGCATGTTTAGCCTGGAGAAGAGGAGGTTACGGGGTGATATGATAGCCATGTACAAATATATAAAAGGATGTCACATAGAGGAGGGAGAAAGGCTGTTTTCTGCTGCTCCAGAGAAGCGGACACGGAGCAATGGATCCAAACTACAAGAAAGAAGATTCCACCTAAACATTAGGAAGAACTTCCTGACAGTAAGAGCTGTTCGACAGTGGAATTTGCTGCCAAGGAGTGTGGTGGAGTCTCCTTCTTTGGAGGTCTTTAAGCAGAGGCTTGACAACCATATGTCAGGAGTGCTCTGATGGTGTTTCCTGCTTGGCAGGGGGTTGGACTCGATGGCCCTTGTGGTCTCTTCCAACTCTATGATTCTATGATTCTATGATTCACTCCTTTTCATTCTCTGTCCTTCCTGATTCTGACACTTTTTCATTAAGCTAATAATATGTGCTATTTTTGCATGGTTTTAAATGGATAGTTGTTGGCCATGTTGGAGGCCCTGTTACTGGAAAATAAAGTGCAGAATAAAAATATTTTGATAAAAATATACTCACGTTATATTTTAAATACACATACATAAAACCAGATAAACAAACGTTAAAATATAAAACAGCCAATAATTAAAATATACAGTAGAACAATCCCAAACACAGTCATTAAAACAGGATGTTCACATACCTATTGCACACCATAGTAAATAAACACAAATACAAACAACCTTCCAGAAAAACTGCCACATTTTATGCCATGTAAGTAACAACTAAACAAAGCATTGTATTTAGGCTTAATTTCAATGAAGCAAAATATAAATGTTGCAAAATAAATAAAATTCAGCATCAAAACAAACATGGCACATAAAAACTACAAAAACACACACATATGCACAAGGAAAATCCTACACTATATCAGGGGGAAAACTGAGCAAAAAAGAAAAGTGAAAATGTAAACATGATTTACTAAGTGAGCAACTTAAGGTATTTTTAAATCCACAGATGAGAACAGGCCAAATAACAAGTATAAGACCAAATCCATGCCATACTTTTAAAAGCACACCCAACTCACATTTAAAGCACGTGGCTTCCCTGAAAGAATCCTGGGAACTGTAGTTTGCTAGGGGGTGCTGGGAACTGTAGTTCTGTACTGGGGGAACTACCGTACCTTTCCCGATATTCTCCAAGGTAAAGTCATGCGCTTTTAAATGTAGGACATGCAACTGCCCCAATACCGTGCGTGCGTGAGTTTCTATGCACGTTTGCCACTCAGCCTTTGCCAACCCGGTGCCCTCCCAGAAGAACTTTTGGACCAGAACGCTCACCAGCGCTGATGGGAGTTGTAGTCCAAAACTTCCGAGAGGGCACAGAATTGGCAAAGGCTGGTGTCGTGTAACCAAGTATCTCATACGCGCGCATGCTCGGTCTCTCCCACCACCCAGCGATAGGGAGGAGGCCTGTTGTGGGGCTCCTCGCGGAGGAGGCCGAGGCCCCCCGCTCCCGAGGCGAGAAAGGGCGGATGGCGGGGCCCGACCCGGCCGCGTCAGGTAAGGCAAGGGGAGCCCCGCGCCAGGCCTTCGCCCGCCCTCTCACCTCGCAGCGGCTCCATCCAGCAGCCCTTCTTGCTCCCTCGCCGCAGGTCCGGTCCTCCTCGGTGGTAAACAGCGCCGCGTTTCCACGGCAACGCCCGCCAGTAGCCTACTTCCGGCCTTGACCGGAACAAAGCGCAGCCTCTCCATCCACGGCTGAAGAACGTCCTAGAGAGGCCGAAGCGGGTATAAGCTATGTGGGTGGGCGAGGGCCAGTTCTAGGATATGGTTTTCTATGGGCGTGGAGTAGCGTCGCTCTAGCCTTCGTCACCTCCGTGGTAAACAGGGGAAGAACTCTGGAATAAACCAAGAGACACGGAAAGAGGAAAGGGGCGATGGAAAGAGTGCGAACTGGCTGGATGTGGGCTGTGAGCAGGAGCTGAGGGTTAATTTAAAGGGAATTTTCTCTGGAGATATCAGCACCTGCAATATTAGCAGTGGCCTGCCACTCACTTCCGAAAGTAGTAAATGAAGAGCGTGGACTACATTGCAGGGGTGTTGTGCTCCAGTTTTCTCTTTTGAAATAATTATTTATACTTTTCAAGTTTATACATTTCACTAATTTTACAATCATTTTGACATTTCAAAGCTTTTCTTCCTTCCCTCTCTTTCTTTAAATTTATTTTTAATATATTCTCCGTATCCAAATTAACTTAAGTTGCTCATTTATTCATCTTCTTTAAATATATACTCTTATGAAGCTGCAGGTTATTATAATAATCCTGCCAATGTTCTTATCTGTTTACAATTTATCTGTAAATATTCAATAAACCATTTCCATTCTTTTATTTAAAAATTGTTATCTTGATTTCTTATTTTTCTGGTACGTTTCACCATTTCTGCATATTCCAAAAGTTTTTGTATCCATTCTTCATTTGCTGGGACTTCTGCTTCTTTCCATTTTGGGGCAAGTAACATTTTTGCCGCTGTAGTAGCGTACATAAATATGTTTCTATACAGTTTAGGTGGTTCTGTCCCTATAATTCCCCAAAGAAAAGCTCAACTCACCTGCCTTAGCCTGGAGCTTGGTGGGCATAATAGTACTGAGCAACACTGCAGGGCAGTTTCAGTCCGTTTAGTCCAGATTTCCCCCTTATTACAGAAAACCCAGCACGTAAAAATCACTCATTAAACAGCTGTAGCCACTGGCAGTGTGTACATTTGTTTGCAGGTGCGTAAACAGCTTATCACATTTGTGGTGATGTTTCATGGGCTGTTTTTATTTCGCCACACCCTGAGCTCCACCTCTTACTCTGCATCTGGTGTGCTGCTGCTCGTTTGAGAAACTGTGTACACACCATGTTGTTGGGATGTTAATGCTGTGAGCCCCTCCAGCGTACGCTCTGGTTGTATATGCTCTTTGTAAATAAATCCATATATCTTAAAGACACCACAGTCTCCGCTGACCCCCATTCCAAGGAAACCAAATCTGGGTACCAGTAAGTGCAAGAACCCTTGAAGTGCCTTGCCATTCAGAGACTGGAGTATGTGCAACAATATGGATTGTGGCTAATGGCCTATTTATTTCTGCTGGGGTTCTGTCACCAAAGAGTCCTTGGCCCAAACCTGGATCTTGGCATCCAGGCAATTCTACTTTTTATACCTATAATTATTTTTTCCTGTACCAACAGATTCCAACCTCATAGTCACAGTACCACAGGTTTGGAAGGGACCCAGACTGACTTCCCAAACCCATAACAATAACTATCCTGTATATAGCCCATGGTTTCTTATGAAATAGTGCATTTTTGATGTACTTTCTCCCAAGGTAGATTTGATCCAAACTGATAAAGTGAATGACCTAGCTGTGTTTTAAACCGATAATGTTTCTGATGACCTGTTGGCCTGTTTCTGATCACCCAAACTTTGCACGTCTTCCTAATCCCAGCAACTGCTGCATGCTGAAAGCACATTCATGAGCCTTGTGAATCATTATGGAGATGGCAATACCTCTGTATTTAAAAATAACAATTTATCAGCCCATTACGCATCCCTAAGCCAGCTTTTTAGGAGTGAGCAGCAAGATACTGAATCATTCAGTGTGATTAAAACATACAAATCCAGATGAATGCTGAATAAACAGGTTTTATGGAATTGGTTTTGCTGAAGTTGTTGCCATGAGATTTATTTACGCAATCACTGAATGTTTTATCTTTGAAATAACTATTCTTCTTTCTTTTCTGCAAATAAAATAACTGATTTACTGAATTGTTTTTGTTTTATAGGGATGAATCTTGCTGGAAGGTTGCTAAATCGACTTGTATTAGCTTAATTGTTTTGCCTTGTTTTATTGCTTTGACGTGAGTTTGCTTATGATAAATCTGACACCGAATCGCTCGTTACCTGGCTGCACGGCTGGTAAGTTTCTATTACCAGTGGCTGTGCGTGCCTTTTGTTTTTCTTGGTTGCTAAACTACCATGGGAGCATTAGGCTGCAGACTTATAAATCTGCTTTGATGGACAATAATAATGCCAAATGACTTAACAGGGATGCTCGCAAGATTACAGTAACAAAAAAGTGATGTGATGCCCTATGAAATCCAAATAAGAAAAGTGTCAGCGTGCACACTGTTCTACTTCTGTTCCTGAGAAAGTTTTAAAAATGGTAACGGCTGTTTGACTAGAACCTGAGACTTGCGGGGAGAGGGGGGCAAATGCAGACCTCCAATCCCCTCTCTTTGGCTTTTGACATCACCCCAGGCTACCCTCCTCTTTCCACAAGCCACACCTTGGGTACTCTAGCCTGCCTAGAATGTGCCCTTGAAATCTGATTATGTCTTGTGTTTGTGTGCCTGGATGGAGAAAAGAGGTGTGTGAGCTTGTGTAGAAATTAGCTTACTGCTGCAAAGGTAAAAATTTACATATATTGCCCGCCTACTTTTGCCACCGGCCCCACCCACCACTGGCACCCGGACTTCAGAAGGAAATGGACATCTCGGAATGAAAACAGGGTTAGAGGCAACCATGGCAAACCACTTTTGACTCTCTTAAAAACTACCAGTCCTCATCCAGCCCAGGTTTTCTTCTTTTCTAGTCTTACCACTAGAGGGCGGGAAGTGTCCACTGATGCAAGGCCACTTTAGACTTTTTAGACTTTGCAGTTGCAATTCAATCATAGGCAAAATTGGGTCTCACAATTAAAGCGGATTTGGTGCTCTGGCACAACAAATGTGCTTCTCTGCCCCATAAAAGCAAAAAAACCAAAAACTCGACAGCCACAGATTTTTTTTCTGGTCGGAAAACGGGAAATGCATTTTAAAGTGTGGAATAATGGAAACATCATTGGGTGGTGCGACCTCTGTGGACACAACTCAGAATGAATGGTCGATAATCAATCAGGAGGGAGATTCCAAGAGATTTAAAGAATGCCACCACAGCAGCGAGAGTTTTGATTGCTCAAAATGGGGAAAGTGAGACGATACCATCAAAAAAAGATTGGCTGATTAAACTGATGGAATATGCTGAGATGAGTAAACTGACAAGGCAGCTAAAGGACCAAGCGAAACAAAAAAATAGTAAAGATTGGGATATATTCAAACAATACCTGAAAGACCACTGTGGAGAATTAAATTTTTTGACTGATTTAGATTAACTCTTGTAACGAGAAATATCAAATAAAAGCAAAAAAGTTGGTAACCAACGATTTAGATTTATTATGACATGCATTCAACCAAGAACTCCAGAAGACCCAAGTAAGAAGGGGAGGGAAGTCTGAGGTAATTAGAACATCAGTGAGTCGAATGATTAAGAATATATCTTTGTTTTATCTTTATTATGATTTAGAAACACATGTACATCAGCAAGAAACTGAAACTTTACACTGTGATTTCATGTTAGGAAGGCATTTTTGTTGTTAAAAAAAAAGATATTTTTTTTAAAAAGTCAATAATCAGTGATGTTGTATAAACTCCACATAAATTTTGTGCAAACAAATCAAGATGAATGCTCAATAAAGAGATCGTCTGGAAGAGCCTGTACTCTGTTGTTTTCTGTAGGTGGCTGTCGTTTTTCCCACAGTAGAAGACCAAAAAAAATAAAATAAAAATGAGTTGGGAAGTCCCTTCTGCGAACAATGGGTGTGCATCACTTTGTTGTTTATGGCCTCTATGGCTTGTGTCCTCTCTTCAAATGTAAATCACAGCCCTGACTTCCATCACTGGCTAAGAACAACAAAAGGTGGTAGCAGGATAGTTTCTCACAAACAATTGGACACTTCGGCTCATATATCAGCTTCTGAAAGGGCTAGGCCAATGTGAGCATGGACGATGAGCTCATGGGGACAAGGCCGAGTTTTTTCTCGTTTTCTCCCTTGCAATGATACTGTAGACACCTAAGCACTGCATTTGTGCAAATATTTAGCACCTCGCTAAAATGAAATGTGTCATACTTTGGTCCCTGCTGCTGTCGCTGTTGCTTCTCCGCCTCAAGATTGTTAAGCAGAGCTTTAAGTGCTGCGATAGATGTTTTTAGTAACCACTTTAAATGCTGCAATAGAGGGTTTTTAAACTGAATGTGGAAGGTGTTTTTGTTTGTCACTACGGTATAGATTTTTGTGTTTTATATTGTAAACCACCCTATGATCCTTGGATGAAGGGCGGCATATAATTTTAATGAAAGAATAAGAATAAAAATCTGTATCCCACCTTTCCTTATCAGAGCTCAAAGCACTGTTAGTTGTACCTCTCTGGTACGTTTTATCCTCACAACCCTGTGAGGTAAGCTGGACTAAGACATAAGTGACTGGCCTGAGATACCTAATCATTAATGGCTGAGGGGGGATTTGAACTCGAGTCTTCACAGGCCTAGTCTAACAACTACGAGATAAACGTTGTGTCATCTGTTTGCGACATGTCCCTGATTATTATTTTTCAGATGCATTCGGTACAGATTATTAGTTTTCCCTCTTGATTGTTTTGAAAAAAAAGTTATATTGAGTGTTGTTTCTAAAATGGAAGGGGGAGACAAATATTTTTTTAAAATAAAGATAAATAAAGATCCTTTTTTAAAAAAAGCCCGCATTAACATAAATATTAAAATTGAAACTTTCATAAAGAAAAGTTTCACAAAATGCAACATTTCTTATCTTACAAGGAGACAAGTTCTAGAATACGGTAGTTTGTACCCTGGACATTACTATTAATTATGTATTTAGTCACTTGTTGACATATTGAATGAATGAATGAATGAATGAATGAATGAATGAATGTTCTCTAGGGGTCCCTCCCACCTTAGTTATGCTCACCTGGTAGCAGTGATGGGCAGTCAGTTTAATTTCCCATCATGCCCCACTGATGTATCATTCCTCCAGGGCACTGTGGGAAATTTAAATAGCAGGCAAGAGGCATCAATGCCCCATTGGGGGCATGATGGGAAATTAAAATGGCGCTTGAAGACCCAGCTTCCCAGTAGTTGGGATGAGCTGGAATGAGTGCAGAGGAAAGCAATGAAGATGATCAAGGGTCTGGAAACTAAGCCTTTTGGAAGGACTTAAAAGAGCTGGGTATGTTTAGCCTGGAAAAGAGGAGACTGAGAAGAGATATGATAGCCACCCATCTTCAGATATCTCAAGGGCTGTCACATGGAAGAGGGAGCAAGCTTGTTTTCTCCTGCTCTGGAGGGTAGGACTCAAGGCAATGGCTTCAAGTTACAGTGGTACCTCGGGTTACAGACGCTTCAGGTTACAGACTCCGCTAACCCAGAAATAGTACCTCGGGTTAAGAACTTTGCTTCAGGATGAGAACAGAAATCACACGGCGGCAGCGGGAGGCCCCATTAGCTAAAGTGGTACCTCAGGTTAAGAACAGTTTCACGTTAAGAACGGACCTCCGGAACAAATTAAGTTCTTAACCCGAGGTACCACTGTACCAGAAATGAGAAGGAAGAATTCTCTGACAGTAAGAGCTGTTTGACAGTGGAACAGAAAGGTAGTGGCCTCTCCTCCCTTGGAGGTTTTTCAGCAGAGGTTGGATGGCCACATGTCCTGGATGCTTTAGCTGAGATTCCTGCATTGCAGGTGGTTGGACTCGATGACCCTTGGGTCCCTTCCGGCTCTAAGATGCTATGACACACGGGTGCCTGACAGCTATCCAAGGGCGACAGGTGATGGAGCTGGGATCGGGTGGCGAAATCCTGCGTGAAGAACCCCGGCCTCTGGAAAGCCAGGCAAGTGCCTCTTTCCTGGTGTCCCACTGCCAACTTCGTGTCTGGAAAGGAGGAAGCTTGTATGGATCTGGGAGGAATACAGTCAAGCACTGTGCTCACACACCCCACCCCAAGATTGGAGGGGCAGAGCAACAGAGAGAGCAGTGTCCCTTGCAGAGCTCATTTGAGAGTCAGGAAAGGCACCCAATGTCACAAGTTGCACATCAAGCCACCAGCTGCTTGGGGATATGGATTAATTGGAGGGGGGAGACACACAGGCCTCATTGTCAGAGGGATGGCACCAAGAGAGTGGCACGGACACAGCCTCTCTTCAGATCCTCTCTCCAGCCAAGCCCTACGGGGATGGTGTTGCAGGAATTTATGTATAGGTTGGGGGGGGGGGAGGTTGCCCCTCCAGCAGATATCATGCACATGCAGCCCACTACCAAAACCAGCACAATTGCTTTTGTGACTTTTGTGATTTGTCCCCACAAAACACTTCATCACAGTTTCTTCCTATCTATTCAAAGGGCCTTTGCTGCATGATACCAAAGGCAAGAATTCACTGATAAATGTATCTATGTACTGGCTCACTGGGAAAGCTTCAGAAATTCATATAGACATGTGAGCTCAGCTACTCAGCAGCCCCTCTGCCTGAGTGATAATCCCTGGCATCCTGATACCTGAGTGCCAGACAGGTAGCCATTCCAGAAATAACAAACCCAGATGAAGACAAAAGGGTGTTATTAACTTGGCTGGTAAACAGGGAAATGTAAATATCTTTTTTGTTACACTTGATGGGTGTTTGGTGGAGGGCAAGGAGAACCATGGGGCAGGGTCAAGGATGCTCAGATTACTGCCACCAGACCTCCCCTTTCATGATGTAACCATGATGTATTAGTGATGTAGTTTTTTTTGGGGGGGGGGTGTAACATGGGGATTCTCCTGCCAACCTAGCAGTTGGAAAATGCATCAAAGTGTAAGTACATATATAGGTACCGCTCCGGCAGGAAGGTAAAGGGTGTTTCCGTGCGCTGCTCTGGTTTGCCAGAAGCGGCTTAGTCATGCTGGCCACATGAACCGGAAGCTCATGGGGATTAGCAGCTAATAAAAGTTTGGGTGCTCTTTTGTTCGGGGCTTCTATCTTGTTCTACCTTGTGGCAGGTGGGAGACCTGTCCTGACAGTCTTCAGTAAAGACCAAGCCTACTGGCTGCTGTTTTGCTCTGGTATTCCTGGCTGGTGTCCTTGTTTTTTGTCCAAGGGAGCCCTCAGATTTCTCCGTTAACAATGGGGTCAAATGCGGCCCTCTAAGGCTCTCTATCTGGACCCTAGGACCCTCCCCAAACTGTCCACGCTTTGCTCCTCCTCAAGAGTTTTTCCCTGGCTGGAAAGTGTCCTTGAATTCAGATAATGCAGTTCGGATGGAGGATGAAGAGTGGGTGAAAAATACTGCACAAAACGCGCTACACAAAAGTCAACATTCACATTTATTGCTCTGCTCACTTTTGCCTCATGCTCCGCCCACCCCCAGCATCCGGCCCCCAGAAAGTTGCTTACGAGCGGATGTGGCCCTTGGGCTGGAACAAGTTTCCCCACCCTACTGTGTGGCACGTGGGACAGGGCCTGTTCAGCTTGACGGCACTAGCATCCGTGGCTATTTGAGGGCGGAGGGAGCAATAACACAACGGCATGAAGTCTGAGCTGAACATCTCAGGAGGCCTGGTGGTCTTTTCAGTTCAACTTCTTATTCTTCTGCCTTTCTGTACAGTTTCAGTTTAATGTTGAATCATAGGAACACAAGGTTGCCTTATAGTGAGGAGGATGCTTGGTCCATCTAGCTCAATACTGCGCACACTGACTGGAAGCAGCTCTTCACGGCTTCAAACAGAGGTCTTTTCCAGCCCAACCTGGAGAAGCTGGTGGCCAAAGCAGGACCCTCTGCAGGGACCACCATACCTTTGACTCCCACCCAGCATAATTCCTGATCCAGCTAGCCAGGTGCAGTCTACTCTGACTGGCAGCAGCAGCTCCCCAAGAGAGGGGCCTTTCCAAGCGCAACCTTAACTTGAAGACATTGGAATCCAGAACCTTCTTTGTGCAAAGAAGCACTTGATATACTATTGCCATTCCCAACCCACCCAGCAACTTAGTTTAGAGGTCTTACCCAGGGGTAGGGATATGTCAATTTCACCTCTGTTTCTCACTTTCCCAATATTCACTTCTCCACATTTCCAATCAGCTTGCAAGGAGTGCTCAAGGTGCCTGTGTTTCCTTGGCAGAACAACCCTGAGAGAAAATAGAGGAATGGAACTGGGGGGGGGGTGTCACTTCAGCCTTACAGTGGTACCTCGGGTTACATACGCTTCAGGTTACAGACTCCGCTAACCCAGAAATACAGTGGTGCCTCGGGTTACATACGCTTCGGGTTACATACGCTTCAGGTTACAGACTCCACTAACCCAGAAATAGTACCTTGGGTTAAGAACTTTGCTTCAGGATGAAAACAGAAATCGCGTGGCAGCAGCGGGAGGCCCCATTAGCTAAAGTGGTACCCAAAGTTAAGAACAATTTCAGGTTAAGAATGGAGCTCCAGAACAAATTAAGTACGTAACCAGAGGTACCACTGTAGTACCTCGGGTTAAGAACTTTGCTTCAGGATGAGAACAGAAATTGTGCTGCGGCGGCGCAGTGACAGCAGGAGGCCCCATTAGCTAAAGTGGTACCTCAGGTTAAGTAGTTTCAGGTCAAGAACGGACCTCCGGAACGAATTAAGTCCTTAACCCGAGGTACCACTGTATTTGCAATTGCCGTGAGACATTATTGCTAAGAACAGAAATAACAAGCCCCCCCCCCCATGATTTTTGCTATTTCGGGAGCAAAACTCCAAACATCTACCAAGCTTTGGACAGGGGAAAAACAAAGCTCAGTGGTTAGAGCTCCTTTTTCCCATGCAGAGCACCCCAGGTTCAGTTCCCAGCATCTCCAGGTAAAGGCTGGGAGCGACCCCCACTTGGAACCTGGGAGAGATGCTGCCAGTCAGTGTAGACAATATTGAATTAGATAGAGCATTGTTTTGACTCAGCAGCTTGGTAGAGAGCTCATATGAGTTGCTTGAGCCAGGAGAGTAAGGGAAAGCAGATAAAGAAGTCAAATGTCCATCGCTAGCTGGCCCCATCACCTCCCAGCTGGGAGTGAGTTGCCTTGCCATGTGGCCCAACTTAAAGAAAAGAAGTCATTTGCCATGACCACTCAAAGTTGATGTTGTACCCCATTTCCGCCCCCCTCCCTTCGGCGGATCTTTCTGGAAAAGCAATTGCTACAGGAAGTAGCTAAAAATAGACAGTCGTTTGCCTCTAGGTGTAATATTCCTTTCTGACCTCATCACCTCCCCCTCCCCAGCCGAATACAATGCATATAGAAAAGAGAGCGGGGGAAACATACTTTTCTGCGCACAAAGATTGCAAAGCAGTTATTATCATGCTTTGCCTCCGTCACAGACCTATGCCTGTACACACACACACACACACACACACACACACACACACACACGATTCTCCTGCACTTCCAGTTTCTTCAATAATGACTCGCTAAGGTTCTCTCCAGAGATCTTGCCACATAAAAAATGGAAGATGTCACCCCCAGGTTCTGCATTCCACCCCCACACAAAGAAGACGCACAATCCCATCCCAGGCAAACATATATTGAGAGAGCCGAAAGGAAGAAGGAGATTTTATTTATTTTTTAAAAAGGCAATCCAAATTCACCAGTAAAATATAAGTCTTCAGCAGCTGCCGTACCAGAATATTCCCTCGACCCATTAAGCTCAATATTGGCCACATAAGGGCTGAGAACCCTTGTACACTCCAGATGTTGTTGAACTTCACCTTCCACCAGCTGATGGAGTTGGGGTTCAGCAACATCTGGAAGGTGCCAGATTGGGTGCCAGTCGCCTGACTCTACAGGGTGTCAAGCAGGAATCTTCCCTAGATATAACCCGATATTTATGCTGAGGATTGAAGTGGGGACTTTGTGGGCACAAGGGAACATCCCAAGCAGTGCATTAGCCCTGTAGAGCTCAGTGTGGCCCTACACCGATTGGGAGGAGGTCTCCAATGTTTCAGGCATGAGTCTTTAAGAACATACACAGAGTAATTTAGCCTGATTCAGCTAGAAGGCCTATCTAGTCCAGCATTCTCTTCTCACAGTGATCAGGCCTATGAGCAGAACGTAAGAAGAGGCTGCTGGATCAGGCCAGTGGTCCATCTAGTCCAGCATCCTTCCAGAGACCAACCCGATGCCTGTGGGATACCTGCAAACAGGACCTGAGCCCTCTGTGGCTTCTAGCGCCTGGTAATTCAAAAGCATTATTGCCTCCAACCACAGGCAGAGAGCATTGCCATCAGGGCTAGTAGCTTTATCTTCCAAAAAATTGTCCAATCCTCTTTGAAAGCCGTCCAAACTGGTGGCCATCCCTGCCTCATGTGGACATGAGTTCCATAGTTTAACCACTTGCTGCATAAAGAAGTACTTTTGTCTCTTCCCTGCCTCATTTGATGGCCACCTCGTTCTGGTGTGGTTGAGAAAGGGAGGGGACCTTTTCTCTGTCCGCATTCTCTATCTCTATACCACGCATAACTTTACACACGTCTATCATAGAATTGTAGAGTTGGAAAGGGACCCTGAGGATCATCTAGTCCAACCCTCTGCAATGCAGCTGTCCCATACAGGGATCGAACCTGCAACCTTGGCAATATCCGAGACCTTCCATGTGCAGAGCTTGCCATCTGCAACTGAGCACTGAGCCCTCCCCAGCAGCAAAATGTAGGCTGAAATCATATATTTCATTTCCGAGTCTCAAAGGCAGATTTCCCCCCAGAACAGAACCAAACCTTTGCTGATTTTTAAACTCTCAGTTTGAAAATCCAACCAACTCATGCTCACAGCACATCCACTGAAACTAATAGTCTTTTCTAGGGCTTCATCTGCATATACATTTAGAGCACCGTGCCACTTTAAGGCTTGCGCCCAAAAAATCCTGGGAACTGTAGTTTAAGGGTGCCGAGTGCTGTTAGGGGAGATCCCATTTTCCTCCACAGAGCTACTATTTCCAGAGTGGTTTAACAATCTTCAGGGAATTATGGGAATTATAGCTCTGGGAAGAGAATAGGGGTCTCCTAAATACTCTCGGCACCCTTAGCAAACTACAGTTCCCAGAATTATTTGGAGGAAGCCATAGCAGTTTAAAGTGGTATCACAGTGCTTCAATGCCTGGTGTGAAGCCTACCAGTTTCAATGGGTTGTAGCCAATGGCAGTCCTACTCAGAGTAGCCCCATTGATCTGGATGGACATGACTAATGTAGGTTGGTTAATTCCAGGGTGTCTCCTCTGAGTAAGGCTTAGTTGGCTTCCAACCCCCGACAACTCACCTCCAGAGGCCTTCCCAGTTTTTCCTCATCCACATTTCAGCTTTCCAAATCGACCGAAATGTGAGCAAGTCCCAATCAATGTATTAGGAATTGCCTGGTTCTCTTGTGCTTTATTGTTGCTACGGAGTTCCAAAAACAGTGTTTTCGGTTCCTTCATGTCTTTCCTGCCTCCTTTGTATCGTTGACAGACATGTGGACACATCGATAAAAACCTGCGGAATCCAGATTCTTCTTTTTCTGGGTAGTCTCTGACATGCAGCAAATTAAAGAATCAACATATGCAGCAAAAAGGATCAGGGAATCCATTGGGACCAGGTGAGAAGCTGCTGCAAGGGAGGGAGGCAAGTGCTGAATTTAGCCCAAGATGGGTCATCAGTTGCCTATGTTTACCTTTCCACTGTGTGAATTCAAAACAATGGGGACTAGAAACCCAGTTTGTTTTTTAAAGAGGGTTTCAGGAATTCAGCAGATTCTCTGCTTTGATTCAAAAATGTGGGGAACCTAATTGGGTTGGGCCCTTACTCAAAAGAGAGAAGCTGCGTTTTCTGGACACACAAAATTGGATGCTTTGACAGCAGAGCACCCTGGCCACAGAAGGCTAGTGAAAAAGAAATGCAATGGAATTGGAAACCCAAGTTTAAACCTCACTTCCACTCCTACAGCTCCAATATTAGTTGGTTGGAGGGGAAATGATTGCTTCCAAGAGTGTTCCTCATTTGGCCTCCTAACCCAATACAGGTTCCCAAAATCAGATGCCCAGTATGATGTCGCACATATCCCTCACCAGGGGTGGGGAGGAAGGAAGCATGCAAAAACATGTACAAATCCAAAGGCTGAGCACTCTTTACATATAAATAAATATCTATGCTGAGGCGTACATATACAGAGAGATTTTGCTCCCTCTGCCCGGCTTGAGACATTTCCCCCCCTTTGCCACTTCGAACAAGTATTAAAAGCCGCTGTAGCCTGCACAATCTCACTTCTACGCGTAAGAACCATCAAGCCACCCTGATCCCAGAGGTGGGGTGCTGGGTGTCCGGCAATCGTTCAACAGGTTGGCACAGGTTGAGCAGGGAGCGAGAAGCCTCAGGGGGTCTGCAGAAGAATAAAAATGGCTGGAACAGATGGGTCGGTTTGGTCAAAACCGGGCCATAAGACATCAGTTAGGTAGAATCGGCATGTCAACAATGTTCATCCCTTGGCAAGGACTAACCATTCTGCCATGTGCCGTCTATCAACCTTGAATGTACTGAGTGCAGCCCGATGAGGGAACAAAGCAGCAGAGGAAACAACATGTTCCCGACGCCCACTCCCTCAAATCCATCACCGGGGAGGAGAGTCTGCAAAATAAACCGATGCCCGCAGGATCCTTAACAAGGCAGGCAAGATGACTCTTTGGGGGGCTCCCAAGACGGCAAGTCCTCCCTGTGGTGGGGCCCCCTCAAAGTGCAGACCCTCAGCTCATGGGCTAAAGTCAGCACCTCGGGCCTCTCCCTGCTTTTGACCGTCTTGCGGCCCCGAGTGGTGTCAGCGTTGCGGCAGAGGGCCGTGCCATCAGTCGTGCCGATGGCCAAGGTGGTGCAAATGGACAGTCGGACGCCTACAGCACCGGTGGCAGCCCCAGCGGCAGCGCTGGCGCAGCTGCTCAGGTTGGTGCCGGTCCTGCCGTTTGCAGAGCTGGCTGCGCAGCCGCAAGGGGCGCCCGAGGCCCCTTCCCCCCTGTCCGCTTTCTCCTCTTCCTCCTCCTCCTCCTCCTGGATGGCGCTCAGCCTAGGGGCGCTGCGTCCCCTGTCCGCCGGAGGCCTGTATGGGCACTTGCAATTGAGGAGTTTGCGTAGGGGCACCAGGGGGATGATGGCTTCGCCCAGGAGTTGCTGCTGGATGTGGCGTGAGTCGTTTTGCCTCTTGAGCCGCTTGAACTCATTGAAGGCCGAGTGGGACGTCTGGTAGAGCAAAAGTGCCATGGCGTGGGCCTTCTCAGCCTTGGAGAGCAGGACAGCGTGGCACCGCAAGACCACTGCTTTGTTCTTGACCTGGTGCCGGTAGACCCAGGCGAAGACCTTGGGGTGCCGCCCATCGGCCACGCAGTAGGTGATGCGGTGCAGCAGGTAGGCATGGCTCGGCCGCCGGAGCCCTTTCTCGCAGGGGCTCATGCGGATGCCGTGGGGGCCAAGGGTCAGCTTCATCTTGGTGCTGCGGCTCCCGAATTCGCTCTTGGCCCAGATCTTCTCTACCGCCTCTTCGGTGCAGCCCTCGCCTTTCGCCTGCAGGGTGACGGCGTTGCCCAGGTACCAGGCTGTGTAGGTGGGGTCTTCCTTGTTCAGCTCCACTTTCTGGCGCTTGCTGCGGAAGACGCTGCCCAGCCGTTCCAGGGGGCACTCGGGCCACAGGTCCGGGCAGGAGCGAACAAAGTTGGACAGCAAAGAGGCATAGCTCAAGCCGGGACCCAAACTCTTGCTCTTGCCTTTGCCCTCATTCTCCTCCACCAGGACAAACTTGCTCCGGCGCCAGGGCAGCATGGCAGCCATGGTGGGCAGCGGAGAGGTCCCAACCCAGGCACGCAACCCCTTACCTAGGGGCAAGGCTTCTCTTGCAGCTGTGGGGCAGGGCGGGTACACATCCCAGGAAGAATCAGCCTAGGCGGATGCTGGCTAATGCAAGAGTGGTTGGGATGTTGGGCTAGGACCCGCAAGACCAGGGTTCAAATCCCTGCTCAGCCATGGAGCTCGCTGGGTGACCTTGGGAGCCAAGCCTAACCTACCTCACAGGGTTGTTGTGGGGATTTACTGAGGAGGAAGGAGAGCCATATAGGTGGCGCCTTGAGCTCCTTGGAGGGTATGGTGGGGTGTAAATGCCATATATCAGTATAGCAATACTATGCCTGATCTCGGCCAGCCTCCCTGGTGCCCTGCTCCTAGCAAGAAAGGGGGCGCCTTGTTTCCATCCTTGGGGGCGAGAGTTCAATTCTCCCCTCTTAGGAGCAAAGCCCTTGCCGGATCCTCCCGGTGCTCCTCGGCATGTGTGAATGCCAAAGACGTGTCCAGCCCCACTCCGTCTTGACCTACTCCTCCTACCCACTGTAGGGGGGCGGGGGCAGTTCTCTCTCTATGTTCGGGAGCCCCGATTTCTGCACTGTTTAAAGAGGCAGCTGGTGTGTTATTGAAGCGGGGCGGGGGGGGCGCGCGCGGAGATGAAATATTCCTTTTCTGTCTCCCTGCCTGCTGGTCTCCCTTTCCCAGCCCGGAGATCCCTCCAGGACTCACCCACCGGGCGCCGGACTGGGGTTCCCCCACCCCGCGAAGGGAGCCCTGGCCCCAATTCCCCGTCCCCGTCTTGCCTCGGAGCCAGCTCCCGATTCGGATCAGCCTTTCTGCCTGCGAGAAGCCGCGATCGAAGGAGGGGAAGCAGAGGCGGCGGCGGAGTCCCTGCGCGCTGCTCCGCCTCCCTCTCCGGTCGCGCGCAAAGCGCTGCGCGCGCGATTCGAGCGCTCTCCCGGGCCGCCCGCCTTCCCGTCTCCCTACACGTGTAGGCGCGCGCACGTGTGAAAGGAGTGCGTCTCAGAGCAGACGCGCGTGGCGTCGGTCCTCCTCCGGGGGTGGGGAGGTAACCGAGAGGAAGATAAACACCTACTCAACACCCGGCCTGTCAAATTCACACTCAGGGGCTGTTGGCCTCAATAGCTCCGCGCCTCCGCCCCTTCCCTTACGCCACGCCCACCCGCGGGCGCGCGGCTCGGATCTATTAGAATTGTAGGGGGCCAAAAGGGGTCATCTAGTCCAACCCCCTGCATGGCAGGATCTGAAGGAAAAAGTAAAAGTCAGAACGCATTGGGGACCCAAGGATGCTTTGTGTTGTGTGGAGAATGGTCCATCACTCCCATCTTCTGCCTTGGTATGGCCACGAGTGTCAGGCCTGTTGCCCTCCGATGTGGTTGGACTTTTAGTTCTCATTAGTCCCAGCAGGCAGCACGCCCAGTGGTCAGGGATGATGGGAGAGGATGTTGCTGATAGGAGCTCCAGTCCTACTACATCTGGAAGGCACCAGAGGTGGGGAATATCTCTGGGTCTCCAGGCGTTGCTGAATTCCAGCTCCCATCATCCTTCAGCACCTGCTCCCTTGGTTCCTCATCCCCTCCCCCGCCCAGTTGACTCTGGTCTTTTTTTCGGGGGGGGGTGTCTAGGTCTTTTTTGTTTCACATGTTTCACCACACCCCCTTGCCGATTTGAGCAGATTTGGAAAGGCAAAGGTGGCCCACAGTAGCCCCCACCAAGACCTGGCATAGCCTCAAAGGGGTTCACCTCCATTGTTTCTGGGAGCCACTGTTCTGGTAATAACTAAAAGGAGTCAAATCCTGAGCTTTGACTCATTCAGAGATGCAATAGACAGCCTCCCCCTCCCTGCAGAGGCTGATTCAAAGGATGCTGAGATTGGAACACTTACTCATACAGAGACCACCAGAGATTCTGCACCTCCACTTCAAGAAGTCAGACTCACAGGACTTCTGGCAACCTAGGCTGCTATTGTGTACAGGGCTTCCCATTGTACTCAACAGACCTTGCATCTGAGTGTTGTTGTTTAGTCGTTTAGTCATGTCCGACTCTTCGTGACCCCATGGACCAGAGCACGCCAGGCACTCCTGTCTTCCACTGCCTCCCACAGTTTGGTCAAACTCATGCTGGTAGCTTTGAGAACACGGTCCAACCATCTCGTCCTCTGTCGTCCCCTTCTCCTTGTGCCCTCCATCCTTCCCAACATCAGGGTCTTTTCCAGGGAGTCGTCTCTTCTCATGAGGTGGCCAAAATATTGGAGTCTCAGCTTCAGGATCTGTCCTTCCAGTGAGCACTCAGGGCTGATTTCCTTCAGAATGGAGAGGTTTGATCTTCTTGCAGTCCATGGGACTCTCAAGAGTCTCCTCCAGCACCATAATTCAAAAGCATCAATTCTTTGGCGATCAGCCTTCTTTATGGTCCAGCTCTCACTTCCATACATCTACTGGGAAAACCATAGCTTTAACTGCTTCTGAGTAGGCATGCATAAACTGGTGCAGCAAATGAATTTGCTTTTCACACCATGCTGACAATCATACAGATGAGTGGGGGGAGGGAAAGACTCAACAGTGGGGACCTGTTGGACTTCTGCCTGCCTATTATCCCAAACTGCCCAGGATCTATGGAGAATAGGGCTCTGGGGGAAGCAATCACTGTATGCATTAAAATAATAATGGATTCATCCATTGGATGTGCTGTTTCAAAGCAATTATGTCAAAATTTGCATTGCTATTAATAAGATGCAAAGCTCTTCACTCACCCAGGACTAAATTAGCTTGTTCTGAGCTGATGTATTTTCACCATGCGTCATGCTATTTTAAATCATGTTCAGGTTTGTAGCTATCTAACTGCAAAGGGGGCGGCTATCTTGATTCCATCTTTTGAACACTAGGTTCCTGGTTCTCACAGGTGCTGAAATGTTATTCCTCTGAACTACTAGGCTGGTGTTCTTAAAAACAACAACAACACAAAACTCCACCATTTGGCAATAAGCAAATATTTCTCTCCCCTCCTCCTCTTTCAGATATCATATGTGCAAGCAGTGATCTGGACAAATAATGGACTTGATATAAGACAGATTCCTGGGTCCCTGTATTAGGAAAATCTGCTTGCCCTTCTGCAAGAGAGGTTCAGTGGTGGAGCCCTGACTTTCCACGAAGACACCTCGCTTGACAGCAGTACATTTGAAACAAATCTAGAGGTCTTAGCAGCCCACAAGCTGAACATGAGCCACCAGTGTGATGCAGCAGCAAAGGAGACTAGTGCAATTCTAGGCTGCATTAACAGGTCTAAAGTCCAGATCAAGGGAAGTCATGATTCTACTCTATGTTGCCTTAGTCAGATGCCACCAGGAATAATTTCTGGTTCTGGACACTACAATTGAAGAAGGATACTGACAAGCTGGAACATGTACAGAGGAGCTTTATGTGGAATGGTTGAGAGAGTTGGGCATGTTTAGCCTAGAGAAGAGGAGACCGAGAGATGATAAGATAGTAAAGGTAAAGGGACGCCTGACCATTAGGTCCAGTGGTGACCAACTCTGGGGTTGCGGCGCTCATCTCGCTTTATTGGCCGAGGGAGCCGGCGTACAGCTTCCGGGTCATGTGGCCAGCATGACTAAGCCTCTTCTGGCGAACCAGAGCAGCGCACAGAAACGCCGTTTACCTTCCCGCCAGAGTGGTACCTATTTATCTACTTGCACTTTGACGTGCTTTCGAACTGCTAGGTTGGCAGGAGCAGGGACTGAGCAACGGGAGCTCACCCTGTCACAGGGATTCGAACTGCCAACCTTCTGATGGGCAAGTCCTAGGCTCTGTGGTTTAACCCACAGCGCCACCCGCGTCCTTTAAGATAGTAAGGGTAAAGGGACCCCTGACCATTAGGTCCAGTCATGACTGACTCTGGGGTTGCAGTGCTCATCTCGCTTTATTGGCTGAGGGAGCCGGCGTACAGCTTCCGGGTCATGTGGCCAGCATGACTAAGCCGTTTCTTCAGATATCTGAAGGCCTGCCAGATGGAAGATGGAGCAAACTTGTTTTAAGCTGCTGCTCCAGAGGGTGGGACCTGATCTAATGGATTCAAATGACGAGAAAGGAGATTCCGACTAAACTTTCAGAAGAACTTCCAGCAGTAAGAGCTGTTCAACAGTGGAAGAACAGACTACCTTGCAAGGTGGTGGACTCTCCTTCATTGGAGGTTTTTGAACAGAGCTTGGGTGGCCATCTGTCATGGATTCTTTAGTTTAGATTCCTGCATTGCAGGGGGTTGGACTAGATGACCCTTTGTGGTCCCTTCCAACTCTACAATTCTAAGATCCTATAATGAACTCCAAGTTGGGCTGGGAACATCCCCCTAGAGAGCCACAGCCAGTCATTCTGACCTAGATGGATCAATGCTTTTGACAACCTGCTGGAATACATTCTGGAAAGCCACTGAAGATTGTGAAACACAGAAAGACAGGAGGGTCACCCTCAGAGCTGTGTGCAAATCACCTCGCCCTATTTGTTGGCTAAGAGCCAGCTGGGATTTGTCCAGGGAGAGGAGAAATTCTTCAGCAGTCTCTCATGAGTGGGACTCACCTTCTTCCTTCTACCCCCACCATGGAGTGCCAATCTAGGTTGGGGTGTTTTCTGCGGTCCCTGCGAAGTCGCAACAGCAGCTGCAGCGACGGTGTCTGACAGCAGAAGCCCCCATTTGGCATCCTCCACAAAGCTCCAGGTCAGAGATGGGGAGATTTCTTTGCCCGAGGGCCACAACCCCACATGCCACTGGTGGGCAAGGGGAGACGCAAAAGTGGACAGAAAAGCTGATGTTTAGCTTTTGCACAGCAGGCTAAGTTTTTATGGATGCCTCTCTCCACCCTCTTTTCAGGCAAGCAAGAGTCAACCATAATCTGGGCTCAAGGGAACATCCCAGCTAGGCAAAAGCACCCAAGGAGGAGGCAGTGCAGGTGTGATGTACAGTTCTTGGGCATCGTTCAGGGATGGGTGGGAGAGCATGGATGCAACAGCAACAAAGGTGATGGAGGCTATCTGGAGGGGATTCTGCAAAATTGCCCTTTTTTTCTAGAGGAAGGACTAGGAAATATAAAATCTCATTTTCTTTAAACATAAGTTTCCTGGGGGATTTTGTCTCAGCTCTCACTAAAATAACATTTTTCCCCCACAGTGAGAGCAACATAGGAACACGGGAGCTGCCTTATCCTACGCCAAGTGCTTGGTCCATCTAGTACTGGCTCCACGGACTGGCAGGGGCTCTCTGGGGTATCAGGCAGGGGTCTCATCCAGATGCCTGGGGTTAAATCTGGGACCTTCTGCATGTGCTCTAGCATTGAGCGATGGTCGTTCCTGCAGAAACCAGTGATCAGAGAACAGTTTCCCCATCTCTTTAAATAGGGCTAAGTAACAAATCAAATCATGCCATTTCCCTTGCTATAAAAAGGGTGATAAAGCATCTTTCTTCTCAGGGATGCTGTGAAAATGAATTAATGAACATTTCCAAAGAGCTTTAGAAGAGACAGAGGCAGAAACTGAAAGAGGCTCCCCCTCCCTTCTTCTTTTATCTTTTTTTTTTTTTTTTTGGTCTACCCCAAGAGATGCTGATAATCTGAGCTGAATTTCCTCCAGGCCCAGGAACGAGTGTTAATGTAGCGAGTGATGGACATAAAATGTAACCTGGCTAAGCATCGGGAGGTTGCATTTGAAGTCCTCATTGTCGTTCTGAATGTCAAAAGAAGTTGAGGTCACCCCTCAGAATGAGGAACACGGGATTCTGGGCTGCAGAGGCAGCGTGGAAACACATCCGAAGCCTTTGCAAAGATTCCAGAAAGCAGGAATTCTCTCACAGTGCCTGTGAATTTAAGGCTCATCAAAGGACGAACAGCGCAAGTTTGAGAGTTCCACAGAACTCTTCCTCTGTGTATAAAAATGGAATCATTCTGTGTGGACTTGGCTTGATACCGGTGATGGTATTCTTTTATGTAAATGAGTCAATAGGGCTGTCTGGTTTGGTAAATTAAAAAACCCCAGATTAAAACATGTTTGGTTTGGTTTTTTAAAATAGTAATCTTACCCAATCTTCACAGCCCTAAAGACTCTTGCACCCAGTTCAGACTCAGTCCTGCTTGTCTCCCTGTTTCTATGGCTAGACATTTTCCTGGGGAGTAGGGGTAGCATAGAACACATATTAGAATATGTGTGTTGAACTAACAGTCAGCTTGGATGGTGAGTGGAGTACTGAATCTCTGCTGGAGGAGCCCACTCTGCCCTTGTTTCACCCTGAGACCCTGAGTTTCGGAAAAATAAGAAAGTTAAGTTTACTAAAGTCAATTTATACTTGATATGAAAAATCCTAGTTCTATCTAACAAAGAGCTCTTTGTTCTCAGCATACAAAGATATCTCCTCTCCAAAGGAGAGGAGGAAGAAGGGAATGAGGAAAGCTGCCCTGACAGCATCAGTCCAGCATCCGAGAAAAGATCAGCACAGGTTAAAGATGTCTCTGTGGTGTAGCGGTTAGAGTGTCAGACTAGGACCTGGAAGGCCCAGGTTCAATCCCCACTTGGCCATAACAGCTCACTGGGTCACCTTGGGCCTCTCAGCCTGACCTTCCTCACAGGGCTGTTGTGAGGATAAAATGGGGGTAGCTGAAGTACTCTGTATGTCACCTTGAGCTCCTTAGAGGATAAAAAGGTAAAGGGACCCCTGACCATTAGGTCCAGTCGTGGCCGACTCTGGGGTTGCGGCACTCATCTCGCTTTATTGGCTGAGGGAGCCAGCGTACAGCTTCTGGGTCATGTGGCCAGCATGACTAAGCTGCTTCTGGCGAACCAGAGCAGCGCACGGAAATGCCGTTTACCTTCCCACCGGAGCGGTACCTATTTATGTACTTGCACTTTGACGTGCTTTCGAACTGCTAGGTTGGCAGGAGCAGGGACCGAGCAACGGGAGCTCACCCTGTTGCAGGGATTCGAACTGCCGACCTTCTGATCCGCAAGTCCTAGGCTCTGTGGTTTAACCCACAGCGCCACCCGTGTCCCTTAGAGGATAGGTGTCATATAAATGTAATAAGTAATAAAGGACAGGCGAGGAAGTTTGGAGCTTCTTCTCTCTATCTCCTTTCTCCCCTGGCAGACTCGTCAGTCTTCAGTGCAAGCTGAGCTGAATCCCAATACTTCCAATATACATAGCTGTCAATGTTCCCCTTTTTTTAAAGGGAAATTCCCTTATTCCTAATAGGATTCCTTGCAAGAAAAGGGAAAAGTTAACAGCTATGCCAATACAGTCATACCTCGGGTTGAATGTGCTTCAGGTTGAGCGCTTTCAGGTTGTGTTCTACGGCAACCCAGAAGTAACGGAGCGCGTTACTTCCGGGTTTCGCCGCTCGCGCATGCACAGATTCTCAAAATGATGTCACACGCATGCGCAGAAGTGGCAAAACGCTTCGTCGCATCTTACGTTCCGTTCAGGATGCGAACGGGGCTCCGGAACGAATCCCGTTCACATCCCAAGGTACCACTGTATAGCACATGTGAAAGGTCACGGCTTCAGAATCCTGCACTTAAGCCTGGATAGCTCAGCTGGTTGGAGCATGCTGCTGATAACACCAAGGTTGCAGGTTCAATCCATGTATGGGACAGCTGCATATTCCTGCATTGCAGGGGTGTGGACTGGATGATCTTTGGGGTCTTTTCTAGCTCTAAAATTCTGTGATTCTGTGATCTCTGGTGGTAGATTTCCAGGGAGGGAAGACGGAAGAGAGGCCTCAGCAGTCAGCATAGGCTGGTGGCCCTCCCGGAGGTGTTGGGCTACCTCTCCCATCCTACCTGGTCACTGGTTGAGCTGGGCAAGGGATGTGATGAGTCTAGCCACACCTGGAGGGCCATAAGACGCCAGTAAGTCAGATGCCCCAGCCTCTGTAATGTCCCTACCACCACCACTCCCTCACCTTTAGAAAGACAAACCCAAAAAGCTTTCTATCGCAAAGAAAAGCTGGCCCCTCACCCTGGACCCCTCCAGCCAGTTCCATCTGAAACACACCACATTTATATCTTTAAAAGACGCCAAAGAATTTATTTGGCCAATTCCCTGCATTGTTCGTGTGAGAGAACAGATAAAAACCTCACGGCAAAATGTGGAACGCAAAGACTCTGAGAAGGCACGCACTATAAATAAGTCAATTTGCAAATACCAGCTTTTAGAGAAATTATAAGTTCCTCTAGAAGACACTCTGTCAGTCTTTGTCACTGAGTGTTAAAGAAAACCTCTGGATTTCTGTGTCTCCAATGATGACACAATGAATTATGTTGCGTGCATGTGTGGTGTTTTATTTTTGTCAAGTGCACTCTGCCTTCTGAGCTGCGATGCATAATGTGCCAAAAATAAGGATTGTTTGTTCTGTGCTATTTGATACTGGGTCATGGCTGTGCCCTCCTTTTCAGGGATGAAGTTTAAAAGACAATAACAAGGAATTTCGCAGCAATTCTATCTGTGGAATGTGAAAACATAAATTCTGGGTGTGGGATCAGGATTCAGGTATCAAGTGCTTTAGACATCTCTCAGCATCTCCTGATTGTTTTTGCTTTAGGCGAGAATTAAATACAACATCTTTTAAAAGGCATTGACTATCAATTGTACCGGTTGCCAGTGACAATGAGTCCCATAGGTTATTTGCTCTTTGTGAAGAGCCGTACTCCCCAGAGGCTGGTCCATTAGGACAAATCCTGTCTGGATTTTCCTAAGTCTACCTACTTACAACCAGTTCAGAGGGTAGTCCTGGCTGTCAGCTTCTTCTTCCTCCTTAGTCTCAGTGTCGCCCATGCAGAAATCAGCAGGGAGGAGGAGAATGGGGGCAAAACAAGAATACCGTTGGCTCCACCTGTCACTGGCTATGGCGCCACCTACTGTTCACCTCCCTGCCTTCCACCCTACCAGTCTCAAAAGCTGCTGGAACCACTTGCTCATGGGTAGGCAAACTAAGGCCCGGGGGCCGGATCTGGCCCAATCGTCTTCTAAATCTGGCCCGCAGACGGTCCGGGAATCAGCATGTTTTTACATGAATAGAATGTGTCCTTTTATTTAAAATGCATCTCTGGGTTATTTGTGGGACGTAGGAATTCGTTCTCCCCCCCCCTTTTCAAAATATAGTCCGGCCCCCCACAAGGTCTGAGGGACAGGGGACCAGCCCCGTGCTGAAAAAGTTTGCTGACCCCTGAGAAATGCTCCTATTTGCCACAGACTTCTTCCCATTCAATTCAATGACTGGCACAGCATTCCCCAGACATGCATTCTGAAAATGCAATTTTGCAGAAATGACCAGGAAAATTAAGGCACACATCTCTTGTAACACTCCACTTTTCCTAAAGAGTTCATGATATGGGTACATAGGAACTTGCCTTGTACCAAGTCAGACCATCTAATTCTAATTTCTTCTCTGAAAGGAAAAGTGACTCTTCCTAACTTAGAATCTGCCTTATAGCAAGTCAAGTGATGCCCCCAGAAAGCTCTTCCTAATGCTCAGTCAGAATCCCATTGCTTGGAATTTGAAACTGTCCATTTGGGACCTGCTTTCCAGAGCCAACAGAATGCCAAGCTGCTCCTTTGTCTGTGTGGCAGTCCCCCAAATATTCAAAGATGGGCATCCTACCTGTCTTAATCTCTTCTCCAGGCTAAACATAAAGTTGGAGCAAATGAAATCGTGACTGATTTCTGTGCAGACTGACCCACACACTCACATAGTGCATCCTGAGCTGAAGAAGTAAATAAATTCAAATTACTTTATCTAGAGATAATTTGAGTTGTGGGGGGTAATGGATGTGGTTAATTGAATGGGAATTAAATTGATTTGGAGCAAGATCTGCTGGGGGAATTAATTTAGGGTAAATGAACTGATGAGAGCCTGATTTGGGATGGGATACAAATGAAGTATTTATCTGAGGTTATTTATCTTAGGAAAATGGAGTGGCCAGCCCTCTGTGACTTTTAAATCCTAAACTTGCCTCTATGCATATATTTTAGCAAATGCAGATCTGTGACTCTGGGCCTATATGCTGAATCTATTTGTCTTTAGCAATCCCCACATCCACATCTATCTCATGGTCTGACTAATTAGGAACAGAAGAAATTGCCTTGGCCAGACAATTTAGTCCATCTACCTCAGTATTGTCTTTACACCAACTGCCAGCAGTTCTCCAGGATATCAGACACAGGTGTCTCTCTGCTCTACCTGGAGATGTCAGGACTTGAACCTGGGACCTTCTGCATGCAAAACAAAAACTCTACCCCTGAGGTATATGGCCCGTAATGAATTAACACACATTCTCTTTCTCTCCCTTTCTCTCAAACACACACACATCACCACAAGCCATCCATCCATGGCCCTTGAGTCTGGCATACTAGATACCTGTTTGCAGCATCCTGTGATGGGCTGGCTTGTTGATGGTCTGCTCCTTTCTTGACCTCCTGTGATAAGACAGGAACAAAGTTATTTGCTCTCTGTCTTCAGCTTCCTGTTGTAGTCTTTTTGCCCACATGAAGAACATCATTTCCCTGCCGGATCAGATGAAGTGTCTATCCAGCCCTGCTTCCAGTCTCCAAAATGCCCTGCTCCTGAACATAGAAGAAGATGAAAAAGAAGAAGAGGAGGAGGAAGAAGAAGAAGAAGAGGAGTTTGGATTTGATATCCCGCTTTATCACTACCCTTCAAGAGTCTCAAAGTGGCTAACAATCTCCTTTCCCTTCCTCCCCCACAACAAACACTCTGTGAGGTGAGTGGGGCTGAGAGACTTCAGAGAAGTGCGACTAGCCCAAGGTCACCCAGCAGCTGCATGTGGAGGAGCGGAGACGCGAACCAGGTTCACCAGATTACGAGTCTACCGCTCTTAACCACTACACCACGCTGGCTCCCTAGAAGCTCAGATCAGATTGACTTTGTGACTTTCCCCTTTTCTGTTGAGATGCTTGTGGGAAGCTGTGATTCGGTACAGAGGCAGCTGATCCATTAGGGCGAATGAGGCCCTACCCCACCAGTCTCAGCCAGTCCCCACCATGTTGCCTTTTTACTTACAAGGAGATTGAGGGAGGCAGCACTGCTTATCAGCTCCCTCCTCCTTGGTCTCAGTATTGCCCCTTGTCATTGCCTCTGGCGCCACCTGCTGTTGGCCTCCTCGTGTTCCTGCTAATCCCAGGCCACATTCACACCATAGATTTGAAGTGCCACTTTAAGCTGTCGTGGCTTCTGGCAAAGAGTTCTGGGAGCTGTCATTTGATAAGAGTGCTGAGAGTTGCTAGGAGGAACCTATTCCCCTTCATGGAGCCACAATTTCCAGAGTTCCCTGTGAAGAGGGATTGACTGTTAAAACCACCCTGAGAACTGTAGCTTAACCCCCACAACCCAATTCCATTTCTTTATTGTCCTTCTAGCTTATTCAGCCCTGTGTTGTTTTTTTAATTGTTGTTCTAAATTGCTTTAATGTCATTTTTAGGGCTGTAACCCATCCTGAGACTTGAGGGTAAAAGGCACATCATGAAATATAATAATTTATTTATATACAGCTTACAGTGGTACTTCAGGTTACAGACGCTTCAGGTTACAGACTCCGCTAACCCAGAAATAGTACCTATTTGCGCGGCCACGCAGCGGCAGTGGGAGGCCCCATTAGCTAAAGTGGTACCTCAGGTTAAGAACAGTTTCATGTTAAGAACGGACCTCCGGAATGAATTAAGTTCTTAACCTGAGGTACCACTGTGCTTGCCAAAATGGCGCCTAAGTGTTTTGCTGCTTCTGAATTCTGGTTTAATTCTTAACAAGTCGATTCTGTGCTGTGCTGTGTGTCAGCTTCACACGGAACATTTTGTCCCCCGCCCCCTCGGAGCCAGCCTTTTGCACCCCAGACGTTTAACTTGGTATTTTCCACTGCAGCGCTCCCAGGGAGAGATCAGAAGCTGTTCTGGTACAAGAAGAAACCCGGTGAACTTGGCTGGTGTCCTCACTGCAGCCTGCTCTGATCTTTAACTCACTCGGGAGGCATACAACAGCGACGTTAGTATTCTGTGCCACAGCCAGACACTGCTGATAGCAATCTGCCTGTCAGGCTAAGCTGTTTTGGGTGAAAGCGATGCAGTGCAGGGAGAAATAGCCTTGATCCTCTTTACTCCCAACTGCTAGATAGATCTAACATCCTTGTTCAAGTTTCTCCCTTGCTATTATTTGGGGGGAGGGTGTTGTGGGGGGGGGCGTGCCTGCCCAGGAACATTTATTTAGGTGTTTTTGTGTCCCGCCTTTCAGGCCTATAGAGAGGCCTCTCAAGGCACCTAACATCACCAAAAAAAGGAGAGAACTTAATGATGAATGCCTTATTCACGAGCAGGATTCGAACTATGGGCAACAGAAGGAATTAGAGATTATTGTATTGTTGTTGTGGTGGTATAAGAGAGAGAAGACAGGGTGTGGCAAGGGGGAGAAATGAAAAACACCATGGAAGATGGGATGGGAAGTCAACAAAACAGAAGAAAAAGCTAGTATGTATTGGAATGCTTATGTGAAATTTATGGGAATTTAATAAAATATATCTGAAAAAAATAGGAAACGTTTTCACCCCCCAAGAGCCACATTCCCTTCTGGCCAACCTCCTAGGGGCCACATGCTAGTGGTAGGTGGGGCCAGAGGCAAAAGTGGGTGGGGTGATGTATGTAAATTTTACCTTTGCACACTAGGTGTGAACCATCCTGAGACCTCTGGGTATGGGGCAGTATATAAATTATAATAATAATAATAATAATAATAATAATAATAAGAAGAAGAAGAAGAAGAAGAAGAAGAAGAAGAAGTCGTCGTCTCTATGGGAGTATATTGTATTTTAAAATGGGGTATCAGAGTTTTTAGGGGGCTAACCAGGTTGGGATAGCTGGAATAGCAGGCTTGTTGGTTTTTGAATGTCTTATGTGGATTTTTTCAATTTTGTTGTTCTGTATGGGACAATGACAATGAAGATTATAAAGATTAGGCCCATTTCTACACAAACACTTTCCCTGGTATGCTGAGAGTTCTTGCAGTTCTGCTTAAATGATAACCATTCTTTTTAAAAACGTGCACCAAGGCAAATAAATCAGCACCTGTGAATTTTATGAAAACTCGCTAGCGCCCTCTTTTTCTGTGTGTCAGATGTGTAGCTGGCCACTTTAGTAAAAAAAGGGGGGGGAGTAAAGATGCGTTGTAGCAATTTGTTGCAGATCTGCCTGTCTTTCCCTATGAAGGGGAGCATCTTCAGTCCTGTGTCACTCGTTAAAGTTGGATGAACTTCTGGTCCCTTCAGGCTCTCTGGGCTCCACATTGTGGTGGAATTAATTGCTCTGAGCTAGATTCTTCAAGAATTCCAGGCAGCTGTTTGCGCCTTGGCATCTATGAACACACACACACAAACAAACAAACACACACACAAAAACCACACACATGCCCTTGGGCCAGAGAAGTCATAAGGAAAAATCGATGCAAGCAGCAAAGAGGTACAAATGACATCAGCAGAACTCTGAGCAAGCTCCATCTGGGACCCAGCAAGCCAGAAAAAGGGAGAGGCAATGTGCTGATTTTCCAATATTTACCTGCCTTCAGCACTTTGGTTAAGGAAGAATCATGAGTGTAAAAATCGGGAGGAAAGTGTCCCTTCCCTGCCTCCATCTTCCTAAAGATATCACTGAAGGGTGAAACAGCAGACAAAGGAGCCCCCGGCAAGGATGTTACCGCGTACCTAAAAGCCTTAGAATCCTATAAGTGTACAGCTGGAGGGCAGCCCTAAGGGCCATATCTAGTCTGACCCCCCTGCAATGCAGGGATGACAGCTAAAGAATCCCTGGCAGGTGGCCAACCAAGCCCTGTTTAGAAGCCCCCACTGAAGCAGAGTCTACCACCTTCTGAGGCAGTCCGTTCCACTGCTGAACAGCTCTTACCATCAGAAGGATCTTCCTAATGTTTAATTGGAATCTCTTTTCTTGGCACTTGAATTCATTGGTTTAGGTCCAGCCCTCTGGAACAGCAGGAAACAAGCTTGCTCTGTCTTCTATGGGACAGCCCTTTATATATTTGAAGACAGCGATCGTCTCTCCTCTCAGACTTCTCTGTTCCAGGCTAAACATACCCACCTTCTTCAACTGTTCCTCATCAGGCTTTGTTTCCAGACCCTTGATCCTCTTGGTCACCCACATCTGTACATATTCCAGCTTATCCATATCCTTCTTAAACTGTGGTGTTCATAAATGAATCCCAGACTCCTGGTGGATTCTGATCGAGGCAGAATAGAGCAGGACTAGCAGGTCAAGTATAGGACAAAGGTCCGTATAGTAAAAGCTATGGTTTTCCCAGTAGTGATGTATGGAAGTGAGAGCTGGACCATAAAGAAGGCTGATCGCCGAAGAATTGATGCTTTTGAATTATGGTGCTGGAGGAGACTCTTGAGAGTCCTATGGACTGCAAGAAGATCAAACCTCTCAATTCTTAAGGAAATCAGCCCTGAGTGCTCACTGGAAGGACAGATCCTGAAGCTGAGACTCCAATACTTTGGCCACCTCATGAGAAGAGAAGACTCTCTGGAAAAGACCCTGATGTTGGGAAAGATGGAGGGCACAAGGAGAAGGGGACGACAGAGGACGAGATGGTTGGATAGTGGTGGCAGGTACCCAGGCAGCTGCCTACAGGCACCCAGTGCCGGCGCTGCCTTTGCCCGGCCAGAGCTTCCATGCCTTTCCTTGTGACTGCCTGGCTCCTTTAGGACTTTGGACTCATTTGCACACTGACTTGCAGCCTTAAATCAACTCTCTCTCCCACCTCCAGCTCTGAGAGCCAAGGCTGGCAGATAGCAATCCATAACTCACATCCCCATAACTCTCCATCACTTTCATTGCCCTCCATGGCAACCATTCTAGCCGAACAGCAACATCCGTCTTCAAAAGCAGAGAGCAGAAACTGGGGAAGCAGAGGAGGAGGAGGAGGAGGAATGTTTCTGCACACACACCCTGACCTTCCCCCCACCCCTGATTCCGAACCCACAAGACAAGCCCAAGACAAGTATGTTTCTCAGCTCCTGTCAAATAACAGCGAGACTACTTGGCGTAGCAAAAACCACATTTCAGAAGTCACTTGGCTGTGCCGCAGGCACTGCGGAGGTTGGAAGAGTCGCCAGGTGTCCTTGTTTCCCAGGCACAGCATGGTTTTTCTGGTCCCTGTTCCTGGTATATAAAACCTTCCTGATTTTGTCCCCATTTTGCACTTGGAGGCAAGCAGGAGGGCTGAAGTCTGACTCGGGAGAGGGAGGCAGTGGTTTGTGGAGACCTGTGCCAGCCAGGAGGCAAGAATCAGAGGCAGGCGAAGCTTCAGAGCTGGAGGAAGAGGAGGAAGAGGCCAGTGAAGGGTTGTGTGCTTCCCCACCTGTCCCTGCACCACTGTTTCCCAGATCCAGGAGGGGACTGAAAAGGGAGGAGCAGAGGAAGTTTCCATGCAGGCCCAGTCTCTGGCTACTTGCATGCCTGTCATCTCCAGCTTTGTGACACGTTGCGGGGGGTAGGACTGGATGACCCTCGGAGTCCCTTCCCATTCTGTATGATTCTATGACACCCTCCGCTCTCCAGTCACTACTTCCCGCAGTCTCACTTGTTTGCTGAACTCCACTGCGGCCCATAAACCCAGCTTGCCTATCTTTGTCTCCTGGCTATAAAGCTCCGAGCTAGGCGACAAATTTGTCTTTTGCAACGGCTGTGCTGATTTTATTGCTTGCTCGGGAGGCTTCATCATTTCTGCACCATTCCCTGGGGGGTTGGGGAGGACGAGTGCCCCTCTCATAGGACGCCCTTGCACGCAAAAGCAAAAAAGCCTGCGTTCAGAACGCCACCACCGAAGGCAGCTCCCGTGTCTGCTGGCAAGCAGCTGCTGCCTTCAGGTCCAACTGGTGAGCTTCTCAGAGGCATAACTGTTGACCACTGTAGGGAACCAGAATGCTGGGTGAGATAAGCCTTTGGCCTGATCCTGCAGCCAGGCTCAGGTGATGCTCTTCTACTCCCTTATTAGTGTGACAGTCAGGTGAATTGGCCACTGAAGTTGGCAGCCTTTCTGATTTCCCCCTGAAGGAACTAAAGGCTGGCTGATGAAAATGATGGCCTTTTAGTTCAGGTTATTTGGCTGCTGCACTCAGAATAGGAGGGATTTGGGGAGCAGGCTATGGTAAAACCCCTGAAGGGCATCTGGAAGAAGGAGGGGGAGCACCTAGATTCGGAGTGACAGTTGTTCAAAAAGTCTTTTCAGAACCTGGCATAAAAGGCACAGGACTTCTTTTTTTTAATGTACCTCCATGACAACCTGAATTTGAAAGGACGATTTATTGGTGCAGCAATTTCTCTACGCGCTCGGATAAATCTCTGTGTTGCGTAATGTTCTTCCTGTCCTCGGTGCTTGGGAAATTAAAGATGCTCAGGGTGAGGTGGAGGAGGAATTTGCACAATTATGGAGTCTGAGTACAAATTCCAGTCATGTGTAGCCCCCCCCATAATATTTATACTTCAAGTTTCTCCACCGCTGTCTCTAATTAGGCTTGCAAGCTTAATTATTTCCTGTAATGTGGCAAACTCTGAACAGAGCACTGGGATACATGCCCGGTTCTCTTTGAACGAAGAAAACTCATTGCCGACATTATCTTGCAGTTTTCCCAGGCTACCGGAAAATTGCAACGGTTCCCATTTCACAGACTGGGGAAATGAGGCTGTGGATGAGCCCCTTGTATACATAGGTAAAGGTAAAAGGACCCCTGACCATTAGGTCCAGTCGTGACCGACTCTGGAGTTGCGGCGCTCATCTTGCTTTATTGGCCGAGGGAGCCGGCGTACAGCTTCCGGGTCATGTGGCCAGCATGACTAAGCCACTTCTGGTGAACCAGAGCAGCGCACGGAAACGCTGTTTACCTTCCCGGAGGAGCAGTACCTATTTATCTACTTGCACTTTGATGTGCTTTCGAACTGCTAGGTTGGCAGGAGCAGGGACCAAGCAACGGGAGCTCACCCCGTCCTGGGATTCGAACCGCCGACCTTCTGATCAGCAAGTCCTAGGCTCTGTGGTTTAACCCACAACATACTTAGTCTCTAAACACGTACCCTCCAAGTGTCCCGATTTTCCGGGGACAATCCCAAAATTACAAAAGCCAACCTGGCTTCTGGTTTGATCCTGGAATATTCCTATTTTCCCCGCCAGTGTCACCACTGCCGAACTTAGGGAGGAGGTGCAGCCGGCGCATCTCCCAATCTATGGCGGCTGCAGCTGCGAGGGAGCGTCCCATTGCCTCTCCATGACTTCTCCGTGGCCACTATGGCATCTTGTAGCAACTGCTGGGGAGCAGGCGAGGAGCAGGGGCAGAGGAAGGGGGTGCGGTGGGGGCGGAGCACCCCAGGTGTCTTCACTGAGGGGGAGTGACATTTGGCATGCTGCCCGCCTGCGACTCCCAAGCCTACCCCGAGCTATCGGGGGGAAGGGGCGGAGCTGTGCCACCTTGCCAGTGGCCTTCCCCCCTTCCCCCTTTGTTTTGACAGCTCGGGGGAGGCTTGGGAGTCACTGGTGGGTGGTGCGCCGTTGCCCCTCACTCCCAGGCTGCTTCCTGGGGGAGAGCCTCCCCCGAGCTGTCAAAAGGAAGAGGGAAGGAAGGAAGGCTGCTGGCAAAGCGGCGCAGCTCTCCCCTGCCCAAGAAGCAGCCTGCCATGGGCGGCTCGCCCTGCCCCCCCCCCAGGATGCTTGCCCCACCCCCATGGCCCCGCCCCCAGGTGCACAGCATGTGAGCCGTTCCAGGTGCCAGAGCAGCTAGCTCCACCTCTGATGGAGAGGAGGAGACGCTGCTACCAACAAGGTGCAGTCGTGCGTCTCTGAGAGGCCGGCAGAGGGCAAGGCCATTCTGGGCAGGATGAAAGGTGGAACGTAGCACAAAGAGTCTTGGGTTTTTTAAAAAAATAAAATGCTTTGTGTGTCTACATCTAATCTTGCCCCTTTATAAGATTTATTTACAGTGGTACCTCAGGTTACAGACGCTTCAGGTTACAGACTCCGCTAACCCAGAAATAGTACTTCTGGTTAAGAACTTTGCTTCGGGGCGAGAACAGAAATCACGCAGCGGCGGTGCGGCGGCAGCAGGAGGCCCCATTAGCTAAAGTGGTGCTTCAGGTTAAGAACAGTTTCAGGTTAAGAACGGACCTCCGGAGAGCCAGCGTGGTGTAGTGGTTAAGAGCGGTAGACTCGTAATCTGGTGAACCATATGTCAGGAGTGCTCTGATGGTGTTTCCTGCTTGGCAGGGGGTTGGACTCGATGGCCCTTGTGGTCTCTTCCAACTCTATGATTCTATGATTCTATGAACCGGGTTTGCGTCTCCGCTCCTCCACATGCAGCTGCTGGGTGACCTTGGGCTAGTCAAACTTCTTTGAAGTCTCTCAGCCCCACTCACCTCACAGAGTGTTTGTTGTGGGGGAGGAAGGGAAAGGAGAATGTTAGCCGCTTTGAGACTCCTTAAAGCAGTGTTTCCCAACCGGTGTTCCGCGGCACACTGGTGTGCCGTGAGACCTTGCCTGGTGTGCAAAGACAAGTTGCCTATTTCAAGACAGTTTGTTACCACTTACAACCGCTTATCATTGCTATTGCAGATTTAATTAGCAAAATGAATTTGCAATCTCTTTGTGGTGTGTTTTCTCACAGCCCAGCAGAGTAGGCCATTATGTTTTCTGGGCCAGGGTAGAGGCTGCATTGAACCCAGAGAGCCAGTGTGGTGTAGTGGTTAAGAGCGGTAGTCTGCTAATCTGGGGAACCGGGTTCGCGTCTCCGCTCCTCCACTTGCAGCTGCTGGGTGACCTTGGGCCAGTCACACTTCCTTGAAGTCTCTCAGCCTCACTCACCTCACAGAGTGTTTGTTGTGGGGGAGGAAGGGAAAGGAGAATGTTAGCCGCTTTGAGACTCCGTAGGGTAGTGATAAAGCAGGATATCAAATCCAAACTCTTCTTCTAAAAATAAATAATAATAATAAAAGAACAGACTTCCGAAATGAATTAAGTTCTTAACCCGAGGTACCACTGTATTGGTGTGTGTTTTCCTTTTTGTAAATTTACCAAAGAATAACATAAAAATCTGGATTAAGGGGTTTTTCTCAGGACGTGGGGGGGGGGATGTGTGCTGTATCCCCTTGGCAATGGCGACACTCGCTATTCTATTGATAGGAAATGCTCTTCGGGGGTGATGCCCAAAAAAATGAGGATCAGTTGGGTGGGAATGAGAAACGTCCCTGTTTTCATCTGAGGAATGTTGGAGGGCATGCAAACAATTGGATGTTATCCTGATACCGAGTCCGTCCACTGGTCCGTCATCTAGCTCATTAGCTCTGACACAGGGGTGGCTGCAAAGTACCTAAAAGGTTTTGTTTGGGTTTTTACAGGGGGTGGCACATGCCTTGATACAATTTTGCATAGAGTGCCTCTGAGCATATTGAGATGGCGGGTGGCTGGAGCAGTGTGTCCAGACACCCTGTAAGCCAGGCACAGGTGCCAACCTGAATAAAATTATTTGGGGGGGGCAGGTAAGCCTCATATAATTGACCATATGACATGGTGCATCCACCGCATTTGAATGACAATGCCCATCAACTTTGGGGTGGGGCAGCCCCCTCAAATATTTTATGGAGAGGTGAAGGGACTCGGCCCCTAGGAGTTGGCTGCTATGAAACCATGGAGGGGGAGCCTCAGGCCTGGGGTTCCACATCTCTGGCCTATACTGAGGTGGTGAAAAAATAACCCTCTGCAGCACCATTGCGGGGTGTCAGAGAGAGGCTCCATTTTCCTTGCACATCATCACAACCTGGAGTCAAGCCAGTTGTGGTGTAGTGGTTAAGAGCGGTAGTCTCGTAATCTGGTGAACTGGGTACACTTCCCTGCTCCTCCACATGCAGCTGCTGGGTGACCTTGGGCTAGTCACACTTCTCTGAAGTCTCTCAGCCCCACTCACCTCACAGAGTGTTTGTTGTGGGGGAGGAAGGGAAAGGAGAATGTTAGTACAGGGTGGGGCGAACCCTCTTTCATATCCAAAAACCCAGGGGTGGCATGGAGTCTCCAGCCAATTGGCAGAGAGGGGATGTGGCTAGGGAGAGTCTCAAGGGCCAGATAAAGAGAGCTAGAGGGCCACATTTGGCTATCAGGCTTGAGAACATAAGGAGAGTCTGCAAGATCAGGCCAATGGACCAGCTAGTCTAGCCTCCTAGAGCCAGTGTGGTGTAGTGGTTTAGAGCAGTAGACTCGTAATCTGGGGAACCGGGTTCGCGTCTCTGCTCCTCCACATGTAGCTGCTGGGTGACCTTGGGCCAGTCACACTTCTCTGAAGTCTCTCAGCCCCACTCACCTCACAGAGTGTTTGTTGTGGGGGAGGAAGGGAAAGGAGAATGTTAGTCGCTTTGAGACTCCTTCGGGTAGTGATAAAACGGGATATCAAATCCAAACTCTTCTTCTTCTTCAACAAGCTAATACACCTCGCATCTTACAAGGGAAGCTGCGACATTGGTAACACGATGGATCATTCATTTCTCTCTCTCTCCACCGCGCCTCCCCACCCCCCATCATTTGAACTAATCAATGGCTTTATTTCACGCCACTTCGCCTGCTCCTTCCCTCTCTCCTTGCTTCTAATGATGTTCGCAATCGGTCCCATTAATCCCCAGTAACTCGCTTGGTTCTTGCACAGCCGCCACGTCCGCTTCTCCTCCTGTTTCAAGTAATTGGGCTGGCTGATTTACGGCTTGCCAAGTTCCTCTCTTCAAAGGGGAACCCAGGCTCCCCAAGCCAAACATGAATTTCGGGAAATTTACACGATAAGGTCCCAATCTGCACAGAACTCTTGAAGGTCAGCTGGAATAATCCACAACTGTGCTCTAGGTTTCTTTATAGACCAACCTTTGGCAGTATGGTGTAGTGGTTAGAGTGGGGGGGGGGATTGGGACCCGGCATACCAGAGATCAAATCCCCACACAGCCATGAAATGCATTGGGATCCCTTGCGGGCAACTCCCTGCCTCTCTGTCTAACCACCTCACAAGGCTGTTGTGAAGATAAAATAGGAAGCAGTGGCGTAGCGTGGGGGGTGCAGGGGGGCCCGGCCGCACCGGGCGCAACATCTGGGGTTAGGGCAAACCCACAGGTTAGGGGGCGCAAATCCACGGGTTAGGGGGCGCAAATCCACGGGTTAGGGGGCGCAAATTACTTTCCTTGCCCCGGGTGCTGACAACCCACGCTACGCCACTGATAGGAAGAGGAGGAATTGTGTACACTGACTGGAGCTCCTTGGAGGAAAGGCAGGATAGGAATGTAATAATAATAATAATAATATACCTGAGTCCCTTTGGGTGTTTGGGTCTGCAATTCCCATTGGCATGGAGAAAAGGAAGATGTTGGTGACCGTTTTCAGTTCTTACTTGCCATTCACCAGAGAACAGGTTGCAACAATTTAAAACCTACTTGTGCTGGTCCCTGGGGATTACCGTGCAGCGTGATCCAAGTCCAGTCCGAGGTCAAGGGTGTGGTATGGAGGCTGTCTGTCAAGGCTGAAGCGGGGTCCAAGGCAAGGAGTCGGGTGAGGTCAGGAACTCTGGCAGAAGAGCAGGACAAGGTGCAGGCAGGAACAGGTTACCAACAATGTTGCTCCCGCAACCTGGGACTGGGCTGGCTGGCTTTTATCTCCTCTGAGGCATAGGGCGGCCCCGGTCCACAGGTGACCCGCCTCTCCTGGCCGGGAGGCGAGCACTCCTCCTGCGAGAACTTAGTTCCCTCCGACCCTCTGCCCTGAGCCTCTGCAGCTCAGGAGAGGCTGGAGGATTACCAGACCCAGAGGCCACCTCACCTTCCCCTGACGAGGCTGAGAGTGGAGCACCTGCAGGCAATGGGTCTTCGATCACCTCTGGAGCCAGAGCAAATTCAAAGGTGTCTGCTCCTGAGGATCCGGCACAGGTGAGGGCCCTTCAGGTTCAAGCCCCAGCCCCGGCTCAGTTGGTCCTGGAGGTGGGGACTCCTGTGCAGGCTAAGATTCCTCAGGTTCAGCCTCTGAATCCGATTCCCAGGCCATCACACTACTATTAAAAGCAGCTTAAAACAATGACAATCACAGGAATAGGGTGGTTCCTGAAATTATACGTCTAAGGTGTAAAAGGATGCATCTTTTGCATATGATGGGGACTTTATATTGAAGGTGGGAGATGCCCTTCCATGGGGTGGGAGTTCCACAGGCTAGGGGCTGCCACCACGAAGGTCCTCTCCTGGGCTGCCACTCCCTGAGCTTTGGAGGGTGCTGGGACTTCCAAGAACGCCCTCTCTGCTGATCTCTGTGTGGGATGTAACATAAGCAGTCAAGTACAACACTTCCTGTTTGCCCAGAGTGGACACACAGGGGGATGTTACCCCAGCCAGGAGGACTTCCTCTCCCACCTATCTGGAGCATCCTCCCCCGCGTGTGACCAGGTAGATAGGTGTGACCCTGGCAGACCCCATAAAAGGGCTGGTCACGCAGCCATCGTCCTCTTGACCCCTTACTCTCTTCAACTTCTTGATGCTCTTGTACATGGGCTCAGTCCCCATATGGGATGAACTCTCTTCTGTAACTACAAGCTAAAGCTTGCCTTCAGGGTACCTACTATGAACTGAATGTAAGTAAACTTCTTATCATCACTTTTAAAGAAGACTGTTGTGTCTTTATTCTTTTTAAGAGGGAACAAAGGGGATTTACCAGGAACAAACCCATTATGGACAAGCCAGATTGGATTGCTTAACTCAAGAGATTCAGACGAATCGACCAACTAGCTTCCTGCAATATACAAGGGAATGTACTCTGCTACCAGCTCACTAGTGTGAGTGAGGAAGGATAATAGTTAAATCAATATATCCTCTCCTACTATCCACCACATTCCCACACTCAACTCCTGAGAGGGTCTGTAGAGAAGGAGGTCCTCCTTCAGATATTCAGGACCTAAATTAATGGTGTGTTTTACAACTGAAGTAATGCACACTGGACATTTAAAGTGCTGTGGGGCAGAGAAAGAAGATGATTAATCCCAGGGTCTGAAGTTACTTAAATATGTAACTCAACAAAACAAGTCATTTGTGTTGTGATATATATACATATATATTCTACGAATTGGTTATTTGATCATCAGGGACCAAACGGCAGGTTTATTTCTTGAAGATGGTCTTGTAAATCCATTTTTGGAAGTTGGAGACAGCCGTGTAGACACCTGGGTATCTGGGGCTGGCGCAGCTGTGGCCCCAGGAAACGATCCCAAAAACACGCCCTTCACACACTAAGGGGCCCCCAGAATCGCCCTGGTGGGAGAAAGAATGGGGGGGGTGGAAACACAGTGAAGAGAATTAGCATTAAAGCTTTGTCAAAGCAGCTGCTAATATCCATTGGTTGTTTATATTAAAAAGCAAACTACATTTTAAAAAAGTAATTTCACAAAGCTCTTTTAAAGTCTCGACCCATCCCCAGCTGGTCCCTGTTGGAAGCATAACACTCAAAAGGAAGAGTGGCATGTTTTAGGATCCAGTTGCTGGAATAGCCAGACAGGTTTCTTGGGAGCAGCTCCTAGGTATGGGCCATTAAGGTAACAAAGGAAGTGGCTGTTTGCCAGAGGACAAATGGGTGGGCCCCCTCTCTCAACTAGCCTCTGAAAGGCACAGAGTGGGGGTGATTCAATCAACACAGCCACCATTCTGGAACAACAGGACAACAGGAAAGTACAGTGCAGGGTGGGGCGAACCCTCTTTCATATCCAAAAACCCAGGGGTGGCATGGAGTGTCCAGCCTATTGGCAGAGAGGGGATGTGGCTAGGGAGAGTCTCAAGGGCCAGATAAAGAGAGCTAGAGGGCCATATTTGGCTGTCAGGCTTGAGAACATAAGGAGAGTCTGCAAGATCAGGCCAATGGACCAGCTAGTCTAGCCTCCTAGACTAGAGTGTGGATCAGCTAATCTAGCCTCCTAGAGCCAGTGTGGTGTAGTGGTTAAGAGCAGTAGACTTGTAATCTGGGGAACCGGGTTCGCTTCCCTGCTCCTCCACATGCAGCTGCTGGGTGACCTTGGGCTAGTCACACTTCTCTGAAGTCTCTCAGCCCCACTCACCTCACAGAGTGTTTGTTGTGGGGGAGGAAGGGAAAGGAGAATGTTAGCCGCTTTGAGACTCCTTCGGGTAGTGATAAAGCGGGATATCAAATCCAAACTCTTCTTCTTCTTCCTGTTCTCACAGAAGCCACCCAGATGCCTGCAGGAAACCCGTAAGCAGGATTCGAACCCAAGAGCCCTCTCTCCTCCTGTGGTTTCCAGCAACTGCTATTCAGGAAGTGTTACTGCCTCTGACTGAGATCCCAACCCCGTCCTCCCTGTGCTAAGCTGATCAGTTTTCCGAAGAGGCATTTAGTCTTCCGAACTTCCTCTGATAAACGGACACCGGTGTTTACCTGGCAGGCATCTTTCCCCCCGGTGTTGAACCCGGCGCAGATCATGTTCCTGGTGATGTACCCGGCGTACGAAGAGGAGCTGTTGCACTTCCACGTGGAGATGATGGGGAGGTGGACGCTGCGCAGAGTGTCCGACGTCCTGCCCCCGATGGGAGTGGTGTAACCCCAACCAGAGACTTGGCAGAAACGTCCGTCCCGGACCGTGGCTCCTTGCTGGGGAAGAGGCACGATGGAGACAAAGGGGCTGTAGGCCACCGGCCGGTTCAGCTGTTTCGAGACATCAAGGGATGGGGGTGGGGGCAGGTCACTTATCCATCAATTCAATCTCACCCGGATGCAAACCCTCCAGTTTGGGCCGGTGGTGCCAATGGTTGGCATGCTCAGGTGTATGCAAAGAACCCACACCTGAGCAGCAGCTCCATTGACCTCTTTCATCATTGCAACATTCTCACACAGTTGCCATTTGTTCAAGCCCAGACACTGGTGCAGCATCAGACAAAGAAGGATTGGCAGGTTCCACTGCCTGATTGCTCATTGACTTTTTTTTAATTTTTATTTTTAAATGGTATTTATTGAGTTTCCATTTTATAACATATAAAAACAATCTTTGTTTTTTCACATAAACTCAAGCTCATTTGAGCTCATCGACTTCCCCCCTTCCCACCCGATGGTTACTTTATTTATTTGCTATCTCATCACATTTCTAATTTCCCCCCTTTCCCATTGTCCTATTTAATTTATCTGTAAAAAGGTAAAATTTTCATCCTTATAAGCCTTTTCAAATCATTCCTGCCAATGTTGTTAACTGTTTACAATTGTCCTTCAAATATTGTATAAATTTCCCCCAATCTTTTTGGAAAGCTTGATCTCGCTGGGTTTGGATTTTCCCGGTCAGCTTCGCCATATTCCATCATCTTCGTCTGCCACTCTTCAATTGTTGGTAACTCCTGTTGTTTCCATTTTGGGGCTATTAAAATTTTTGCTGCAGTGGTTGCATGCATAAATAATTTTTGATCTCTTTTAGGAATTTCTTCCCCTACTATACCCAGTAAAAACACTTCTGGTTTTTTTAAAAGTGTGTGTGTGTGTGTATTATTATATATCAAATCTCAGAAGGTTTTCATGTCCACCACATATGGTAACAATTTCCTTCTTTTTCTTTACATTTCCAACATTCCTTGTTTTTCATTTTATACATTTTAGCAAGTTTTGTTGGCGTTAACTACCGCCTATACATCATTTTCATAATATTTTCTTTCAATGCACTGCAGGCTGTAAATTTAATGCTTGCTCATTGACTCTTTGCCCAGCACTGATGCGTTGAATTGTTTTTTGAAACAGAAGTTATACTGTTACATACAGCCTGATACGATGCGTGTGTCGTTACCAGCAAGCAAGCTGGCAAAAACCATGTGGAGGCAGAAGAAGAGGAACAGCTGTGATAACGAGGGTATTATAGATTTAGGAGGGGACCCCCCCAAAAAAACTGTAGAAATGAATAAATGCTAGGATTTTGATTCATTGGCATATTGACGCAGACCTGGCCAGGACGCCTTCTGGGCTTCACGAGGCCAGGAAAGCTGAGATACATGTGGATTTGTTTACATGTGCACATGCACCTTTTGTGATCTACCATGCTTGCACAAAACTAAAAATAAGTGATGCCTCACTCCAACGTAGGTAAGGATTTGGAGCTGTTCACATGAAAGGCTGCCCATTGTTTCATTTCCTCCCCCTTCCCTCCCCAGCTCAACAGCTTGGATTTCCTAAAAAAAAGCTGAACAACTTTGCCTGCCCTTCCCAAAAATCCTGGCTATGCCCATGGCTGGTGTCTCTCCGTTTTCTTTGTTTTTCAGTGCCCCATATAACTGCAGTTTTAAAAAGTCACCGTTTTCAAAGATCTGGTCGGCAGGCTGTGGATCCTGGCCCACCTGGGCATCCCCTCCATAATTGCAGCTGAAACTTTCCCTTCCTTTCAATCCTGACCCCGTTCTGACACCCAGGAAGATTTTGTTACCTTGATAAGCATGATGTCTGCATTTTTGGAAGTGGCGCTGTAGTCCGGATGGACCACCATGCGGGCAGGTCGGAAGATCTGTTCCGTGCCTTCAAATGTGGAAAGAGAATATTCCCCGGCTACGATCAGCATCTGGTGGATTCTAAAAGAGGAGCAAGAAAACAGGATGAGGGTGGATTTATCGCAAACATGTCAGATTTGGGTTAGGCAGGGGTCTATTATGCAGGATTGTCAGATCTTGATATGTCTCTGGGCTTACCGCAGCTGTAGTAACCTCTCCAGAACCATATAAGACAGTAGTTAATTTGTAGGAAGAGCTTTGCTGTAAAACTGGCAACAGGGGGAGAAATCTGGCTAAAAGCTGTCCACTGCCCCTTTTCTTGGGTTTCCTCCTCTATCCACCTGCTGCTTCATGCTCCTTTCCCATTAAATTGCTACTCTACAAAATTTTCCTTCAGCCACTGATACAGAAAAAATAGGGGTGGTTGGCTTTTGCTGCCCAACTCCCCAAGGGACTGAGTCTCCTAAGTCCATGATCGGACAGAGATGAATAGATGGAGGCAGGATGCAATGAAAGCAAGGCAGATCTTTATACTACTATTACTAATAATAATTTATTATTTATACCCTGCCCATCTGGCTGGGCTTCCCCAGCCACTCTGGGCTGCTTCCAACAAAATATTAAAATACAGCAATCCATCAAACATTAAAAGATTCCCTAAACAGGGCTGCCTTCAGATGTCTTCTAAAAGTCTGCTGGTTGTTTTTCTCTTTGACATCTGGTGGCAGGGTGTTCCACAGGGCAGGTGCCATTACTGAGAAGACTCTCTGCCGGGTTCCCTGGACCTCAGTGTCTGGGTAGAACAATGGGGGTGGAGACGCTCCTTCAGGTATACTGGGCCGAGGCCATTTAGGGCTTTAAAGGTCAGCACCAACACTTTGAATTGTGCTCAGAAACATAGTGGGAGCCAATGTAGGTCTTTCAAGACCAGTGTTATGTGGTCTTTGCAGCCGCTCCCAATCACCAGTCTAGCTGCCGCATTCTGGATTAGTTGTAGTTTCCAGGTCACCTTCAAAGGTATTCCCACATAGAACACATTTCAGTAGTCCAAGCGAGAGATAACCGGAGCGTGCACCACTCTGGCGAGACAGTCTGCAGGCAGATAGGGTCTCAGCCTGCATACCAGATGGAGCTGGTAAACAGCTGCCCTGGACACAGAAATGATCTGCGCCTCCATGGACAGCTGTGAGTCCAAAATGACTCCCAGGTTGCGCACCTGGTCCTTTAGGGACACAGTTTCCCCATTCAGGACCAGGGAGTCCTCCACACCTGCCTGCCTCCTGTCCCTCAGAAACAGTACTTCTGTCTTATCAGGATTCAACCTCAATCTGTTAGCCGCCACCCATCCTCCAACCGCCTCCAGGCACTCACACAGGACCTTCACCACCTTCACTTTATTTTTCTGTTGCAACAGAATTCCCTCCCCACCTAGCAAGGAGGCAAGAGAGACCCAGAACCAAGAAGAAATATCTCTTTCTGCTTTGGATTTCGAACCTTTGACGTGCTTTTGAGTTTGTGCAACGTTTCCAAATCAGTGCTGCCTATTTCTGACCGGCTCCCACCGACCTGTTTGATGCAGGATGCCCGATGGATGGACCTGGAGTGCGTCCAGATGTTCTGCAGTGTGCCTCCTTACCCTGTTTTGCAGTGGGCGGCGGTCAGGACCCAGTTCCGACTGATGAGGGCTCCTCCACAGAAATGGTAGCCTGTATTCCTCTTCAGAGAGACCAGGTACTTGGAAGAGTGGGGTGAAACTATGTAGCCCCCAATGATGCGTTGGGAGTCGCTCGCGCCATCTGCAGAGCAGAGGGGAAGAACTGTCATACAATTTTCAGAATCTCTGAGGGGGCAAAAATCTATACACGGGACCCAGCTCCAACTGAAGGCTCCTCCAAATGTACTCTTTTAACTGTACATTTATTACAGTTTGTGTACCTTTATGTGTGATCATTTCAACACAGCTTGGACCTCGCAAAAGCAGATGTAGGGTTGTTGCGCCCAACGCCAGTCCTACTCAGAGTAGACCAGTGTTTTTTTTCTTGGGGGAGGTACTCAGGGGTGCGCTTACCCTTAAACATTTGTGAATCTTTGTACTTTTATCCATTTACTGCATTTATTTCCCCCGATTTGAACTATAAAATGGGGGTTTTCTTGAGTCAAAATGAGAGTACCCCCTAAACATTTAATTTTTTTATATAGAAAAAAAGCACTGGAATAGACCCAGTGAAAATAATGGACATGACCCACTTAGGCCTGGTGACTTCAGTGGGTTAACTCTGAGTGGGACCCATTCTGCTTTGTTTCCAATTAGCGCACACCCAATAACTTCCTGCTCTGATCTTTTTAATACCACAATTGTTCCATTTTAGGGTTTTTCTTTGTCTTGTCCTGTATTTGTTGCACTTTTGCAAGATGGCCTCTCCTGACTGGGCAAAAGACTGGGCAAACGTCACTGGTCAACTGGTGTAAAGCAAAATGATGTGTGGGCAGCCCGGTATAAATCTGCTACTAGTGCATTATTATTGTGTCCGTAACATGTTGCAGAATACACGCAACAGCCACCAGTTTGAAGGGACCCCTAGTCTAACCTAGAAGTTTTTATAAGGGTCAGATAGAACCACATGACCTGCTCTGACCTATCATTGTTGAGGCTCCCTAGAGACGTAACTGCAACTGCAACAGATTGTTGCAGCGTGAAGTGCTGCTACTGCTCAGTGTTTCAGCCACTCAGCCAGGCCCTCCCTAGCGTTACTGTTCGCCTCGCTCCCTACCCCCATGCTCATTGAGCATGCTTGGTCCTAACTGGGCTGCTGGGGGTGGAGGAGGTGCCCTATCCTTAATTCCTCCTACCCTTGCAATCTTTTCTGGACTTCTGCAAACATCGGGATTTCACACTTGGGCATGGTGGTGCTGTTTTCATCCCATAAGCCAGGAGTTTTCATCCTTTTTGGGTCCGCGGCTCCCTTGACCAACTACATTCTTTCTGCAGCACCCTTGTGGGGCCCAGTTATGTCACCCTGTTATGTACTGAGTTGAATAGGATCCAAAATGCAGCAGTCTGATTGGTCCTAGAACAATAGGATCCAAAATGCAGCAGTCTGATTGGTCCTAGAACAATGCAGCAGTATGATTGGTCCGCAGGAGCCACCCAATCCAGCTCCAGGTGGAAGTGAATCCACAACAACCTGATTGGCCTACAGAAGAATCCCAGAATTAGCCAATCACGTGCAGCCCACTATGTAAATAATGTACAGTATATACCGTAAAGCAGATATTGTGGGGGAACTTCCATTCCTCCTCACCACTATGAGCTGAATAAAGAGCATGAAATCCACTCTTGACTCCGAGTATATTTCACACCCCTTGCCTGCAGAGCTGGCAGCCCCTCACCCCTTTTCAAACACCCTCCCTTGTGGAGTGTTCCCCCAGCCTCCTCTCTTCTCCCCTCTGCTTAAAAAGCAGAGACATCACCTTGCCAACAAAGGTCCGTATAGTTAAAGCTATGGTTTTCCCAGTAGTGATGTATGGAAGTGAGAGCTGGACCATAAAAAAGGCTGATCGCCAAAGAATTGATGCTTTTGAATTATGGTGCTGAGGGAGACTCCCATGGACTGCAAGAAGATCAAACCTCTCCATTCTGAAGGAAATCAGTCCTGAGTGCTCACTGGAAGGACAGATCCTGAAGCTGAGGCTCCAATACTTTGGCCACCTCATGAGAAGACTCCCTGGAAAAGACCCTGATGTTGGGAAAGATGGAGGGCACAAGGAGAAGGGGACGACAGAGGATGAGATGGTTGGATAGTGTTCTCGAAGCTACCAGCATGAGTTTGACCAAACTGCGGGAGGCAGTGGAAGACAGAAGTGCCTGGCGTGCTCTGGTCCATGGGGTCACGAAGAGTCGGACACGACTAAATGACTAAAGAACAACAACAACAAAGGGTGCCATGGCACACTGGTTGAAGACCACACTTGGAGAATGAGCTCACACTTAGCATATAGGACAGGAAGCTGTTAATAGATAGCCTTTGAGACGCCTCCTCTGACCATCACTGATTACTACATCAGCCGTTGCCTCATTCATTCGCTCAGTTTTCAGAGAGAATACAAGGCAGCATTGCTGGCGAATCCATTTTATTCCAGTGTTTTCTGTGTCATTCTCCAGTCTTTCCTCAGACTTGATTCATGATGATTCACTGCACTGCACCCCACCATTAAAATACAATTTCAGCAGCAGACTGTGAATGTGCTGGTGAGGTTTCTCCCTCCTACTGGCCCTTTAATTAGTCATTTCCTGTTCTCGGTATGTGCCTGCTTTAAAAAGAAAAGAAAATACTGAAAGGCTACCAGTTCCCAATCTCTCTTTTCCACGAATGCCTTGCCATTTAAAGATAATGTTCTTTCTTTTAAAAATCAATTGGCTTTCTGCAGGCAATAGAAGATCTGATTGTTCCAGCAAGTTTTTACTGCTGTGAACATTTTATTACTAAACTCTTACTGCCAATTTTACTGCTGCTTACTTTATGCTCAATTTTATTGGGCTAAAAATTTAAAAGGTTTTATTCTGTTTTCTTCTTTTTTTAAAAAAAAAAATTCTGCTATTCTAACTGTTTTGCTCTTCCTACTCTTTTTTAAAAGTGGGGCGGGAACCACTTCCCTAATCTGGTTCTGGAGTCAAATATAACCCCAGTTAAAAAGGCGAAACAAACATTTAGATATGCTTGATAATGGTACCAATATTTTGGGTAAAAATGAAACTGAATTAAGGATGGCTGTTTTGAAAACTGGAATTCAACCATAACAGTATGTTCTGCATCCTGGAAGGGGAAACTTTGCTAGTTTCCTCTCATTATTCAGAGGGGGAAATGATGAGAATCACTCCGACAGGAGGAAGCGATGGGCATTCAACGGATGGCTTTGAAAGATGGTTTGACAAAGTCATGGAAGAGAAGGCTATCCATAACTACATTATGCCTCCAGGGTCAGAGGCAGTAATGCCATCGGATACCAGTTGCTGGAAATTCCAGGAGGGGAGAGTACAGCATTCCTCAAGCTCTGCTCACACGCTTCCCCCAGGCATCTGGTTGGCCACTGTGAAGTCTAGATGGGCCACTGGCCTGAACCAGCATGCCCTTCTTGAGTTCTGAGGAAACCTCCCTCCCATGGGATTTACTTCTACTTAGACAACACTCAGGGACGCGGGTGGTGCTGTGGGTTAAACCACAGAGCCTAGGGCTTGCCGATCAGAAGGTCGGCGGTTCGAATCCCTGCGACAGGGTGAGCTCCCGTTGTTCGGTCCCTGCTCCTGCCAACCTAGCAGTTCGAAAGCATGTCAAAGTGCAAGTAGATAAATAGGTACCACTCTGGGGGGAAGGTAAACGGCATTTCCGTGCACTGCTCTGGTTCACCAGAAGCGGCTTTTTCATGCTGGCCACATGACCCAGAAGCTGTACACCGGCCCCCTCGGCCAATAAAGCGAGATGAGCGCAGCAACCCCAGAGTCGGTCACGACTGGACCTAATGGTCAGGGGTCCCTTTACCTTTACCTAGAGAACACTCAGAATCTTGACTGTTATGTACTAAGCTTGGATCCTAGAACAATAGGCAAGTAGGATCCTAGAATGCAACAAGTGATTGGCCTGCAGGAAAAGACCAATCAGGCTCCAGGAGGGAAGCAGAATCAGCCAATCAGATGGGACTCATTGTGTAAATAATGTATATAAAAGCCTGAGGTTTGGGGGGCAATTCAGTCACTGTTTTACAAGCTGCAATAAAGAGCATAAAATCACTACAGGACTCTGAGTATGTTTCATTGACCAAAGAGATAGACGTTACCAGATAAAGTAAAACGATCTCAAAGGTCATGTGCAGGGGTCAGCAAACTTTTTCAGCAGGGGGCCAGTCCACTGTCGCTCAGACCTTGTGGGGGGCCGGACTATAATTTGGAAAAAATATATGAATGAATTCCCATGCCCCACAAATAAACCAGAGATGCAGCTTAAATAAAAGCACACATTCTACTCATGTAAAAAAATCAGGCAAGCCCCACAAATAACCCAGAGATGCATTTTAAATAAAAGGACACATTCTACTCATGTAAAAACACGCTGATTCCCGGACCGTCCGCAGGTCGGATTTAGAAGGCAATTGGGCCGGATCCAGCCCCTGGGCCTTGGTTTGCCTACCCATGGTCATGTGGAACCACAGTTTTAATTTTCCTTCCAGCTGATTGCGAAAAGGCGACACCTGAGCAGCGCAGTCCTTCTGTGGAGGCAACCAGTGACACCTCTTTTAAATGCACATTTAAGAGTTGCCTTTTTGAAATATGAGTGTACCGTTTTTCAAAAGAAAAACGACTGGAAATTGGAAGAGGAGACTTGTCAGGAAGCAAGAACATCCAAATTTATGTTCTCTGGAGTGGAGATAATTGCTCTGTTATGCAGTGTCACTTTAGTTCAAGGGGGGGGGGTTAAAGTGCTTTAAAAAAAATAACAGGTAATGTGACTTCTTAATCTGCATGTTCTTACACATGCTTAGAATCACAGAACTGTAGAGTTGGAAGGGACCCTAAGGATCATGTGGTCCAGCCCCCTGCAATGCAGGAGTCTCAACTACTAGATCATACATGACAGATGACCATCCAACCTCTGCTTAAAAGCCTCCAAGGAAGGAGATTCCACAACCTCCCGAGGGAGACCATTCCACTGTCAAACAGCATTTACTGTCAGAAAGTTCTTCCTGATGTTTCGCTGGGATCTCCTTTCTTGTAACTTGAATCCATTGATTTTGATCCTACCCTCCAGAGCAGAAGAAAACAAGCTTGCTCCATCTTCCATGTGGCAGCCCTTTAGATATTTGAAGATGGCTATTGTGGCACTGTGGGTTAAACCACAGAGCCTAGGACTTGCCGATCAGAAGGTCGGCGGTTCGAATCCCCGCGACGGGGTGAGCTCCCATTGCTCGGCCCCTGCTCCTGCCAACCTAGCAGTTCGAAAGCACGTCAAAGTGCAAGTAGATAAATAGGTACTGCTCCGGCGGGAAGGTAAACGGCGTTTCTGTGTGCTGCTCTGGTTCGCCAGAAGCGGCTTAGTCATGCTGGCCACATGACCCGGAAGCTGTACGCCAGCTCCCTCGGCCAATAAAGCGAGATGAGCGCCGCAACCCCAGAGTTGGTCATGACAGGACCTAATGGTCAGGGGTCCTTTTACCTTTATTATATCTCCTCCCAGTCTCCTCTTCTCCAGGCAAAACACCCCCAACTCCCTCAACCATTCCTCATCAGGCTTGGTTTCCAGACCCCTTGATCATCTTGGTTGCCCTCCTCTGTGCATGTTCCAGCTTGTCAATATCCTTCTTAAACTGTGGTGCCCAGAAGTGGACACAGGACTCCAGGTGTGGTCTGACCAAGGCGGAATAGAGCGGGGCTATGACTTCCCTTGATCTGGACACTAGACCTCTGCGGATACAGCCTATAATTGCATTAGTTTTTTTCTTTTCTTTTGCTGGCAGTGAATCCCATTGAACACAGTGGGGCTTTGTTCAGGGAAAGCATGCTCACCATTACAGTGCCTATAAATGAAGCTGATTTGCCAGAGGTTATTTGTTTAATTTACACAAGCTGCAAAATCCCAATTTCCTTGGCAGAGAATCTGCATCGCCTTGGTGCGAAATGCCCTACAGCTCTGCAGCACAGCAGATGCTTTGCTTGCAAAAAGTCTCCTTCATCCTTTTTTTTAAAAAAATATTTAAAGGATCAGCGAGCTAGCAGGTTGATTGACAGCCCCTCGGCTTGGTTGCTCAAAGGCCTGCTGCCAGTCAGAGCAGGGAGTACTTAGGTTACATGGTGTCTACATTGGTGTATACATTGAGGGCTGCTGCCCATTGGGACTGGTAGGGTTGTTGCAAGAATTTATGTATAGGTTGGGGGGGGGTGCCCCTCTAGCAGATATCATGCACATGCAGCCCACTACCAAAACCAGCACAATCACTTTTGTGACTTTTGTGATTTGTCCCCACAAAACACTTCATCACAGTTTCTTCCTATCTATTCAAAGGGCCTTTGCTGCACGATGCCAAATGCAAGAATTCATTGATAAATGTATCTATGTACTGGCTCACAGGGGAAACTTCAGAAATTCATATAGACATGTGAGCTCAGCTACTCAGCAGCCCCTCTGCCTGAGTGATAATCCCTGGCATCCTGATACCTGAGTGCCAGACAGGTAGCCATTCCAGAAATAACAAACCCAGATGAAGACAAAAGGGTGTGATTAACTTGGCTGGTAAACAGGGAAATGTAAATATCTTTTTTGTTACACTTGATGGGTGTTTGGTGGAGGGCAAGGAGAACCATGGGGCAGGGTCAAGGATGCTCAGATTACTGCCACCAGACCTCCCCTTTCATGATGTATGAGTGATGTAGTTTGGGGGGGTGTAACATGGGGATTAGCAGCTAATAAAAGTTTGGGTGCTCTTTCGTTCGGGGCTTCCATCTTGTTCTACCTTGTGGCAGGTGGGAGTCCTGTCCTGACAGTCTTCAGTAAAGACCAAGCCTACTGGCTGCTGTTTTGCTCTGGTATTCCTGGCTGGTGTCCTTGTTTTTTGTCCAAGGGAGCCCTCAGATTTCTCCGTTAACAATGGGGTCAAATGTGGCCCTCTAAGGCTCTCTATCTGGACCCTAGGACCCTCCCCAAACTGTCCTGTCCTGACAGTCTTCAGTAAAGACCAAGCCTACTGGCTGCTGTTTTGCTCTGGTATTCCTGGCTGGTGTCCTTGTTTTTTTGTCCAAGGGAGCCCTCAGATTTCTCCATTAACAACAGGGTGGAAGGCAGGGAAGCCAAACAGTAGGTGGAATCAGAGCCGATGACAGGTGGAGGCACATCAGTATATTTTCGTCCGCATCCTTCTCCTCCCTGAGGAGTTTTACATTAAAACTAAGGAGGAAGAAGCTGAAAGCCAGGGACACACCCCTGGGCAAGGGCAGAGTGGGGTGGCTGAGAGCAGACAGGAGTTGGTGGGGCAGTGCCACATCTGCCCTAATAGATCAACCTGTACTGGGTGTCAGGCCAAATCAATAGAACTCAGAGGCCAGCTACTAGCTTGAGCTGATGGCCAACCCTCCTCCTTCTGCAACTGGTGGTTGCATCCAATCCCACTTGCTTTAAGACATTAGCAGTAGAGAGTTTAGTTCTCTCTGCTCTCCGCTCCCTTCTCTGGCAAGGAGCGTCATAGCGGAGGTGGATATCCCTCTAAGGACAACCTCCGACGGATCAGCTATTCAGCTCTCCTCTTCTCCCTGACAATAGCGAAACAAAGGCCATATATTATTCATTTAGGTTTTCTCGAAGGGGAAGTCGAGGAATGAGCAGCAGAAGCCCTGATTGTTTTTCACAGGGTTTCTTAATTATTTGCATCCTGAAGAAAGGGACAGCAAGCCATAGAACAGCAGTGGGAGACTGTTTTCAGCCGGAGAGCCGCATTCCCTTCAGGGCAGCTTTCCAGGGGCCACATGCCAGGAGCGGATGGGGCCAGAGGCAAAAGCGAGCAGAGCAATGAATGTGCATTTTCTCTTTATGCACTAAGCTAGTTTCATCACAAACCCCTATGCTGTGGGAATTTACAGCCAAATCCAACAATGCATGTTTGCTAAATAAGGATATGAAGGGGTTAAGACTCACAGAGCTCCTGATTACTAGAGAAGGCACTGTGTGATGTCACTTCCCTTGAGTTCTCTGATGTGGGAAAAGTCAAAAGCATCTAATCTTATCTACTTCTCCCTGCCATAGAACTCATTCTCTCTTTTCCACTATGCCTCCAAGGCAGATAGATATCTGTCTGGTCTCCGCTTCAGCAGAGACTCCATTTTTTAACTCAACTATGTATTTTGTAATCTAGAAGTAGAGTTTGCCGGCCTTCCTTTCATTACTTTTAATGTTGGAATTGAGGGCAAGACTTTTATGTGAGTGAAACACTATTTTTATGCTTGATTTACAGTCTGTTGCACGGTTCTTTTCTTAAGAGTGGGGAAAAGAAAAATCCAGTCTGCTTCCACAGCCTGGATAAATAAAAATAAGGTTACACAGCCTGCTTCCAAAGTTTCCACTCTAATGTTGCCAGGCATGATGTTTTGAACAGCTAACTAATTGTTTTAAATGCTAAACTGATTACTTTAAACGTTCTGCTCACACACGAGTAATGGGGGGATGAACAGTAAATATATACCTACAAAATCCATCCAACATGTTCTGCATTCAGGCAAGCAAAAAGGTGTACCAGAGAAACTGCAGACAGGCTAACACACTCAAGGAGGGTGTGAACTATGGTTGTGGAGGGGTGTTACCTGGGAAGAGCCCAAGGATCAGATATGAAAGCCAGGAAGGCAGTATCTGGCCTCTGGGCCTGCAGGTCATCTCCCAATCTATTCTTTCTTGGACAACATTCTGAAAGCAGCACCTGGAAAGATTTTCGGGCCTATAATCAATGCTGGTCCTCCCATCCCACTACAAAAGCCATATGATGCTGGTACTCCCATACCTGGCCACACCTGTACATTCTCATCACTGCCAAAGGAGCCTCCGGTTGCCTCATCACTCCTGGAGACATGCTCAGGGTCGCCAGCTTTTGAACTGATCTGTGGAGCCGTCCCTGGAACAAGAGTGCAGCTGTTACTGGCCCCCTGAATTGCCGTCTCAATTTCTTACAGATTATCAATGGGTGGGGAAGGAGCGGTTTTGCATAAAATTTGCAGATACTCATTTTTAGGTGGATATATCCAGGTTTAGAAAGAATGGCTATAATTTAAAAAGAAGCACAAGGCATTACAGTGCTCTCATCATAGTGGGAGTGTGCAGGTGGCCTAGAGATTAGGGGGGGAAATCTAATGCACTTCTCATTTAAAGCTGAAACCATAAAATTCACACTTTCCAAAATAATATGAGAACCAAAACACAGTGATCCGTCGAAGGTTGCACATAACTGATTTATTATTATTATTATTATTTTTGCAATGCAAGTTCTCCACTCAAATAATGTTTACCAAAATACATGTTTTACAAACAAACAAAAAATACCGGTGTGCATAAAAATAAATATATTAGTGAAAGCAATGTACAAAAATGCATTTGGTCATGACAAATTGCTTGCAAAAATGTGTACCTGGGTCAAAACTGCGTACTAAATTGTGCTGCTTAAGAGAAATTTACACTAGAAAGCTGAAGAATTTTCATGAGGAGTGTGTGTGTGTGTGTGTGTGTGTGTGTGTGTGTGTGTAACTAAATTTAAGATGGAAAAATCTGAGGGTCCGAGAAGACCAAAATGGACTGATCCTTTCCTCCTTATTCCCACAGCAGCCAGCTGCACTGATTGGCTGCATGCTTTCCTCCGGGATTTAGCAAAACAATGTGCAGCTTAACAAACTGCAGCTTCCAGAATTCTTTGGGGGAGGCTATGACTGTTTAAACTAAGTCATAAACCAGTATGTAAATCGAAACACAGCTATCCTTTGAAAGCTTTACGTCTCTGAATTTTGCAATGCAGTTCTCCAACAAAATAACACCTACCAAAAAATTGTATATTACAAGAAACTTGCACTAAAAGGCTGATAAATTCTTTTTAGGTCTCCCCCCCCCCTAAGGCTGACGTAGAAATGTGGATGGGACGAGGGTGGCGCTGTGGGTTAAACCACAGAGCCTCGGACTTGCCGATCAGAAGGTTTGCTGTTTGAATCCCCGCGACGGGGTGAGCTCCCGTTGCTCGGTCCCTGCTCCTGCCAACCTAGCAATTTGAAAGCATGTCAAAATGCAAGTAGATAAATAGGTACCACTCCGGCGGGAAGGTAAACGGCGTTTCCATGCGCTGCTCTGATTCGCCAGAAGCGGCTTAGTCATGCTGGCCACATGACCCGGAAGCTGCACGCCGGCTCCCTCAGCCAATAAAGCAAAATGAGCGCCGCAACCCCAGAGTCGGCCACGACTGGACCTAATGGTCAGGGGTCCCTTTACCTTTACCTTTACAAAGGTGGATAAGCTGAACTAAGGATGGAAAAATGCAAAGCTAGAAATGGAAAAATAGGTCCATCCTTGCTGATAAATATGTCTGGCTGGAATGTTGGCAAGTTGGCAAAACAATTACCGGTAAATGTCACCTGGGTTTGGCAAATCCCCCATATTGAGGAGACCATTCCAGCACCAGCACCCCTGGTTCCAAAGCAGATTGGGTGCAGCGCACACTAAGCAAGCAACAATCCCGTCTGTGGCAAGTTACTCACCAATCAATGGGAAGAGGAACAGCAGGAGTTTCATCCCTTGCACTAGCTGCCTGTCCCCACTAAACCGTCCGCTGAAAGGGAGCTGCCCGCAGGACAGGCACTCAGTGAATCACCTCTTCCTCTGGGCATCCCGGTTCTTCTTTCAGTTGCCATGACAACCCCCATCCCCATGAGAACAGTGGGTCATTCACCTAAGAGGTCCTTCAGGGACGCCAGCACCTGGTTGACTTCCCTTCACCTTACGTTCTTCTCAGCTTCCTCTCCCAGCCCCTTCGCATTGGGATGAGGTGAAGGGCACCCAGATACTGCCTTTTGCCAGCTTGGACAATGTTCCTCTTTCTTGGCCAGCTCCCCAGGCCGGCGGCACGAGAGACTCTTCCTAAAAGGAGCTTCCATCTCTCACCGCCTGGCACGCGGCGTTGTGGATCCTGCCAGGAGAGATCGCTGACAGCGCAGAAGGAAGAGGATCCAGCTTCTCGGTGCAGATGCTCTGTGGAAATCCTTGGGGAAACGATGAACCTCGACCCCGCTTGAGGGGCAGAGCGCCTGTGCCTCGCACACAAGCGGAACCAAGCTCAGCATCTCTGTTGAAAAGAGATCAGGTGGCGTTCTCTTCCTGGTGTTTAATCCTGGATTAGATGGACCATTGCTTTTGCTCCTTATAAAAGCAGTGCCATGTGCTTTGATGAGCCTGTAGTTAAAGGGCAACACACACCATGGTGAACATCAACTTGGATGGCTTTAAGAGAGGATTAGGCAAATCCATGGAGGACAAGTCTGCTGCTAGACACAACGGCTGTCTTTGCTGTTGGGTGCAGCATGGCTCTCAAGGCCTCTTGCTGGAATATGCAGGTGGCCAGCTGTCCTGAGGTCCTGTGTGTGTGTTTCGCACTGGTACCTGGCTTTCCACTGAGAGAACAGGATCTGGAGTAGACGGGCCTTTGGCCTGGTCCAGCAGCTTCTCCTTATGTCCTTAACACGCAGGAGGTCCCAGGTTCAGTCCCTGGCATCTCCAGTTAGAAGCATGAGGTATCAGGTGAGGAGAAGGAGTCATTGCCCAAGAAGATTCTGGGGAGACGCTATCCATCACAGTAGACCATGATATATAATGAGTTGAAAAAATGTTTAAAATGTTTTCTATAAAAACAACAACCCTGAAGTCTTCCTTTTAGGAATTCTAGGTGCCGAAATCCCAAGGACATTATAGTTCATGCGTACAGTTTATAATAATTTGAGTTATTCTAAGTTACCATGCATATGCAGGTCATCGTTTCAATAATTAATTGGCAGTTTATGAAGCATTTCTGTATCCTTCTGCTGTGCTGAAGAAGAATTCCACGAAACAGCGGGTGTATCCAGAATCACTGTTCACTACGTCTGTTTGCACATTTTGTGACTTTCAGAGATTTACAAGATTTCTGTTTATTTGGTTTTGCAGAGAGCGCATATTTCATGTGTTTCATACTGGTCAATGTTATGTATAGATTATATAAAGAGTTTATATTGACATCGCATTACAGTGGTACCTCAGGTTACATACGCTTCAGGTTACATATGCTTCAGTTACAGACTCCGCTAACCCAGAAATAGTACCTCGGGTTAAGAACTTTGCTTCAGGATGAGAACAGAAATTGTGTTCCGGCGGCGCAGCAGCAGCAGGAGGCCCCATTAGCTAAAGTGGTACCTCAGGTTAAGAACAGTTTCAGGTTAAGAACGGACCTCCGGAATAAATTAAGTACTTAACCCAAGGTACCACTGTATGGGACTTGGTCATCGTGTTGCCTTTGGATATTACTGAAATCCCAAGGGAGCAGAAAAGACTGTTTATGTATGTGACCACGGCTGTGTGGATGTTATTGGCCCAGAAATGGAAAGAAGCTAAAGTCCCTACCAGAGAAGAAGTGGCAGATCGAGTTGATGGATTATGCCGAAATGTCTAAAATGACTAGAAGAATCAGAAATCAGGAAGACCAAAATTTTAATAAGGAATGGGGAAACTTTATAATTTATCTTAAAATTATAAACAGTTGTAACTGTAAAATTGTAAACAGTTAAAATTGTTAGTAGGATTGGAATAACACTTGTAGTTTAATGGTGAGTTTTGGACACAATGGAGATGTAAATGATTTGGATTATTATTAAAGATGCAGGAGGAAATGACTAACAATAGGACCCACAAAGGGGAGGAGGGAAGTCCAGGCGATTCTCTGGAATCATGTTTCTATGGTGTATGCTGGATATGTGATTGTAAAGACATTAATCTGAAAAACCAAATAAATAAATTTATACAATAGATCTAGAAGAAACAAAATATCTGGCCTGGTCTGAGGAAGCTTCCAATGTTTAAATCGCCATGTTATGGTGCCATCGTCCACGAAATTGGTTTCCCCCCTTGCACCGACTCCCCCCCACACACACACCATTACTACTTCCCAAGCTCATCCAGAATCCAGGTACCCTTGAGGGTTTTTTCCTGGCATCTGCAAATGTCTGAGTGCCCCCCTCATTGCTCCATGAACTCTGACCTTTGTCACCCTTGAAAAGGAAGGACCAGAAGTTGGAAAAGTGAAACTACCATCTCCTCTTGTTGCTAATGTTGTTGTTAGATTTCTTACCCACACTGGGGTAAGAACACCATGAACCGCTGGGGCATGCTACCACAATATAAAAATACAGTATTCAGACAAGTTCAAACTTATTGCAATTAAGGAGTAGGGTAAGTCCTAGGAAGCATGTCAAGGCATAAAAGGGTGCTAGACTCACCTCTGTGGGGAGGGAAATCAATAGCTCCTACAAAGAATGTCCTCTCCTAGGCCACCTGCCAGAGAATTTTTGGGGGTGGTGGAACTACCAAGAGGGCCCCTCTGTCAGGAGTTCAGCCTACACTCGAGCAGGACCCTGGCAGAGACAAATGCCCGACTGGCATGTTCTCTCCCTCCTGGTCGATTGTTCAGGAGCTTCATAAGCCTTCTTCAGCCCGAACATCACAGCGACCAATGCCAACCAACACCGGCACACTTAGGGATCTGCAGAGTTTGCGCATCATGCATGACAGACCTCAGCAACTCAGCATTTTGGCTAATCTACTTTACAGCAGTACCTTGGGTTAAGAACTTAATTCGTTCTGGAGGTCTGTTCTTAACCCGAAACTGTTCTTAACCTGAAGCACCACTTTAGCTAATGGGGCCTTCTGCTGCTGCTGCACCGCCACTGCACGATTTCTGTTCTTATCCTGAAGCAAAGTGCTTAACCCGAGGTAATATTTCTGGGTTAGCGGAGTCTGTAACCTGAAGCGTATGTAATCTGAAGCATATGTAACCCAAGGTACCACTGTATTTATATATAAACACACACAGAGCACTGCAATATGGCTCCCTCAACGGGCAAAGCCCCCGGGCCGGATCTAGTCCCTGCTGAGGCTATTGTTGCGCAACCGAGGTGGTGGGCTGAAATTCTGGCCAAAGTCTTTGACGCAATTCTACGGGGCTTATCCCTAGGTCATGGAAGGAGGCCGTGATCGTGCCAGTCCATAAAAAGGGTCCCCCTGCTGACCCGGAGAACTATCGGAACATCAGCCTTTTGTCTATCATCGGGAAAATCTATGCAAAATTTTTGCTGTCTAAGCTGTCCCATTGGGCAAACGACTCAAATTTGATTGGCCATGAGCAAGCGGGCTTTAGGAACAATTATTCGACCTCTGACCATATGGTAATTATGTATCATCTTGCCAGAAAATATTCTGCCCCGAGGCGGGGGCGCCTATGTGTCGCTTTCATAGACCTAAAGGCCGCCTTCGACAGTATCCCAAGAAACTGTCTATGGAAGAAACTAGAGAGATGGGGCATAGATAGAAGACTGTTATGGCTCATAACCCAATTACACCACGGGTCGTCGGCTAGAGTGAGACTCACACCTGCGGGAAACCTATCCAACAAGGTCCCAATAAATAGAGGTGTGCGCCAAGGCTGCATTTTGGCCCCACTCCTCTTCAACCTGTTTATTAGCGATATGAAGCTCTTTCTGAATGAGTCTCAAGCCAACATTCATGCCCCCCGCCTAGCCGATTTTCGCTGCCCTTTGCTCCTATATGCCGATGATGCAGCGATCCTTTCCTACTCTAGAGTCGGTTTATGCAGAGCTCTAAAGATTTTTGCGGCTTATTGCAAACTCAACCATCTGACAATTAATCATGGGAAATCTAAAGTCCTGGTCTTTACCAGGTCTCGGAAAACTTACAGCTGGAAGTTAGATGGAGTCCAATTAGAACAGGTTTTCAAATTTAAATACCTGGGAGTCTTTTTTCACTACAACCTAAGCTGGAAGCCACAGATACAGTATTTACTAAACAAAGGGAAAACAATACTTTATGCTCTACTCCAATTTTTTGCGGCTGACGGAGCCTCCCACATCCCCTCTGCATTGAAGGTATACCACGCAAAAGTGGTTTCCACCCTCTGCTATGCTGCCCCGCTCTGGGCCCCTGGGTCCAATTTAACATCGCTGGAGACATTGCAGAATCAGTTTCTCCGTCGCCTCCTGAAACTCCCCATGTGTGTGAGCAACGCAGCCATACGTCTGGAGTTAAGGATTGCAACATTGGAGACTGTCATCTGGAAGCGAGTCTTTGGCTATTGGCTGTCCAGCTGGCATAGGCTCCCCGACCATTACCTTTTTCAGTGCCTCTGGCGGGACGAATTTGTTAATCCGTGGGTAGGAAAAATCCATGCCAAACTTCTGAGCATCGGAATTTCCCCAGCGGACTCCCTAAAGATGAACTTACGCTCAGCTAAAAGCCTTATTGAGCAAAGATTAGCAGACATTGAAAATCAACACAACCTTGCCAGAGGTGGGGGTGTCTGCTCCCCCAGGTATCACGGAATAACCCCACCACTTGACCTTCCATCATACATGTCATCTCTTTCATCAGTACCACACCGACTTACATTTATTTGTGCAAGGTTCAATGTCCTTCCATCGAACCTGCTGAGCCACAGATTTTCCAAGGGTTTGGTGTCTCCGCTATGCGTGTGTGACGGGAAAACTGTTGAATCTCTTCCACATATAATGTTCAACTGTCCCTTACATAGCATAGCCAGGACTAAATTCCTGGGTCCTGCTTTACTGCGCTTGGTTGGCAGGCCTGTTGAGTCACACGCCGCACTGCTTTTGCAGGATACAGATCCTTCTGTTACTCTGCAGGTGGCGAGATTCCTGAATGCGGTTATCTCACACGCAAAAACCACCAAAAAACAACAACAACATCAAAATCTAATCGGACAGTTATGATGAGAGTGCATGTTGGATCTCGTCTTCAGTTTTCCTTTTTCTGTGAACCGTCCCTTGGAGCTCTCCGGGCCCCATCCTGTTATTTGGCTCTGCCCAATGACCCACCCTTGCATCGCAGTGTTCACCTTCTGTTGTCAGATATTTCGGTTTTTAAGCCTTTGTGCTTTTTTATGTTTGTACATATTTTATGGGCTAATAGCCGTAAATAAATGAATGAAATGAATGAATGGCTCCCTCTCTAGCATCAGACAGCAAAGAGAATAGTCCCACTTCACGGAACACAGTAACACAAACATCCTGTCTCCGTCACTTCCCACTCTGTGGAGTCAAAACATATACCGTCATGTGAAAGACACAAATCCCATGACTGCAATCATGGAGCAGGAATTCTAACACCCTCTGCCAATCTTAGCACTCAAGAGGGTCTGTAGGGAGGGAGGCAATCTTTCACCTTGAATTGGGCCTGGAAATGAACTGGCAACCGATGCTTTTAGAACAGGGGTTATTTGAGTTGTACATGGAACTCGAGTCAGTAACCTGGCTGCTGCCTCTTGAACCAGCTGAAGTTTCCAAGTCATCTTCCAGGGCAGTCCCATGTAGAGAGTGTTGCAATAATCCTATCTGGAAGTTACCAGAGCATGGAGTGCAATTTACGTGGCAAGAATCACAATCTGGAAGCAAAGCCGACTTGGCACCCTCGGAAAGGATTTGTTTGGAATTTCCCTTACTGCAACACAGCCATTAAACACTCAGAAGCCCCGAGATCTCTCTACAAGTCCCTCCGAGCTGCGGATGTTTCCAGTTTCCATTTAATTTAGGAAGACGCTCTTTATGGTCCTAAGTAAAATATTGGTTCTTGGTTGCTCGATCAATAAATCCTCTCCGCGGATAAGCAAACCAAGGCAAAAGCTAACAGGGAAGCGCTCGGTTCTTCATATTCTGCTTGTTTCAGCTCAGTGGAGGAGAAAAAGAGAAGGGGAGAAACAGAGATCACACAACTGGGCAGCCCTTGCTTATTTGGTGTGTTGATTGGCTGTAAGGAAGATGGGGTCTTTTGGCAACTCCACCTCTTTTTGGAAAGAGGACCCTGAAGATGTGGAGACAGATCTGGGTGGCTGAGATAGCCAGCAGGCTAGGAATTTATATGACCCTGAGAATGCCTGAAATTATAATATCTGGTACAGAGGTGAGAACCTCAAGTGTGTGCGTCTATAATACCCTCCAGGGCTCATTATCTCTGCCCGCAGCTCCAAAATCCTTCGCTGTTCCTTGACAGCTCCAAAATCCGTCGCTTGGGAGGGGACCGCTCAGCCACCTGGGCACACCTGCAGCATCTCGCCTTTCCTGTGCTGCGTCAGCTCCTCTGCCATGCCCAGACTGCCCCCCGTACACAGGGAGCATCCCGTATCACCGCCACAAGAAGATGCTGCTTGCTGAGTGGTGCCATGGCAGCCGTCCAACCTGGCTGGATAATGAAGGCAGCCTTTGTTCTCGGCCTCCAAGGCCAAAGGAAGCAGCACTTAATCCACCACGAGGCCTTGGAGAGGCCAAAGCCAACACGGTCCTGTTTTGCCCTCTGTGTACTGAAATAAAAAAAATTCAAGGTCTTATATAATAAATGTTCATAAATGTACCAAGCAAACACGTACATAACTATATAAGCCACATGTCTGAAGCAGCACAGTAAAACAGCTCTGAAACCATTTTGACTCCCAAACTGACCAAATGTTTTCCCTGCAAATGGGAGGGGGAGAGAGCCTCCCCATTGTCTTTTTGTTCACAAATCCTGTCTTAAGGGTATGTCTGTGTATGAATATGGTAAGCCTGTGACCTGGCTCAGAAACTAAGTATTTGTCATTATAAAAGACTGGCCAGGCTCCCCAGGGTATCCAATCAAGTGACCATTAACAGGTCTGCCAGACAGGAGGTAAACAATGCACTCAGATTTCTGTTGTAGACCGCCCTTTCTGTGATGTAGGTATGATGTATCTGTGGGGTGGTCTTGAGCTACACCCCTTTCTGTGATGTATGTATGATGTATCTGTGGGGTGGTCTTGGACTCCAGGGCAGTTTAAAAGGTCTATATAAGGGCGAGCACACCTTTGTTCTGGGTCCTCCTCCTTTCCTGCATGTGAGGAGAGCACCCTGTTGCAACAGTTCAATAAAGATCAGGCTTACGAGCTGCTTTGCTTCTCAATATTCTCTGGTTGGCCTCTGTTATTTTCTCCGACCGATGGAGAACCTACAAAGGACTCTATAAGGGCTCTTGTATCCCCCATAAGGGAATAAGGGCAGATTTTCATTTATTACAGTACAAACCCCTCCTAGGACAGGCAGCAGGGCAGTGAGGTAATTTTAGACTCTGGGAATAATGGTCTTACGGGGGGGGGGTGAGGGGAGGCGAGGGTAGCCATGCCTCCTGCTGTATGGGCTGTCCTCTATTTGGAAGTGTTTGAAAGGCTGCCAGAAGACAGTTTATTTCAGGTCTACCTGGCCTTTATGATACTCACCCAGACAACACCCCTTAACCAGGCACTCCCTCTTTCCCTGGCCATGCCTCTCACTGGCCTTGTTTCACAACCTCCTTGAGTGTTTTTGCCCAGCTGCGATGTGTCCCTGAACTCTTGATTCTTGGAGGTTTCTAGCAGAGGTTGGGTGGCCATCTGCCAGGGATCCTCTGGTTGAGATTCCTGCAGGGAGGTTGACTAGATTGCTCTTGGGGTCTCTCCAACTCTACAATTCTATGGATAATTTTTATTTATTTTTAAACAATTCATAGCATTTTTTGGAGGATCATCTAGTCCAACCCCCTGCAATGCAGGAATATGCAGCTGTCTAGGGTTGTCATATGTCCGGATTTCCCCAGACATTTTCTGGGACTCCAATGACAGAATTAGCATCCAGGCGAGAGCTTGGAAAATTGGCAAAATTTCCCCAAAAAACTGAACACCTTTTTTTGTGTCTAGATTTTTACTTCTTGAAATATGGCAGCCCTACAGCTGTCCCACATGGGGATCAAACCTGCAATCTTGGTGGTGTCAGCACCAGTCTAACCAACTGAGCTATGCTACAGTTGCTACAATGATGCTACAATGAAGGTAGCCAAAAAGCATTTCAGAAAGTGAGTAATCTCGATAGCTATAGAATATGAAAGAAAAACGTGAGTGAAGCGTAGAATTTCTTGTTTATTGTGTGTGTGTGTGTGTGTGTGTTTATATAGTGCAAATAAATACAATATAGCATGGCAGTGTGCAACAATATATACAATAAAATAGAAAACACCATAGAAAACAGTTTTAAAATGATCATTAAAATGACTAGTTGATTAAAAAAAATTCAATAGTTGCATAGGCCTCCTTGGATCAAAAGGTCTTCAAGAGGTGCCTGAAAATAAAAAGTGAGACCTGCAGGTATCAGGCAGTATACAAATTTAATAAATATAAATAATAAAATTAAGTGAGGGTGTCTGCCAAATGTTTGCTGGAATGGCGCACAGCAAAATGCCTGACTCCTGGTGGAGGCCCTCTGAACACCTGTGGCCCTCCAGATAGGGAGACATGGAGCTGCCTTATACAAAGTCAGACTATTGGTCTATCTGGCTTAGAGACTGGCAGTGGCTCTCTGGGGTTGCAGGCAGGGGACATTCCCCATCCTACCAGGAGAAGCCGTTGGGGATTGAACCTGGGACCTTCTGCATGCAGGGCAAATGCTCCACCACTGAGCTATGGCCCTTCTCTTTAAACAGCGGTGTTTTTGTCTTGCTTCTGCAAATGAGGGAAGGTGGGAAACAAAACTTGGAAGAAGGAAGGAGATCTGGCAGCTCTGCCTGCGGCAATGGTATCATTAAAGATAAAAATAGACCCCCAGGATTGCAGCTTGGCGGACAAGCGAGTCCTACTCCCAAGAAAGGCGTTGCCCAGCCTCCTTTGCAGAGGAAACTGCTTTGTACCAGGTCAGACTGTTTCTCCGCTAAGTTCTGTATTTTCAATACTGACTTGTAGCAGCAGTCCGGGGTTTCAGGTAGGAAGCCTTTCCCAGCCCTACCTGGAGCTGCTGGGAATGAGCATGCAAAGCAGGTGCTCTGCTCCTGTGCCTATAGTGCTCCTCTTAACAATAAAGCAAGATTCTAGTCCTCATGCTTCTGGGAAAGTGTTGGTTTAAATAGGAAACTGCCTGGTGCAAACTCAGGTCATTGGACTGTCTAGCTCAGCATGGTCTACTGCTGTCAGGGGTTGGTTGGTTGGTTGGTTGGTAGCAGGGGAATGGTGAGAGGAACTAGCTGGGGTACCACCAAGGGAAGAAGGCTTTAGAGGGGTGGTGGTGGTGTGACAACATTGAGTGGTCAAAGGGAGAAGATGGGGAAGAGGAGGTGTTGGAAGCTGAAGAGGTAACAGAGTGAAATATACTGTCGAGAGTGGATTTCATGCTCTTTATTCAGCTCATAGTGGTGAGGAGGAATGGAAGTTCCCCCAGAACGTCTGCTTTATATACATTATTTACACAATAGGCCCCACGTGATTGGCTAATTCTGGGATTCTCCTGTAGGCCAATCAGGTTGCGAATTCACTTCCACCTGGAGCTGGATTGGGTGGCTCCTGTGGGCCAATCAGACTGCTGCATTCTGGAGCCTATTGTTCTAGGACCAATCAGACTGCTGCATTTTGGATCCTATTCAACTCAGTACATAACACAGAGTTAGTGAGCCGGGAGAGTCTGTGGCAGGGAGAAATCCAGACTCGGGGGCAGTATCTGAAACAAGAGAGGAGGGAGAATGGAGGCCAAGAGTCCAGCTGGTGAAGGGTCACAGGTTTCTCTACCTTCTGCTGCAACATGCTCCCCTTTTGCCGCCTCTCCGCAACAGAAGAGGCATGAAAAGGGCGCAGGAGAGGTTGGCTGCACACAGGCACAGTCTCTGATTGCTTGGGGAAAGCCCTGGTGAGGAGGCAGGGACTTTCAGACTCAGCAACTGATTTTCATGGAGGAAGACCACTGGAATGAGCTGCTCTGCTCATTAGGCCTGTCACTCAACCAAGTCTGCGGAGGTCGTGTTTTTGGTAATAAAATGTAACTTCGGCTTTGGACTGTGTGATTACTGACCAGCACCCTCCTGTGATTGACACTGATTAGCGTCAGCTCTTTCCCAGCTGTACCTGAAGACGGCAGGTATTGAGCCTCGGGCCATTCTCTGTGGTACTACTATGCAGTTACTGACTTCCACTTATGTTCATGAAAGGCTTAACCTGAGCCAAAAATGAGCTCAAGTTACCATGGGAGCAACACAGCACGCTCCCGGCAGCCTTGGCCTTTTCCACCCTCCTTTACTCTCTGCCTTTCTCTCTCTCTGCCTTCCTGAAGGAAGCCAGCAGCCATGCATAGTTTCCAGCTCAACAAAAATTAAATGTGGCTAAACTCCTGGGCCCCTTCATGGATCACTGCCTTGCCGTGGCGAAGGGGCTTGCATAACTCAGAGAAGCTATGAACTATGCTGAGCAGGGCATCCAAGATGGACAGGTCATAGTGGAGAGTTTTGACCAAACGTGATCCACCTGGAGGAGGAACCGGCAAGCCACTCCAGTATCCCTGCCAAGAAAACTCCATGGACAAAGGACAGATCCTGAAGCTGAGACTCCAATATTTTGGCCACCTCATGAGAAGAGAAGACTCCCTCGAAAATACCCTGATGTAGGGAAAGATGGAGGGCACAAGGAGAAGGGGACGACAGAGGACGAGATGGTTGGGCAGTGTTCTCAAAGCTACCAGCATGAGTTTGACTAAACTGCGGGAGGCAGTGGAAGGCAGGAGTGCCTGGCGTGCTCTGGTCCATGGGGTCACGAAGAGTCGGACACGACTAAACGACTAAACAACAACAACAAACTCCTGGGAGATTCACACAGCCTGAGTATCTTTGCTAACATGGTCCTTTTTGTGATGAAGTCAAGATGCTTTAAATTGATGGGAAGGAACCCTTTCCCCTTTACTTTGCTGCTGATTGGATGAAGACATGTGCAAACCTCGTTCCTCAAACTTGGGTCCCCGGCTGTTGTTGGACTACAACTCCCATCATCCCCAGTTAGCAGGACCAGTGGTCAGGGATGATAGGAACTGTAGTCCAACAATAGCTGGGGACCCAAGTTTGAGAAACATGTAAACCGATATGAATGTAGCCTACCTTCCCAGGGTGTTTATGAAGATGCCTGTACCTAGCATTGAGCCATGGGGGGCAGGGGAGATGCCCCCACAAATCAAGTAAATAAAAAGAAAGAAAGACAGAAAAATCATGGACAGAATAATTGCCACACACAGGAAGATTAAGGATACAGTTTGAGTGCTTCACTGGTAGTTTCATAAACCATTTAATGTGTCAATACCAATGGAAGTTGTTAATATTGCAGTTGTTGTATAAGGGATTGCTATCTCGACCGGAGTGTAATTGAAATTAATAAGATTTTGGAATGCAGAAATAAAGAAAATCATCAAGGCATCAATTCTAGCACGTGCAGGGGGACGGACGGTTATCTGAATGTTTGGTATTAGAAATTGTATTATAACTTGGCATTGTTATAATGAGGCTATTATTGAACTGTAATTGAAAACTAATAAAAATTATAAACAAACAAACTTCACTGACCAATCACTTTGCAGTTAGCTTGGTTCTGCCCCCCCCAACATAAATCCTGGCTATGCTCGTGCATTGAGCTCTGTGTTATATGAATGCTCTGACACTTTGCCCTTTGCATACTCTAGCATTGTTTTTCAACCCTGGTGGACATGTTCTGCCTCCACAGTCAGAGGTGGTTAGTTTCTGAATACCAGTTGCTGATAACCATAGGAAGGGAGAGTGCTGTCGCTCTCAGGCCTCGGTCCTGTATACCTGAAGGAGCGTCTCCACCCCCATCATTCAGCCCAGACACTGAGATCCAGCGCCGAGGGTCTTCTGGCGGTTCCCTCATTGCGAGAAGTGAGGTTACAGGGAACCAGGCAGAGGGCCTTCTTGGTAGTGGCACCCACCCTGTGGAACACCCTCCCTTCAGATGTGAAGGAAATAAGCAGCTATCTTATCTTTAAAAGACATCTGAAGGCAGCCCTGTTTAGGGAAGTTTTTAATATTTAATGCTGTATTGTTTCTAACACTTGATTGGAAGCCGCCCAGAGTGGCTGGGGAAACTCAGCCAGATGGGCAGGATATAAATAATATATTATTATTATTATTATTATTATTATTATTATTATTATTATTATTGAAACTGCTTGTGGACTTCACATGGGTATCCATTTGGCCACTGTAAGTACTGGATGCTGAATCAGATGGACCATCAGCCTGATGTTCTTATTCATCATATTCCCCTTGGATGACCTTAAGAGTAGATTAGACAAATTCATGGAGGCTAAGCCTATCCATGGCTACATTCTACCTCCACATTAAGTGCTTCTGAAGAACAGTTGGTAGGAATGACATGCAGAGAGAAGGCTGCTGCACTCGGCTCCTGCTTCTGTGCTTTGGCATCTGGTTGGCCACTGTGAGAACAGGATCCTTGGCCTGATCCAGCAGCCTCTTTGTATGCTCAGCCATTTATCTGTGTGAGCAAGGGAATGGAGCCGGGGGGGGGGGACCTTAACCCTGGATCTGTAATGGCCCCATTACACTGAACATGTGAATGAGCCCCAACAGTGTGCTGCTACCCAGGTTCAACTTTTTGACCTTGGCTGATGGATAATGATTCACCTCCTCTTGGTCCCAACACAGAACCCTTAACTTGCTCAAAGGTGCCATCTGGTGGCTTGTTCGTGTTCCAGTTCCAGTACTGTATTTTCTGTTCCTTCTCTGATTCTTTAAAATTAGGCTGCAGCCGTATGTGACGCTTGTTTAAGATCTGCCACATTGAGAAAAATGAAGATCAATGGCAACTAAATCAGTCCTGCAGTGCTGGAGGAGAAGGGCTTAATCCCTCCCTTTCCCCCCCCTGCATCGACTGATTAAAAACATCTCACCCCAATGGGGAGTTGTTTAAAACTGTTTTAATACTGTGTTTTAATTCTGTAAGCCACCCAGAGACCTTGGGGTGAAGGGCAGGAAATAACCTGTAACAGCAGCAGCAGCAACAATAATTCCTATGAAAAGAAAAATGGGGGACATCTTTAATTTTTTGAAAAAGCCTATGGGATGTATCCAACTCAGATACAGAGCAGGCCCACTGAAATTAATGGACCTAATCTAGTCACGTCCATTAAGTTACAATGGTTCTACTTTGGGTAGGACTAGCATTGTATATAATCCAATGCAAAAAACTAAACAAGGAGCTGATTTTTTTATTTAAAAAAAAAAAGTAGGAGGAAGAGTGGCAGATCAGCATGGACAAATATAAATGAGTAGATTAGACCTATAGAACAAGGGAAAGTTGTGCCACTGCCCAGGAAGAGTGGTGAAATGTCCAGGGTGGTGGTGAAAAGCCCAGGAAGGGTGGTGAAATATTAACCTAACCTATAAGGACAAGGAAACGGTTGTGCCACTGCCCAGGAAGAGTGGTGAAATGTCTAGGGTGGTAGTGAAAAGCCCAGGAAGGGTGGTGAAATATTAACAGGTGACAAAGAGAAGGAGGGACTTAAAACCAACTTCTGTTTTGCCCCCATCTTCCCCAGAAAGGGGAACTGTGTGTGTAATCTTACATAAGCAACAGAGCCAGTGAGGAGTCAGGATTGCAGTCCAAGACTGATAAGGAGTTGGACAAGAAACACCTTCAAGAGTTTGGAGTTGGGTGAATTGCATCCTGGGGCATCCAAGGAACCTCCCCAGGTTCCCTCTGAACCTCTGCCTGTCGATTCTAAGAAAGCCCACAAACAGGTGAGGGGACACAGGACTGCGGAAGGGATGTAGCTCAGTGGCAGAGGGTCTGCTTTCCATGCACAAGGTCCCAGGTTCAAGCATCAGCATTTCCAGCTAGAGATTGGATCCCAACCCTACCCTGCTTAAAGCCCTGGAGAGCTGCTGCCAGCTAATGTAGGTGGACCAGTAGGCATTTACGGAAGCTTCCAATGCGGGAGGAGGTCCCTCAATAAAGCATAACGAAGACACGGGTTTATTATTCTTGCCATTCATTGGTTCGTGACTCCATTAGTCTCCAAGCTTCCTATATAGAACAGGGAAAGCATGGTCCCCTGTCCTCAAAAAGGTGGGGAAGGGAGATAGGAGAAACTGCAGATGAATACTGGAGATGAGGATTGTTGCTTAAAGGACTGGAGGAGGGGCACAGGGCCATTGCAGAAATTCATATCTGCATATGTTAATTTATATACAATGGTAGGAGTTTGGGGGGCTTGGCAGGGGACTTCTGGTCCATACACATAGTTTTTAAAAGTTGCATTTTAAAACAACAACAACAACAACAAAACCCATCTGCAGTCGTGAAGAGATGCTACCAGTCAGTGTAGAGAATATTGAGTTAGATGGAGTCAGTAATAAGGCAGCTTCCTGTTTGAGAAGGGCTGTAGCTCAGCAGTAGAGCACCTGATTTGAATGCAGAAGGTCCCAGGGAACATATCCTGTCTGCAGAGCTGGTGCCACTCAGTGTAAACAATGCTGAACTAGATAAGAGCAATGGTCTTACAATGTATAAGGCAGCTTCCAATGGTTCCTGTATTATGTGTACGCACTGTCTCCCTCCCTCCCTCCCTCCGTCCCTCCCTCCTTCTTCCCTGGTGTTTTCTTCCTACCAGCATTCCACACCCATCTCCTTTGTTGCTATGGCATTCTGTGGCTTGACACGTGACCTGCCTTCTCATCGGTCCACACACAAGTTCCCGGAGCCAGGCTCAACGAATCTGCAAACAAACTCACTTTTGGCACCCACAGAGGTGAAACAGGAGACGGAGGCTGTGCACCGCTGCTTCCCTGAACCAAGGCAACAGCTAAACCTTTCCAAACACCCACAACAGCCACTTGGTTAAACAGAGGCACCGGAAGCCTAGCACATCGTTCCAGCATGAGCCCCAGATCTAATTGGCATCTGTCACTCCCCAGCGACTGTTGCATCTCACCATCATTCTGATTCTGTTGCAGGGACCTTTAAGTCACCACAGAGCCAGAGCAGAGGAGGACAAAGAGGCCTGTCAAGAGAGCTAAGGAGCATGTGGGGACGTTGACCTGACCCACCCAACCTCGTTGGCCTTTGGCAGCAGCGATAATTTGGAAAACATGATTCCCGGAGAGAACGTTTGCTGAGAAAGGGCAGGCAAGTCCTCTCCCCCCACACACCAACTGCACACAAACAGTGTAGCTAGCTAAAGAGCAAAGATCAAAGCACTTCACTCAGAGAAAGCTGTTTTGCATTGCAAGAGAGGACGAGAGCTTGGCCGGGCACTTTTGCAGCAACAGATGGGTGCGCGCTGGTGCATTGCCTGTGGCACCTGTCAGAGGAAGACCCCAATTCTCCTCTAACGTGAATTAAAGGAAAGGTGAATCTCAGGGGTCGTGCCTGCACACACGCTCCTGTCCCTGGGAGTGCGGCTTTTGCTGAGGGAGGCCCTGCCAGATACTGCCTCCACGTTGCAATGGCGCAACAGCACGGCGGCGCTCCAAATCCCACTGCACTGGGACCCGAACAGGTTCAACTCCTTTTGGCCACAAGCAAAGAAGCCAAACGGTTTGCCTACTGCCCCTACAGCAACTACCCTGTGGGGGCTGCCCTCCTGACCTCCGATGGGAAGATCTTCTCTGGTAAGTGAAGGAAGACCCTCCTCCATGTGGCTGCCATGCCATGCATCCTTCTACTGAAGTCCCTCTGGCTCAGTACTGTCCACTCTGGGTAGCAATGGCACTCCAAAGCTTCAGACAAGGAACCTTCCCCTGCCCTACCCTTTGGGGATTGGATCTGTGGCCTGGTAGTAATGTATTTGCAGGGTATTTGGTTCAAATCTGGTTGAAAGATCAAGAACCCTCAGAACTGGCTGGGGTGGCATGCAGGTCGCCCGGTCTTCCCCATTGTGCCGAGGTGCACTGCATTTTCTGCTTAAATCCATGCTGTAATTTCTACATTTGCATCAATGCTCACAATTCGCACCTGCAATTTTGCGTACCCTTGCCTGCCCTCTGTTTTTGCAGCAGCCTTTCAAACAGAAGATGCCTTCAGACAGAGCAATGCCTTCAGTAAAGTAGAACACATGGCCACCCCCCTGAAAAGCACATTGCATGCCTCATTTCAGTAATCTTACAACAGCCCTAGGGACGCGGGTGGCACTGTGGGTTAAACCACAGAGCCTAGGACTTGCCGATCAGAAGGTTGGCGGTTCGAATCCCCATGACGGGGTGAGCTCCCGTTGTTCGGTCCCTGCTCCTGCCAACCTAGCAGTTCAAAAGCACATCAAAGTGCAAGTAGATAAATAGGTACCGCTCCAGCGGGAAGGTAAACGGCGTTTCTGTGTGCTGCTCTGGTTCACCAGAAGCGGCTTAGTCATGCTGGCCACATGACCTGGAAGCTGTCTGCGGACAAACGCCGGCTCCCTCGGCCAATAAAGCGAGATGAGCGCCGCAACCCCAGAGTTGGTCACGACTGTACCTAATGGTCAGGGGTCCCTTTACCCTTTACCTTTTACAACAGCCCTATAAAGCAGGGCACCAGTATTATCCCTTATATTGCGGGTGGAAGAGCACTGAGGCTTTGCCAGAATAGCCATCATTCTGCCTGCTGGATGCTATCGGACTCCCAACTCCCATTAACCCCAGCAAGCATGGCTAATGGTCCAGCTACATCTGAACAGGTTGGGCCGAATGCCTCATTGTGAGTTCTTGGGGGCAGTGAGGTTTGAAATGGGAAATAAACCTACAGTACTGATGATTCATCATCATGTGTTTTGAACCAGAACTTTTCTTCTGCAGGGGGTAGCCAGGGTACTGTATAATCAATGAACCAGAACCACTGATATCACTCAGAGTGAAAAATGAATGAATTTGACAATACTTAATGAACCAGTTCAAGTTCTAACTGTGGCTTCTGTAAGAGGTATCAAAGATAGATTGGCAGAAATGGTTAGATTTTTTTTAATCTAATCAATATTTTTTTAAAATATATATATATGATCAGTAACTGGCTCCTTAGTTCCCCAGAACCATTCCCCAGCCTTTAGTGAATTTTTAATTCCTGTCAAACTGACAATGTTCTTTTCCCTCGCAAAAGCTGACCTGCAAGCTCTCCAATTCCATAAGCAATGGAATGTTCTGTGATGCCACAACAGCTCAGCCAATCCATGATGAGGCATTGCTGCCATGAGTACAATATACTATAGATATGGATTCTAAGGCTTCGTCACGAGAGATTTTAACCCATCTCGTGCTTTCTTTCTACAGGTTGCAACATTGAAAATGCATGTTACCCGCTGGGCGTGTGTGCTGAACGTACAGCAATCCAGAAGGCAGTGTCAGAAGGGCATACAAAATTTCGAGCTATAGCTATTATTTGGTAGGTATTATTCCTATCCTGCTTCCTTGGTGAACGAGCAGCCTTGGGAGGGTTTGCATCCTGGAAGATGGGCTATAAATAATTGCTATCAGCCAGTGGCTTTATATGCACTATACATTTAAAGCAGCGTCTCACCACTTCAAACAGCTATGGCTTTCCCCAAAGAATGCTGGAAACTGTTGCTTATTAAGAGTGCTGAGATGTTATTAGGTGACCCCTATTCCCCCCATCAAAGAGCTGCAATTCCCAGAATTCACTGGGAAGAGGGACTGGTGGTTGAACTACTCTGGGAATTGTTGCTCTGGGAAGGGAATAGCTTCCTAACTACTCTCAGCACCAAGCAACAAACTACAGTTCTCAGATTCTTGGGTGGAGGGCAGGGGGGAAAGTCATGACCATTTAAGGTGGTTTGATGTTGCTTTAAATAAGGAATATAGAAGGGGCCAGACAGTTCACTACATACACTGAGTCTTAAATGCTATGGGTTTCTTGACCTTCTTTCCCTTCCCTTGGCCTTTTGTTGAGACCTGTGGTGAGAGATCTGGTGGGATAAGAGACCAGGGCTGGAGAAACTCAAGCCCAAGGGCCAAAGGTGTGTCTGTTTGGCCCCCAGGACACCCCCCCACCCCCCTCTCACCTGCTCTGTACCCTTCTCAGGTGCTTTCGCATGACAGGTAAAGACACCAAGAAGGTGCAATGCAAGAAAATAACATTGGAATGAAAGGTTTTTTCCATAATAAGCAGAATGATGGAATACATGGGTCTCTGTATCTTTTTTTCTAAGAGGTCTAGGGATGGATCTACACAAAGGGGAAAAAACAATATAAATGAGTCAGAAATTAAATTGTTATAACAGAATAAAAAAACCGCTATGGAAAAATCACTTAGATTTTTTTTTGCTCTCTGGTGCCATCTGGTGTTGCAGGTTTATAACACATTCAAAACGCTGTTTGTTGACTAATGTAGCTGAGTCCTAGGCCTAGATCTGACTTTAAGAGCAGTTTGACAATAGAACCAATTTTCTAGAGAGGTGGTGAGCTCCCCTTGCTGGGACCACCTGTTGGAGATGCCCAAGCATTGTGCAAGGGGTGGACTAGATGGCTTTCAATGCCCCCTCCAACTCTGGGTGCCTTCAGATTTGCAAATGGGTTGCTGGGGCATTACAACTGGGTTATGAGCAATAGGCTCCTTTTTGAACCTATCAGATTTTATCCTTCTTTTAATCTGGATTAAACTAGGTTTCCGTGTGGGGCAGGGGGAGATTTGGGCTGGCAACTGATGACACTGTGGTGGTGATATGGATGCTGGAAAAACCTTGCGGTCAGTGGACACCTGTCCGGAAGCCAGCCAGCCACCCACCCAATGATCTGGGAAGTGTGTCTTGTTCTGACTTCATTATTTTTTCAACTTGAATCTTTCACCGTATTAGCATATTTTGTAGACAGCCTCCTCTGCTATGAGCGAGACTCCTGAACTCTGCTTTTATTCTGCTCCAACAGCAACAGCCAAGAAACGTTCGCGGTGCCCTGTGGGGCTTGCAGACAAGTGCTCAGAGAGGTAAACAGACCACTCCTTTAAACCCCATACCCTTCTTTGCCTTTGTCACACGAACACACCAGAACCAAAGGACAAGAGATCCCCCCTGTGGAAATGGCTTGTTTCCTTTAGGCCAGAGAGGCATTAAAGCAGTGATGGCCCTACAGCTGTTGTTGGACCACAATTCTCTCCTGGTATGCCCCGCAGAGAACCCTAAGGTCCATGAATAACCATCGTTTAGAGGTCCCGGGCCCTAAGGAAGTCAGATTATCCTCAACCAGGGCTAGGGCCTTTTCAATGATGGCTCCGATCTGGTGGAATGCTCTGTCCCATGAGTCTAGGGCCCTTCAGGATTTAACCTCCTTCCACCGGGCCTGTAAGACAGAGCTATTCCGCCTGGCCTTTAATTTGAATTCAGCCTGATCTTTTATTTCCCTTCTCTTCCTTCCCCTCACCCACTCTGAGACCCCACAGCTAATTCTCCCCTGGCCTCCTCGCTGGCCCAAGTAGGACTAATTCAGCCAGCTAGCCCTGGGGGTTTATCTAATGCTTATTAGATGGATTTCCCCTAAATTGATTTCTGAACTTTGAATTTTTGTTATTCATGTTTTTATACTGTATTTTATGCTGCTTTTACAATTAAGTGTTTTAAATTTGTTGTTAGCCACCCTGAGCCCAGTTTTTGAACTGGGAAGGGCCGGGTATAAATAAAAAAATATTATTATTATTATAATTCCCATCATCCCTGACCACTGGTCCTGTTAGCTAGGGATGATGGGAGTTGTAGTCCCAAACCAGCTGGAAGGCCAAGTTTGGCCATCACTGCATTAAAGAGAGGAGGGGTCTTAAGTTGGAGAGAGGGGGCAGGCCTTCTAATATAAAGATCAGAGTCCATACTTAAGAACTGGGAAGTGGCTAACGTCACACCAGTTTTTAAAAGGGGATCCAAGCTATTCTGATTACCTGAATGCCTCCTGTATCAGAGGTTCTATACCTCTGTGTACCAGGTGTTGAGGGCTGCTGCACTCAGGTGCTGTATGGTCTTCCCATTGGGGCATCTGACTGGCCACTGGGAGAACAGGACACTGGGCTAAACGGGCCTTTGAGCTGATCCAGTTTCAAGCTAGCCTCCGTCTGTCTTGGGAGACAATGGAAGAGGGCACCTTCGGGGGGGGGGGGGTAAAGTCTAACCACTGAAGAGTTATAGCGCTGTGGCTTTAGAGACCAATATGAGAGAGAAATGCTTTTATTGCAAGTTGGGCAGATAAAGGCATCCGATTTTGCTGCTACAGGTGCACCATGACGTTTATTCTCCAGCTTTGGCGTTCTTCTTCAAACCTGCGCCCTCAGCTGTTTTTGGACTACAGTTCCCATCATCCTTGACCACTGGTCCTGCTAGCAAGGGATGATGGGAGTTGTAGTCCAAAAGCAGCTAGAGACCCAAGTCTGGAAAACGCTATAGAGTGGTACCTCGGGTTAAGTACTTAATTCGTTCCGGAGGTCCGTTCTTAACCTGAAACTGTTCTTAACCTGAAGCACCACTTTAGCTAATGGGGCCTACCGCTGCTGCTGCACCGCTGGAGCATGATTTCTGTTCTCATCCTGAAGCAAAGTTCTTAACCCGAGGTACTATTTCTGGGTTAGCGGAGTCTGTAACCTGAAGCGTATGAAACCTGAAGCGTATGTAACCCGAGGTACCACTGTACTAACTCAGTGAGAAGACACACTTTGGGGTAGAAATGCATCAGATTGTGCTATAAGACAACCATCTCACGGGATTTCTTTTTTAAAACCCTATCTAGTTCGGCAAACATTGGGAAATCTTCTTGGCCAAGGCTGATGGGACGCACATTCAGAAGACTTTGGAGGACCTTCTGCCTTTCTCCTTTGGACCAGAAGACCTGAAGATGGTCTGAAGAGCACAAGAAACAAGAATCAACCCACAGAGGCTTTGGTGACCTTAATGCTCCCAGCATGATGGACAGAGTCCTTTTATATATTTCAAAACTATTGCAGATTCAGATATTCAGTTCAAATGCGATTCCTTTAGCCCATCCTGCACATTCAGGGAGGGAGCTACTTTGGAAATCACTCGGCTAAGAGCGATATTTATGAAAGCAAGGAATGGTAGAGCATGAGACTCTTAATCGCAGGGTCATGGGTTCGAGCCACACCTTGGGTGAAAGATGGGGTTGGACTAGATGACTCTTGGTGTCCCTTCCAACTTTAGAATTCTATGAAATCCTTTTGCAGCTTAATGCCCTGCTTTACAGAAGTGGCTTCCCCCACCAACTCTCCCCTAAAAAATGGAGATGGCTTCATCTCAATATCTGCATTGCTAGCATGCACTGCTCCAGGTGGAAGACGGAAAGATGCCTTAGACCAAATCAGACCATTGGTCTACCTAGCTCAGAACCGTCTCTACACTGACTGGCCGTGGCTTGCATAGGCTTCAGACTTTTTCAGCCCTACTTGGAGATGCTGAGGATTGAAACTGGGACCTTCTGCATGCAAAGCAGATGCTCTACCATAGCTTCTTTAGGAGAAACTATGGTCCTCCTCCAAAATATAAAAAAGATCCCAGTCCTCATGGTTCTCAATAAAGGGTTGATTTAAACAGGAACACATTGGTTCATCTAGCTTAGTTTTGTTTCAAGCTCTATCCCGAGATTTCAGGTGGCCCTACCTGGAGATGCCAGGAATTAAACCTGCGACCTTCTGCAAGCAAAGCAGATGCTTCACAGCTGGGGTGCAGCTCTTCCTCAGATGTGGAAAAGGCTGGAGAGGAGGAGGACTTCTAGGGCTGGGGGCTCAACCCTTATGTCTAGAATTCTAGACAATCCCTTTTCAAAAAAAGGCTCTTTTCTTTTCTCTGTGACACCCCACTCTTTCTTACAAGAACCAGAAGACAGTCATGGTCAACAGACTTATGATCTCAAAGCTATGGCACACAAGGAAAAAGGGATGGGGAGGGAGAAATGAAGTGCCCAAGCACCAGCTCTCAAAGCTGCAGTGTTAAAAGGTGTGCGTCTGAAGCCATATGCATGTCTAGGACTCACGTGTATTCAGTGACTGAAATCTTTTGCTCCCAATATATATAATTTGATTGATTTTCCCACTTTAACCCATTTATACCAATTATTTCCAGATCAATGCAATTTCGTTTAAGTGGTTTCCTGCATGCCGTTCTTGACCTGTTTATTTGCTTTCGTCAAGATAATTTTGTGTGTTTTACTTATGTACAGGGACATCCTTGCACCCGTAAAACATGACACAAAAAGAACTGTAATGTAATCATGTGTGCTGTTACATTGGCAATGCTTTTCCCACCAGTATTTCAGTACTGCCCTGGGGTCCAGCATTTTCCAGCCTCCCATAATATGCCTTTTACATATGACTTGTATTCACTTCTGTTTTTGTTGCAATATTAAAAGTGAAACTTGACAAATAACTCCATGCTTGGCTTTATTCAGATACGGTTTGTAAAGAGTCATTATTGCAGGTGTACAGCCTTTTTAGCATTTGGGAAATCAGCACGGGTCGCAGTTCTGAAACATCCAGAGGGCACCAGGTTGGGGAATGCTGCCGTAATGTGCAATCACTGATGGGAGGAGGCAGGATGGGACAGTGCAAAACTACAGAAGGAAATGAGCTGCAGAATTAATGTCAGGAATAAAGGTAAAGGGACCCCTGACCATTAGGTCCAGTCATGACCGACTCTGGGGTTGCGGCGCTCATCTCGCTTTATTGGCCAAGGGAGCCGGTGTTTGTCCGCAGACAGCTTCCGGGTCATGTGGCCACCATGACTAAGCTGCTTCTGGCAAACCAGAGCAGCGCACGGAAACACCATTTACCTTCCCGCCGGAGAGGTACCTATTTATCTACTTGCACTTTGATGTGCTTTCGAACTGCTAGGTTGGCAGAAGCAGGGACCGAACAATGGGAGCTCACCCTGTCGCGGGGATTCAAACCGCGACAGGTTTGAATCAAGTCCGAGGCTCTGTGGTTTAACCCACAGCGCCACCTGCATCCCTTCTTAAATTGGAATTCGGGAGGCAGGGAATGCCACCACATGCACAAACCCACAGAACCAGGAGGGTTGAAAGAACAGTAGCTAAGGAATCCTTTTGTTCTTGCCTTTCTAGTAGTGTGGAAATCAAGATTTTGTTCCCCTGTTCCCCACCACCTCTTCTTCATTTGGGCTTGGCTCTTCTTAACTCTTGTTTTTAATTTGCTCCGTTTTTAATTCTCGCACGTGGGAAGAAAGGAGTGCAGCGCTTTCCGTCCCAAGAGCAATATTTTCCTTTACGGGTTTGCTGTTTTCGACTCCAGAAAATTCTATCAAGGGCAACACAATGAGCTTAATTCTCCAATAATTAAAGACTGTTAGTTACAGGCTGCTCTAAATGTAGCAAGAGAACAAAAGCACCTTCAGCCAGTATTAATTCCATGGCTCCGCTCCAATCAAAACGGAACAAAATTGCTGCGTTTTTGCTACAGTTATGTAACAGAGGAGGGCAACATAATTTAAAGGCGAACAGCCCTTAAGGCGTTCCCATCACGAATCCCTGCGTGCAGAAATAGGTCAGGCTCCTCATACCTAAGGGACTACTGTCTCCCAAATGTACCGCCCAAATGCATTGAGATATACTGTATTGCGGTGGTCTTGTTTGCCATTTTGTTGTTGTTGTTTGCAACTCCCTGCTATGAGAAATCTGCTTGCTCTCTTTCCTTATGGCCTTCCCACCCAAACTGTGGGCTTCCTGGATAGATATGGCCAGCCACTGGCTTCCTTCACGCACCAAATCTCTCTCTTAAAATCTGTATGGTGCACTCTACACAGAGTACTATTGACTTTTCCCCGCCACAGATTAAGACCAGAAAAATCAACAGGTTAAAATACTCAAAATCTTTTTCTCTCTGTGTGTGCAGGTGCATTCTGCACTAGCTCAAAAGGTACTCCTGTCCACCACAGCCTAGGAATGATTTGGCACGAGCAGGTGGCACCAATACACAGTATCACATAATGTGCAATAAATCAAATAACCACGGGCAGATTAAGTTAGGAACAGTCAACAGGTTAAAAAAGAAAGAAACCAAGAACACCTTTAAAGCATTCAAAACATACCAATATGTAATATAGGCTGCACTCAGCACATGCTCAACGGCACAAGGACCAATACAAGCACATTAAATGGGGGAGCAATCCTCCCCCCATTTAATGTGCTTGTGTTTCCTTTGTTATTATGTTATACATTTTGTGTTTTTATACTGTAAACTGCCCTGTGATCCTTGGATTAGGGGGGCGGTTATATCTTCATTATATACCTTTAGGAGCCAGGCAAAAAAGTTCCTTTTAACCAGGCACTTTGGTTGATTTGATTGGCATCCTATGCCCTTTGAAAATGTGGTGGCTTTTGGGGGGTGGGATATTGGGTTTATTGTTTTTATTTTATTATATAGTTTGTGGTTTTATATTTTGATTTTCTTCTGTGAACCACCCTGAGACCTCCAGGTATAGGGTGGGATGTGTGTATATTATTGTTATTATTATTATTATTATTTTAAATAAATATATAAAGTTGAATAGTAATAATATACAATAATTACTTAATTATTTTTATTTATTTAAATTATGATTATTAAGTATATTATACATTTTTATTAATTACATTATATATATTATAATTATTAATTTAAATAAATAAAAATAGTTCAATAGTAATAATATATAATTATTTAATTACTTATTATTTATTTAAATTATTATTTATTATTATACATTTTTATTAATAATAATTATTATTAATGGATGAGAACGAACCACATAACAGCACGAAGATTAAAGCCGCACGCTTTGATTTCAAACTAATAAAAGCAATAGTAAAGATACTGTACTCGAAATATACCGATGTGGAACGCAGGCTGCACTCTGCACATGCCCGAGGGCAGGCTTGCCCGCTTTCCCTTCCACCACGGCCTAAGAATAAACAGGCCCTCCCGGTCGCGCCGCAGCCCCGCCTCTGCGGCGTCACAGTCCTGGCCGCAGCAGCAGCAACAACAACAACAAGAACCGCGAGGACGAGGCCAAGGGCAGCGGCGGCAGCTAGAGCAGCCCCGCTCCGGGCGTCTTGGGCAGCGGGGCGGAGATGGCGCTTCGGCAGGCGCTGGGAAGGGGCGCGCGGCTGGGCCGGGGCCTGCTGTGGCGCTGGCTCGGGGGAGCGCCTCCCCCTCCTGCGCCGCCCAAGCCGGCCGCCTTTCTCGCCCGCCGCCCGCAGCAGCCGCCGCCGGCCCGCCCGAGCTTCCTGCGCGAGGCCGCGGCCCGGCTGGGGCTAACCGGCGGGCCTCCGTCGCCTGGCCTGCTGCTGTTCCGGCAAATGGCGCCGCGGGTCCCCCTCGGGCCCCGCCGCCTCGGGCTGGCCTTCGGCCTCGGGCTGGCGCTTCTGGAGCCGGCGCTGGCCGAGCAGAGGCAGGCGAGCGAGGCCTGTAAGGGCATCCAGGTAAGCGGGCTAGACCTCGTTACCATGGCAACGGGGGGCGGTCTTCAGCATAGATTTGGGACGTTTATATTTCCATACCAACCCCGTCCCACACTTCCTTCCATAGAGTTTAAGGTGGTTGTTTGATTGGAAGTCGCTTTGGGCAAGAGAAAGCGACTAACAAATTTAGTAAATAATAATAATAATAATAATAATAATAATTGATTGCATTTATACGCCCCTCTTTTTCTCCAAGGAGCTGAGAAAATGGCCCTCCCCGTCTCTTCTTTTAATCCCAACAACCACCTTGTGGTGGGGTAGGTTAGGTTGAGAGGCAGTGTCTCCCTCAATGGGGTATGTGGCTTGAAAAGGAATTTAAACCCATGCCTCCTAGATCCTTAACGGTAAAGGGACCCCTGACCATTAGGTCCAGTCGTGACCGACTCTGGGGTTGCGGCGCTCATCTCGCTTTATTGGCCGAGGGAGCCGGCGTCCAGCCTCCGTGTCATGTGGCCAGCATGAATAAACCGCTTCTGGCGAACCAGAGCAGCGCACGGAAACGCCGTTTACCTTCCCGCCGGAGTGGTACCTATTTATCTACTTGCACTTTGACATGCTTTCGAACTGCTAGGTTGGCAGGAGCAGGGACCGAGCAATGGGAGATCACCCTGTTGCAGGGATTTGAGCCCCTGACCTCCTGATCAGCAAGTCCTAGGCTCTGTGGTTTAACCCACAGCGCCACCCGCATCCCAGATCCTTAAAAGGTAAAGGTAAAGGTACCCCTGCCCATACGGGCCAGTTTTGACAGACTCTAGGGTTGTGCGCCCATCTCACTCAAGAGGCCGGGGGCCAGCGCTGTCCGGAGACACTTCGGGTCACGTGATCCCAGATCCTTAGTCGGACACTAATCTCAGAGGGGTTTTTTTTGGGGGGGGGTCCACAACTTCTAGTGTTTCTCTGTTGCTTTCTCCACACTGTGCATAATTTTATAAACTTCTATCATATGTCTCCTCTTACCTTTTCTCTAAGTAAAAAAAGTCCCCAAAGCTACAATATTTCCTCACAGGGGAGAGACTCCATCCTTTTGGTTGCCCTTTTTTAAACCATTTAAAACTCCTACCTTTTTAAAGGTGAGGCAACTAGAACTGTACACAGTATTCCAAATGCGGCCACACTGTCTCGCCTCTCCTTCTGCAGGAGCTGCTTGGAGCCGACTGAAAAGCACCCTTATCATAAGCATAATATTATGATTTGTATTTTCTCTTTTGTTGTTGTTGTTTTCCCCCATCCAGACAATATTTATCCAGAGGAACAAACCTCAGAAAGAGCCCCTGGGCTTATTCCGCCAGCAAGGCTTCAAATTGGAAGAGTATTCCATTGGACGATCTATTGGCAAAGGCTGCAGCGCAGCTGTGTATGAAGCAACAACCCCTTTTGCCATGCCTCACAAAGCAAGTTCGGAGCCAAAAGCGGATCATTTTGATCATTGCAATGGTTCAGATGCCCAGACTGGAGGGGAAAAGCTCTGCCAAGTTGGTTGTTGGAGAACTGGCTTCCCACTGGCAATCAAGATGATGTGGAACATTTCGGTGAGGATCCTGTGTTTGGTTTGCTCCTCAGGTGTTGAAGGAAAGTGCATTGAAACCTCAGTCCAGTGAAGCAGTAATTGATGTTAATCTAAAATATGTCCTGCAAGAGCCAGCTGTTGTTACCGTGGTGTCAATTATTTCTTCTGAAAAGTGTGATAGGTTTCTGGGGAGAAGAAAAACATAATGAACAGCTTGATTGGGAACAAAACAACAGTTCCGGCTGAGTAATGCAGCTCTCACAGTGAGCACAAGCAGCAGCATCAGAAAATGCAGTGCGGTAGTGGTGGAAATGGAGTGCTTCTTTTTCCTGCAGTGTTGGCTTTTAAAGAAATCCTTTAAAACCTTTGAGGAGCATAATGCCAAACCACAGTGGCCAATCCTTACTCTGCCTGTGCACTCTCTCTTCCATCCCTTCACCATACTTGTTCAGATTCACTCCCTTCGTTCTGTATTCTTGGCAAAACATACTTTGCCGTGTTACCCAAACCATGCAAACTACCGTATTTTTCGCTCTATAGGACGCACTTTTTCCCCTCCAAAAATGAAGGGGAAATGTGTGTGCGTCCTATGGGGCGAATGCAGGCTTTCGCTGAAGCCTGGAGAGCGAGAGGGGTCAGTGCGCACCGACCCCTCTCGCTCTCCAGGCTTCAGGAGAGCCCCAGCGCCAGCCCCACAAGGTCAGGGGACAGAGGGAGGCGGAACGCCGCCATCCCGCTGTCTCCCGAAGTGGTTTGGAGGCTCATGGCGGGGAGACCCCGCCACCAGCCCCGCAAGCTCCGGGGACAGTGGGGAGGCGCAGCGCGTCTCCCCGCTGTCCCCAGACCTGATCTGAAGGTGGGCGGTGGGGAGAAGAGCGCTTCTCCCCGCTGCCTGCCCCGCAAGCTCCGGGGACAGCGGGGAGGCGCAGCGCGTCTCCCCGCTGTCCCCGGACCTGGTCTGCAGGCGGGCGGCGGGGAGAAGAGCGCTTCTCCCCGCTGCCGGCCCCACAAGCGCCTGGGGAGGGGAAATAAATTTTCCCCCCTTTATTTCCCCCCCAAAAAACTTGATGCATCCTATGGGCCGGTGCGTCCTATGGGGCGAAAAATACGGTAGTTTAGATAACCCAGCAAACAATGGTTTGACAAGAACTGGGGGAATTGCTGTCTTAAGGCTTTCTATATCAGGGTTCAGTAAATATGACTCTTAGAAGACATCTGAAAGCAGCCCTGTACAGGGAAGTTTTTAATGTCTGAGGTTTTATAGTGTTGTTAATATTTTGTTGAGAGCTACCCAGAGTGGCTGGGAAAACCCAGTCAGATGGGCAGGGTATAAATAGTAACATTAAATTAAAATACATGAATAAGGGCAGTGGTCATAAGCATTCTAGCTCCAGTCCACCTGATGCCATTTCAGTCGTTGTTCTTTAGTTCCAGAATGACTGAAAGGCTCTTTCCTCTGACCTCCCTTGTAGTAAGTAAGTAGGTATTCCCTATGCATAAGGGATTGTGTGTTTGTGTGAACCTGAGGCTCATTCATGTTGTACCAGAAAGCACAGTTTGGCATTACTCCTGGACCAACCCACTGAATGGGAATCGGCCGGCAGATTAACAGGAAAAAAAAACAAATTAGGAACATGGTATCAAATATGACGCAGAAACAAACTTTAGTAAAACTCAACAGCTGGGGCACAAGTAGATGGGGAGTGGCCCATAAAAATAGGCAGGTGGGTTATAATTTCTTTCCCCTGCCCACAATGTAGTTTAAAAAGTAACAGTGTTTGAGAGATATTCTTGCAGGTAATGGGAACTGGAAATGCAGGTGTATTGATTTAAAATCGGCACAATTGTGTTCTGTTCATGTCTTATCCCACCAATGTGTCCCTGATGAGTTTAAAACTTGTGTGAGTTCTGGGCCTCATTAAAAGCCCTCCTACAATTAATTTGAAAAGAAGCCTCCTAACAGCTCCCTTTCCAGCCATTATTTTCTATCCTCTCTTCATTATTGTTATTACTGGGTTTCCTCATAGGGCTGTTTGGAGGATTGCAGAGATAATACATGTGACTCAAAGCCAAATATAAATCTCATTGTTGCCATTATTGGAACCCCCTTCTTTTTAAAAAGCTGTTTTATGCTTCAAGATATTTACCATATCTTGCTAAGGGATTTTTTTATTTTTTATTTTTGGAGAAAGGAGGGTGTTTCGGACCTTACGTATTTTGTAGTCCTATCTCCAGATTTCCCCACGTCCCTTCTTTTTATGATACACTGCATCAAAATGGGGGTGGGTGGTGCAGAAATCGAATTCAGTACTTAATTCGTTCCGGAGGTCCATTCTTAACCTGAAACTGTTCTTAACCTGAAGCACCACTTTAGCTAATGGGGCCTCCCGCTGCCGCCACGCCACTGGAGCACGATTTCTGTTCTCATCCTGAAGCAAAGTTCTTAACCTGAGGTACTATTTCTGGGTTAGCGGAGTCTGTAACCTGAAGTGTATGTAACCTGAAGCGTCTTTAACCTGAGGTACCACTGTATTTAGATGAGGCAGCCTTCATTTGAACAGAAGGAGAACAAATTATGTTTGGGCTCTTGCAGGCTGGTTCTTCAAGCGAAGGCATCCTCAACTCCATGTCACAGGAGCTTGTTCCAGCCAGCGGTTCAGCCTTATCTGGAGAATTTGGTGCGATCACTCCTCCCAGGTATAATTTGTTAATTTTGATGATGTAGGAGAGGGAGCTGAGGCTGATGGGAGCTGTAATCCAACACATCTCAAGGGCATCAGTTTGGGGAAGGCTGTTTTAAGTACATGCAACTTAATTAAGATTGTAAGCTGCTCAGGGTTCAGACCTATTCTTTTATTAACATGCACAGTAATAATGCACAACAGTAACAGTCCTACTATCCCTGTCCTTGACTCATTGTGTCCTTTCTTCTGTTGCTTTCCTCATTGTCTGTTTTATTTCATAAGCTCCTAGCAGCCAGAGACCTGTCTAGGTTGCCTTGGTAAATTGGAAAGGCAGCACAAACTCTTATGGTACCTTAGAAATAATAACAACAAAGTTTTGTGACACCTTAAAAACTAGCAAATTTATTGTGGCGTAAGCTTTTGTGAACTAGAGTCTACTTGTTATTGTGGTTGGGGATGGAATTGTAAGTTCAGAGGGAAATGAGGTGCAAAAAAACAGCAGACAGTGACAATTCATTTAGATCTCAGAATGCATGCAAAATAAGCAGAGCTTTAGTCTTTGAGTCTGAATTGAGACAGTAGTTTCCTTTCACAGTACAGATGATAATTAACTCAACATTACCAAGTAGATTTCTTTGTCACCTCTCACTCATATTGTAAAGCGGTCACTGTGCTTATTTTGAATACATTCTAGTTCTGAGTTGGCACCCTCATGCTTCCAGCATTTCATTTCCTTCTGAGCTTATTGCTTACAGTTCACTCTCCTTTGTGTTCCTGCAACTGTTAATGGATCTAACAAAGCAGATTCAAGTCCACAAAAGCTTATATGCCATAATTTTAGTGTTTTAAGGTGCCACAGACTCTTAATCTTCATTGCAGCAAAAACAATAACATGGCTACCCTTGTGGAAATAATAGCAGTTGTTATGCAACAGTTAAAACATATTGTTTGTAGTTATAAATGGCAACTTCGCCCAGGAGCAAAATTCCAAAGCTGGTCAGGCAGCCCATGGGTCGTTTTTCCAGTATATGGTTGAAACTAGTCAGAGCCACAAGGATGTTAAACAAAGATCAAGGCACAGCCCCCAGTAACTCAGCCATGCTTTGGCTATAATAGGACAATTAATACATTTTTATAGAGAACGGAGCAATCAATGACAAATTATACCTGACCATGGAAGAGCTGGGTTCAATGCAGCCTCTACCCTGGCCCAGAAAACATAATGGGCTACTCTGCTGGGCTGTGAGAAAACAGACCACAAAGAGATTGCAAATTCATTTTGCTAATTAAATCTGCAATAGCAATGATAAGCGGTTGTAAGTGGTAACAAACTGTCTTGAAATAGGCAACTTGTCTTCGGGAAGAAGAGGCTGAAACCTCATCCAAATATAGTCCAGGTGCTTCGAGCATTCACATCACACGTCCCACTGCTTCCTGGTGCAACGGTGGACTATCCAGATGTTCTGCCCTCCACACTGAATCCCTCTGGAATAGGGCACAGCCGCACACTCTTCCTAGTGATGAAAAAGTAAGTTGGGAGAGAGCAGGGTGGTCCATGGATTGTATGGCTGCAAAGTGCATGTGGCTTCTAACCTTTATGGTTTGCGACAAAAGTTGATCCTCTGCTCCCAACAACAGTGATCGAGTGGCAAATGTGGTTTCCAAGCTCTCATCATCCCTGAGCATTGGCCATGCTGACTGGGGCAAATGTGAGTTGGAGTCCAACAGCTGTTGGGCCACAGGATGGGGAAGGCTGGTATAGCTAAATGATTAGTTAAGATGCAAGGCTGGAAGATGAAAGGTAAGGAAGAGATTCCACTTCCACTATCACCCCAATACACTGGAGCTTTCTGCGGTTAATGCCTTCATCATTTTTAACCCACGAGAACTAGAAACTTGATTTTTTGAAAGAAAGAAAAAGAAAATGAGGAAAGCAGAATTAGCTCCACATCATGTCCAGTTCCATCAAGGATGAGGCCATGGTGCGGTTTGGAGGAAGCTGGCCAGACAGTAAGCTGTAGCTGAAGCAGGGAGATGGGTCAAGAAGCAGAAAGCAAGGGTAGTCAGAAACAGGTCCTAGGAAAGAGACAGTGTGCTCTGAAGAGTGCAGGGTGCTAATTGCTCTGAGCCATAATTTTCAGGAGTCATTTCAACAGTCTCTCTCTCTCTCTGTTTGTGTGTGTGTGTATGTGTGTGTGTGTGTGTGTGTGTGTGTGAGAGAGAGAGAGAGAGAGAGAGAGAGAGAGAGAGAGAGAGAGAGAGAATGAGAATATTGGAGAAGGAAACAGCCCACACCTTTTAGCTAGTGAAGGTTGACTTAAATTTCTGGTGATGTGGTGCATTTATTTCAAATACCCCATAGCAAAGGCACTTTCCCGTGCTTTTTCAAGCTTTCTGCTGCTGTTGATGAGCAGCATCATGCCAGGGCCATCTCCCATTCCATGGTGACATTGTAAGGGAAAGTGGGCCCAGGAATTACTCAGGTCCTGCTTGCAGGCTTCCCATGGGTGCCTGGACTAGATGGGTCTTTGGCCTGATCCAACAGGGCTCCTCATGTTGCCCTATACCACCAAAGCAAGCAAGGAAGGAGTTGGATGGGAGATGTCTCTGCTATCTAGGACTTCAAAAAACAAGCTCATTCCCACATGAAAATGATGTTTACTTCACTGCACCCCCAAGGATGAAGAGAAAGCAATGTTCCCATTTTCAGTCAGATTTAGGTGTTGCTTCTGGAACCCCACTAATGAGCTGCCACTTCCTTGCTTGCTCCATCCAGCTACCCATGTACACTGCGCCAGTATCTCTGCGACAGGAGCCCAGCTGCCCACCTGGGCACCATGATGATCCTGCAGCTACTGGAAGGAGTGGACCACCTCGTTCGACACGGAGTGGCTCACAGGGATTTGAAGTCTGACAACATCCTTGTTGAGTTTGACGCCGGTACGTAGCGCAGCTGCAAAACCTGTGCGTGTATCTGGTCAGGGAGAGGTGATGAACAGGATCATTGTGCTTGGAATGGAGAAAACAGGCTGAGATCTTCAAAATGCTAGAGCAGTGCTAGAAAACCCTGGCATCAGGCTGCTCATCATCACATATCACCAACAAAAAGCACTTTGGATGGGGGAAACCCAGCTTCGAATCGCTGCTGGGGCACACACCTAGGCTACCTCACAGTGTTGGTGTGATGATTAGATCACGCAGAGAACTTGGTTGGAATGTCACTATACAAATGTCATAAACAATAATTGCAGGTGCCCTCTTGGAAGGGACACTCCCCATTATATGTCACACAGGATGTTCCAACTAATCTCGGTGCTGCTGTGTCACCCGGCTTAGAAGATGCATCTTTCTTGCACTTAGGTTATAGGCAACCCAGGAAGCTGCCTTTGCCTGAGTCAGACCATGTTTTAGGTCCATTGAGTTGAGCCAGTGTTGACTGGCGGTGACTCTCTCGGGTCTCCGGCCGAGAGAAATCTGTAAATGGAGATGCCAAAGATTGGACTAAAGACCGTTGACATGTGAAGCAAGTGCTCTGCCAGTCAGCGATGGCTGCTCCTAATGAGCCTAGGAAGCTGGCTTATAACGAGTCTTTCTCTTGCTCCATCTAGCTCTATATTGGCTGCACTGGCTGCCAGCAGCTCTTCAGCATTTCCCACTGGGGTCTCTCCCCAGGGATCCCTAGGATTGAACCTAGAACTTTTATGTATGTTTGCAGAGCAGATGCTCTACAACACAGCTAATACTTTGGTAACAAATGGGGAAAATGGAGTTGAGGAGAGCCCATTCTCTGTCCACTGAGGATCTGAAGCTGTCTCAGGCAGAAATGCACTAGGCTAGAGGATTCTTCCAGCCTTAAAATTAAATGTAGGCAAAGTGGTAATAGGAACACCCAAAATGGCATGACCATATTGGCTGCCCTCCAGCCCCGCAGTTGCAAATTGGTCGATGGGTTTTCTCCAACTCCCTGATTTTGGACATCTGTGGTTTGCCTGGCTGCACAGCAGCAATTTCTGAAGTCCCAAAGTACAAATAGGCTAATAACTCAGTGCTTCGGGATCGTTAAGCAGTAGGTAATCCCAGGGCAAATTCACGCTCTGCTAGAGCCCAGAGCGCTTTTGGCCCACTGTCAGTTTCTGGCGTTGGATATGTTAATTACTCTCAGCCTGACTGAGACTCAAGTGGGCAGGAGACAAGTAAGGGTAAGCAGAGCAGAGTAATTAACGTCCGCAGTAGAAGTACATGCTCTGTTCCCTCTGAGAAACGCTTTGTAGCACGACATTGAGGCAGAAACTGCAGGGGAAAGATTTGGTCTTGAACGAAGGATGCAGCTAAAGGTGGCACCAGAAATCCGTGCTTGTGCATCTCCTGATGCAGAGTGTGTGCTTACTTGGTGAAGGGTGGTGGTGAATTAGGTTGGGAGCGTAGCACTGGTTTAGTGGGGTTAACGCTCCCCACCTCAACCTTTTCCATTAAAAACCTTCATTATTTTTCCGTTTCTGAAAATACATCCTTTATCCCTACCCCCAAGAAACACTCCATGCATATGCAACTATCGCAGTCAAATATTATGTAGGTTTGTATAACAATTCAGAGTTGATTATAACAGATAAGTGTCTTATGACCCCTTCCCAAACACTGCTATCAGAGAAACCATTCCAGATCGAGATCCTCCCCACCCCACATGGGCCACATTTGGCAGGTGGATGGGGTTGCCCACCTGTCTATAATCTGATGCCACAGTGATGTTAGGTGGCCCATATTTGCATAGCGCTGTGCCTGGAAACCCCAATCAGCTACCAGCATTTGCAAAGCACTGTGTTTGTAGTGCTGCTGATCAAACAAGCCGTGTCTTAACCTGCTCCACATGTGGTGTCATATATACCCCTTGAAGGAACCTTCCCGGGGCGGGGGCGGGTTTACAGCCCTAGAAGCTTGCTTCTGCTGTCCATTCTGAGTGCTAAGCTGGGCTGCTGTGTGTCTGTTCAGAATGTTAACTCTGTTCCCTTGCCGTCATTTGCAGCTGGGTGTCCAGGGCTGGTCATCTCAGATTTTGGCTGCTGTTTGGCTGACAAAACAATTGGCTTGAAACTTCCTTTTACCAGCTGGTATGTGGATCGCGGGGGCAACGGCTGCCTCATGGCGCCAGAGGTAATTCTCTCTCTCTCTTTCCCTTGGTATAATAGGGTTTGTGTTTTGTAACTTTAGTCGCTACCTTCCACGCATTCATGTACCTGCGGTTTATTTTGGCTTTATTTTATGACTGTATTTGTTTGACAGTGATCTATAATTGTATATGGGCTATGTACATAGCCACCATTTCCCATTTGATAACCCTATCCTTTGCAGAATCTTGTATAACCTTTCTTTTTGAAAATTTATTTGTATTTTTTTTTAAGAACTACCCCAAATTAGATGTGCCTTTGCACTACACGTGCACATTTTTAAAATGCAGTTAGCTTCTGGGTTAGACCGATAATTAATGCGATCAAAGCGGGCATTGAGAAGCAATGTTATCCCTGCTGTGCCAAAAGTGGCATTTTACCAAAAAGTATATGCCAGCTTCAAATTCTCTCCTCCATGCCTCTCCTGATCCCATTAATTATCAGCTGCTCCTCCAAACAACAGCAAGCGATTTGCATTTAAAGAAACCTGCTTGGAGGCATTTAAAGTTTTGGCTGGCCTTGTCTGAAGTTTTGTTTTCCGTATCTGTTTCCTGACAGGTGGTCACTGCGACCCCCGGTCCCGGGGTTGTGATAGACTACAGCAAAGCAGATACATGGGCGGTTGGGGCAATGGCATATGAGATCCTTGGTGCCCATAACCCCTTCTACGGCAAAGGGGGAGCCGCTCTGGAAAGCAGGAGCTATCAAGATAAGGACCTGCCGCCCTTGCCAGAAACTGTACCCCTGGAAGTGAGGAAGCTGGTTGGATTGCTGCTTCGGAGGGATCCGGCCAAGGTGAGAGTTGCTCTCTTCTTTTCACAAGGGCTTCCACACCTCCCCACATCTTGCTTAGCAATGGCCATAGCAGCCCAGAACCAGTATCCTGCAAAAGACCCTCTGACTGAGACCAGAGGGCTGGGCTTCACCTGCCACCTTAGTACAGTCTTGGCAAATGGCTTTCATTGGACCAGCTGTGGCTGCTACAATAATAGAGGATATGGTGCTCCCAGGAATCTTTGTCAGGCAGAATGGGTAGCTGGCATGCTCTTATAAGTAAATACATATATGCTCCAATTTCATTTAAAAAATATCAAAGTGGTGTATGACAAGAAATGTCCGGGAGGTGGGGGGTGAGGAGAGACAAAAATAAATATATACCCCACACTCACTCACTCACTCACTCTCTCTCTCTCTCTCACACACACACACCAGAATCACAGATCACCATCTAAGAGTAGAAAAGATGTAGAAAAGGCAGCAGAGAAGGTTTTCAGCAAATGTCCAAAAGTTAACATTGAGAACACCCACTGAGTCTCTTTTGGAAGAACATCGTACAAGACTGGGGCCCAGGACACTGAAGGCTTGATTTAGTAATGGTATCAGATGAGTGCAAAGCTGACTATACATACCTTTCCCAGATCTTCTGAATTGTACACTTTTTAATTTTATTTTAAACAACTGGGAACTTAGGAAGCTGCCTGAGGCCAGGTCAGACTGTTTGTCTAGCTAGCCCAGCATGGCCTGTGTTCACACATCCTGATAAGCCAGGATTTGCTGGTTTACCATGGTTGATTGGGCTCAAACGGCATACACTAGCACCTTGCCTGTGTTTGAGTGCTTTCTACAATTCTCCCCCTTCCCCCAGAGAATGTACCTCATTCCAATGGGGAAGTTTGCAAACAGAAACCAGAGAAAGGCACACCAGAGGTGTTCGCCTGAAAGCAAACTCCGCCATTCCTTTGACTTTCCCCACCTCCTTTCCTATTTCAGAGGCTCTCTGCACGAGTTGCAGCCAACATCCTCCACCTGAGTCTCTGGGGTGGTGATACTCTCAGCCTGGAAGACCTGAGACCCGCCAAGATGGTTGGCTGGCTTCTTCACCAATCACTCGCCACCTTATTGACAGATCGCTTTGGAGATGGGAGCAAAGTCGAAACAACGCTGAAGAGGTGCTTTCTGGCAAACCTGGAGTATGAAGATCTCTTTGAGGCAGCCGCCCTGCTCCACTCTTGGAGGAGCATAGTGTCGTGATGGGCTCAGATCTGCTCACAGCTGTTGTTGACATTTCCTCTGATGTTCCACTAAAAGCATTTAAACTGGCTAAGCTACCTCTTCCTTGCAGGCCGAAAAAAAATACTGTAGGTAAGAAGCACTTTCTAGGGATTGGAGTGTTCTCATTGCAAAGGTAGATTGGGTTTGGTTCTGCTGAAAAAAACCCCAAACAAACCTGATGTGGTCATTGCATTTGGCCAGCAAAGAAATTTAGGTTGATTGTGTTGCTTTGAAAACAGAGTAACTGGCTGCAGTAGTTCCTTTTCAAGAATTGGGTCTCTGCTTCAAACATCTTAAGAGTCTCTGTTGAGAAGGGAGGCAGCATTGATGCAAAATAGTGCCCTCCAGATGTTTCAGAGGGAGTGTTTCAGATGGGAGTTGCCTTAGAAGGGGATGGCTCCTCTACCAGTTCCATGCACCCCAGCTGAAACGAAACCTCTATAGGATTGCTCTGCTGATCTTTCCTACTTAGTCCTTCTAGACTTCCCCAGCCAAAATGCATGTTAATTGTTCAGTTGTTAATTAATCAGTGAATGAGCACAACAAGGAAATAAAGAAACTATTCTAGAGCCAAAAAGATAAACATGTTTAATCTAAACAGGGCACCAATAATATCTGGCAAGGGTCCTTAAACAAAGAGACAAGGTTACTTGAACTGTAATGAGCACAAAACAAACTCATTTAGATAAGGTACCTGCTGGAAAGAACAGCTGTATATTTTGTGAATGCAGAGCTGAAGGGAAGCACATACTGGTCCCTGCCTAAGAGCCACTGGTGGCATGGATTTTGGTGTGTATTATAGTCTATTGTAAATCACCTTGAGATTGAAAGGCAGGATGTAATCTTCTAAATAATGGGTGGCTCACCTGCCGCCGCCCCCCAGGATGTTGGAGGCTGCAACATTTGGCCAGTGGTCAGGGGGTGTTGGGAGCTGCAGTCCAGCAACAGCTGGAGGCCGAGAGATGCCTAATCCTTGTTATAGGTAAGTGGGGGTGGGGAGACTGTGTGAAGGACAAGAATGTTATAGGGAAGCAAAGTGAAAGGAGGACTTTGAATCAGGAGGAGAAAGCACCTTCCATTTGGACTGGAGTACTTCCATATATTTTTTTGCTAATTGGGGTAGGAGCAGTGAAGGGTCATTTGCATTTAAGACATCCAAATATTCCAAGTTTGATTCTTTTCTTTATATTAAAAAAGAGAAGCATCACACCACTTTGATGATCCAGCTGGCAACAAAAAATTCTGTCCTTGCTTTGCCATCCCAATCACTTGCCTATCAAGGATTCCACATGTTTGCCTGCATAGAATTCCTGATCATTCATAGCAACCAAGCCAAGCAGTTTAAATATATATTTCAATACTAGAAAGGAAGTTGACGGAATCCCAGACCACTCCATGCAGTTGATTTCTAGAGAGCAACTATCACAGTGATCTACCACATATACTTTTGGAGACTATTTTAAGACTTAAAAACAGGGTGGGGGAGGGGGTTGATTCACATGACATCTGCAACTATAAAACAATTCCCATGCTGGAGGGTGCAAGAGTCCCTGGATTATTCCCTCTTCATATGATGAACAAGAGGAGAGGTGAAAGGGCTGGGGTGGGGGAGAGAAGTATCTACCTAAGCTTTGGCATCACAGTAGGCTCACTGAGCCACCTCTCATTTGGCAGAATGAGTAAACATTGATGTTCTACCGAATCACTTTGGGGTGTTAATAGTTAGCCTGTGTTGAGCATTCTTAATTACTTTAGTTAGACTTGGTAGCTGTTGAGGTGTTTGTTGCTAGTTGGGAGAGTGAATTAGGTTACCTGTTGGTGAAATAAAGTGTGTGTTACTTAAACACTAAAAGAGTATTTGGACATTCTGTTTTTTGTTCTGCACCAGGGACCAAGTACCATTGTGGCACTAAGGGAGGGCAGATTCCAGGAAGTCTGTGACAGGTATCCCCATTCTGAACAGCCATACTGAAGGAATGAGGGTCTCAAAAAGTTTGGATGGTTTCTTTCAGATACTAATTGCGCACCTGTATACATTCCACAACAAAAGCTGCACAAGCATACATTTTAATCCTTTGTAGCAAAAGCCAGCCTTCCGAGAATCTCAGCTTTTGTTTTAAAACAAGTCAAGTCCTTAAGGCCATTCCTCACTTAGACATGCAGGCATTCCTTTGTCTACATGATTAAAAGGTGCCCTCCCTTCTCTTTCTCTTTCTCTTTCCCTACTGAACGATTTGTTAATGTTTTAAGGGTCAAAACCCAGAACAGTGCCTGGCAGCAGAATGCTTAAAAGGACAGGAGCAGGAGATTTTGGGGTCAGTGCCAATGTCTTCCACCTCCCATCATTCCCATCACCTGCTGTCTGACCCTTTTGCCTGTTGCCCGCTGCCAGTTCGAAGTGCGAATCCCTCTTAACAAGGGACGGTTCAACATCAAGTCAGGGTTGGGAAGCTGCAGGTAGGATGGGGGCCAGTGGGTGTGATTGCCCTTTGTGGACCACTTCGTTTGCCCCCCCCCCTTAAAAAACAGGTTTAAAAAGGCTTTCTGATCTATGGCCTGATAGCTTCTCTCTAAAGAACAAGGGATTTATTTATTTTTTTTGAGCAGGAGGGAATTGGCTAGAAAGAAATAAAAGATCAGTAGAAGCTGGCATAACCTCACCCTCCTCTTCTTAAAAAAGGTGGTTGTGTTGCTGAATTTAAACAGCTCTTAAGCAACTAAGGCTTTCTGGTGGAAATAAGTCATCAACTCTAAAACACACATATCGGGCATGGTAAAAATCACTGACTCTCCTCTCCACCCTGGGAAAAAACCCCTTTTGAAATCCCAACTGGAAATGAGACAGTGCCATCTAGTGAGAAAAAAGTTTCACTGGCTGCAGAGGCTTCTCAGGCTCATTTGTGCTCATTTGTGCCCTTTGAACCCATCAAGGGAGGAGGCAGAAAGGCAGGCTCACTGGCTGTGCATGTTACGGGGGGAGTGTCTCTCCTGAACACCTTTAAAGCTACCAGCTGTATCCTGTCTTGGGGGCTTCAGCATGGAGATCTTCTGTTCCTTGGGGCGCAAAGCCCTGTTGCAGGGGAAGGCGTGTCAAAACAGCCTCGCCGTTGGCAAGCAGGTGTCCTGCAGAACATTCCCGACAGGCACATGTCACTCTCAGCAGCTCAGCAGCAACAGCAGGGCTAACCCAGGCTGGCCTGGCTGCCTGCCCAGAACTCCCTGCGGTTCCTTCTTTGAAAGTTTCTACACCGGGAGTTTTCACCCTCGTCGCCTTCTCTCCAATGCCCGCTCCAATGTGCCACCCAGTGCGGAGTTCGTGGCCAGACCCGTGGGGGCCTGCTCCATGTTCAAGCTGCCCATCCAGAATTCAGCAGAGGGTCTGGACGTGGCGTTTGTGGGGGTCCCTCTTGACACGGGGACCTCCAACCGTCCTGGGGCCAGGTGAGTGGGTTTGCTTTGGGAAGGGAAGGGATTGAATGCTGCATCACAAACTAGGCTCTAGTGGAAGGAGGCCACACAGCGGTGCTGTCAGGGTAGGACTTTGGGGGGGGCAGTCACCCAGGGTTCCCCTAATCTGCAGAATGAGCAGGAGGGTCCCCCAAAGTGGCAGAACTATCACACATTTTGACGCATTTGCATGACCATCGAAAGGGGCGAGGTTTCATTAGACCCATTAAAAACCAGAAATTACCTAACTGCGTCAACAATCAAAGTTCAAAGTCCAGGCCTGGCTGAGAGTCTTAGCAGTGAAATGAAGCAACCTTGGGGCTGTTTCTCCAAAATTCTCCTTGGAGTTTGAGCAACCTAGTCTCCGCGCTTTGGAAACAAAAGTGATGTGATGCATTGGGAAATCTACTGTTATGTGTGGGTTTTTCTGAAAGCATGAAGACGTTGGCACAGAGACTACACATACAGCAATGTGTGTTAGGTGCCCAATGATGGGCCTCAAAAGTGAAATCGGGACTCATCTGTTAAAAGAGTTTGCCCCAGAGGTATTTTGAGCAGATCAAACCCCACCCTTCAATATCAAATTCTGATCCTCAAGCCTATTTGAAACTTATGCTTGAAATGGAATCAAACTGGCTTTCTTCTAATTTTCTTAGTGTTTTCCTAATGTAAAATCAGAATTACAACAAAATGAAGTTATAAAACATAACATAGGAACAGTACAGAGGCTGTATTTTCCAAATAAATACAGAGCAGATAATGTAGAAAAATAAAAGCAGCAAAACACATGGTGAAAGCCAAATTATTCAGTTTGGTGGGGGGAAGAGAATTTTGTTTATATAGATTGGACACATAAATAAAATCTCACCAAACAGCGCAGAAATGTTCCGGTTCTTCCTTACCCTTAGAAACGTGTAATTTGTGAGCTATTATCTCTGCAGTTGCCAGAGTCAGTCCACATGCTTTTGTACTACAATTAATCCTGTAGTGTCTTCAATTTCTGAGCCAAGTTAAGTTCTCACTGCAAGCAGGAAGAAGTTACTAGTTTGGAAAATCTTGCAAGTTCCTTAGTTTGGAAAATCCTGTTTGCCATCCTGCAAGTTCAAAGGGGCAAGTTGTATAACTTGTTGCTTAAATGGAATACTCAAGACGAGACAGTTAAATCAGCCGTGATAAAATGGGCACAAGATATTGGGTACAACATTATGTTTGAAGACTGGGAAAGGTTATGGACCACCGGTATGAAATTTACGGCATGTAGTGCCTTAAAAGAAAACATTATGAAAATGATGTACAGGTGGTACATGACCCCAGTCAAACTTGCAAAGATATATCATTTGTCTGACAATAAATGTTGGAAATGTAAGGAAGCTGAAGGAACATTCTTTCACCTATGGTGGACATGCCTGAGGGTGAAGGCTTTTTGGGAAATGATTTATAACGAGTTGAAAAAGGTATTTAAGTATACCTTTCATAAGAAACCAGAGGCCTTCCTCCTGGGCATTGTAGGCCAGAGAGTGCTAAAGAAAGATAGAACTTTTTTTCTATATGCAACTACAGCAGCAAGAATCCTTATAGCCAAATACTGGAAGGCACAGGAGCTACCCACACTGGAAGAGTGGCACACGCAACTGATGGACTACATGGAACTGGCTGAAATGACTGGCAGAATCCGAGACCTGGGAGAAGAGGCAGTGGAAGAGGACTGGAAAAAATTTAAGGACTATTTACAAAAACATTATAAGTTATATGAATGTTGAGAATTTGCTAAGTTTTGAGAAAAATATGCTTCAGTATTGAGACTCGGAAATGATTGAAACTAAGTTACGACCGAGAAAAGTTTAATTTTTAGAGTAAATAATTAGATGAAAATACAAAAACACATGAAACAAGGTATTAATTTGCTGTTTATTTTTATTGTAAAGAATGCAGGGATGGAGGATGTGGGGAAGTCCAGTTGATGATGGAAAAAGATCTGGAAAAATGAATTTACTTTTGTTTAATTTCTTCTTACTTTTTGTAAAACAGCTTTTGTTGTGCTATTGACGATGTATTGACGATGTACTTTGACCTTGGAAAACAAAGCAATAAAAAAAATATTATAAAAAAAACAAAAAAAAAAACAAAGGGGCAAGTTGCATGAATTGGCTCTCAACGGCAAGGACCATCTCCTGAAGTGGAGCTGTTTCAGCTGCAAAGGCCCATGACAAGACAGGACAAACCCAGCAAGCAGGATGCGCCCTTGGTGGATCTTCTGCCAGCCTCAGACCACGGGGAAGTCATATGTTCAACATTTCTCTGCAGCTGTGACAAATGAGGAACATTTTACACAGAGAAACAATGGTTCTTTGACCTGCATAGCTCAGCAGGTTAGCATGTGGTGCTGAAAACGCCAAGGTTGCAGGTTCGAACCCCTCATATTCTTGTATTGTAGGGGGTTGGACTGGATGATCCTTAGGGTCCCTTCCAACTCTACAATTCTATGATTCTATATAATAGTTTGTTCCAGCATAGCTAAATTTCCCTTCAGCAAAAGGGATTACCTATGATTCTATATAACATATCCAAGTCTCCTGGGTATGATCTGAAATGTTTCCAGGCCACCTTGGGGTCCCTCTGATAATCACAGGCCGTTTCAGCCCAGGGGAGAGATCCCTCCCCTCAGCCTTTCCAACTGGACATGTGCTTTTAGATCAGTTTCCCAGCTGGTATCTTGAATCCCTTTCAGCTGCCTTGGGATGCCTCCACCTGCCCAGGCCTCTTCAGAGATCTCATCCTGCAGCACCAATTTGCTTTGTTTTCCTCGGTGTGTGCCAAGAAAACTTAAGTGAGCTGGGGAAGGTCTCTTCCTCCCATTGCTGGCCTCGTTGTCCATGTCCATCTTTGGGATGTGCAAATGCTTGTGTCATTTGATCAGGAAATAAGGCAGAACAGCCAGATTCATTTTCGTCGGCCAATTGGTGCCAAAGAAGGATAGAACTTTTTTTATGTATGCTACGACAGCAGCAAGAATACTCATTGCAAAGTACTGGAAGACGCAAGATCTACCTACCCGGGAAGAATGGCAGATGGACTACATGGAGTTGGCGGAAATGACTGGCAGAATCCGAGACCAGGGAGAAGAGTTGGTGGATGAAGATTGGAAAAAAATTAAAGTATATTTACAGAAATATTGTAAAATTAATGAATGTTAGAAGGATGCTGGAAAGAAGTTATATGGCATTAGTAGAAATGTTATCAAGAATTAGGTAAGAATAGATTGATTATGGGTAAAGGTGTAAAATTTAAGGCTAAATTGCGTTAAGATAAATTATGGAACTAAATTTGAGAAAGAGGGAAATGACTTGCTGAAACAACTAATTGAACTAGAATACAAAAAGGGAGGTGAGAGGAAGTCAAGGAAATAAGCAAATGAAAGATAAGGACATGAAAATACTGGTTCTTCTTTCTTTTTTCTTCTTTAAATGTTTTTGCTTTCTAAATGTTTTTGTTTTTTCTTTCATAATGTTTTGTTGTTTCTTTTTTATTGTATTTTTTTCTTTTTTTATCTATTGTTGAAGCTTTGTAACCTTTTATTGTATGTTTTTCTTTTTTCTGGATTTGTTAAACCCTAATAAATATTTTTTTTTAAAAAAAGAAGAAGAGCCAGATTCATTTTTCAGACTTTCACAAAACTCATCCAGGCTCCAAGCTGTGTGGAGTGGGGCCGCTGGCAGTGCTAGGTCTCGTCAGAAAGCCTAAAAGGGGCCCCTCAGTGTGGCTTTTTCATGGGGGCACCACCATTCTGTCTTGTGAAGGAAATGACCCAGAAGCCCAGTTCCAGAGCATCAGGGCTGCGAGCTTATCAGAGGCCTTAGGCAAAGGTGGGATAACTCAGTTTCCCAGGCCTATCTGGTCCTCAGGACCCCACCCCCTGGCCACACACCTCACAAGCCTTGCTTTGCACCCTCCTTGAGTGTTTGGACCCAGCTGAGATGTGTCCTTTCCCTCTGAGAAAACCCTCTGGCTTACCTGGATGGAGGACAGAGAGGGGGGGTGGGGGGTATTGTTACCAGAGGACTGGCCATTGTGTGTACCATCCCCCCTCTAATTCTAAGCCACATGCTCACATTTCTGTTGTAGACCTTCTCTTTCTGTGACATGTGTATGACATTTTTCCGGTGGTCTTTGGGTAAGGCATCAGGCAATTCCTAAAGTCTTTGCAAGTTCTTGTACATCCTTGTTTCTGGGTCCTCACCTCCTATGAAGTGGGGTAGGCGGACAGAATAATAAAGATCTGCCTTGCTTTCATGGGATCCTGCCTCAACTCACCCATCTCTGATCGATTAAAAACTTGGGGGACACTGAGTCCCTTAAAAGAGGAGTTAGGCTGTTAAAGGCAACCCCCCTATTTTCTGGCACAGTGTGTGTGCAAAAACTAGCCTAGGTAAAAAGCACATTCATTGCCCCGCCTACATTTGTCTCTGGCCCCTCACATCAGCAGTATGCGGCCCTCTGAAGGAATGCTAGGAAGTAATGCGGTTCTCAGGCTGCCAAAGGCTCCCTACAGGGAGTCTGAGCACTACAAACACAGGTGTTGCTTTTTTCCACCTCAGGTTTGGTCCTCGCCACATCCGGGCCGAGTCGTCATTGGTGAGATTGTGCAATCCAAGCACTGGGGCAGATCCGTACCATTCTCTTGTGGCAGCCGACATCGGCGATGTGAACGTCAACCTGTATAACCTGAAGGATAGCTGCCGACAAATCCGAGAGGCCTTTCAAAAGATAGTGGCACAGGGCTGTGTGCCCCTCACGCTGGGTAAGGACGTTGCCAAGCAGCCTGGGGCTGCGATAGCACTGATCGCAAAGAAGCGGCTAAATTGGGGGTGCTGTGGTGCCCCTTGGCAATCTCCTAGTCAGTAGTATTTCAGAAATCTAATCACCATGTGTTGATGTGGCAAGGAGTCCCAAAGACCCCAAAGCAAAAAAAGAGATCAGAAACCCCCCAAAAGCATAGCTATCAGATTTGAAAATAAGGGATCAGCAGCCTCGAAAATAAGCGACCAGCAGCCTCACCTGTTCTGGGGACAGTCTACGGGATATCTAACAATCCGGGATAGCAGCGGGAAGCAGCGCTGGAATAAGGGAATTTCCCGCAAAAAAAGGGAAGGTTGAAAGCTATGCCTAAAAGTAGCATCTGCCCCCTGAGCCAGCTGTCTCATTCTGCCTAAAGAACTAGACCTTATCATGGCGACACCAAGGATAGAGCTTCCCAAACACATGCAATCTTAAAATATGTACTGGCTAGCCAGTGGTTAAAGTAACATTAGAGAATGTATAGAAAGAAGAGGGAGGGGGCTCAATCTCACCATCAACCATATTATCTGTCCTTGCAGGTGGAGACCACACAATCACGTATCCCATCTTGCAAGCCGTGGCAGAAAAGTGAGTCTAAATTGAGAAACAGCACCAACAGTGTCAGGCAGCTTCTGCCAACCCTGTGGGCAGAGGGTAGGGAGGGGCATAGGGTGTGCATGTACAAACTAGCCTCCTGTACAAAAGGCGTGATTTGCATCCGTTGCTCCACCCGCCTTTGTCTCTGGCCCCGCCCCGCCCATCACCAGTGTACAGCCCCAGGCAGATGGGCATGTGGTCCTCAGTGCAGAAAAAAAGCTTTCCTGCCTTCCCTGTAGTGGTCAAGTCACGCCATCTTGTTCCCTTAGCATCTCTCCTTCCTTCTGCAGGCACGGCCCTGTGGGGCTGGTACATGTAGATGCCCACACGGACACCGGAGACAAAGCGTTGGGGGAGAAGATCTACCATGGGACGCCGTTCCGGCGCTGTGTGGACGAGGGACTCCTGGACTGCAAACGGGTCGTTCAGATTGGAATCAGGGGCTCCTCCTACACTCAGGACCCTTACAAGTATTGCCGAGACCAGGTAAGATGGCAGGAGCCAGCCAGCAGTAGATCACAGAGAACAAGTTTGGAATTAGCTCTTTATTAGCAAAACAGGATCTGCACAGGCCTAATGAGCACAGCAGCTCATCTCCAGTAGGTCTTGCCCCCCATGAAGCAGTTACCAAGACTAAAGGTCCCTGCCCCCCCCCAACAGTCTATGTCTCCTCCTCTCCAGGGTTTTCCTCAAGCAATTGGAGACTGTGCCTGCATGCTCTCCTCTGCCCTTTTCATGCCTCTTCTGGTACTGGGAGACCAGTGAACTTGCTGTGGCCAGTGAGAGAGATGCCTGTGGCTCTTCACAAGCCTGACCCATCTCTGCCTCTTGGCCTCTCCTGCTTCGGTTTCTGCCTCTGATTCTAGACTTCTCTCTGCCACAGACTCTCCCTGTTCACTGAGTCCTGTTACCTCTTCAGCTTCCAACACCTTCTCTTCCCCGTCATCTTCCTCTTTTCCCTCTGACCACCTTCCCTTGTCCCACCATCAATCCCCGGGCTCTGAGCCTTCTTCTCTTGGTGGTCCCCCAGCTGGTTCCTCCCACCATTCCTCTTCGTCCAACCAATCCATGACATCAGACCATGTCAAACTTCTAATATTATGCCCGCCCAATACAGTCATTCCTCGGGTTGAAGTAGCTTTGGGTTAAGCATTTCCGGGTTGCACTCTGCGGCAACCCGGAAGTAACGGAGCGCGTTACTTCCGGGTTTCGTCGCTTGCACACGTGCAGATGCTCAAAATGACGTCATGCACATGCACGGAAGCAGCAAATCGCGACCCGTGCATGCGCAGATGCGCAGACGTGGGTTGCGTTCGCTTCAGGATGCGAATGGGGCTCCGGAACGGATCCCATTCGCATCCAGAGGTACCACTGTACTACTCATGCCTAGCATTACTCATTCGTTATTACGCACCTGAAAATAAATCACGAATATACACTGCTTATTTATAACCCACCTTTCCTCCAAAGAGCTTCAGGTGGTCACAGGCTTTCAGCTCCCCATTTTGTCCTCACAACAGCCTTGCAAGGGAGGTAAAGCTGAGAGAGAGTGACTGGCTCAAGGTCACCCAGTGAGCTTCATGGCTGAGTAGTGAATTGAAGCCTTGTCTCCCAGGTCTTAATCCAACACACTAACCCTTAACACACACTGGTTCTCTGTGTGAAATACAGTAAAAAGGAAAACCAGGCCTGCATACTCTGCATGCTGAAATATTTAAAAATCTGCACCCAGGCTACCCATACTCTGTACCCAGAAAGCCAGATTCTGCAACTTGGATAAATTGTGGGAGAACATTCACATTTTCTATCCTGCCTCCTGGATATCACTAGTCGCTAGACAATACAACCCCACCTTCAGGCATGGAGACTCTCACTTGGATTCTCCCTTTCAGCTTTCTACAGTTCACCAGGCATTGCTCACACACTTTTAAGCCTATCTCGATAAGAACTAGAAACTTGATCACTCTAGGATTTTAAGGAAGCTGGTTTCTTCTGTATCAGTTCTCTGCACCTACACAGCCTTGTTTGCAGTCTTGAAAGGACAAGAAAATCAGGGGAGGCACCTTCCTCTGTTCCTTTTCATGGGAGAACACTTGTCAGGTGTCAGCTGTGGGGCCAGAGAGCAACTTTACACCTGCACGGCTGCAAAGCTAGATACCTTATCAGTATGATGGCCCTCTTTAGATCTGGGATTCTCCATTCCAAAGCTTTCGCCGGTGTTTTAACAGGGTTTCCGGGTGGTGCTAGCAGAAGACTGTTGGATGAAGTCGCTAGTCCCTTTGATGGCAGAGGTGAGGAAGCAGATGGGAGACAAGCCTGTTTATATCAGCTTTGACATCGATGGAATAGACCAGTGTTTCCCAACCGGTGTTCCGCGGCACACGAGTGTGCCGTGAGACGTTGCCTCGTGTGCCGCGAGATGCCTGGAGGGAGGCGGGCGAGTCGGGCGGCGAGAGGCGGGGCGGCGGCAGCGAGGAGAGGCCGCGCCTCCTGCTGTTGCCTGGCGCTCCTCCTCGCAGCCGGAAGCGCTGCCTGGGCGCCTCCGCGCGACTCTGCCTTGCTGGGTTTGGTCTCCCAGCAGAGACGGGTCACACGCGCCCCTCCCTCCCTCCCTCAGCCTGCGCGGAGGGAAAGCCAGAGAGAGGCATCGCTCCTGCGCGGCGGGAGAGGGAGCAGCCGGAGCGATGCCCCAAACGAACGCATGGGACCGGAGGGGAAATCCTCTCCGAGGCGGATTGAGCGCAGCTGAGAGAAGCCTTTCGAGGAGCTGCCGTGTCCCCTGGAAACCCCCTTCCCAGCTCTGCCTCAGCCGCCGCTGCCTCAGTTGCCGCCGTCCCTCAGTCCCTCGCTCTGCTGCCTCCTCCCACCCCCAAAGCTTGGAGGTTCCCCAGCAAGGGGGAGGGAAAAAAACTTTCACTTTTGTGCGTCCCTCCCGGCGTGACGCTGCGCGCTGACGTCACGGGGCGGGGCTTTAATGGTGGTGTGCCGCGAGATTTTTTTTTAGTAAACAGGTGTGCCGTTGCCCAAAAACATTTGGGAAACACTGGAATAGACCCTGCCTACGCCCCTGGCACTGGGACACCCGAGATTGCCGGCCTGACTCCTTCGCAGGTAAAATAAGTGTGCAGAAACGTAAGCAGTACAGGTCTAAGCAAGACGTTTGCTGCATTGCTTTGGCTTCTAGGGGGTCAAGCTTTTCTGAAACAAAAGTGAGGAGCTTGTGGCCTTCCAGATGTTGCTGGGCTGACAATTCCCATCATCCCTGATCCTTGGCTATGCTGCTTGGAGCTGAGTCCAGCGACACAGGAGGGCCTTAGTAACTGCAGACTTTGCTTTACCTTCTTCTGACTCGGAGGTTACCAATTGCATCAGCCTGTTCAGTTGCAGGCGTTTGTGCCCATTTTTCAATTTGGTTGGATCCCTGATATGCAAAGACCTCCTTCTGTAAAAGGGGCGAGGAATCTTTTCCAGCAAAAGGGCCACATTTCCTCCCAGATAATCTCTTAGAGGCCATGTACTGCTGGCAGACAGCACAAGAGTCAGAAGGGGATGAAGCAAACAACAAATATAAATCTTACCTTTGTAGGCAAGAAAGAGGCATTAGCGGGGACGCAGGTGGCACTGTGGGTTAAACCACAGAGCCTAGGACTTGCCGATCAGAAGGTCGGCGGTTCAAATCCCCGTGATGGAGTGAGCTCCCGTTGCTCGGTCCCTGCTCCTGCCAACCTAGCAGTTCGAAAGCACGTCAAAGTGCAAGTAGATAAATAGGTACTGCTCCAGCGGGAAGGTAAATGGCGTTTCTGTGCACTGCTCTGGTTCGCCAGAAGCGGCTCAGTCATGCTGGCCACATGATCCGGAAGCTGTACGGTGGCTCCCTCAGCCAATAAAGCGAGATGAGCACCTCAACCCCAGAGTCGGCCACGACTGGACCTAATGGTCAGGGGTCCCTTTACCTTTACCTTAAGAGGCATTAGCAAGGTTCAGGGGCATGTCACAGCCTGGTATAAACATTCCTGGAGTGTGCAAAACAGGGGCAGAGGGGGGTGGCCTGGCTAGTGGGGGGGGTGGCATAGACTGAAGAGACTCCCGAGGGCCGGAGAGAAGAGTTTGAAGGGCCGCATTCAGCTCCTGGGCCAGACTACAAAATGCGTTTTCCCTCCACTCGTTTAAGTCACTTAATTCTAGAGCCTCTCCCTGCCCCTGACCCACTTGCCTTCTCTTGATTTTCAAACAGGCTCTGGAGATTATTCGCGGCTGCCAAGGCCTGAATATCGTTGGGGGCGACCTTGTTGAAGTGGCGCCGATGTATGATGCTTCCGGTAAGTGGTGTATCTTGGCATCTGCCGCTTTAGCGACAACCTGAATGGGGATACTTGATCCCCCCCAAAAATGTAAGGATCCTGCTTGGGTCCTCTTGACAAGAGCAATGTCTAAGCTCTGTGAAGACCCTCTCGCAGCACATCCAAGAAAGTAAGACACTACAAGCCCCATTTTATGGACTGGAGAACTGAGGTTTAAGTGGGGGAAACACCACAGCAGCTCCCTTCTCTGGCTACCCTGAAGCATAGTCAGTCAGCCAATTGCTCTCTCCATAGCAGCCAAGGGTTGGGAGAGGCAGCAAATTCCTTAATTTGGCTTTCTGCTCCTTTTGCTTACACAGGTAACACAGCACTCCTGGGAGCAAATCTGCTCTTTGAAATGCTGTGCGCCCTCCCACAAGTCAAGAGGACATAAACCGTTTCAGGGAAGCTTCCGATTCACACTACAGGTGCTCGTAATGCACAAGGACCTCCCTGCAGACCTGCAAAGAATCAGAACGTTGCATTTTTAACTTTGCTGGATTTGTGCAACTCTCTGCCTGCTACCAGACCCTTTCCTGACACCTACAGCAATAACCAGGACAGCTGAAAATGTGCAGGGTTGACACAATGGGAGATGGCTAACCAGCAAATGCAAGTTCTGGGAATCTTTGGTTTTGTGGGGAAATTAAGTTGCTAGCCCTCATTGCTGCTGGAAGAAAAACCAAAAAATGGAGCACAGGACACAGCCACCCAATACCTAAGAGCACCTGGCAATGTCAGCCAAGTCCCAGCCTTTCACCAAGAGCATAGTAGTTTGCATAAAAGGCATGTGCAAATAAATGAATGTACAAATTATAAAGAGCGCCGGATGAGAACATATCACTGGGAGCCTCAGAGCCAAGATGGGATAGCCAATGGGGTGCCCTCTGTATGTTTCTAAACTGCAGCTCCCAACATCCCTGATGGGAGTCCAACCACATTGCAAGGTCACCATGCTTCTCCTGCTCTGCTACATCAAAACAGAGGTCAATGTAATCCACATAGTCCTCTCTCCTTTGGCAGCCATCCAGACACCTTCAGTGAGTCCACAAGCAGGGCGTGATGGCAACAGCCTCCTCTGTTCTTTGTCCCAAAGTTAACTGGTATTCGCAGGTATACTGCCTCTGAATTTGGAGGCTCTATTTATACCTCTCCATCGTAATCTCCTGTTAAAGCCATCTGAGCGGCCATATCTTGTGTCTGCGAGTTCCACAAATTCAGTTCTACATTGTGTGAAGGGCAGGGGAGGGGGGCAGGGGAGGGTAGAGAGAAAAGGAAGAGAGAAAACCCGAGGAAGGTCTCCCACAAAAGGCACCGAACTCAATCCAATGCCATGGAAATTTAACAGTGTGAGAGTTGGCTCCAAATTGCACTGTGCACCACCATTAATTTATCATCAAGAGTCACTTGGAAGCACCAAACCGTATTCTGAACACACATTAAAATAGTTTTATTTCAGTTGCAGATTCTGTAAGAGTCTTAAAGCAAAACCAAAATAAAATTAGGGCCTGTTCACAAATACAAAAAAAAGACAATTTGCCCAATAAATTATTTATTCCCCACCCACCCAACCCAAGAGTATCAAAAGTGCAAAATGTTCAGCTTTCTTTTCAAACCAATCCCTCCACTTGGGCTGGATTATTCGTATCAGTTCCTGACAAACATTTCTACAGAACACAGAAGACAAAATGGCCGTCACAGGGAGGCTGGGGTGGGGGGAACCAAACACATTGAACGTCAAAGGAAAAGTCGACAACGCACAGGAGGATCAGACAATATGCTATCACTTCCCTGCTAAAGGCATTAAGCTTCAGGTTCTAGGAAGTTTGAATAAGAAAGGCTTTGTATGGTTGTGTCTGTGCATTGTGGGCAGTCCTAAACCATGGTTTACGGTGCATGAGCAAATCACACCCTTCCCGCTTATGCCTTGGAGGAAACAAACTGCGACCCTTGATTTAGCGTTGGATCGTGGCTTGCTTGGCTCCATCAAACCACAAGAAGTAGGGCAAGAACAGATCTCGGCTGCGAATTGTGGTCTGCCTTCCCCTGCTGCGAGTTGGGAGGGGCAAAATGGGCGCAATTTTGCTCGTGTGCCGTCAAGACACGGTTTGCGGCTCACCGTCACGTTTGAGAACCAACAAGCAGGCAGTGGAAGCATTCTTCTCCCAAAAGCTCCGAGAGAAGGTTGTCAATTCTATAGCAATTTCTGTTAACGGGATTAATGGATTAAATTTAGTTAGCAGAAGGTACCTGGGTCTTTTGGCAAAGGAGAGGCCTGGGCTTAGCGTTACAGGTGGTGAAGTTCTCTGCGTGGTCCTCAGAGCCGATGACAATCGCACGCAGACGCTAAATTCAGCATCAACAAAAGAGAGGGGAGCCTTGCATGAATTTGGCACCCATGCAATTGCACTGAGTTGAGGCTTGCCCCCTTCATACAAGAGCCAAGCTGCGTGGGAGAAGAAGGAGTGATATACCCAGTCATGTTTTAAAACTGGGCTACGAGAGCTACCGTTGACCACTGATTCACCAGCGGTAGTTGCTGGGACACTTGTTGTCCAAGGCCGACTGCAGAATGATAGATGGCAGGAAAAAGCTAGGGCGTCCTCCCCAGCCCAGCTTCTAAACCCCACAGCATCCTGAACTCCCACTGAGGATGCAGAGCTCATTTTGAGGGCTCCACCCTCTACTTTTCCCCTGGACCACCTTCTACCTAGAAAGCTCCACCGACTGCATGCAAAGGTGTTTCTGTGAAACCCGAGAACGGGCAAAGCTTTCCCTGTCATTGGAACCTGGCAGTATATTAATTCTTATCCCAGTGCTATTTGTTACAAAGAACACGTCATTAAAACAGTGCTGATTTCTTTGCCAGCACACCCTACGTATTTCTTAAATCGCTCGCTGAGGCACACAAGTTCATTTGCCCTCAAAGGGACAAGGCAGCTTCCGATTATCTGCTCGGCGGCAGCTGCTTAATCCTCTTCTCTCTCATTCGTTTCCGGACGTTCCCGGAGGGGATCCTTATGGAGGAGCTGACGACAGTTCAAAATGTCCCCCAGAAGCTCCGCTTAAAGGCACCTTGCACCGAAACCCCTGACGGTTGTCAGTAGGATCTCTCTGACCTACTTCCGTGGAAACCAGACGCTCTTGCAGAGGCCGTCCTGAAGCACTTTACCAAAATGGGCAGCAAGAGTATTCGACAGACGGGTGGCTGCGGCGCAGGAACTACATCACCCTCCTCCATTAAAGGACAGGCTTTTCGCTTGCCTTGATAGGCAGGTAGCAGGTGCACCACTATTTCTTGGGGGGGGGGGAAGGATCCACCCAGAGTCACTCCTGTGACAAGGGAAGACCCAGTACAAACAAACCGGCACTTCAGAGAGCTCTTGCAAGAGGCAGACTGCTTGCTCTGTTTTTCATTTTTCTTTTAAAGAAAGAACACACCAAGCACATCCCATCCCCAATTCCCCGTTGCAAGGCACCACTAGCAAGTCAGCAAGACATTCTACTTCCAAGAGCTGTTCTACACACCGCAAAGTCCTGGGCCATTCTTGTGAGGTTCGGCTGTCCTATTTTTGAATGAAAAAGTAGAGAGCAAGCACATTAGGGAGAGAGCTCTGCTACATCTCTCTCTCTCTAGGATGTGCTATGCAGGGGAGCAGCTCATTTCTTTTTGTTTTCGCATGGGAAGCTTCCAAATATACGCCCCACGAACCCATCCAGGACGCATGGCCCATGGTGCGTCATTTTGTAGGGTTGCATCCAACTAAGTGCTACTCGGAGCAGACCCCCTAGAGTCAATGGACCTAAGTTATAATTATGTGCATCAACTTTGATGCGCCTGCGTCCCCTGAGTAGGACTGGAATTAGATGCAACCCTTGGGCTTAAATTTAAATTAGAAAGCAATCCGCAGTTTAAAAATGTGACCACTCCTATGGCTCCAAGGAAAAAGTCAACCAGATCAAGGTGAGCGGCACATTCTGAGAGGCGGCAGGAGGGGAAGCAGCCGGGCCCCTTTGTAAACAAACAGGCCCCTGGAAACCTGCTTCAGAAAAGGGTGGCAAGGGTGCCCTGCCCTAAGAGGAAGGCAAGAAAGAAAGAAATCACATTGCCAGGGAACAGACACCCGGGAAGTTCAGTAGCTTGGCATTTGAATCCTAACCTTATCCTGGGAGAGGCCATATTGAGAGAGGCAATTGCAGCTCCTTGATACAGAGAAATGTCGCTCCGTTACTGTCCTACAGATGTATTGTTGCTGTTTCAGGGCGGGAGGGGAAGGGATGTCCAGGGAACGACTCACAAGCAGGAGTTGCTGCCTTCCACAAACATACACACATACACACACAGCTATTGGCTAGCAGCAGTCCGTAGCTCTATGGATGTGGTTCTGAGAGTATGGCTGTAAAACTACAAGTCTTTCGGAGAAGAGGACAAACCAGACAGCAAGCAGGAAGGCATCGAAAGGGACATACATTTTTAAAATGGCTCATTGCTTCTCGTACAGTGTTTGCGGCTCAGCTGGCCACTCCCTGCCCTGCTGAAGGCTGAGCTGGTCAACTCTACCTGTTGGATTATATTGCACCCAGGGCTGGAGGGGGGCATGCAAATGGGTTGCTAGTACCTTCCCCCCCTCCCCACCCTTATACACATCCTGCCCTGTCAGCTATTTGGTACATACAAAGGATAACGGGGCACGTGTGGGAAACCAACAGGTAGGGATGATTACAGCTCTCTGTAGACTGCGTGGGGGGAGAGTGGCAGCAAAAGAAAACCAAAAACATTTAAACCATCCATAGGCAAAGAAGAGAGTTCCCACAGCAGCAAGGCTTTCATCGACTTTGGAGAAAAACCCAGAGGCGGAACTGGAGCAGGCTGGGACAGCGGGGGGTGGGGTGGGGGACAGGGGCACCGACTGTGAACCAGTTTCGATTGTACGGCTTCCAAGCATTCAAACCATTTGGTACGAAGAGCAGGCGCCAGTGCATTCGCTGCCATGATCGCTCCTAGGTCAAAGGCGCGGGAAGGATGTTTCTAACTCACTGGGCCTAGGAGGATTCATCTAAAAAGCTACCGTCTATTCCGACACTTCAGAAAGAGAGATGCTTGCAGTTGTCCTCTTTCAACGTCTCTGCTGAGATAGAGTTTCTCTTTCGAAAAAACTCTTTTTTTTCCTTTTTCAAAATTTTATGCCGCTGCTGTTGTTTTTTCAGTCTAGCGCAGGCCACAAGGGAATATAAAACCTTTGCAGGGACCCTTCCAACAGACGCTCCATCCACAGGGAGAGCTTGTTGAGTTTGTTTTTCACCGACCTCGCCCCCGGGCTGCAAGAGGAAGACTTCCCACGGACCTCCCCCAGGTCAGATTCATCACAGGGCATCCCCGGGGCATCCCCGTCCTCCTCCGACTTGCGAGGCTTGAAGAGGCAGAAGTATTTCTTGTGCCCGTTCAGGGCCAGGACGTAGCCCGTGTAGTCGCGCTCCAGGAAGTGCTTGTCGTACTGGTTGGGGATGGGGGCGGCGTCTTGCGCAAACTCCAGGACGTACTCCAGCCACTCCCGATGCTTGTCCAGGTTCAGGAAGGAGAAGTGGAGGCAGTTGCTCCTGGAAAAGGGATGCGGGAGGGGACTGTAACATTGTAGAGTTGGAAGCGACCCCCCCAAGCCCAACCCACCGCAATGCAGGAATCTCAGCTGAAGCATTCGTGGCAGATAGATAAAAGGGGTTACTTCTAGCATCCCGATCAGAACTCAGTACAGTGGTACCTCGGGTTAAGAACTTAATTTGTTCCAGAGGTCCGTTCTTAACCTGAAACTGTTCTTAACTTGAGGTACCACTTTAGCTAATGGGGCCTCCCGCTGCCACCATACTGCCGCTGAACGATTTCTGTTCTCATCCTGAAGCAAAGTTCTTAACCTGAGGTACTATTTCTGGGTTAGCGGAGTCTGTAACCTGAAGCATCTGTAACCCGAGGTACCACTGTAAGCCTAGAAGCTGAAAAACAACAGAAGAGCTGGGGGAGAGGAGCGTCTAATCCCCTGGCTCTGGCCCTCCAAACCAAGCTTTCCGGCCCCCATAATTTGGGTGGTGGAAAAAAAGAAAAATTAAAGTGGAGAGGTTGGGATGCCCCTAGTGTGGAGTGGCCACACACACTGCTTGGGGCTGGCTGGGGTGAATATGGGCCAAAAATGGTTAGCCACATCCTTGAGCTAAAGCAACTGCCTTGATCAAAGTCGGGGAGGGAAGGGCCTGGGCTGGGGACTCAAGAGCTGGTTATGTGACCCTGCCTGCCAGGGTAGGCTCACTGGTTCCTGCATGCCTCAAGCCAGGGAAGGGGGAGCTTCTCAGGACTAAAAGCAGATTAAACTGATCTGTCCTCTACCCTACCCCACCGCCTCAAGCAATTCAAATTCGTTCAGACCCTGCTGAACCCCAATCAAGGCCACATTGGGACTTAGCCAATCACCCAATAGCCCCTTGAGAAATACCCATTTCCTGGATCTACTTATGACCTGCAAGCCAGCAGCGTGTCTGGCACAGGGGAATGAGACATCCTCCCATTTGAAATTGGCGCGGCAACCACACAACTGCGAGGGGTTCCTATCCAAGTCAGAGGTGGATATAGGATCAAGTCCTCCCCACATAACTGAAGCGAGGAAGATACATAGGAAAGCTGCCTTGAAACAGAGTCAGGCCATCTAGCACAGTACTGTTGACACTAACCAACAGCAGCTCTTCGGGGTTTTAAAAAATAGCCTCCCCTAGCCTTCCCAAAGCCAGAGGAAAGACCCAAGGGATAAAAATGGAGAGGACCGGGATGAGGAGGTGATTTTAAGCCCCATTTTAGCACAGCCCAACTACCGTTTTGCAGCCTCAAGCTTCCCATCTACAGAATGGGCACAAAAGGTGACCAATTTAATCATCACAGACGCAATAAGCGTCCTGCTCTTCCGTTTAGACTCTGGAAGGCTGAAAATGCCCTTTTTTTTCTCCCACACCTGCAAAATAACTCTGGCCAGTGACAGTGCCCCACACTCACCCAGTGAAAGTGTAGACCTCTAAGGCAAACTTCTGCAGGAGAGGCGTCTTGGTGGGATTGGAAAGGATCAGGACCACGTTCATGTGTCCAGGCCTCAGGCGCACCAGGTTGCTTGTGTAGGTGATATCTGTCAGCTCGGTCACTTCGACGAAGCCCTTCTTGGGGATCCTGTGAGGGAAGGGGAGAGAGAAGAGGCTCAGCAGGAAGCAAGGAGAGCCACCTGCATGGGAGCAAGGGGAAGCAGCAGAACTTTAGCATCTATATGTCCACAGAGCTCTATGGTCTCAAGAAAAGCCTCTGTGAAAAAGGCTTTCTTGGAGGAAGCTGCCTTCCATGAAGGTGGACCATTTGGGTCCATGTAGTTTGCCACTGTCATCTCTGATTGAACCTGTCTGACTGAACCTTCTGCATGCTGGGATGGCTCAGTCAGTAGAGCATGAGACTCTTAATCTCGGGGTTGTGAGTTTGAGACCCACATTGGGCAAAAAGATTCCAACACTGCAGGAGGTTGGACTAGATGACCCCTAGGCCCCCTTCCTACTCTACAATTCTATGCAAAGCAGATGCTCCACCTCAGAGAGCTTGCAGCCTTTCCCTAGTTTCAGCTGCACATGCACTTTCAGCCACTTTCCCCTGGACAAGCTAAGTAAAAGGTTCTCTGCTTTCTTCCATCCTCATTCTCTCTCATAATATCTGCCCGACCTTCTCAGCCCAACAAGCCTCCCAAACCCCCTTCAGATGTCTCCTCTGAGACAATGGAAGCCAGAGGAAGCTGCTGCAGATCATGTCACACCGGCTGGCTGCGGTTCTCCAGGGTTTCAGAGAGGAGCTTGCTGGGGACTGAGCTGGAGAGCTGCTGCAGGCAGAACAGATGCTCCGTCACTGAGCCAAAGCCAACTCACGCTGCGGTGGAAGGCATGCAAAGGTTTGCGTTTCAGCAGGGCCTGGGACAGAGACGTTACCCCAGTTGAACTGGCAGCCCAGGTCAGAAACTGGCTGCCGGCAAGGGACAAACAAGGCCCAAGAGTCCATCTCTGCCACCTCTAATGAAGGCTACGCTTCTAGACCCCTGGCCACTGCCTCTGGCCCAGGAGACGCAAAGGCCAACCCCAGGAAAGCAGAGTGCTGAGCTACGGAAGCACTTGCCAACCTGGTGCCCTGGGGATAGATCTGGACTACAGATCCCACCATCCCTGGCCACTGGCTGTCTTGGCTGGGGCTGATGGGAGTTGTTGTCCTGTACACCTGGAGGACTCCAAGCTGGTGAAGGCTGAACTAAGACTTGATGGACACAGGAGGAACCTGTTATCTTTGGTGAAACTTGTGTCGTTCTTCTCGCCCTTTGGAGGGTTTTCATCCTTCTTGGCAGGAGGCGAATCTCTCTCGTCGCTCGAGTCACTGAAAAACAGCAAGTTGTGCTTTCAGGCGGGGAAGAGACTGGAGGATCGTGGACAGGGTAGGATCAATTCATCTGCAGTGTGACTATTGTGTGTCTACTCAGAAGTAAATTCCCATTTTCCATGAGTATTTGCTTTTAAACCCCTTGATTTTATCTATATCCTGATAATTTTATTAGGTCTTCTGTTTATACTATTTTTAAAAATTAGTTTTTATTAAAGATTTCATTTTATTTTATGTAAACCACCTATATACTAAGAGGAGACCCAATGAAGTTAATAAAATGAATAATAAAAATAATAAAATGAATAAAAAATGAAGTTAAAAATCAATAAAGGTTGGAATGGGGGAGGTGAGATTACAAAACAGAGAAGAGAATGGGGTCTTTCCAATGTCGGCACCCTGGTTTTGAAATGCTCTCCCTAGAGAAGCTCGCCTGGTGCCTCCATCAGTTGAATGATTGCATTGCATTTTATCGTCTTCAGTTTGTGAACTGCCTGGAAGATGTGGTGAGGGACAGCCCATCCCGTTTTACCTCCTGAGGTAAAATGAGAAGATATCCCCCTGTTGCCAAAGTCTCCCTTACAATGGGTTGCAAGGTGGCACCCGTGAAGCAGCAACAGATTCCAGCAAGATCTCACTAGAAGCTGCTGCCGCTTCTCTGCCATTGGCAGAGGTGCCAGGATACCCCCGGGGTGCCGCCTCTTGGGGTTCTGCCGCCCGAGGTGGCTGCCTTAGTCTGCCTCATGAGAGGGTCGGCCAGCCATCCCTGGATGTGGTTAAGTAGATGGGATACAAAGGGCAAAAAATACCTACCTACCTACTACATACGACTGCTTACCTGAAAGCCTGAACAATAACGGTCCCAAAAAGGATGAAGAGGGCTGAGAAGATCAGCGATAAGAGGGGCATCATTTCTCTCCTGCAAAAGAGGATCACCAATGTCAAACCGAATCCGCAGCCTGTGCCTTCTTCCCCCACCTCTGAATGGGCTGCCTCCCGGGAGAGGTGAAAATGGAACCAATACAAGAATTGGCTCCCTTCTGTCCATCTTTGCTGTCCTCTCCAGTTCCCTCACCCTTGTGCCCCTTAGGAAGTACTGTGCTCCCTCAACGGCCCAAGGTCTGAGAGGAATTTTATTACAAAGGTTAGAATTATTATTACACTGTTTTGCACATTCAGGCATGCTTTATGGCCTGCATCAAATATATTTGCAAGAAAAAGAATCACTGTTAACATTAGGTGGCAGCAGCAATAATACAAACACAGTGATCTACTGATGGCTCAGGAGAGGGAGAGCAACTCCTGGTGGTCAAGAAGCAGAATGTCTCCACCCAAAGCGCTGACCAGCGGCCCACCCAAAACTGGCCCAAACCGCTTTGACAGTCTTAACTTTTGCCTTGAGCACTTCTAATTCCATGCAAATTTTACACTTTATCATAGGGGATAGTGGTAAATGCATGAGGATCCAGAATGTGCAAACTGAAGGAATCAGAAGAGAACCTGTCCGGGTTGAGCCAATGACCCTGAAGAGCCACTGGATCCTGATATCCGCTGCCCCTCCCCCCTGCCAGCTGCCTAGGCCCCCAGCTGGCTCTCAGACCTGCTCCCTTCCTCTCTAAACAAGTACCTGCTCTACCTGCCCTGCCAGATCAGGCCACTGCCCCACTGAGTCCAGCATCCTGTTCCCACCCAGATACTGGTAGGAAACTGGCAAGCAGGACCCAAGAACAGGAGCAATTCTTCCCCTCCTGTGGTTTTCAGAAACTGGTATTCTGAAGCATTATTGTCTCTGAATGTAGAGGTGGAACACAGCCATTTGGGTTAGTAGCCACTGAGCCATCTTCATGGGAATCAGCACAACATGCCTAAACGTTAGAAGGCCACCCCTGGTTTTGACACTCCAAAAATGCGAGTCAAGGAAAGGCTGCTATTAATACAGAATCCATACCAGTTGCTGTGAAAGAGGCTGTCCCAGCTGTCTGATATATAGTCGATGGCGGAGTAGATCCATCGGAGGAAGAAAACCTGCGATCACACCGAAAGAGCAGAGGGGAAAGGGTGATTCCGATCCATCAGCTACAGCTTCAGTTCATTATTCTGGCATTTAAATGAATGCAGCAAACCTATGAAGGTCTACTTAGATGTAACCCCCAAAGCATCCAATGGGATTTACTCCCAGGTAAGTGCACAGAGGATAGCAGCCTAAAGCATGCGCAGCTATGTCCAAGGAAATGTATTAGCGCCAGGCTGTGAGTCTATTTCCTCATCTTGATGTAGAGAATTGAAGGCTTTTTGCATCGAGATCCCATCACCCTCAAGCACACACACACATACACACACACACACACACACACACGTATCCTGTTAAACGCCCGCAATGCTTACAGGAGCAAGTTCATCGTTCAAGTCTGGCAGGATGGTATCGGAAGAGAGAATGCCTGGGTCTGTCCTCAGCTGATCCAGTAGGTCCAGAAGAATGAAGTTGTCCTCTTCACTGCCACTCCAGGGCTCGTCGAGGGCTTTGTAGACTACTCGCCCGGCATTGTTGCGCCTCTCCAAGATGACCACCTGGGCAAGAAGCAGAGGGTTAAACCACAAGTTGCTGTGGGGGAGTTTTCAATACAGTTTTAGAGAAACCAGCCGTGGCTTCCAAGAGTGTGTCTAGCCAGGGGAGAAGGAGCAGGTTTAGGGCTTCACTTGAACCCAGAGCCCCAAGCCTGAAGCTCCAGGCAACAGGAAATCTTTTGTTGGGATTTTGCCTACGTGCAGCTTCACACAAAGCAATTAAGAGTTGGCCGAAAGCCAAGAAGACTGAGCAGAGGGAGTTATTCTGCCTAGAGATATGGGACCTTGGATATAGCTCTACTATTGGTTAAGGTCTCCCACACGCATGATGACTCATGAGCTTCCCTGGGTAGTGTGTTGGTCAGTGTGGTGTTCTGAGAGTCGTTTGGAGTTTGTTAAGAGAGCTAGTTTAAGATCCGTTTCTGTTGTTGTACATAGTAACTTGTGAGTCTGCTGTAAATAATAAACTCCTCTAAGTAACCAAGTTACTAGTAGCAGCGTCTTGTTCCTGCTTCCTCCTTCCTTCCTGCAACTGATTGCTCCTGGAAGTCTGTGTATGCTCTGCTATGTTCAACTGGGTCTGGCTAAGATCCTGCAACAGGTCAAAGTTGCGAAACACCAATATCTTTACCCCACAGCACAGATAAAGGAGTGGTGTCTTTGGCCCATTACAACCAGGTGGGAGTTACCTGGCCTTCTGCCATCACCTGCAGTTGGAGGTTCATTGCCTCACCCACTTGGTTTCTCTGCCTGAACGGGCAGTGGCAAAATGATGCATGGACTTAATCCCTATTTTTCACAGTCCTGTAACCACCCCCACCCCCCACACTTTATGTTCCCATCCTGGCCTTCTACAAGAAAATGCTTCCACAAGAAAATGGGGGGGGGGGGAGGTAGGAGGAGAATCTCTAGGCCACTGGCCTACTTAGGTCTACCAAGTCTCCCTGTTTGGCTTGCGAGGCCATTTTGGCTAGGCCAAAAAGAACCTTCATATTGGGCGGATCCAGCCTGCAGAAAAGCCAGTGAAATTAGGGCTTTATAATTAATCTCAACCCATTTTTTTATGTTTTCAGTTCAATTTTTTGACATTTCAAAACATTATTTTTTTTATAAAGTTCTCTTACAATGTTTCCCTGAAGTGCTGCTAACTGACCCAGGAAACATGGGACTAAAGGAACATTTTGCAATGAATTAGAAAGAGCCAGCAAGACGCAGCTGGGCTGGAGGACACAGGCAGGACACTCACGGCTGACTTCCCGTGGAATCTTTCGTCGTCCGTTAGCAAAGTGTGCCCAAACTGCGGCTGGTAGTTGCTGTAGATGTGCACAAACCTCAGGGTGTCCTTCGTGTTGGCCAGAGCAAAAGCCAGAAAGGCTTCATAGCTCACAGTGTATTTATCGCCCTCGCCGGTAATCAAGACCACACAGTACCTAGAACATCACAAGGGAAGAGATAATTACTGCCCTCTCAGAAACATAATAGGACTAGTTGACAATACTGAAAGCACTCACAAACCCACATACCCAAAGAGACAGCAACTGTTCACAGGGAAGAAGAAGAAGAAGAAGAAGAAGAAGAAGAAGAAGAAGAAGAAGAAGAAGAAGAAGAGTTTGATTTGATATCCTGATTTATCACTACCCGAAGGAGTCTCAAAGCGGCTAATATTCTCCTTTCCCTTCCTCCCCCACAACAAACACTCTGTGAGGTGAGTGGGGCTGAGAGACTTCAGAGAAGTGTGACTAGCCCAAGGTCACCCAGCAGCTGCATGTGGAGGAGCGGGGAAGCAAACCCGGTTCCCCAGATTACGAGTCCACCGCTGTTAACCACTACACCACACTGGCTCAAACTCCTTCCCAAGTCACTTGGCTGGGACCAGAACACTATGCAGCCAGAATCAAGGGAACTTGGACTCCAACCCTTTCCGCTTTAGGGGCGGGTAGTCTGCAGCCCTCAGCCTAATTTTGAAAGTTCTCCGCAAGGCATCAGTTCAGGCCTCTGGCAAGAGAAACCTGTCCTTTCCCAGGCAACACAGAGATAGGAAAAGGGTCAGAGAGAAAGAATAGAAGCCACTTTCAGTTCTGCTTCCGGCTACTGCCAGCCAGTAGCTCCTGTCAGATTACCCATCAAGGGAATGTGGCCCTCAACAGAAAATATGCTCCCCTCCCCCTGAGATTTCAAGCAAGCTCCTGGCTTCAGCAAAGAGAATCTGCAAGGCAATTTTAGTTTGCCCATGCCAGAGGAGGCCAGGACAAGCCCCTCTGTCCAAGGCTAGCTACTATGGTAAAGTCCGAGAAGAGAAGGCCTTGGGGCAATGGGGGGGGGGAAGCACTGGGTGGATTCAGGCAGCCCATGGCCTTGGGGAGCAATGAATCTTGTAGATTGCCTGTGGGGATGCTCCATGTGATGGGACTCTGCAGTGGGACTTCTTTTTCTGTAAACACTTTGCACGCAGCTGAGCCATGCTAACCTTGAGGTTTGAGGACTGCACTGCCCTCTGCAGGATGATGGTCTGAAGACAACTCAGAAGCCTGCGCTAGTGTAGAACCTGGCCTGCATATGTCCAGCCCAGACTGTATCCATCTCCCTGGATGCAAGTATGTTTCTGAGCCCAACCTGGTTTCTAAAGCCCTGGGGACCCCTCTCTCTTTTGAGATCACCTCTCCCCTTTTATCAACCCCTGCGCTAGCTGTGTTCTTCTGATCAGAAACCGCCTGGCACGTTAAGCTTAAGGTTGTGTGCTTTTTGTAGTTGTTCAACAGATGCTGTTTTCACACACCTTTGCTGCTAACTATTGGAGTACTTTTATTTTTGTGAGCTGCTCAGAGCTGCAGAAAGGCTGCACAGGAATGCACTATGGAAAAGAGGTGGGGGACCCTCTGTAGGATTTACTGGCTTGGTAGAGGAATGGCAACATTATCATGACCCTTGAGTCAGAACGTCTTTCTTCAGGTGCTGAAGTCGAGGACTCCTGAGTCAGAAGAGGATTTGCACACAGGGCCACACCCAGAATCAGGTCCGCAAAGTGAACCCATGGTACCTGTGCTCCTCTGGCCTAAGGCTGTCACGTAGCCATTCTCTGACTTACAAGAACTCCATGACAGAAGACCCAGTACAACCAGATTCTTCCCTGGGCGGCCTGAGTAAGTCTGCTGGAATGGACTGAACCCTTTGCAATCAGAACAGACCCTGCTGCTTCTATATAAGCCCAGTCCAAGTTTGACTGTTGCTGAAACAGCATCAGCACTCTGCTCTCTTTCAGCATTCAGCATGAGCAAGACTTGCTTCGTTGGAGGTCACGTGAGGACAGGGATTTGCAAATTGCAGTTCTTAGTTCCTGCACGTTACTGAGGCAATCTGGACTCTGCTCATATAAAGAATTGTTTATGGGAGAAAGAGAGTGAAAGCTAATCTGCCTTATTAAATTCCTACCCCGCCCCTGCCCCCCCGCAAAAAAACCCCAAATACCTTCTCTGCAGAACGTTCAAAAGGGCGGGGGGAGGAAGGTAAGGAAGTCAAGTCACTCTGAACTCTCCTTACCTTACAAAACCTGCCCAACAATTTTACTGTGCAACCCCAAAAATACTTGAAACTGGTTAAGGAAATGCATCGGCAGCTGCAGAGTTCTGCTTTTCCAGCTGCAAATTCTTTTAGGCCTAGATTCTCCAGCAGTTCTCGGTATCCCATTTTGAGAAGGGACTTGAAAGTCCCCAAATAACCCCTACAAAACCAAACACACTTTGGAGGAGCATCACTACCACCATGAGCCTTACTTGCGCTGCCTGTGAGACTTTTTCGCAGGACACAACTCCTGAAAAAGCTTCTGGCTGGTGAGCCTGGATGCCATGAGGAACTTGTTCTGAGACAGGAAGTCATCAATAAGCTGCTTCTTCATGCCTCGGGCCTGGAAAACAACACACACACACCCAACAAGTTGTCAACCAACCACAGAATTTTCAGCTGATGATTCATGTGCCTTTTAAATACATTTGCAGGTTACCAAAATACTTCAGCAGATTACAGACCACCATCAAGGTATACACCCTTCTGAGATGTGGAAGGAACTGCCAAATAAACTCACAATTTAATAACAAAAACTACTTATGTATTGCTAGAAAGAATATATATATATTTAAAAGGCGAGCCCCATCATTCTTTGTCCCACAAAAACACACCCAAACCAAACTGGCCAAAGGGGGGGGGGGAGCCAGAATGCCCTTAAATATGAACTTCCTGATTAATTTTATTTCAGAATTGTTTAATGACTAAACAGTGTAACCCTAATCATGTCTGCTCAGAGGTACTACTGAATTCAATGGTCCTTACTCCCATGTAACTTGGTAAGGACTGCAGCCCTAGTTAAGTAAGGTCCGCAGTCCTAAATAGAGTGGGTTGTATCTAGTTTTAGTCCTACACAAGAGTATACCCACTGAAATTAAAGAACCTAAGTTAGTCATGTTCATTAATTTCAGTGGGTCTACTATGAGTAGGACTAACACTGGATCCATCTGCACTGCAAACTTTTGTTGCAGGTCCCCACAAAAGTCTAGATTTGGATTGCAACTTCTTTAAGGTAAGGATCTGTGCTTTCCTTACAAGACTGATGGAGCTATTTGAAGCATCCTTATCAACACCACAGAAACAAGTTAGGCTGAGTATTCGCCACCTGCCTGTTAGGGCCAGAGTTCTCACATAAGCAGTCTTGCGTGGTGGCTGCCATACTGTACCTGGATGACATCAGCAGGCTTATCAACGTGCTCTTTGAACACCATCATGGTGGGCGTGTAGACGTTGATGTTATACTGGCTGGACAGCTCTTCTGTACCTCGGAGCCCAACGTACACATATCCAAAGGACAGGTAATCTCTGTAAGCAAACGCCGTCAGCTGGAAAGAAAGGGGAGGTGGATGCAGTTGGGCTACATGGTACATTACGTGCAACACATAGACAGGAACCCACTCTGTCTTCACTCTACTGTTACACAGGAACATAGAAAGCTGCCTTCTACTGAGTCAAGGCCATTGGTCTATCTAACTCAGTACTGTCTACACTGACTGGCAGTGGCTCTCCAGTGTCTGGAGATGCCAGGGATTGAAGTTAGGGCCTTCACCATTGAGGTACAGCCATACCCACATTCAAGGAAGCGAATGACAAGGAGATGTGCCTGCTAGTTGTGTGAAATGCAGTTCTGCACAGAAAAGAATACAGACCAGGGGTTGATGGCAGAGGAAGGGATTTGCCAAGCCCTGCTGGAAACCACAGGGTGGGGTGGGGTGAGGATTTAAGAGTGCTCTTGTGATCAGGTCCTGCTTGCGGGTTTCCCACAGGCATCTGGTTGGCCAGGGTGAGAACAGTCATTCAGTAGCCTTGTCTTTCACAATTTCCTCCTCTGGACTTCTTAGCCCCCAGTGACACTAGGGCAGGGTCTCTTTGACAGCGGCAATAACCAAGCGTATGCAGCTGCCTTCTACTGTCCGTCTAGTCCAGTACTGTCTACTTTGACAGCTGGAGATTGAGCCCTGTGGCCTCTGAAATCCATATAATGTGCTCTACTTCTGTTCTGTGGTCCATTACTCCAGTGGTGTAGGGGAGGGGCAGTGGCCCTGCGTGTAATTCTGAGAGGTGCAACCAGGAGCCCCCATGACATGCTCCCTTATCAAGGCTGCGTGGCTGAGCTCCTGTCGCCTTCAGAGCAACGCCACGCCCAGGCCAGGCCTTCAGGGCTGGGGTGGCGCCTCCTCCTCCTTGTGGTTGGTGAAGGTGGCCACGGCGGAAGGTGATGGAGCTGCCAAGCCAAGAAGGCATGCAATGACCGCCACCATCAGCGCCAGAAGCCACGTGCCTTGCGGGCTCTACACATGCCCCCCAGAACGTGCCTCCACTCCAGCTGCCCAGTTCACCAGGGGGTGCAACACTTGTCCCGCTCTGGTCGCCAGCAACCCATGTTATGCCACTGCTGCACACCACTGCAGAATACTGAGCCCCTGGAAGGCTGTTTCAGAGGATCCAGGCACTTCCAGGTCCGCAGAAAGGAGGCATCTGATAAAATGGTCCACAGAGCTTTTGCCAGCCTTCCCCAGCTGTGCTGGCTGGGGCTGATGGGAGTTGTAATACAAGACACCTGGAGGGCACCAAGTTGGGAAAGGATGGCTTATGCCAAAGTAAGCTTTTTGTCTTTACGGTGCCATGAGACTCTGTTCTTTTTAGTACAACATCTTAATACAGCTACGCACCTACAAAGGAAGCCAGAGGACCTCCCCTCCCCTGCCCCATTTCTTACTAAGCGGCAAAAACCAGGTACAGAGCAGAGCCTTTACCTTGTATAACAGAGGGACGAGGGGCATGTGATCAAAGAGAAGCACGTGGGGTTTGTTCTCTTTCTTCCAGTTCGACAGGAATCTGACGTAGTTTTTATCTGTAATCTTCAATGTAAAACAGAAATGATCAGTCTCAGTCATCAAACACTGAATGCTGTTTCAGATTCAGATTTTTTTTAAAGGGTAAGTTGCAAACTCTCATCTAAGGGCCAAATGACATGGTATGCTAGGACAGCCTCTCCCCACCTGGTGTCCTCCTCATGTTTTGGACTGGAGCTCCCAATGGCTGTATTGGCTGGGGCTGAGTAGTCCAAAATATCTGGGCATCATTTGGGGAATACTGTGGCAGGAGATACATGGGCCTCCTGATGTTAGTGCCAACTAAATGCAGCACAGAAAGACACAACAGTATCGTAAAGCCATGGTTTATTGAGCTCAGTTGTGGTTTGTTTATAAATCCAAACCTATTCAGCCAGTTAACTATGGTTTGCCTGTGGCCAACAAACCACAATACAAAATCATGGATTGAAGCTGGCTTAAGAAACTTGGCTTGCATCAAATATGGTTCCTTATTACCTCAAAACCCACGACTTTGACTTTATACTGGTTTGCTCCAGCACCCTGATCCAGATGGCTGTTCAGCTACAGAGGTGCCTAGCAAGAGTGGCTAGAAAAACAAAGCCAACCTTAGGCAAAACAAGCCATGGTAACTCTGCTTATTTGCAAGGCTGATCCTGGCTTTCGCATTCTGTACAAACCTGGCCAACGGGTGATCAGTTGCTACAGGAGCTTTGTTATCCAAAGGATGGGATTTCTAGACTTGGCGACAACTCACTTTAAACCCAGGATCCCATGAGACTGAATCATCAATACCCCCCCCCCCCACTGTATAGAGAACAGAGTAATTCCGAAATCCACAAGAGACCCCCAAATATCCACGAAGATCTGAGAGCGTTGGGAAAGAGGTTAGGTGGCACATGTCTTGGGGGGCGGGGTGGGATTACAAAGTCTCTAATAAAATGCTAATGAAAACAAAAACAGAAAATAGCAGAGAGGAGCTTAAAATAAATCAGGAGGCAATAATCACCTTCTCAACAAGGTTACCCGGAAGTAGGCTTTCCACAAACTGCCGCAGATTCTCCCGAACAACTGCATTGTGGAAAAAGGTAATTTTCCCATTGATAAGTCCCAGGATGGATGGTGTACTGTGTGCTCCTAGGTGATGTGCCAAGCGCCTCTCATAGCCAGCATGAACAACGCCAATCCCCACTCCTGAATGAGGGAAGGAAGGATACCATAAAGAAGAATTAATCTTCTCTGCTATGGTCTCTAACAACTTCAGGGAATCTAAAACATCGGAAGTCTGTGATCACATGTTTACTGTAGCATCTAGGAGCCTCAAGGGACGGGGATTAACTGCTAGTGCATTCTCTGCAGCAGCAGAAACAGAAACGGAAGGGTTGTAGATCAGTGGTAGAGCATAAGTACTGCATAAAAAGGTCCAGTTCCTAACATTTCCAACTCTGCTGAACTGCTGCCAGTCAACGTACCAAACTAGATGAAGCAATAGCCAATCTCAATGGAAGGCAGCTTCCTATGAATAAGACTGAGCTCTGTGTGAAAGCAGAGGTGGGGGACTGGGTCCAAGTCCCTCTGTGGGCCATTTGACAGGTAGGAAGGCCCACCCACCTATCAGTCACCTGATGACAGCAGGTGATTGACACGTGTCAAAGTTCAAAGGAGGTCTGGTAGGCAAGGTGGCTGGCAGTCAAATCAACCTCCTCTGAAGATGCGCTTTCTGTGCCAACCTGCTGACTGGTGCTGGAAGCGCACCTTCAAAGAGGCTCCCGCTAACCACATTATACAGGTTCAAAACAGGTAGGTATTCCTGTTCAAATGTAAGAATATGAAGAGGAGACCACAAAGGAGAAGAAATGGTGGCTTATGGCCCAAATGGGTTCCAAAAGGACTTATTCAAAAAGAACAAAAATTGATGTCACTTTGGGAAACGCTGCTCTAACACCATAGCTACCATAGCTGGGCTCCCTGGAGCTGTCCAAGGTCCTGCATACTCTCTGCTTAGCTAGGACCAGTGACTAGGCACTCCCTCCTTCCTTGGCAAGCCTCAGGCTCCAACAGAACTGGACTTGATGCAGAGGCTTGATGCAGCAACCAGGGCAGCATTTACTCAATCTTCCACGAGCCAAGGCACACTTTTGCCCTGAAAAGTTTTGTTTTTACAGTAAGAATTCCAGAAACAAGTGAAGAAGGAAGTCAGTTGTGCAGGTGATATGAAATGGACGTGACCAAGTTAGGTTTTATTAATTTCAGCAGGTCTAATCTGAGTAGGACTTAGCCAAATACAACCCACACTGTTTATATTAATGGAATATGTAATGCAAGGAAGTTAGATGCATGCCCCAGAGTACTGATGTTTCATAAAGCCTCTTCTCTGGGCAGGATTTGTTTTGTTTTGTCAATGAATTGGGAGTGATGGAACGATCCAGTCACCACCAATGCAGAGAGGGGGGGGGGGACTAACAATCCTCAGTACAGGATGACTGGAAGCAGGCAAGGCCAGAACAGGGAGTCATGCAGCCATGCAGCAGGAAACCTCTTCCGTGAATGAGCACACTAGCTCCACAATAGCCTTTTGTAGCTCAATTCATTTATTTCACAAGGCACATTGGAGTGGCCCTCTCAGAGCACACTGCTTTTGAATTACTGCAGCTGCAGCCTAGGGAAGATGCAGCCAGACTCTGAAAGAAAAACTCAGGCCAAATACAAATGGATGGTGATGTCCTGCAAAGCCCTCAATTGCCTGGCTCAGCACCCTATGAGGCCACCTCTGTTCCACCACAACCTTACAAGTAAACCAAGAACCCTGGGTTGAATCCAGTAGAAAGACCCACTGAAATTCATGGACATGACAAAATCAGGTCCATTGATTTCAGGGAATTTTAGGAATGGTATCTCTCAAGAGCAGAATAGGGGCCTCCTAACAACTCTCAGCATCGTTAACAAATTAGAGCTCCCAGGATTTTTTGGGGGGTGGCTGTTTAAATGAGCATCATAGTGCTTTAAATGTATGGTGTAAACGTGGTTTATGTGTCTCAAGAGGGTGAGGGGGGCTTGCCCTTTGGAGATTAGCTAAACCCTACATCTTCTAGTGAGCAAACTGGCTTCAAACTGGCCAGGGAGAGGGTAGAATCATGCAGTTTTCTGCCCCAAACCCTTTGGATGCAGGTGATGCAAATCCAAACACGTTTCTCTTCTTACCCAGCCCTTCAAGTTCCTGGACCACCTCCTTCCACACGGGCTCAATGTGGATGCAGCTAAAGCACCAGTCCGACGTGATCTTGATGAGGTAGGGTTTTCTGAAACTGTCGGGCAGAATCTCGTTGATGTAGTGTGAGAAGTGCAGCAAGTACTTCTCGTCGGAGGAGTCGCGGCGGTCCGAGTTGAACGGGAAGTGGAAAAAGGATTCGTCGAAATAAAAGCTCTCGTGGAAGTGGTGGAACGGGCGGTTCTGGGACTGTTGCTGATGGGGGTAGCCCTGGTTCTCCCCCACATCGCCATAGCGGTCAAAATTTAATCTCTTTTCCTCATTGGACAGGATCTGTTTGAGACAAACACCAACACTCTTAAGTGTATGTTACCGGTTTATGCTTTGTGAAACACTAAGGAGCGATGGGCTGGGTCCAGGTTAAGTTAGTTGAATAAGCGCCCCAATGAAACCTCTGCAACAAGTCATGACTGCACCCTGCCTATTTCGACAGGGTCTAAATTCAACCAAATCAGCCTGGATCCAACCCAATGTATTTGGATGGCCTTATGTAAATAGAACAGGTAGTGGGGTATAGTGGTTAGTGTTTGGACTAGGACCTAAGAGAGACCAGGGTTCAAATCCACACTTGGCTATGAAGCTCACTGGGTGACCGTGGGCCAGTCACTCACCTACCTAACCTACCTACCTCACGGGGTTGTTGTGAGGATAACATGGGATGAGGGAAAACCATGTATGCCAACTTGAGTTCCTTGGAAGAATATCATTGCTGTGATAATAACATTTTAAACGCTACTTTTCAAAAGACATTACAAGATGAAAATTCCATGCCAGGATCTCCATATTAATCCTAGCTACTATATTTCCATATTAATCCTAGTTTCATGGTTTTTTTTTGGTTTTTTTCAGTCTGCAAAACTACATCTGTTTTGGTGGTGGTGAACTTTATCCAGATGGCTAAATTCCACCACCACTAAAACAGGCCCATTATCTAAATGGTGCTGTCCTGATATTTTGGACTACAACTCCAATCAGCCCCAGCTAGCATGGCCACTGGTCAGGATTATGGAAGTTGTAGTGCAAAACATCCGGAAAGCACCAAGGTTGGGAAAGCTGGGCTAGAATACCCCCTCATAATACTAAAACTTAAGTATCACCCAAAAAATTGATTGCCAGCTGATTCAAGCCAGACAAGAGAAAGCAGTTCTTCACACAAGATGTAACTAACTCATGGAACTCATTGCCACAAGATGATGGCTTTAAAAGGGGATTAGACTATAGTTAGCCAATGTTCAGTTGTTGAAGTTCGATTCCCATCAACCCCAGCCAGGGATGTTGGCAGGTGTAGTCCAACATATGGAGGGCACCATGTTGGCTACCCCTAGGCAAGACAAAACCGAGGAAGATGGGACTATCAATGGATATTGCCATGGTAGCTATCTTCCCTTGTTCTTATCTCTTGTTAAGTCATCTAATTTGCCCCTTAGACCATGATTATACCCAGTTAACTAAGAAGCAAGTCCTGTTAAACCACCTTGCCTGTGAGTCCTGGAAGACCTGCTCCCTGCCCTGCAGGCTTTTTCCCACCTGGCCTGGGAGGGCGGGGCCCTGACTGACTCCAGCTACGAAAGCTGAGGCTGCTGAACAGACTCTTGGGCTGGGGTATTGTTTAGGGAGTTTTGTTGGAGGCGGGGGTTGCTGCTGTTACTAATATTAAATTTTTATATCTTTACTTTCTATCTTTTTAAGATTTAAGTGAAAATTGCTCAATGTGTACTTTTTGGTGTTTTATTTAATGTGTATGACTACTTTTGCTAATTATGTATCTTTTGTAATTATGTAAAAAAATAAAACGATTGATTGAAACTCGGTAAGATTTTATTCTCAAGTGTGATCATTTTGGTCACGGTAACATTTATGGATTTACATGTGTGGCGTGCCAGGGTAAAACTGTAGCAGGTATTAAATTAGAACACCAGAACCAGGGAAGGGAAGAGGCAGGACTGCCCATCCTTACAGTAAAGGCTGCATTTAAAACAGAAGCCTTAAATACTCAAATATGAAAATACAAAGTTAGAAAAGTGTGCCCGATACCTCATAAGCCTTGCTAATTTGTATGAATTTATCTTCTGCTCCTGGGTCCTTATTTTTGTCAGGATGCCTGGAATGGAAAGAAAACAAGACCATGAGCAGTTTGATCACAAGGCTGTTGGGTTTAGTTCAACCCTGGCACTGTGCAGGCAGAACTGACACTAATTAAAGAATATGTCACTAAAGCTTAATCTGTTTGATGTTTGAACAGATTTACTACAGGGGGTCGATTCCTGATGCGAAGAGAGAATTGGCACTAATTAAGGCACAAACCTTTCATATGCAAAGACAGAGTCAACAGACTCTGCTACCTGGGTCTCCCTGTCTTTGCCCACCAGCACATACTTTTCCTAGTAAGGTAGGTAAAGTTAAAGGACCCCTGGACAATTAAGTCCAGTCAAAGGCAACTATGAGGTGCGATGCTCATCTCGCTTCAGGCCGAGGATGCTGGTGTTTGTCCACAGACAGCTTTTCCAGGTCATGTGGCCAACATGACTAAACCACTTCTAGCACAATGGGATGAGTGCCAGAGCGCACGGAAATGCCGTTTACCTTCCCGCCACAGCGTTACCTATTTATCTACTTGCACTGGTATGTTTTTGAATGGCTAGGTTGGCAGAAGTTGGGACAGAGCAGCAGGAGCTCACCCCAGCACGTGAACCTTCCTATCAGCAAGCCCAAGAGGCTTAGTGTTCAGACCACAGCGCCACCCGCGTCCCTAGTACTTTCCCTAGTATTCCTCCTTGAGGCACCTTGTTTTGCTGGCTCCCTTTTTACCAACAGCACAGAGCCCCTTCTGTCCTTAGGGCTTGTGCAGGCAACCACAAATATAGCAGCTCAACAGGAGCAAGTGCATCCAGCTATCTGGCAAGCAGGACACCCAGAAGGTCTAATTTCAGCTGAAGCTCTTCAGCAGGGAAGAAACAGCAGGACTCCTACTGTTTCTTAACTCCTCCATACTCTGCACAAATGAGGGATAACTCTGATGTTCTCCCAAGCCCTCTGTGCATGCCAGAAGGTGGAGGACTGGCAGCAACCCAAAATAATGGCTCGCTAGTAAGTCAACATCTATGGACCTCTGGGCTCTGGCTAGGTTCTTTACCCCAACTAACACTCGTTTTTCATGCTGTCTACAGCTGTGCACTACATGATAAGAAAGGCTGGCAAGCCTTTAAGGAGGAGGCAGGCAGTTTTTCAGCACAGCAGCTAAGCATGATACACTGTGATTCCAGCTGCATTTCATGAATCACTCACCATTCCCGGGCAAGCTTCTTATAGGCCTTTTTAATGTCCGCCTGACTAGCTGTCCTGCTGATTCCAAGGATCCGATATGGATCAAAATCGACAGCAGACAAGATCTGCAGGACCAGGACAAGGAACAAAACCACAACCAGGGAGACGCTTAGCCGTTTCATTTCCATTTTCCCCCCTGCAGGTAACCTGTACAGGAGAAATTTCAAAAGGAGAAAATCTAGGATGAGACATTAGAAAATTGCAATACAGGTGTTTTAAGGTCCCAAGTCTTAGGCCCGGCTGCTTCTTTCGGCAATGGCCACCACCTTCCCTTTCACCTCCATTGCGGCCCTGAAACTTTGATTCCATTCTAGTCTCCTACAATTCCCACAGCCTTTCAGAGAACTCTGATGACAACACTGCCACTTCCTCTTTTAAAACTCATTTTGACCCTCCACGCAGATAGATTTGGAGGGACTGAGGCCATCCCAGCCACTGAAGTGGGGTGAGGCTGGGTACCAGGCCCTGGCCCCAGCCTGGTGGAACACACTGCTGCAAGAGATCAGGGCCCTGCGGGATTTGACATCTTTCCGCAGGGCCTGCAAGACGGAGCTGTTCAGGGCCCAGACTGACCCCCCTCCTTTTATAAGTTCTACCTTTCATAAGATCCTTTTATAAGACCCTGCATGTAAGTGGCCTCCCTAACTCCTCCGGCCCATATAAGTCCAGCACAAACAGTTGGGCCTGGTGAGCACTTAATGTCCCCAACCCCTATAGTTATAATTCGTGGGTTGCCATCAGATTTTATTTTGATCTTAATCTGATTTTAACCTGTATTTTAATTGCTTGGTTGACTTTATGTTTTTAACGTATTTTATATTTTGATGTTAGCCGCCCCGAGCCCGGTCCTGGCCAGGGTATAAATAATTTATTATGATTATGGTGATGATGATGATTACCATCCTGCTTCTTTTCAAGGGGGCCTACCTGAGTCTGGGCTAACCTAACCACCCAAATCCCTTTCTTCTCTCACTTTGAGCACAGGGGCCATCCCTTTCCCAAAGCTACATGTGAGCTGCAAGACTGGACTGCCAAGCAGACACCTGGATGGAGCTTAAATGGTCCTCAGTCAAGGAAACTGAGGGGGAAGGGGGTGAATACCTAACAGTAACTAAGGAGAGCAATTGGTGGCATCAGAAATCAGAATATTTTCCACCATTTTATTTCACTATGGATGAACTTCCATTTCTGGGAATGCATCCTCATCAAACCAGTTATAATGAATGATACATGAATGGACACAATAACTGCATTTGCACATAACAGTAAGCCAAGATTTTTAGCTGAATGTGCCAGCACACTCAGCCCAACTGCTTCCCCTTTGCTTCTCCCTTGGCACGAGCAGATCAATAAACCAAGAAAAGAGTAGCTTTGCATTATACCTAAAGCTAGGGTTGTGATTTATTTAGGCTGAATAGATCCATGATTGGTAAGCCATAATTTTAAGGCTGCTTGTGAACTCAGCCAACACCAATCAAACCAGGCACTTTCAAAAGTTGTAATTAACATTTTTCAGGTGACTATTCCTAAGAAACATACATAAATAGCCTCTCACCTCTTTTGCTAAAAGGAATGCATTAACCATTTCCAATGACTCCTTAAAATGTAACTAATGTAAAGGAAGTTAGGAGTTGCCATGCCTTAAAACGGTGACAGTCCACTAATAATAATATCCAACCCAAGCTCTGAATTTGTTTGAACATATAAAACCACATTAAAAATGTGCTTTGCTGATTTCTCCTCCCCACCAAGAAAACGCAAATATTTGGGGACAGCTGGTTTGAGGCATTGAAAAAACTTTTGAAATACTTAAATGGTGTGAAAAATGAATATGGCATGTGTATTATTTTTGTTTACTTAATGTATGGTAAGTAAAATATGCCAAATCTTATCCTAATTAATTCAGGACACTGGAAAATATTTCAGTTCAAAACTTTATAGGAAAATGACAACACTGAAAAAAACTCATTTCACCTGAAGGCTAAAGTGTCAATCCCCAGATGATTCCTACTGAACTCAATGAGACTTGCCTCTAAGAATGATCCTAAAACAGATTTCACTCCCCAAATATACATAAAGCCAGGCACTACAGGCAGGAGACAAAATGGCAAAACATTCATCCCAAACCCACAGAAGAATAATGTTTGGCTAGTGTAACATAGAAGAGATTTATAGAGTGGCAGCTATGTTGAAGCAAAAATAGCAAAGACTCTTGTGGCATACACTAACAAATTTTATACAGCATAAAATTTTATGGACTAGTCATCAAATATGAGAAACTGCATTGAAGTTATTATTCCTACTCAAATATATAGATGTATGAGAAAATAATCTTTTCAAATTGGGGCAGGGGTTTTCACATTTTGAGATGCCAGCAATAAACACTGGCCTTCATTTTTCCACCCAAAAAAAAATCCCTAAAAATAAACATGCTAAACTAGATTACTCTGTAGGGCATCAGAAAATACTCTAATCTAGATAGGAAAGATCTCCAGGCTTTTTTTTCTTGGAACATCCATACCACCAAAACAGGTTTCAAAAGTCTGGATATAGTTTTGGTACTTTATGCTACAGAATACACTGGAAACAGAAAACAGTACGAGTATCAGTAGAACATTCTTTTCATGCAGAAACCAATGTAATCCTGCATTCTGACTTCCAGCAGGTTCTGCAAGTCTCACAAAAAATTCCATGAAAGCAACTGTTTTCTTGTGCAAACAGCCCTCAGCACCCAGTCCTAAGAAGCATCCCTGCTCCATTCCATTAAACTATCGTGGTAGATACTCATCCAAGCTTCCATTTCCAGGCCAGCCAGTTACCTCTGGAAAGCTCACAAGCGGACCCTTCCCTTGTTGCTGTCACTAACAGCATCTAATACTCAGATGAGGTCCCCTCCTGATCATGGTTAATAACAAAATACATAAGAGCTGTAGCTCAGGAGAATCATCTTTGCATGCAAAAGATCCCAGGTTCAATCAATAGGGATGTGTGTGAGAGAGTGTGATGGGAGCATGGGGAAGACCCCTGTCTGAAACTTTGCAAAGCAGCTCCCCATCAGCATGTAGCCAACACTGAGTGAGGTGTCCCAGTGATCTGGTACAGTGAAAGGGAACTTCTTACATGTGTTAGGAGCATCTGTTGCACATGTTTTGTGTGGAGAAAGATCCAGGTTTATTCACCAGGCTAGGCTAGGTTGGACTACAACTCCCATTATCCTATGCCAGCTTAGCCAACGGTCAGGGATGATGCAGTCCAACAACATCTGGCAACCTAAGGCTGAAAAACACTGGGGTAGGCAAGACTTGAGTTGCATAAACCAATGCAGACTGGGAACAAGACAGCTTCCCACACACAAACAGGATACGGAAGAGAGAGTCCCATCCCCTTTTGTTTGCCCTCAATGAGAATCCCGACTTGCAGAACTCCTGCTACCCATGACCATTTGTATTTTCGCCCACTTCATAACAGCATATTGTATTCCATGGCTATAACTCACAGCTCTGAAATAATTGCATAAAACATTTGTATTGGGTTTTATAAGTGTGCGCGCGCTTCGTCAACTAGGCTGTTAGCCTCCCCAAAGTACATCAACAGAAATAATAAAATTAGGGTGAGAGCGGAGGTTTCCGTTGACGATGATGGTGGGACAGTCCTCACCAAGTATCTAAACACAGCAAGCCCCCACCCCCACTCCACACATAAGGCAGATACACCCCCCATCACACTTGAACGGTTAAAGAGGGTTTGGGGAGAGACCTGGGACAACCCAGGCCCAAATCCCCACTCAAGTCACGAAGCCCGCTGAGTGATATTGGGCCTGCCACTGTCTCTTAGCCTAGCCTACCTCGCAGGGTTGTTGTGTGAATGAAAAAAGGGAGAAGAAGAAGAGTTTGGATTTGATATCCCGCTTTATCACTGCTCGAAGGAGTCTCAAAGCGGCTAACATTCTCCTTTCCCTTCCTCCCCCACAACAAACACTCTGTGAGGTGAGTGGGGCTGAGAGACTTCAGAGAAGTGTGACTAGCCCAAGGTCACCCAGCAGCTGCATGTGGAGGTGCGGAGACGCGAACCCTGTTCACCAGATTACAAGTCTACAGCTCTTAACCACTACAACCATGAATGCCACCTTAGCTTAAGCTCCTCCGAGAAAAGCCTGGACGGGAATTCAACAGGAGGCGGTTTCGAAAAGGACATATGCAAGACAGGTATGTCCCCCCCTCCACATGCCTCTGCCCTCCAAGAGGGTCCCCCCCCCCGCCCAGCAACTGTCACCACGCAATATCGCACCAGGGCTAAGCGCCTTCTCTCCTGCCCCCCATTATGCGCTTCCCGCAGTCCCCCGCCACTACACTCAACTCTGCCCCCCCGCCAGATAGGACCCTCCCCACGGTTTCGTCTGCCCCCCCCCCATTATCCCCACACCTTTAGTCCTCCATACCAGAGAGAAGGGCCTGGGAGGGCTAGAGAGTCATCCCTCCCTCTCAACCCCCCCAAGTCACGTGGCTACTTAGGACAGCCGCCGCCGGGTGGGAGGAGAGAAGGGGGCACCTCTGTGGGGCGGAGTGGGCAGGAAGGGCGCTCGCAAATACCCACCCTAGGCTCCTGTCTCCCCGGTCCCAACTTCCGGCTCGGCGGCCCCGCCTCTGGCCGCCGTTACCATAGAGATGGCGCAGCGAGCCCTCACTTCCGGCGCGGCGAAGGCCCGCCTCCCTTGACAGACGGCCGGGAGAGAAGGAGGTAAAGGACGGGAGGTGGGGCGCTAGTAGTGCCGCCGCGGTGCATGGTGGGAAAAGAGGTTGAACGCTCGGGACCTGGCGTGGGAACTCTTGCGCATGCGCAGCAAGCCGCCGCTGCCCCACCCCCAGCTTGTTAAGGCTCCGGGAGTGAGGGGGTTAAAGGGGCGTCGCCCAGGATTCCGAGCAAGCAATAGCAAGCCACCCTCTGGTGTCCTTATATGGATTGAAACGTCAGAGGGGGCGGAGTCCCCTGACGTGTCGAAGGGAGGATCTCCCTTCCCGGAAGAAGCGGCGCCGCAGGTGCCATGGAGGAGGATCATAGGCAGTCGCTGCGGCGGGCTCGGCTGCGCCTAGTGAAGGAGTTGAAAGTGGAACCCCTCTGGGATCTGCTGCTGCACCAAGAGATCTTCACCCCGGATATGATCGAGGAGATCCAGGTGTGCCTTTTCCTCCCTTCCCCCGCACAAGCGGCCCCTTTGTTCTCAAGGGATCCCTTCCAGCCTTCCCCAAGTTTCACTTCCTAAAAGGCTGATCCGACCTCAAGTGCTTGGGAGTATTTGAGGCTGTGATCCTGTATGTGCATTTACAGGAGAGTAAGCCCTGTTTAACTCTGCCTTGTGCCTATTTTGGTTCTTGGACTGCTTTCATTTATCTGGTGGTGAGCGCCACCCATTGTTACAGTATTTACTTCTGAGTAAACACAGATAGGACTGTGCCGCTGGGAGAAGTTTCAGGGGTGCCTTAAATATTTTAGGCTGCTTTTCTGGGGCAGCGCCTGACCAGAATGGCATTCAGTAAAAAATGCAGAAGTTACAAATAGTCCAGAATTTAAAATTTTGAAAACATAACTCTGCTTTCAGCAGAACTGAGAGAACATTACTGAGACTATCACCCAGAAAATGGACATCATTTTGAAAGTGTGACTTAAGCCAGGGATGAGGAAGTTGTGGCTCTCCAAGTGTTGTTGGACTCGGACTTCAGGGATAATGGGATATGTAGTCCGGCAAGATGGGGTGGGGGTTGGGTGAAGGTGCTGCTGCATCACACTGTTGATTCATGTCGAGCTTGTGGTCTACTAAGATCTCTCAATCCATTTCATATGTCAGGCCAGGTGTCCCCCCATCTTACATTTGTGCATTTGATTATTCCTGCCTAATTGTAGAACCGTACACTTGTCCCTATTGCAATTTGTTGTGTTAGATTTGGCTCAGTTCTCTAATCTGCTAAGGTCATACTGAATCCTGATTCTACCTTCTGCGGGACTATCTACCCCTCCCAGTTTGGTGTCGTCTTCAAATTTGATGAGCCGTCCCTCAATTCCTTCATCCAAATCATATATAAAGTTATTGAACAACACCGGGCCCAACAAAGGCCTGGCTTGCTGACTGGCTGCTGTCTGCAAGGCTGCTCTAGATTTCAATATTGCTGCCTAGCCCTCTGTCCTCTGTTTTCTTCTCCTCCACTATGCATGCACTGTTTGTGAAGTTTTTTGTTTACAAATTCCCGGAGGAATAACCTTCATTTGTCTTCAGAAAGCAGGTACACGCCGAGACCAGGCCAGACAGCTGGTTATTGATCTGCAGACTCGTGGGAAGCGAGCATTGCCTGCTTTCATCTGGTGTCTCCAAGAAACTGGACAGAATGACCTGGCCGCTTTGCTGAGCGCAGGAGGTGACCAGCCACAGTTGCACCCAGCTGATCTAAAGCCAGTTGAAATCCGTACACGTTCTGAACCAAGGGATCCACGTATGATTTCTTCTCTGATCTTGTTTCAGTTGGGGATTTTATAACCTCATTTTAGCATGCCTCCATGGTCCTGAAACTATATCTATAGAAATCAGGGTGAAAAACAAATAGAGGCGATTTGTTGTTAATACTGCAACCCAGTGTTGCAGTGTAGAGCATTCCTGTTCAAGCTAACATACCTTTTCCCAAGACACTCCATGCCATATACCCTCCTTTTCTTGTATTCTTCACACACTTAAAACAGTCAATGCAGATATAGCATGGGGGCAGGCAACCAGGAGAGGCAGGGTAAATGGAATGGAGTTTTTTGGGAAAGGGCATGGCTGGCATCTTGCTTGCATGTTTTTGTTGTTATATTTCAGTATATATTTTTTTAACTTCTACAAACTGAGATTATTTTGAGCATGCTGATACATCCCTCTTATTTGGCTTGGATGGGAAGCTATTAGAGGGAGGCTATTGTAGAACATAAAAGGGACGCAGGTGGCGCTGTGGGTTAAACCACAGAGCCTAGGACTTGCCGATCAGAAGGTCGGCGGTTCGAATCCCCGTGACGGGGTGAGCTCCTGTTGCTCTGTCCCAGCTCCTGCCAACCTAGCAGTTCGAAAGCACATCAAAGTGCAAGTAGATAAATAGGTACCGCTCCGGTGGGAAGGTAAACAGCGTTTCTGTGCGCTGCTCTGGTTCGCCAGAAGCGGCTTAGTCATGCTGGCCAATAAAGCGAGATGAGCGCCGCAACCCCAGAGTCGGCCACGACTGGACCTAATGGTCAGGGGGGTCTGTGGTAGAACATAAATCATTATGGTTTATGAAGAACAGGCTTGACAGGTTCCTATGCAAGGGAGGTTGCAGTTTAAAACAGATGCAAGGAAATGTTAGAAGGAGAATGAAGATGGGACTAGAGAGGAGGAGAACATCCTGTTATTTCCATTAAGCAAATTTTTGCTCAGTTCCACTATGGTACTGGGACCCGGGGGTTGTTCTAAAGCAAGGGTGGCTCACCTGTGACTCCAGCTCCCATCAGCTCCAGCTACCACAGTCAACAGTCATGGAAGATGGGAGTTGTAGTTGAACAACGTTTGCAGGGCACCAGGTTTCCCACCCACTGCTGTAGATGATTTTTGCTGCTATGCAGCATCTGTGCAGTGTTTACAAGTGAAGAATTTGGCTTCTTGTATTGCATTGCTCATAGGAAACTTTATACCAGTTTCATCATTAATGGTCAGGTTTAATTGTACTGTGGTTGGCCTACAATTGTTGCAGTGTGAATGCATCCCAAATGCATCGAACCCATAATGACAGAGCAATTGTTTGGAGTGCATGCGTGCACATCCCAAATCTTGGCACCACATGAAACTTGTGCAGAAACACAGCAGACCCTATCCTTGCAGGTATTACGACTTCTGGAAATTTGCCTTTTCCTGTTCAAGAACTAAATCAGAGATGCCAGAAACCGCCCCGTGACATCACGGCTACTCGGGGTAAGGAGAAATCAGATTTCTTACGTCAGATTTTGATTTCTTACAAAGATTTCCTAATTGATGGTGTGTAACTGACCCAATGGGACGCGGGTGGCGCTGTGGGTTAAAGCCTCAGCGCCTAGGGCTTGCCGATCGAAAGGTCGGCGGTTTGAATCCCCGCGGCGGGGTGCGCTCCCGTTGCTCGGTCCCAGCGCCTGCCAACCTAGCAGTTCGAAAGCACCTCCGGGTGCAAGTAGATAAATAGGGACTGCTTACTAGCGGGAAGGTAAACGGTGTTGCCGTGTGCGGCTCTGGCTCGCCAGAGCAGTGATGTCACGCTGGCCACATGACCCGGAAGTGTCTCCGGACAGCGCTGGCCCCCGGCCTCTTGAGTGAGATGGGCGCACAACCCTAGAGTCTGTCAAGACTGGCCCATACGGGCAGGGGTACCTTTACCTTTACCTTAACTGACCCAGTGGGTCTGCGGCACCACAAAACAAAAACTACCTTGGAGATATCAAAATTTTCAAAAGTAGGGTGTCCATGGCTTGGCTTTTGAAAAACGGGGGGTCCACTGCCTTATATACATTAAATATATTTCTAAATATTTATATTTTGACCTTTGTCTCATTCTCTAGGCTCTGTAGAAGAAAATACCAGAAGGAATGCTGAAACGGTTAGTTTATTACCATTTCTGCAATCAGCATATTTAGGGTTTGCTTGCAGGTGGGTGGGGATGGGCAGCCCCCTTAATTTTTGTCCACCTTAATTTTTTCCGTGGCAGCTCAGAAGCATCCAACATACAGTGCTTAGACTAGTGTGGTACGTTGGCCAGAATCACCAGTGACCATGTTTAGGGAAGTTTTTTTTATGATTGATGTTTTAATGTATTTTTAACCTTCTGTTGGAAGCCGCCCAGAGTGGCTGGGGAAACCCAGCCATATGGGTGGGGTAGATATAAATGATGATGAACTGGGTGAAAATTATTATTCTTTATTTGTATCCCATTTGTCTGCTAGAACACACTTATAAAAACCTTTGCAAGCGTATGAACAAGGTTGCCTTTGTCCCATGATGGCACAGTACTGCCTAACATACCTCAAGAAGAGGCCTTTCCTAAAACCAAAGAAACAAACAAAAACAAACTCTGAGTTGGAAGAGACACGCCCCCCCCCACCCCCCGGCTCATCTAATTTAACCCCTTGCAATGAAGGAATCAAATCCTGACACTGCTCCTTGAAACCCTTTCTAATGGGGATGCTCTGGGCATAGTAAAGGTAAAGGGACCCCTGACCATTAGGTCCAGTTGTGACCGACTCTGGGGTTGCGGTGCTCATCTCGCTTTATTGGCCGAGGAGCCGGCGTACAGCTTCCAGGTCATGTGGCCAGCATGACTAAGCCACTTCTGGCGAACCAGAGCAGTGCACAGAAACGCTGTTTGCCTTCCCTACCTATTTATCTACTTGCACTTTGACATGCTTTCGAACTGCTAGGTGGGCAGGAGCAGGGACCGAGCAATGGGAGCTCACCCTGTCACGGGGATTCGAACCACCAATCTTCTGATCAGCAAGTCCTAGGCTCTGTGGTTTAACCCACAGCGCCACCCGCGTCCCTCAACACATTAAAACACAATAAAACACCAAACATTAAAAGCTTCGCTAAACAGGGCTGCCTTCAGATGTCTTCTAAAAGTCAGATACAGTGGTACCTCAGGTTACATACGCTTCAGGTTACATGCGCTTCAGGTTACAGACTCCGCTAACCCAGAAATATTACCTCGGGTTAAAAACTTTGCTTCAGGATGAGAACAGAAATCGTGTGGCAGCCGCAGGAGGCCCCATTAGCTAAAGTGGTGCTTCAGGTTAAGAACAGTTTCAGGTTAAGAACAGACCTCCGGAAAGAATTAAGTACGTAACCAGACGTACCACTGTAATTGTTTATTTCCTTGACATCTGGTGGGAGGGTGTTCCACAAGGCCACGGGCGCTGCTACCGAGAAGGCCCTCTGCCTTCTGGGGCCTCCCACTCACAGAGCCTGAGCTGTTGTCCTCTCCTTCTGAGACATACCCTTGGGCCTTGCTCCTGTGGGTTGTTTAACATATGGAAACTTGGTCTCTTCCCACCTCCAGCTAAACCAGCAGTGGGCAACCTCAGGTGCAGGGCTCAAATACGTGTCTCCTGGCCTCTATCACTGGCCCTTGCAGCGCTCTCCCTAGGCTCAGGGGTAGCTTTTTGGCTCCATGGGCCAGATTGTTACCAAGATTGGCTTCACAGGCCACATTTGATGGGCGGGCCCATCGATTGACAGCCCTTTCATGTTCACCTTTCTCTCCTGGACGCTTTTGATGGCAAACAAGCTGGTTCTAACTCCCACCTCCTATGTTGCTTGACAGGTTTACGTCCTGAGAACGGACCCCTGCGGCTACTGCCTTATCATCAACAATGTGAACTTCAGCAGCGTCTCTGGCTTATCCTCCCGGGCTGGGTCCGATGTGGACTGTGAGAAGCTGGAGAAACGCTTTAGATCCTTACGCTTTGAGGTCTTGACCCGACGGGATCTTAAAGCTCAGGTGAGAATTTCAGAACCAACGCAGAAAACAACACAGCCTTGAGCAGTACTGTAGGGGCTGCTGTTTCTCACATTCAGGTCTCCTATTATTATTATTGTTGTTGTTGTTGTTAGTTATTATTAATGTTATTATTATTGTTACAGTTGTACCTTGGATCCTAAATGCCTTGCGAGTCGAACGTTTTGGCTCCCAAACGCCGCAAACCCAGAAGTGACTGTTCTGGTTTGCGAACGTCCTTTAGAACCTGAAAGTCCAACGGGGTTCCGCAGCTTCCGATTGGCTGCAGGAGCTTCCTTCAGCCAATCAGAAGCCAGGCTTTGATTTACGAACATTTTGGAAGTCTTAACAGACTTCCGGAACGGAATCTGTTCGACTTCCGAGGTACCACTGTATTATTATTATTTTATTTTATTTTATTTTATTTTATTTATTTTATTTTATTTATTTACCTACCTACCTACCTACCTACCTGCCCTTCACCAGCATGTCTCAGGGCTGGTTACAATGATTTCATGATTCAGATTTTTTTTAAAAAAATTGGCCCCTGGAAAGACAAGATGCTGGACTAGATAGGATCCCTTTGGCCTGATCTAGTATGTCTCTTCTGCTTTATTTCCCTAGCGATCACTAGTCTTGACAATCACAAGCCCCCAAGGAATGTTTCCTTGCAGTGGGAATTCCAACCCCACAGCCAAACGGGGAACCCAAATAAGGACCAGCAGCTGGAAAGGGGATGATGGCACTTCCCCCCTCATCCATCATCTCCAGCCTACAGGGTGGGAACCTGCATGATTAAGGAGTGTGTCCCTTCCCATAGGCTTTGACTTGATGCTTTCTTTCAGCAGTTTTGACACCAGGGTGGGGTTTCTAGAGAGGGCAGAGCTGAGGTTACCTGCTGTGTTGATGTCTTTAACGTGAGATCTTTGGAAATATCTGCAGGAGATTGTCACAGAGCTTCAGAGCTTGGCCACGCGAGACCACAGCTCTCTCGATTGTTGCCTGGTCGTCCTCCTTTCCCACGGCTGTCAGGTAAGAGAGGCTGGTGCTCCATTCACATCCTAGGATTGTAAGACCCTTGGGGCAGAGAGCTGTCTCTCTTTGGATAATGGAGCTCTTCAAAATCCTTTTTAAAAGAAATCTTAAATCGTCTGGCTTCTAGTTGATCCATTTTTATATAATTGAATGATTCTGTATATATTTCCATATGAGGAAAAAGCTAGTTTGCACCCCAGATTTTTAAATTTGTTTTTATTGTTGATGCTTTTATAATTTTATTATTAAGTTGCTTTAGAATGTTCCATGGGGAGCAATTCATAAATTGATCCTTCTTATAGCCAAGATGGCAACATTCACCCACATGAGGGCACTGTTGGCAGGGTTCAGGGGAGACCCCAAGGTTTGCCAAAGTAAATGTAGAAGAGAGATAAGGATGGGGACCCCCAAAACATGATGGAGCATGCTCGGTGGACATGGAATGCTGTTTGTTTGAGGAAGGGAGGAGAAAAGGGTGGAATGGCATAGTTTGGAAAAAGGTGTGGCTGGCTGCAACTTTGAACAGGAGCACTAAGGAATTTAATTTGGTTTGCATTTAAAGGCAAACCTGCCTAACAGGCACTTTCCAAACAATATGCCATCCTTTGAAATTCACACTTCTCCAAATTTTGCAGTGCAAAAATCTCCAGCCAAGTAAATGGTTTTATCCACCTAAATGCTACTCAGACTAGACCTGTTGAAATTTATAGACAAGTGAGCCACATCCATAAATTTCAATAGGTCTACTCTGAGTAGGAGAAACATTGGTGGCAGCGCAATGTTTTCTGCACTAGCTGTAGCCTCTGGACCATCTTCAAGGGCATCCCCATGTCGGGTGCATGGCAGTGGCCATTGTGGAAGGTCTAGGAATTGCTAGCCCTTTAAATATATGGCATCTTTTAAGGCCACCTGCAAGGAAAGAGAAATCAGAGAAGGCTTGGTACCTGGAAGTTGGCATGAATTTCTTTGAATACCTTTGCCAGCCACCGGTTCTCTCCTTGCAGGCAAGCCACATTCAGTTTCCCGGTGGAATCTATGGCACAGATGGGCGGTCCATCGCTGTGGAAAAGATTGTCAGCTACTTCAATGGCACCCATTGCCCTAGCCTGAGGGGGAAACCCAAGCTCTTCTTCATTCAAGCTTGTGGAGGAGGTGAGTGTGTTGATAGGCCTCTGGGAACTCAGAGTCCAGGACCTGGAGGGAGTTGGCCGTTGTTCTAAGACAGCGGTTCTCAACCTGTGGGTCCCCAGACTTTATTGGACTACAACACCCATCATCCCTGAGCTCTGGCCTTGCTAGCTAGGGGTGATGGGAGTTGTAGTTCAACAACATCTGGGGACCCACAGGTTGAGAAAGGCTGTTCCAAGAGGACCAGAACCAGGTGTGCAGGCCAAAGGAAACAAAGGGCTAGTTTCCAGAGCAGAAAACAATGACTGGAAGGGGCTAATGTGTCACTGAAACTAGGTAGCGTTCAAGATTGAAGGCGTTTTCAGAATGAGGAGGGAGTTAATAACTTAAGAGGAGTCCGTTGGAGTAGGCCAATGGCCCATCTAGTCCAGCATCCTGTTCTCACAGAGGCCAATTGGAAAAACTCAAGCAGGACCCAAGCACAAAAGCCTTCTCCCCTCCTGTGGTTTCCAGCAACTGCTGTTTAGAAGTTTTTTCTGACTCCAGCTGTGGAGGCAGGGCATAGCCATCATGGCTAGTAGACATTGATAGGCCTCCTTTCCATGAATTTGTCTAACCCTCTCCCCTCACCCCCAATTTTTTTAAAAATGAAACTTTTTCATCATGTTGTACAATAAAAAACAAACTGATCTAAATGAAAACCCCAAAAAGAAAGAGAGGGGGGAAATACAAAGTCCTTTCTCCAAGGTAGATCTTAACCCTTGTCTCCACAGAAGGGGGTGGACCCTCTGAGCTCTCACCTGGGAGCTTCCATTTCTTCTCCCAGCCTCCCACCCTAGGAGGTCTTCCCTTCTCTGCCTCTCACACAGGGTCCTTTGAGAGCCAGTGTGGTGGAGTGGTTAAGAGTGGTGGACTCGTAATCTGGTGAACCGGGTTCGCATCTCCGCTCCTCCACATGCAGCTGCTGGGTGACCTTGGGCTAGTCACACTTCTTTGAAGTCTCTCAGCCCCACTCACCTCACAGAGTGTTTGTTGTGGGGGAGGAAGGGAAAGGAGAATGTTAGCCGCTTTGAGACTCCTTCGAGTAGTGATAAAGTGGGATAACAAATCCGAACTCCTCTTCTTCCTTTGTCAAGTATGCACCACCTTCAGGTGTGTAAAATCCTCACAGTGACCCAGAGTAGAGGACACCGAAAATAATAGAAGAATGGGGGAGGGGGGTAGTGAGAAATAAAAAGGGCTTCTGATTCTCAGCCCGTCATTTACAGATAAAAATATTATTCAAAGTATTCTCTCTAGGGTGACGTCCAGCTATTCCTGCTTCTGCTAAGTGATATTTTCCCAATCTTCAGACCCAAATGTCTCAAATTCATTCATTTCCCCTTCCGCACAAAAAGTCCAAATGTCAGCAGTCCTCTTCCTCCACTCCAACATAGCAACTTTACCTCCAATAACATCAGCAACCGTTAGTCCTCGTTGGAAAACAACGAATCCTTTCGCCTTGACGGCAGCAATCAGATTACAATCTAACCAAAATTTAAAGAAAGAATGGGTGTGTGTAGATTAATATATGGTAAAACGATGTTCCAAAAGTGATTTATTGATAATGTTTAGCCTGAAACCCACAAAGTTAAGAGGGAAAATGTACAAGATTTCCTTGTCAATAGCACTAATATACTGATTAAACACAATTTAAAAGATACCGTAATAAAGCTTATAACGCCAAACATGGGTGGAGGGAAGTCACAGGGGGGAAAGAGGGTGAAAATAAATAATAATATTTAGATATATGTATGTTGAATGTCATGTTAAATTGCTAAAAGATTGTTTGTTTGTTTTCGAACACATCATTGTAGTATTGCTGCATTGTAAGAACTATAATAAGAAAGAAAGAAAAACAAAAAAATCATTTTGTCTTTGTTAACAGCGTCTACCCTGTAGTCATATATTAAAACAACACTCCATATTTATTTGTTTATTGTAGAATAGTTAATTCACATCCAGTTCTGTATCTTCCAATCCTATTTCCTCATGGCCATTATTTTCCATACTAAAGTTTTTAAAAAATATTTAAGCACACTATTGTGTGGTTCGTGTATTGTAGATGTTTTTTGAGAGGTCTGTGCGCTTGGGTTTTCTAGAGAAGAAGGACCGGGGGTTTGAAGTGGATTCTGACCCTTCTGCGGTCGAGTCGGATGCATCTCCCATCCAGGTGCCTGCAGGAGGCTCTGATCAGACGGATGCTGTTGCCAGCTTGCCCACCCCTAGTGACATCCTGGTGTCTTACTCTACTTTTCCAGGTAAGCAGCAGCAGCCGCTGTAGCAGTGAAGGGAGGCAAAAAGCTGCAGGTGCTTGCAGAGTTTCCTTCTTTCAGATCTTGCTTTTGGGTGGTGGTGACAAGGATTCTGCCTTGCATCACAGATGCTCCCTGACCGATAGATTCAGAGTTGATCGGCACATGGTAGGCTGAAGCTGCCCCCCCCCCCAAAAAAAACAGGTGCTTCCCCATAACTTTTGGACGGTATGGGCCACACAGAAGAAGCCCTCTATCCATCTGATGCACCTTTGCATGTTATGAGTGGTGAAAGGGGTACTGGTCTGTGATACTTCCCAAATGGCAAAAAATTAACAAGTGTCTAATGTTGAGGCAGGATGTGGGTGGTGCTGTGGGTTAAACCACAGAGCCTAGGACTTGCCGATCAGAAGGTCGGCGGTTCAAATCCCCGTGACGGGGTGAGCTCCCGTTCCTCAGTCCCTGCTCCTGCCAACCTAGCAGTTTGAAAGCACGTCAAAGTGCAAGTAGATAAATAGGTACCGCTCCAGTGGGAAGGTAAACGGCGTTTCTGTGCGCTGCTCTGGTTCGCCAGAAGCAGCTTAGTCATGCTGGCCACATGACCCGGAAGCTGTACACCGGCTCCCTCGGCCAATAAAGCGAGATGAGTACCACAACCCAAGAGTTGTCTGCGACTGGACCTAATGGTCAGGGTCCCTTTACCTTTAATGTTGAGGCCCAAGGCCAAACAGCTCTGCTGTTCCTCACCACCACAGATCGGCCCTGCTTTCAAGCATGTATTCTCAATAAGGACTAGACACTTGATTTTTTAAAAACAAAATATTGCTGAGATTCTTAGGAAGCTGACTTTCTGCACCCAGTTCCTCTTTCTGCAAGTTTTCTATCTGTTTCTGTGTGATCGCGGGATCCGCACAACTTCTCACAGGTTTCCCCCTTATTCCTTCCTTGCAGGTTTTGTGTCCTGGAGGAATAAGTGCACAGGCTCCTGGTATGTCGAAACCCTGGACCACGTGTTGGAACAGTATGCCCATTCCGAAGACCTGCTCAACATGCTTCTGAGGGTAAGCTCTGCATGTTTGAGCTGGGAGGCCTGGCTTGGGATCATAGAGTTAGAAAGAACTCTACAATCTCCCTTAGCCTCCTTCTCAGTACAGGATCTGCAGTGCAGGATGCAACCTCAGAGTTCCTCACAGTCGGCTCAAGTACAATGTCAGAGCAGAATCCTTGGGATTCATAACTGGATAACTAAATCCCTATGGAAATGAGGCTTCTCACTATCTATGTATTGGGTTCAAAGCTTGTTTACTAATTATGTTGAAAAAAGTAAGAACTTGGTTGTGTGTAGGCTCAGAAGTCTTCTGAACTGTGGAATTCTACATCTGCTGTGAAGCAAAAAAACCCCAAAATATTGTGGCTTAGCGTCAGAATTAATTTAAAGTATAGAATAATAATAATAAAATAATAAAATTTTATTTATATCCTGCCCTCCCCAGCCGAAGCCGGGTTCTGAGCGGCTAACAACAGTAAAATAATACAACATTCTAAAATCAGTTCATTATAAAATCAGTTCAAATCAAATTAATGGCAACCATTGGCTAGAGTTCTGTGAGGATTGCCAAAGGAGGAGGTCAGGCTGTGCCCTGGCCAAAGGCCTGGTGGAACAGCTCTGTCTTGCAGGCCCTTGAAAGATGTCAAATCCCGCAGGGCCCTAGTCTCTTGTGACAGAGCGTTCCACCAGATTGGAGCCACAGCCGAAAAAGCCAAGCCTTTTGAAGAAGCTGGGTATGTTTAGCCTGGAAAAGAGGAGACTGAGAGGAGGTATAATAGCCAACTTCAAATATCTCAAGGGCTGTCACACGGAAGATGGAGCAAGCTTGTTTTCTCTTGCTCTGGAGGGTAGGACTTGAGGCAATGGCTCTGAGTTACAAGAAAGGAGATTCCGGCTAAACATCAGGAATAACATTCTGACAGGAAGAGCTGTTCCGACTGTGGAACAGACTACCTTGGGAGGTTGTGGAATCTCCTTCCTTGGAGGTTTCTAAGCAGAGGCTGGATGGCCATCTGTCATGGATGCTTTAGCTGAGATTCCTGCCTTGCAGAGGGTTGGACTAGATGAACCTTGGGGTCTCTTCCTACTCTACAATTCTATGATGCTAAATAAATTCGGACCAAAGCTGAGCTGTGGTCCTTCCACCAAATTTCCAGTCTCTTACTCCACCGAGCCATTTTTCTGTTGCCTGATGCTTGAAACATCCCTTTTATTGATACAATGCTTGTGTGTAAGAACAGGTGGAGCAAATGGTTTCTCCCTTCTCTCACCCAGGTAGCAAATGCCGTTTCTGCAAAAGGGGAATATAAGCAGATGCCTGGCTGTTTTAACTTCCTCCGGAAGCGATTCTTCTTCACAGCCAAATGAAGAACCCTGGCAAAGCTTTGCCTTTAACAAACCCAGGGGAAGAGACCAGCCCTCTCGCAGAAGATGTCAAGAAGGCAGATGCTGGTGAAGCAGCTGTCTTGTGGCTGGGAAGGGGAGCCTATGTCCCTCCAGATGTTGTTGGACTACACTTCCCATCATGCCCAGCCAGCATGGCCAATGGTCTGGGATGATTGGAATTGCAGTCCCAACAATATCTAGAGAGCTGCGGTATCTCCAGATCTTATGGATTTGTTTTGTCTTGAAGCCATCAGGAGAGCAAATTTCATCACTCTACGAAGATTCTTCTCTTCTCTTTCTGGTTTCTGAATTGCCCATCGATCTCCGGAGAAAATGGCCTGGAAAGCCAGTTTGCATCAAAAGCCTGCCCCCTTCCAAGGTGTCCTCCAGCAATTTAAGATCCCCCTCTCTTACTTTTTCCTGTGTCTGTATTGAGGGCATTCCAAATTACTTCTTCCAATTGCCCGTCTTTGCTCCTTTGCAAAAGTGCTTAAGGGGAAGCTGTTAAGCCAGCTCATGTTAGAGGTGTAAACAGGGCCGCAGATGAATAATAGAGGGTTGTCTCCAAAGTTAGCCCTACTCAGAGTGGATCCATGGAAATGACTCGCTTAGATCCATTGTTTTCAGCGGGTCTACTCTGAGTAGGACTTGGTCAGCTACAACCCAATAATTTAAAAAGCACTTTGTTGGGGGAAGAGGATGTGTACGTTGTATGTGCACAATTAAATCTATTTCTCTGCAGTCTGTCTTGTTCCTTATTTAGACTCTGTTCCTCTATGGGTGTCTCTGAATCTGCTCAGTGGCAGGAACAAGGACAGAACATGATCTGAAGAGCATCCCACATCCTGATAATTTTGACAATTCCATGCCCTTGTGGTGTCTGTTCAAGCCCGTTTCAGTTTATTTTTGGCAGGTCTGCTGAAACTTTTAAGAGTTTGCTTTACATGAAACTTGAGCCATCTTTAGGGTGCTTGTCTGACAAATTTACCAAATATGCCCACTCAACTGCTTAGTTCTGTGGAACTAGTACTGAGACAGGTGCTACATAATACTCATTCTGCATTTGTAAGAAATCGATCTTTTAGTGTGGCTGCGCCCACAACTTTGGAACTCCCTGCCTATTGACATTGGGCTGGTATGTTCACTGTACTCTTTTCGACGCATGCTAAAAAACTTTTATTTAGGCAAGTCTACCCAGATATGTGAGGGACGTGGATGGCGCTGTGGGTTAAGCCACAGAGCCTAGGACTTGCCAAACAGAAGGTTGGCGGTTCAAATCCCCGTGACGGGGTGAGCTCCCGTTTCTCAGTCCCTGCTCCTGCCAACCTAGCAGTTCGAAAGCACGTCAAAGGGCAAGTAGATAAATAGGTACCGCTCTGGCGGGAAGGTAAACGGCGTTTCCGTGTGCTGCTCTGGTTCGCCAGAAGCAGCTTAGTCATGCTGGCCTCATGACCCGGAAGCTGTACACCGGCTCCATCGGCCAATAAAGCGAGATGAGCGCCACAACCCCAGAGTTGGCCACGACTGGACCTAATGGTCAGCGGTCCCTTTACCTTTACCCAGATATGTAGAATGTGGACAGGTGTTTTAATCTGTTTTTAATTTATTTTAAAAAAAAATGTTTTCAATTTTCAACTGATGGTTTTATGGCATTATTCTTTTGTAAATCGCATTGAGGGTTGCTTTTTTTTTTTTTACAATCAGAATGTATATAAATTTTATGAAATGAAAAATAAAAAACATGATGTTTCTGACTTACAGCTGCTTGGAGAGTTCTTGCATTTTGGCAAATGCATTCCTTCCTGACAAGTTACCTTGGTTGTCTCTGTTGAGACAATGTGGTCATTGCCTTTGCACGTATTGGAGAAATTTCTGCTGGTGTGTGGGTGAAGCAGATGCATGCAGTGTGGAAGTAACCTTTGGTTCTGCCAAAGGTTTTACTTTTGCTATTTTTGTGTTTCTCACTGTTTTTAATTCTCTCATCTATTAAATCACCTTGGGACAGTGGTTGAGAAGGCCAATAATAAATCAGTGTTAATAAGAACTGAATAAAGCACCGTAAATCACCCTGCCAGGAGATGCCACCAAGTACCTGAGCAGCACATGTTGAATTTTGTAACCCCTCATCAGAACAACTGGAACCATGTTGCGTTGGGCAAAGTGGCGGAGAATTAAAGAAGAGATCATAGATACAAAAAAAAAAAAAGGTGCTCCCAGCATCTGGGACAGGACACTCTTGCTTGGATTATTGCAATGTTTGCTTTTGTTTTATTGTGCAACTGGTGTTATTCTTAAGATAGCGTTCCTGGCCGATTCTCTCTGGGTTTCAACGCTCCTTGCCTTAATACTGCGCCATCACCTAAAGACAATGCAAAAGAAAGAGGAAGTGTGAGCATTCATCTCAAAAAGCAAGAAGCATTGGCTTATTTGCCTTTGTATATATTCATTTTTTAAAAGGTTTCATCTGTATTTTGATCGTTTTATGATGTTTGCTGATTTCATTTTTGGATGCATATTTTATATTCTCTTACATAAGCCGCTTAGAGCATTGTATAAAACTTGTAAATTGCTTTTTGTGTGTGGCATGTCCCCCTCCCCCCTCCCTTCATCCCATTTGTCTCACATGAACTGGTTTCGCAGATGGCAGTGGTGGGATGGGGGCTTGAGATGCATATAATGGCTATGAGTGGGGACCTGGATTGGCTGACAAAGACCCTCCCTTTTGAAACCAAAATCCCTGCAGCCATCTTTCACCCAAATCCATCCTTGCTTTGTGTTCTAAAAACAGGATGGGCAGATTAGAGGCATTAGAGATGCCTGCTAGGTTGCCCAGAGACCTTTGGTTACCTGAGGCAAAGGTGATCTCCTCCCTCCTCTGCAGAAACCACATACTTCCAATAAAATGTACAAAACCTGCCCAGACTGGCAGCTGAATCTGAGGGCTGTTTCCAGTCTGAATGGGGAGGGCTTACTTTGGGGAGGGCTCAAAGGGGCAAAATATTTTGTAAATGATTTTGGGTGGAATGAATCTGAATTGCATGCCTATGGCAGCACTCTGCAGAAATCAAACACAGAAAGGGGTGTTTGTTTTCCTAATGCACCAAATCCACATCGGAAACAGAGCCAGGGAATTGGACGCTTCAGAAATCCAGAGGAAAATGTGAGTGTAGCCTCAGTCGAAAGGCAGATCTTCCCCTGACACCTTTCATCCCAAATGTTTTCTGTCTCTAATGAAGCCCACTCTTGGTGCAGTATCCATATTAAGTGGCAAGGATGGCGGACCGGCCTCAAGGTGTGCTGCTCACCTGCGCGATCCAGTCGTTGAAGGCGGAGACCCTCGTGAAGACAGACGGCTTGCGGTAGTAGTTGCAGCCAAGAGAGGAACCGAAACTGACCACTCCGTGCACCTCCCATTTCCCACTAGAGTTTTGGCAGTTGAGTGGGCCACCAGAGTCCCCCTGTAAACAAGCCAAGCAGAATTTGATGGAGCTTTTGGGGAAGGAGATGCTCTGGGTCACCACGAATGCTCTGCGTTGAGGAATGGGGAATGGGAAAGTACAGGGGCATAATTGGGGGAAGGGCTGGGGCTTAGTCCTTAGAGCACCTGCTTTGAATGCAGAAGGTTCAACACCTGGCTGCTCCAGAAGGGCTGGGAAAGACCTCTCTGCATTGCCTGCTTAGCTTATACATAAATCCATGTATAAGCTAAGCAGGCTATAGCTTAGGGCTCCACTCTCTTGGGGACCCCAAAAAAATTTAAAGGAAAAAACAACTGGATGTACATTTCCAAAATATAAGATAAAAAACAAATAAAATAAAACCTACAATTATTTTTTCATGTGATAGCAAGTTTCTAGAGACTAGATTATGAGTCTTTGTAAATTGTGTTTCTAAAGGAACTTTTGTTATTGCCAAATGCCAATGTGTTTGCATTATCAAGTTTGTTATGAATAAAAAATCATTTTAAGTTAGAGCTTAATAATTATTTCACTATTAATATACTTCTTAATTGTATTTCAGTTCAACAATTACTTTGATAAAATACATGTTTTGTTATGTGCAAGTGGCTTTAGATACCTATTAGGTCCATAAATTACCATATAGCATATATTCAAGACAAAAAACAGCGACAATTTGTTGTTGACAAAGGACAGCTAGACCTATAAAGGGGCCCCATTACCTTCAGTAGCTTAGGGCCTCATCAAACCTAAATCCAGCCCTGTGCCTCTGGCTTGGGGAGCTGCTGCCAGGCAGTGCAGGCTATCTTGAGCTGGTAGGATCGTTCATATTATTGTTCCAGGGAATGTGACTCAAATGCAAACCCAGCTGAATTTTGCCTCCATCTCTTGTGAAAGCCAGAATGAGTCACGCATTGCAAATCTGGTTCTTTGGTACATCTCCTTCCGATTGCAAGCCGTGTTGTTTCTGGCCACTGGATTGGGCTGCCCCTACCCTGACACCTGCATGCACACACTCACGTTGCAGCTGGAGATCACGCCATCGCCGCCTGCACAGACCATGTTGGTTTTCACTGAGCTGCCCCACCAGCTGGCCTGGGAGCAGGTGGCATGATTCACCACAAGCAAGCGCCCCTGCTGCAAGATATCTGGCAACGGACCATTTGCTAGAAGAGACCAAAGCAAGAGAGTTATGAGATGGAGCAATGTCAAGCAAGGAACTAATACGCGACCTGAAAAGGAAAAGGAAAGGGACCCCTGACAGTTAAGTCAAAGTCACAGATGACTCTGGGATTGTGGTGCTCATCTTGCTTTACAGGCCGAGGGAGCCGGCGTTCGTCCACAGACAGTTTTTCCGGTCATGTGGCCAGCATGACTAAGCCGCTTCTGGAGCAACGGAGCACCAAAACCAGAGCAGCGCACAGAAACGCCATTTACCTTCCCGCCGGAGCAGTAGCTATTTATCTACTTGCAATGGCATGCTTTCAAACTGCTAGGTTGGCAGGAGCTGGGACTGAGCAACGGGAGCTCACCCCATTGTGGAGATTCAGACCACCAACCTTCTGATCGGCAAGCCCAGGAGGCTCAGTGGTTTAGACCACAGCACCACCCATGTCCCACAATAGGCGTCCTAGTGCTTTGCTTAAAAAAAAAAAAGTCCTCCCATTCTTTGAAAGTGCTCTTCTCCTGTGAAAGAGACTTCCAGTTTTCTGCCTCATTCTCAGGGAACTTTAGAAAGCTGGTGCATGCAGTGTTTATTTATTTTATTTTTATTTAGAAGATTTATAAACTACCTGGTAGTTCCCCTGTCTTCATCCCCCGAGCACTATAGAAAGAGGCTTATATTGTAACCTCGTGGTTGCGAGATGGCAGGTAGTGTTGGAAGTGCTTTTCTTTCCAGGAAACATTTCTGCAGGATTCTGCAGCCCCACCCGCTGCCATAGGAGCCAACTTCTAGGGGCTGAGGGACCATAAAATATTTGAGGGGGCTGGGAGCCCCCACAGTTGATGAGCATTGCCATTCTAATTGCCATTCTAATGGGGCATACCTGGGCCTCCCCAATATTTTGTTCAAGTTGGCACCCCTGCCCACTGTCCTGGACTGCCCATGCTTGCTGATCTGAGAAAAGCCCCATGAGAAGTGTTGCCTCCTGATGTTCCCAGTGCACTTCTAATTGAAACCTGAGGAGCTGGGGAAAACTGCAGAGTCAGACGGTTTGCAGAACAAACATCTCAAACGTATCCACCTCAAAAGTCAAGTGAGTGTGACAAAAACCCTGCTCCTTGCGCATGAGAATTTCACCTAGAGATGCCAAATGGGCAAGAAAGGGGAGAATTTTAGCACCTAAGAAGAAGTCTTCTCACTCTTGGTGCTGATTGGAGCCAATCAGAATGAAAGGAATCGACTCATAGAATTGTAGAGCCCAGCTCTCTGCAATACAGGAATATGCAGCTGTCCCTTACGGGGATCGAACCTGAAACCTTGGTGTTATCAGTACCATGCTCTAACCAACTGAGCTATCCAGGTGGTGAGTCAGCCACTGAAGATTGGCTCCTAGGGTTGGCCTGGAGAAATCACATGGGAGAAACACCAAGGAGAAGTGTGCCCAGAAAATAGCAGATCTAGCTGAAATGTAACACGTGGAGACCTTTGTTTATTATTGCAATGCACCCATGGTTTTTATTCTTCTATATTTATAAAGATGACTGTATAATCTTAGATGGGGGCATGGCTGTGACTCTCATGAAAGGACCCAGCACTTCTGAGTGTATCACTGCACTGCTGCGCATTATGCTCCTCAAAAGGGCAATGAGTCGCAAACTGCTTGCAATTAAGTATAATAATAATATTTTTTTAATTTAAAAAATCCATCACAACACTTACTTATCAGCCTTCCCCATCCAGTTACGTAGCAAGGATAGTTGGCAGCTAAGATACTGTTGGCTTTTGGGAGGCAAGCCGTCTGGATGCTGTTGCTCAAGGTGACATGCTGAGAAAGTTTGATGAGTGCAATATCGTTCCTGGTTTTGAGGGAGAAAGAGGAAAAATGGGCATGAAGAGCAGGCCGCATCCATCCGTTTATTTAAAGCATTATTATACCTCTTTAGACAGTCATGGCTTCCCCCCTAAGCATTCTGGGAGCTGCAATTTGCTAAAGGTGCTGGGTGTCATTATTCCCCTCACAGAGCTACAGTTCCCAGAGTTTACTGGGAAGAGGGATTGATTGTTAAACCACTCTAGAAATTGTAGCTCTGTGAGGAGAACAAGGGTTTACTAACTAAAGTTCCCAGGATTCTTTGGGGCGGTAGCCATGACTGGTAAAATCTTATAATGGTTTTAAATGTAAGGTGAGAATGTGGCTTATGGTGTGCATGGAAACTAGAAAACCGTGCCGAGGGGATTCCGGATAAATTGCCCAGGATTTTTTCCACATTTCCTAGGGTTTGGGCAAATTAATGCAAAAACTCTGGATTAACTGACAAGCCTCCAGGCCAATAGGTGGGGGACTTTTGGCCCAGAGGCTCAATGTGACCCGCCACAACTTTTACTGGTGAGGCTGTTCCCCCCTCAAACCACACCCCTTACCCCACACCTGATATTGCATGTGATGTCAAACATGGGACAGGTAAAGACACGGGATGATCCTGCAGCTAGAAAGCAGGATTAAACCATGCATCAGCTAACGACTAAGGGGTTCCATTTTTCTTGGTTAGAAAAAGTAATTCAGCCGCAGTTTGTTAATGCTGCTGCTGGCTTTCACATGGAAAACGCAAGATTTACTCAGAAAAAAATAAATGTATGACTTTGATGGCATGCCAAATACTAGAATTGATTTGAAAAATAATAATATAGAAAATTAACTTTATCTCTGCTCCACCACGACCACCACCACCACTGTTGGCCACAATAATTTCTTCTATTCTTGCTTCATGAAAAGCTATTATATTACCCATTGGTAAGTCTACTTGCGTCCCACTTTGGGTGAACAATGATTTTTGATGGGGAAACGGCAACTGATCCTCTCTCATTGGCTGAGAGACTGTGCTTTCCAAGGAAGACGCGATAAGTCCGACCAGAACTGAAGAAATGGAGAAAAAGAGGGAGGGATGAGAGTGTTTCTTTGCATAATGAAGAAGAAAAATCAAATGAGTCGGGTTGTATCCAACTACATTCTACTTAGAATAGACACATTGAAATTAATGGACCTGAACGAGTCCTCTGCCTTGATTTCAGGGGGTCTTTCTCTGAGTAGGACTAACACTTGAGGGTCCAGCTTGCTGACGACTGTGAAAACAGGATGCTGGACTAGATGGGCCACAAGCTCTTATTAAATTACATACGCTTCAGGCTACATACGCTTCAGGTTACAGACTCCGCTAACCCAGAAATAGTACCTCGGGTTAAGAACTTTGCTTCAGGATGAGAACAGAAATCGTGCTCCGGCGGCGCGGCAGCAGCAGGAGGCCCCATTAGCTAAAGAGGTGCTTCAGGTTAAGAACAGTTTCAGGTTAAGAACAGACCTCCGGAACTAATTAAGTACTTAACCCGAGGTACCACTGTATTATGGATACAAGCCAGTATTTTTTGCATATCAAACACTTTCATGGGCTACAGTTCATTTTGCCAACAGCAAGAAGAGCCTCGTTGCATCAGGCCAAAGACCCAACTAGTCCAGTATCTTCTTCTCTCAGTGACCAATATGTGATGGTCTAAGCAAGGGGGAGGTCAGTTGTCTCAGTATTCCAGGCAGGCTGAAAGGCAAGGATCAATAAAGAATCCCTGACAGATGGATATCGAACCTCTGCTTAAAAACCCCCAATGAAGGAGAGTCACCACACTGGAAGATAGTCCTTTCCACTGTTGAACAGCTCTTATCATCAGAGAGTTCATCTTAAAGTTTAGTCCATTGTCATTTGAATCCATTGGTTCGGGTCCCACCCTCTGGAACAGCAGCATATACAAACTTGCTAAATTTTCCATGTGACAGCTCTTCAGATATCTGAAGATGGCTGTCATATTCTCTCTCAGTCTCCTCTTATCCACGCTAAACATACCCAACTCCCTCAACTGTTCTTCATAAGGCTTGGTTTCCAGGCCTTTGAACATCTTGGTCGCCCTCATCTGCACACGTCCCATCTTGTCAATATCCTTCTCCAACTGTGGTGCTCATAACTGGACACAGACTGCCAGCAGTGGCCAAATTTCCCAGAGTGCCAAGAATCCCAGAGTCTTAAATGGAAGCAGCTGTTTTATTGGGGTGCTGACGTACCTGATACAGTGAGCGGCTGTCATGACCCAGCTGGTGGCAATGAGGGACCCGCCACATGTGTGATGCCAATTCCCACCGGACAGATATTGAAGGGAAGCCTGAGAATGACAGACAAGTCTCAGGATGAGCTTGAAGGATGCCCAACCCTGGACCACCCTTCACGCTACCCAAATCAGAGCCGAAACAAGTTTGCTCATGGAAACCCTTTTCCAGATGCTCTGAGTGTGCATTTTGTAATAAATGATTTTGACTCTGATTTTTTTCTCCTTTCATTACTTGGCCTTTGACAGGTTGACTTTGATACCTGCTACATTTTCATAGCTGACAAACCGGAGATGGGGCAACTTCCTGGAGCTGTTTCCTCTCTCATTACAGGGTCAACTTCTCAAATCTGTGGTGGAATCCTGTTTCTCTGGCATGCATGGGAGCTCCCACCCCACAACCAACCCTTCTCTGGAGGCACCACAAAATACAGAGATAATCCTGTTTTTCTGAGACTTGGAAATTGAGCACACAGCAGAACATGGCAGCTGGGATGGCTGGGACACTAACCCTAACCCTAACCCCCACCCCCCACCCAATCCTCGGGAAAATAGTCCATGATGGAAAGCCAAAGGAAGGAATCTTTTTCAATACTGAGAGACAGGCGATTAGTTGGACAACAAGACTGCAAGGCTGTATCTTACCTGCCAGGGCCAGCTGTTCTGCCGGGCATTCTCCCCTCCAACAACTCTGCTTACATTGGGCTTGTAGGTCGGGACCCCACAACTGAAGGCTGCAAAAAGGACACAGTGCAGACACTATTGGAAGGTTCAGCGCAACAGATGGAGGATGCTCAAGGGAGCAAAATGCTCAGGCTATAACTAAGCACGCCTATATTGTTCCAAGAACCCTCTTTGACTCTACGCAATACCACCCCTTTCAGGGGTTGGTGGTGGCTGAGCTACTGGAAATCAGAGTGTGTGTGAAAGAAATGAGTTTTTGCTGAGTCTGTACAGGCTGTGTACATACACTAGACCTTCAGGCCACGTTCTCCCCTTGAAGAATTCTGGGCACGGCAGTTCACTCCTCAAGGAATTACAATTCCCAACAACTCTTACAAATGACAATGCCCAGAACTCTTTGTGTGTGGTGTGTGTGTGTGTGTGTGTGTGTGTGTGCACGTGCTCTTTCTGAATGAGCTTCAAAGCTATTTTGCGTATGCAGCCTGGGTGAGTTGGAAATGCAGACCCCTCCCCACCCCACCATATCTGCACACAGTGCCCACAAAATGGCTTTCAGTGCCTGCTACATATCAGAAAAGCACCGGGAGAGGTTTTCCACATCTCCTGGTAGAATCGATTGTGCATCTTGTTTTGAGGCTTGCATGAGCTTAATAATAATAATAATAATAATAATAATAATAATAATAATAATAATTTATATGCAGCCCATCTGACTGGGTTGCCTCGGGCACTCTGGGCAGCTCCCAACAAAAAGTAGAAATAGCACAATACAACCTCACAAACTAAAAACTTCCCTGAACAGGGCTTTCTTCAGATGTCTTTAAAAAAACCACATCACTGTTTATCTGCTTGACAAGTGCAGAGCAGTTTCAAACAGCATATTAGCAGCCTGTAAAAAAAATCCTACTCTGCTGCTGTTAACAATGGTGCTCACTCTTCATTGCTAGACCATAATCGCTCCTGGCTGGGTTTTGAGTTGCCGCTTCTCTGCGCTGCATTTTGAGAGCACCTCCCCACCCCGCCAAGGACGGTCTAGTCTGACCTGCTCTCCAGGGTTCCCATTCAAACACACCACTTGCTTTGCAGATTCTGACCAGAGGTCCATCTGTCCAGTGATGTGTCTCCAGGCCCCTAAGGAGCCTGAATAAATGAGATAAACCCCGTGGTTTGTTCCTGGTATCAGACCCTCTGAGAATGCCTCTGCATGTGGAAATTCTGTTGCTGTCCTGGCCAGTAAACACTTGGCTGAGCTGTCCTTCATTCATAATCTAGATACTCTTTTTCTGAAAGCCATCTAAAGGAGTGGAGGCCAGCCACCTCCATGCCTTAGGGCTATGAACCAGGCAATTCCATCCTCTTATTTATCCTGTGTTCGACCCATACCCCCGTAGGCCAACGCCAGAGCAGCGAAGAGGACTGCAATCATGGCTGAGGACATCTCTGTTGAGAAGAGTCTTGCTCTCCATCCAATGGTCTTATATTCTGGGCGGGTTTATCAGTGGCAGGTCCAGCTGATAATGCTATCAGTGGCATGGAAAGGTCTGCATTAATTGTGTGCCACTGGGAGACGTAGCAATCAGAAAGTTTCCATTGCCTTCCTCCCAAAGGCCGTGCCAAAATACCCCCACAGCTGCTTGTTCTCCCACCCAAGTCACAGCTTTGGTGTGTACTGAAGATTGGGTGTGTGTCTGTTGAGCATTCTGGAGCCTGGGCAAGAGCAGGCTGACAACAGAGGGGCTACGGTTGAGAATCTATGTCCTGCACCTCCCGAGAAAGCCTGCATCTCGTAGCTTGCACTAAAAATGGGGGAGGAGGACCCATGGCAACCCCATGGTGACGCTCCCATCCCTTTCACGTCTTTCCCCGGGTGCTGGCACCCCACGCTACACCACTGGTAGAGGGTCAGGGGAAACATAACACATGATGGGACTTTCTTATCTACAAGGAAAGGGAGGTGTGCCACGACCTTGCCGAGCTCAGCAACGAAACAGAAACTATCGAGGAATTCTTGTCACCTTTTGGGAACCCTGCAGGTGGAGTGATTTTGCAAGGAGGGCTACAGCCTTGAAACATGGCCTAAATATAGCACTCAGGGTCAAGGCCAGGGAATGGGGCAGCAATCGATGTCAGTTCACCTCTAAAAGCAAGCCTGTTTAACCAGCACTTTTTGGAAGAAGGAGCAAACTGAAATGCACCCATCCTTCAGCCCCATAGGTGGAAGGACATCCCATATTATCCCTGAGCATTGGCTATGCTGGCTGGGGAGTAAAACTCCAACAGTGACAGACACTTCTAGACATGTCTAGACAGATCCTTCATCCCTGCATTAGAGAACAGGCACCCCCCCACCCCTTACACATGTTCTATTCATGCACGATCGTGTACAGTGGTACCTCAGGTTACAGACGCTTCAGGTTACAGACTCCGCTAACCCAGAAATAGTACCTCGGGTTAAGAACTTTGCTTCAGGATGGAGAACAGAAATTGTGCAGTGGCGGCGGCGCGGCGGCAGTGGGAGGCCCCATTAGCTAAAGTGGTACCTCAGGTTAAGAACAGTTTTAGGTTAAGAACGGACCTCCAGAATGAATTTAGTTCTTAACCCAAGGTACCACTGTATACACATGACACCTGAAAATTAATGAATAAATAGAATCATACCAAGAAATGGTGGGAGAGAGCTGGAGAGTCCTTATGGCTCACATAGAGACCCTCCCCAGAACCCAAAGAGGATTGTCTTTGTCATTGAGGGTGGAGAAAGCCCCAAAGAGACCAGAGGCTCAGTGGGGCTTTGTTTATGCTGCTCAGCCTCCCTGCCTAATAGCCGGCGCCTGGGGTAGCACAGCAGCAGCAGCAGCAGCAACAACAACCGCATGGTCTCCAGCCTCCAGCCAGCCCATGAGATTCAACTCTAGATATTTTGGTCTGGATTGTTGATAGAACTGAAGAGCAGGGAAGAATAGGCATTCAGAGCCTTCTTAGAGGGTGCTCCCCACTTTATGAGATTTTACTTATGCACACGAGGGGCCGGAATGTAACCCCAGTATTGGGGGTGGGGCAGGATGCCTGTACTATATCTCCATTTTGAGTGCTGTAGTCTCACATGATTTCACCCCAACATTTTGTCTTGAAAAAGCACTCTTTCGGGGCCACACTCTCATGCAGGGCCACAATCTCATTTGACGCCTCAAAACATGCATTTTTGTGCACCGTGAGAGCACAGCCTGAAAAAAAGCACATTTTGGGGGCTCTGTGATCTTGTGCAGGTTGAATAGGAAGATGCGAGTTCCGGTTTGGGGACTCAAGATGTTGGAAAGTACCCATCTATAAATTTCTGTAAACCTTGTTTGCTTGGAAAACTGCATCGCTGAATTAAGATGTGCCCCTTTCAAGGGATTGCTGTCTCAGTGGCAGAGTGTCTCCTTCACCCACAAAAGGTCTCAGCTTCAATTCTCTTATCTCCAGATAGGGATGGGAGAGTTTCCCTGCCTGAATCCTGCAGAGCCACTGTCTGTCAACACTGGGTTAGATGGAGCAATGCTGTAGGCTTCTTCTTCTGCTCCTATTTAAATCAGCCCCTTTGTTTTGAACCATGAGGACTGGAGCCCATTTTCTAAAGGGGATTTTGATGACAAAGTTTTTCAGACACTGCAAAGAACATATTCCGCAATGTGCAACATTCTACTACATCTGGAGGCAGCCTCAGTTTCCATTGGCTAATTCACCCACTTGCTTGTTTAACGAGGAGGGAATAATGTTCTATAGATGGTTGCCCAGAAAGGAGTGATGTAACCTAGCGCCTCAGGTGTCTGTAGTGTATTGCATGGTCTCTGGCTACACACACACACACACACACACACACACACATGCAGATGTTGCATGGGTGGTTTGGCAGACAGCCTTTCGGTAGCCTTATGGAACACCCTCCCATCAGATGTCAAGGAGATGGAGATAACAGAAATCACTGGGTTAAAGCTGACTGAAAGTCCAGAGGTAGCATTATTATCAATTTACGATGGGGTGGAAGGTTCGCAGGCTATGAAGAACTTGCTCACAAATTTATTGACAGCTGCACGAATTATTATAGCTAAGCAGTGCTTTTTTCCTGGGAGGACGCAGGGGTACGCATACCCCTAAACATTTTGTGAATCTAAGTTTGGCCTCATTGAGGGGCAGTATTTCAATATGAGTAGGAAAATGAGAGTACCCCTAAACATTTTTTTAGAAAAAAACACCATTGTTGCTAGGAAGTGGAAGGGGCAAGAATATAAAATGGAAAAATGATATAAAGAGGTGCGGGATATAGCTGTTAATGATAAATTAACATGTTTCATTAAGGTAAGGCAGGGCATATGCAGGAGAAATGATTTTGAGGAGATATGGAAGGTGTTTATAGAATTTGTACTGTTAAAACGGAAAGGGGTCAAACCATCGGAAGAGGTGTTGAAATTTTGGGAGGTTGGATAGTTACAGTGGAATGGTCTCGGTGGTGAGGTGCACATTTTTATTCTTATTTATTTTTGATTATTACTTTGTCAAAAGAAAAAAGAAATTAAAAGTAATACAGTAATAAAAAGATGTCAAAGAGATAAATACATGACTTTTAAAAGACATCTAAAGACAGCACTCTATCAGGAAGTTTTTAATGTTTGATATTTTGTTATATTTTTATATCTGTTGGAAGTTGCCCAAAGTGGCTGGGGCAACCCAGTCAGATGGGTGAGGTACAAATATAGCAACAACAACAACAACAACAGGCTGCTGATACTGCTTTCCAGACAGTCCCTCTTTTTGGGCGGGATTCAATCTCAAAGTGGCAAATTCAAGTGCAATTAAAGCTCATTAAATAGCCAGTATTCTGCATACACAGCATGCATTTAAAGTATGTCCTTTTTTAAAAAAAAATGAACAAATTCTGCCATATTAAGGGTGATAGGAATTGTAGCCCTGTGATAGATAAACTAAAGTTCCCAGGATTCTTGGTGTGTGTGTGCTTTACATCTATGGAGTGTACACAGGAGAAAACAGTTTGCCTGGAAGCACTCCAAGAAACATACAGAGTCCTCTTTCCAGAGAAGGAACTAATCCTGTTGAACTGCAGCGGCTAATGTAAAGAGAGGTCCAGGGGCTTTAGCCTGTCTTAAAAGCTGTAGCTTTTAAGGGAAGGGGTATTCGGCAGGGAGAGGGAAATGTACACAGTACAAAAGTCTGGAATTCAAATCAGAGCAGGAGGTGGCGCTTGCTGAAGGTAATGGCTGTGGAAGTGGGGAATAACTCATTGTACTCCATGGGCTATTCTTCAGGGAGAGAATCTTTCTTTCCTTTCTCTTCCTTCCTCTCCTCACTCACCTCTTTCTTTGCTTTACTAACCTCCCTCCCTCTCCTGAGTTTGGGGAGTCAGTCCAGATGCTTAGAACTCAGTAGAAAAGGCTGCTAAACCAGCCAAACCAGTTTTTCAGTTAGGGTAATGGCCAGTTAAGTACCGCTATTTGTCATATCAAAAGAGGTGGCTCTATTGCCATAGAGATAAATGGACGGGCCTTTTCCCACCTCACCTGGCTGGCTGAAGAGCAGCAAGCCAAGGAGAGAGTTGAGGGCTGGAGTTGGGCTGATGCTGGAAGCTGGACAGATAGACAGACGGGGCTGAGGTACTATTATTTGGGTGGTTTTGTTCAGTATTTTTGTTGCTGTTACTGATGTTATTCTTTTTTTGTATCCTTATGATGAGGTCCTACGATTTATGTGATAATGGTTTCAATCTTGTTGTGTACTTTTTGATGTATCTTATTTATTGCTGATGACTGCTTTTGTAGTTATGTAAATCTTTTCATGTTGTAAGCCTCCTTGAGCGTGGTTTTAATCTGTTGGGGTGTTAGGGCTGTGAGCTCCTCCATCTGATGCTCTGGTTGTATTTACAGTGGTACCTCGAGTTACAAATGCCTCAGGCTAACCTGGAAGAATTACCTTGAGTTGAGAACTTTGCCCCAGGATGAGAACGGAAATTGTGTGCTGACGGCACAACAGCAGCAAGAGGCCCCATTTGCGAAAGCACGCCTCAAGTGAAGAACAGTTTCAGGTTAAGAACGGACCTCCGGAACGAATGGAGTTCATAACTAGAGGTACCACTGTATGTCTAGATAAAACCATATAGCCTAAAAACATATCACTTTGCTGACCTTTATTCCAAGGAAACTAAACCCTGAGTAAATGCAGGCATGCCAGGAGCCTCTTGCCATTTAGATATTTGGGTGCACACACTCTATCCTCCCCTTCCTCCCTCTCTCTTTCTCTCTCTCTCTCTCCCTCCCCCCTCCCTTCCTCCCCTTTCTTCCAAATGAAACTCTTTCAATTGGTTCTTTTTTTCAGGACGAAGGGTAGGATTATGTACTTGACAACCACGTACAATTATGGAGTAACATCCCCTCTTGCTTAGACTTTCCAAAGTCGTCCGATTCCTGCATTGCAGAGAGTTGGGCTAGACTTGGGGTCCCTTCCAACTCCGCAATTCAGTGAATGCCCAAGCTGTTTGCTGGAGCGAGACAGCCGTGCTGAAAAGAAGCTGCCCTTGTGCACTGTAAGAAATCAAGGCGTTCAAGTAAGAAATGGTCCTTTGAACCCAGTGCCATCCAGTCACAAAGGAGGCTGCCCATTGGGTCTCTGGATGAGTCACTGCCCTGGGTTCATCCTGCTTTCCATTAGCGCCATTCAGAGGTGGGTCATTTGGCCCCATAATTTCACTGACTGCGATTCGATGGCATTGATATACAGTCAATGAGAAAAGAGGGACAGATTGTGGTATATAGGGTCAGCTGAAGTATATGCCCAAGAAGAGGCTTCCAGTTTTTCACCTGTGAACTGGAAAGGGTGTAAACTGGGGAGGTAGGGAAGGATGCCTCGGGCCTGGGAGCTGAATGTGACCCACTGGATCTCTGGATCTCAGAACTCTCCCAAGGCCACCCCCTGCTTTGTGCTCTCCTTGAGTGCATTTGTCTGCCTGCAATGTTTCCATGCACTCTGACAATATCTCTCACTTTTCTGGATGCAGGGGAGAGAGTGTTACACACGGAAATTAGCCTGTTGTTCAAAGGTAAAATTCGCACCCATTGCTCCACCTACTTATGCCTCTGGCCCTCCCCAGCCTTGACATGCGGCCCTCCAGAATGATGCCCAGAAAGAAATGCAGTCTTTGGACTCAAAAAAGATTCTGCACCCCAACCAGTGTGAGTGATTCCAAGCATTTCAAGTGAGAGCAGGAAAAAAACACAATGCATTGACATGAGAGCAGTTGTGACAGTTTATTGGTTGCAGTTCTGGTGGTTTATTAAGATGTTCTCATATTGATCCACAAGGTCACAGTGTGGGCTCTTCAGTTCTCATTCAGTTTCTAGAGGAAAAGAGACCAAAAATATATATATATGTGAATTTGGGCATTAGAATTTAGATATCAGGATACAATAATAGCCAAGATGGTCCAGATGCAAACAGCTTGCTGAACTCAGTCTTTGTTCCTAGACCATAGCCGGCCAAATGCCCCTTCTGCATTTTAGTGTGGGGATTTTGGCCCCCGATGAAAATGAGACTTACAGTAAGTCATGACTTAAAATCCCAGTGGGGTCAATGGAACCAAAGCTCAATTACCTTATTTATTTATTTAATAATTTTTTAATACCCTCTTGATTGTTTTTTTTTAAAATACCCTTAAGCAAAAAGAAAACAATATAATAATCAGTAAGAATAACCCCCCCAAAAAAGCTATTTAAAATACGCAAAGGTTAATTAAAATCAACAATAAGCTGAAAACAGATTAAAAGCCATGCCAACATTCAAATGGGGTTACTCCCAGTTAAGTGTGTCAATTAATCATTTGGACTGAATCTCCCCCCCTCAAAAATAAAAAATAAATAAAAAATAAAACCAGAATATGCCAAAAGGTTGAAGATTTGACTGGGGACCATCTACTGTGCCCTAAAGCTGGAATGCCACTCCCAAACTGCTCCCAATGAAATGATAAAATATACTTCTCAGTTTCTAACAAAACACAAATGCTGGATTTCAGCATTTGGACACTGAGAACTCTTTTGAGTTCTGAACAAGAAATTATGCAGACGCTAGATGTTAACATTTCCAAGATTGGAAAAGAAAAGTCAGCTGCACAGGTATGAATTAAGCAATCCAGACCATTGCAACTTTGCTGGGCAAAAGACGGGAACCTCACCTGCTGAATCCAATCAATGTAAGAAGACACACGGGTGAAAACGGTCGGCTTCTTAGCGGTGTTGCAGCCCAACCCTGATCCAAAGCTCACAATGCCATGAACTTCCCAGTTGCTTCCGCCTTGGCAGTTCAAGGGTCCTCCAGAATCCCCCTGCCAGAAGAAAAACAGGATGCATATACCTCCGTTTCCCTATTATGATCCAAGGGCAGGGCAAAATGGAAGTGGAGTCCTGATCTGACAAAGCTCACTTCTGTGCTTGACAGAGTCCATAGGTCTGTGTGTCTGTTTTATGCAGGCTGAATCTGTGGCTCTCCAGATGTTGCTGGACCACAACCCCCCCATCATCCCTGAACATTGGCCAGGCTGGCTGGGAATGATGGCAGTTCAACAATATCTGGAGTGTTAGTGTGTGATGGAGGGGCACATATTCCCCATCCCTGCCTTACACGAGTTCTCAAACTATTTGAATTTCTGTCTGCAGTGCAACTTGTAGGTTGGGCTTTCAGGGTTGATGTTTGCATCCAATATTTCTCCCATATGTTCTCCCTGTCCTTTGGCCCCATTCACCCCTGCCACTATCCAAATCCCCTTAAAAAGAGTCCCACACACCTTGTTTCTCCATCCCTGCATACACACCATACGTTTAAAGCACATTATAAATGCTGGAGAAAAGCAAATTCATTTCCTTCTCCTGCACTTCTAACTAATGCATGTTTTACTTTAGCCACCAGAGGAAACTGGTTGTGTAGCATTCTAGCCAGCACTAGCTTGTAGCTTCTATGCCTAAGTTAACTCCATCCCTAAAAGCTGAGCCATTTTGTTTGTTGCTCTCTCCATACAATATGTCTCTTATTTTCTCTGTCTTGTCTTCACACATTCCACGAACAGTTCCTGCATGAATAAAGCCTTTGAACTCCAGAAATGGTAAGTGATTATTCCAATCTAATTCACCCAAGCTGCAAAGGTTTGCTAACACAACTTCCTAAGTACCTAAGTGGCTTGGCAAGGGTCACTTGGACTGAGCCGGAATTCAAGCAAGGACCATTGTTCGTTTTCATGGAGAAAAATGTGCAAACTAAGTGAAACCACAAGCAACCTTCTTCAGAGTGAGAAAGTAGGGAAGGCTTTATGAGGAAGGAAGGGTATGGGGAGACTTACATTGCATCCTGAAACGACACCATCGCCTCCTGCGCACAGCATTGTGGTCTTGACCATGGAGCCCCACCAGTCCCATTTGGTGCAAGTCTGATGATCTACCACAGGAAGCAAGGCCTGCTGAAGGTTGTCAGAGATGGGGCCATTGGCTGCAGAGTGTAACAGACAGGAGAGTGGTAAGGAGTCTTTCCCAAAGAGTCAAAACCACATTTACACACAACCTGCTTGACCCCGTATCCCACTTTGATCTGCCATCTGGCCTTTGCCAGGCTACCTGAATTTATGAAATCAAAAGCTGGCAACTCTGCATGAATAGTGGGGAACCTTCTTTTGGGCAGAGGGTCGCATTACTCATTGGGGTGCTGTTGGGGACATTTCAAAAGTAGGTGGGACTAGCCCCCCCTCCTGTGTGGACCAGAAAGCCCGCAATCATGCACCCTTAACTCACAGACACACAGTCAACAGAGAGACCCTTAAGAGTAGGGATGAGGAGGAACTTGGCTTGGTTTGGATTTCAATGCAAACTTATCTAATTTGCATTTTCTGAATCAATAGGCAGACTGAAACACAGCTACTCTTCAGTATTCACACTTAATTGAAAGTTGTATTATAGTTCTCCAAACAAGCGGTGTGCAAAAAAAGTGTACCTTAGGAGAAAGTTTGTATAAAATGCATAGATTAGTAAAAACAACACAGACATATGTATTCTGTTGGGGGAAATTGTTTTGTAAAAGAAATAAATGTGTATGTAAGGGGAAATTCCATCCAAGAATGTGTGTCTTAAGAGAAATTCACTCTAAAATGCTGATTGTTTTCCATAGGTATTAAAAAAAAAAAAGAAATTTGCAAACTGATGCGGAAATGTGGAACACTGAATTTAAGACTGTAAAAACGAGAAACTGAGAGAAACTCAAATTGACAGATTCATCCCATCTTCTTCAAGGCAGGCACACAACACAGACACTGAGCTACGAAAAGCGAGCCTCCTTCTTCGTGTACATAGAAGAATCCTTCGAGACGTTCTGGGGGAGCTTTGGTACCTTGTATCCAACTGAACTTGTACTCAGAGTAGACCCACTGAAGTGAATGAACATAAGTTAGTAGTGTTCATGAACCTCAATAGGTCTGCTCTCAGTAGGACTGGCACTGGATGCAACCCCTAAGGTCTTTGTCCAGCTGTTTCCAGAATGCTCACGCCCAGGACAGGGATCACCCAACTTACTCCAGAGTCGTCCCCATCCAGTGATGTAGCAGGGGTAATCCTGGGCTAGCACGGCATCTGCGGCAGGGAGGCAAGAGGCCTGGATCGTGTCACTGAACTGCACATGCTCGGCCAGTTTGAGGAGGGCAATGTCGTTGCTGAAAAGCGAAGCCAAGAGGGGACAGAGGTCTATGTTTTGGTTTTCAAAAGCAGCTTTTCACCCAGAGGAGTCAAACTTAATATTCTCCGGCCTTCCCCAACCTCATGGCCTCCAGATGTTTGGACCGCAACTGCCACCAACCCAAGACGGTGAGATCTGTTCTTCCCCTGGCAGCTTGCTGAATGATGGATGGCGGGGGGGGGGAGAGAACGAGAGATTGAGAGACAGGAGAAGAGAGAGAGAAGGGGGTGTCAGGAAAAGGACAGGGAAGGGTGGCAAAAAGAGAGAGAAAAGGGGTGGAAGAAAGAGAGAAATGACTGATGCCACCTGGCCTGAGCGTATACACCCATGCAGCAGAATACCCCCAGGAAAGGCAACTCTTGTCAGGAAAAAAAGGCACGCCATTTCTGCAACAGTGCCTGCATTTGTTAAATCCACTTTTCAAGTTCTCTAAGCCAGTAGCCTGTTGGCATGAAGAGGGTTGCTATCCCCAGCTGAGTTGTCTCCTTCCAGCGGTCCCACTGCAAAGACCCATCAGCCTCTGCTCCGAAGTAAATCAGTGACCCAGGCTTCAAAGCCAGGGCACACTATATCAGCTGAGCAAACTGCGCACACAGAATAGGCGTGAGGCTTGTGGAAGCATACTACAACTACGGATTTATTAATCATAAATCAGGACAAAGAAACATATTGTATCTCTCTTTGCCTTCTCGGAGAGACAGAGAAAAGCAAAAGCTATACACACAAGGGAAGTTTCCAGCAAGCTGTGCTGGAATGTAAACAGACATGTGACACGCAACAGTTCCATGTCTGCTCCTTAAGGTGGAATGGAATATTCCCAACACAGCCATCATCGTATGTCTTAAGGCAGTGCTGGTAATTTGCCTGTCAGCAATGGCAAACCAATTTAATAGGTCATCCCGTAAGCAGACACACACACACCAAAACAACAACAGCAACACACTCAAGTTTCTATGTGATTTCTCCCACTAGCAAAGCCAGATACCGGCAGGAATTATTTTGGCAGGATCAGGACTTGGGCAGCTCTCGCCTGACTCTCTGGATCCCACGTCAACTTACATGACCAAGAAGGAGTTCCACTTCTCGTGGACGATCAACTTTTCCACAGCAACAGCCACAGAGCCGGCCTCCTCTACTTCCAGGTTTTGTTTGCCCAAAAGGACGCGGTAAGTCCGACTGGAGCTACAGACATAAGGAACAGGCAGTGGCGTTGTGTGTGTGAATATCAAATGAAATGCAGATTCCTTGATGCCTTCCCAACAGCTTCCTTCATTCGTACACTGAGTATTTTGTCCTCCTAGAAATGAGCAGGGTCTTTTGGTAGGGTGTGTGCGTCTGTGTGTTATTACTGGGCCAAGTTCAATGTGTTTGCAGTTTAGGACTAGTTTACCTGCAAAATGCCCTTACCCAGTTGACTGCTTTGATCCACGGAACTGGCACTGTTGTAAGCACCACATAATATCTGTTCCATCTGATCAATCTTTTAGTGTGGCAGCACCTACACTGTGGAACTCCCTGCCTATTGACACTAGGCATCTTCCTTTGCTGTACTCTTCCCAGCACCTGTTTAAAACATTTTTGCTGAGACAAGCCTACCCAGCTATGAAGAATGTTGGTGTGTCTTTTAATCTGTTTTTAGTTTATTGCCAATTTAAATTTTATGAATGTTTTAAATCGTTGTTTTTAAATCAAAATTTTATTGTTTTTCTCCCCCTCTTTGTAAACTGCTTTGAAGGTTGTTGCGTTTTTTTACAGTCATGGAGTGTATAAATTTTTATGAAATAAATAAAACCAACATTTTATTGAAAGACATTTGATTGTGTGTATAAAGAAATAAAACTTACCACTCACACCCTTTTGCACCCATGACCCTGAGATTAAGAGCCCCATGTTTGACCGAGTGAGCTATCCCAGATCTCCTACCCCATATTTGCAAAATTCTCATTAGCAGTGATGAGCTATGAATGAACCACTTTTGGTTCTATGGGACATGTCAAACAAAGTGCTCTTGGCCTGAGAGTGCAGCGTGATTTTGTTGGTATTTTTTTCAGCTTGAACAGAGGGATCTTATAGACTCCTTCCATCCAGAAAAATCCAGTGGCCATTCTGAACAAGTTCTGAAATTATGTCACAAAAAAGTGACCTCCTGCTTGCCCATTTTGCAATTTTTTTAATTTAAAAAATTAAGTCTAAAAGGTTAGGCTCAGGGTTCAGCGGAGCACACCGATGTGAAACAAGGAAATCTGAATGGTAGTGTGTGTAGAGCTGCCATATGTCCGTGTTTTCCAGGACACATCCACGAATCGGGCTGCAAAAAGTCATTCAGGTGGGTTTTTGCTGAATCGGCAAAATGTCTGGGAAAACCTGTACATGTGGCAAGTAGGGCAGTTTTTTGGTTTTTTTAAAAATGCTTTTATAACCCCCCCAAAAAAGTCCAAAAACATAAATGGGGAGGGGGAGATCCCTCCCAAAAAATGCTCAACAACTTTGTCCAGATTTTCACTTTTGGGAATATGGCAATGTTTTCGGGAATATGTGGGTGTTCCAGTATTACTAGGCAACCGCTCCACTGCAGCCTCAGGACCATTGCAGCCTGATGGGTTTCTGCAGCATCCTTGCTGTTGGTGGGGTACAGCTTACCTGATGCAATGAGCAGCTGTCAAGACCCAGTTGGACTCAATCAGGGTTCCTCCACATGTGTGAGCCCAGACGCCATTCTTGTCGTACTGGAGGGAGACCTGAAAAGCAAACCCACCCCCAAGGCAGATGGCTGTTAGCTGTATGGGTCAAGAACAAATATTTTGATGTGTCGACCTGGTATCTTTGCCACAATATTGGCCTCACACCTTGACGTTTCTTATATATCAATTCACTGCATTTATATCCCCAACAATTCAAGGCAGCATGCCTGGTTTTGCAGCCTTCCCCATTTCATCCACACACCAACCCTGCGAGGTAGGTTGGGCTGAGAGGTAGTGACTGTCTCTCCTCCAAAGCTGGAGATGGGAGGCAGCGGCAGCAGCCGACAAACCATTTCTCCCCTTCAGCATTTAGATCCAGCCCACCGTGCTGGATCATCCACTCTGCTATCAGGTTGTGATAATCTTCCTGTTCATGGCTGGGCCTGGGAACTTCAGAACCTGCAGCCACTTCTGGTGGCAAGATGTTCCGCAGGACGACACTGGGCCATTTCTCCCCTCCTAAAAAGCAAACGTGACGCTTGCACCGCACGTGGGGGAAAAACATTGCGGATTTACCTGCCAGGGCCAGCTATGGGGTCTGGCGTCCTCACCTCCGACAACACGGGAAATGTTGGGTGGATAAGCAGATTTGCCACAGCCGTGGGCTGGAAGACGACAGCAGGCGTGGGGGTGATGAAAGAGAAAATTAGGGAGAGGGAGGAGAGAGACAGAGACTGAGATGAGCATCTTGGGTACCACAAGGGAGCCAGAGCTGGACACACTGGTATTGCCCATTATTGGTTTAATGAATCTGTTCATGGCTTTTCGGCAGAAGCATCCTTTTTAAAAAAAAGCTACCAGAGGCTATTTATTTTGTTTATTTCTTAATTTATATATTGCTTGATTGTAAACTACCTAAAAGAAGTTTACAAAAAGAATAAAAATGAAATCATCATTAAAAAAGTAGAACCATTTTAAATCGTCAAAAAAAATTAATTAAAATCAATGATAAGCTAAAGACCAGATTAAGCATGTGTCAATGGTCTACGTGTCTCGGTAGGTTTGCCTAAGCAAAACGTTTTCAGCCAGCGCCGAAAAGAGTACAGTGAAAGCTGTTCCCTGATATGCAGGGAGTTCCAAAGTTATGTTCATTTTGTGCAAATTTGTATGCTCTTGAACCCACGATGAAGCTCATCTTGGAGAGAGAGGCTACTTCACCAGAGACAAGAAACTGAATTCATTGCATTTCCAAAGAACTATTTTGGGCTGGGCTGAGACTTGTTATCAATGAAAAGACGAATTGCATTCCAAACAGCCCCAACTTAACTGCACCAAAGACACTTACCGTAGCCCAGGATCAAAGCGATGAAGACCAACTTGAACATGGTGACCGAGTGATGGTGATCCAGGGGTGAAGTCAGTGTATTTATAATGGAAACCAGCCTTGACCTAAACCAGGCTTAAATAACAGGCTATATCTGACCTTGCCAAGTTATCGCTTTGCAAATAGAAAGAACAAGGGGACAGCTTGTTCGAAGGACCTGACTGGATCCCACACTCTGGTTGCTGAGACATCTCACAGCAGGGGTGTTGTTCAAGTCCTTTGCACAGGCCTGAGACCTCCCCCTTTTATTTTAAGCTTAAATTTTCTTTTAAGCAGCAACAAAAATTGCTTCTAGGGTGGCTTTCATTCTGGAAACGAGCCTGATTTTTCATCTACGTATCTAAATCAGAGGTAGGGAAGCTTTTTGAAGCCTGAGGGGCACATTAATTTCTGGGTCATCTTCCGGGGTCCACAGTCCAGAGGGAAAAGTGGGTGGGGCAATAAATATAGATGCATTCGAGTGGGAATGATTTATTGTCCCAATTTATTGTCCCAATGCATTTCAAGCATTGTGACTCTTTTTCAGAGGCAGCTGATTTCACATATTCTAAGGACTGGCAGCAGCTCTCCACAATTTCAGATAGGCATCTTTCTTGGCCATACCTGGAGATGCCAGGGATTGAACCTGCGACATTTCCTCATGCAGAACAGGTGCTCTACCTTTGAGCCCTTTCTACCAAATAAAATAAGATTATAGTTCTCATGGTCTCCAAATAGAAGGATGATTTTAAGAAGCTGCCTTTATAGGAAGTCCATCTAGTTCAATATTGTTTACACTGAGTGGCAGCAGCTCCATGGTCTCAGTACTGGGTGCACTCAAAGTCTGCCCTGGCTTTGCCAGCTTGCTCTCAACTAGGCTGCCAAGGGCACCACCACACACACATCTTCAGCAGGCATCAAAGCCATGGCCTTGATGGGAAAACAGGTGCTTGTGAGACTATTTTGGCATGGCCTTTGGAAAGCAGGAGACAGAAGCATTCCAGTTGCCACGTCTCCCAGTGGCACACAGCCAATGGGGACCTTTCTGTTGCTGACGGCATCCTTGGCTGGATCTGCCTCTGATAGACCCACCCAGAATATAAGATTGGATGGAGTTCATCTGTTGAGAAGAGCTGGACACTCCACCCAAGGTGCCTTCAGTCATGATTGGAGTCCTCTTCACTGCTCTGGCGTTGGCCTCCGGGGGTATGGGTTGAACTCAGGATAAATAAGAGGATGTAATTGCCAGGTCCATAGCCACAGAGCATGGAGGTGGCTGGCCTCCACTCCTTTAGATGGCTTTCAGAAAAAGAGTATCTAGATTATGAATGAAGGAGAACTCAGCCAAGAGTTTACTGGCCAGGAGAGCAATAAAAATAACAACAGAATTTCCACATGCAGAGGCATTCTCTCTCAGAGGGTCAGATACCAGGAACAAACCATGGGGTTTGTCTTGTTCATTCAGGCTCCTTAGGGACCTAGAGACACATCACTGGGCAGACTGGCCTCTGGTCTGAATCTGCAAAGCAAGTGGTGTGCTTGAATGGGAAGCCTGGAGAGCAGGTCAGACTAGACCGTCCTTGGCAGGGTGGGGAGGTGCTCTCAAAATGCAGCACAGAGGTGGCAACTCAAAATCCAACCAGGAGTGATTATGGTCTAGCAATGAAGAATGAGCACCAGTTGATAACAGTAGCAGAGTAGGAGTTTTTTTTTACAGGCTGCTTATATGCTGTTCTACAGAGCTCCTGCAAGCCTCAAAACAAGATGCCCAATCAATTCTGCCAGGAGATGTGGAAAACCTCTCTGGGTGTTTTTCTGATATGCATCAGGCACTGAAAGCTATTTTGTGGGCTCTGTGTGCAGATATGGTGGGATGGGGAGCAGTGGCAAAGCTACCTGTTCCGGCACCGGGGTGGCGTACATCCAGGGGCGTGGCTGGTGTGCACCCCAGGGGGCATAATGCGCATCCCAGGTGGCATGGTGTGCCACCTGCGGGGTGCGGGGTGCATGTTGGGGGGCATGCATGGCAAGCACGCAAGTCCCGGGGGCGGGTGCATTTGTGATGTCACACACCCCCGATGGCACCTGGGGCGGACCGCCCCCCCCCCCGTCCCCACCTTCGTCCGCCAGTGATGGAGAGGGGTCTGCATTTCCAACTCACCCAGGCTGCATATGCAAAATAACTTTAAAGCATGTTAAGAGCACATTTCCCTCCCTCAAAGAGTTATGGGCACTGTCGTTTGTTAGGAGTTGCTGGGAATTGTAATTCCTTGAGGTGTGTGTATCTCCTTTCATTCTATGTATCTTCACAGAGACATAGAATGAAAGGGTTTAAGGTCAGTGAGAAAGAGGAGGGTTGGTTTGAGAAGATATTGAATTATTTGAGTAGGTTTGAACTATTTGGGGCAATTAAAATCTTAAAAGTTAAATAAACCTTGTGGAAGGAGGAGGTATATAGAAGTGTACATATGGTTGATTTGAATATGTTATTATTGAATATGTATATTATTGGATATGTATATCTTTGAATATTGTATACCCAATGTATCAGCTGCCTGGGGGGCTTCACTGTGTTTTGGTGGTTGGTAAAAAATAAAATATAGTTAAAAATAATAATTCCTTGAGGAGTGAACAGCGGTGCCTAAAATTCTTTGAGGGGGATAACGTGCTCTGAAGGTCTAGTAGTATGTACACAGCCTGCACAGACTCAGCAAAAACTCATTTCTTTCACACACACTCTGATTTCCAGTAGCTTAGCCACCACCTGTTAGAATTCTTGCTCCAACTCCTGACACCACCAACCCCTGAAAGAGGTGGCATTGCGTAGAGTCAAAGAGGGTCCTTGCAACAATATAGGCGTGCTTAGTTATAGCCTGAGCATTTTGCTCCCTTGAGCATTACCCATCTGTTGCGCTGAACCTTCCAAGAGTGTCTGCACTGTGTCCTTTTTGCAGCCTTCAGTTGTGGGGTCCCGAGCTACAAGCCCAAAGCAAGCCGAATTGTCGGAGGAGAGGATGCCAATCCGAACAGCTGGCCCTGGCAGGTAAGACACTCCCTTGCAGTGTTTTTTTGTACAGCTAATTTTCTTTCTCTTACAGAAATGTTTTTCTCCCTCTCTCATAGGCAGGGCTGGCCCACCTATGAGGCAAGGTAAGGCGACAACCTTGGGTGGCAAGATTGTTGGGGCCAGCAGACCCCAATGTAGATCTTTATTCCCTACAGGCACTGAAATAACTTGGGCCAGCTCTGCTCGTAATGCTAGAACCCACGGACATCCCATGAAGCCAAATGTTGGGAGATTCAGGACTGACGAAAGAAATTCCTTCTTGAGGCAGGGCATGGTTAATCTGTGGAACTCACTCCCATAGGAGGCACTGATGCCCCTCAACGTGGGTGGATTTAAAAGAGGATGACTACCTATATTTATAATTCATTTATGCATACTTATTTTTATTCTTGCTGATTTTAACTGTGCATGATTGATAATTAGTGTGTGTGTGTGTGTGTGTGTGTGTGTGTGTGTGTGTGTGGTTTTTATTATTGCCTTGGATGGTTATATATGGGGTTATATATGGGGTGTATCCAAGTCCTACTCAGAGGAGATTAACAGGTCTTAATGGGCTTATGTTAATCATACCATTAATTTCAGTGGATCTGCTCTGGGTAAGACTAGCATTAGATGCAACCCATTATCTTTTGTACAAAGCCAGTGTGGTGTAGTGGTTAAGAGCGGTAGTCTCGTAATCTGGGGAACCGGGTTCGCGTCTCCGCTCCTCCACATGCAGCTGCTGGGTGACCCTGGGCTAGTCACACTTCTTTGAAGTCTCTCAGCCCCACTCACCTCACAGAGTGTTTGTTGTGGGGGAGGAAGGGAAAGGAGAATGCTAGCTGCTTTGAGACTCCTTCAGGTAGTGATAAAGCGGGATATCAAATCCAAACTCTTTTTCTTCTTCTTCTACACCAACTGGAGATTTTAAAATTTATTATTAGCCGTTGTAATCGATCATTTCAGCAGTTTAAATTTTGTTTACTACTCTGAGAAGGATTTTCAGGAGCAAACTCGTCTAGACTCTGATTTGGATAGTGTGATGGGAGGTCCAGGGGGCTTAGCCTCCTCCAGTCTCTTCTTGAGATTTGCCTATCATTCCCAGGCTTCCCTTCAATACTCTTCTTCCAGTGGGAAGTGGCATCACACATGCGGTGGGTCCCTCATTGCCACCAACTGGGTCATGACAGCCGCTCACTGTATCAGGTACGTCAACAGCCAGATGAAAACAACTGCTTTCACGTAAGACTCTGGGATCCTTTGCAAATTTTGCCTTTTCTGGACCAGGATAAACCTGGTCGCTGTTATCCATGTTGCCAGGAAGCTCCAGGCTGGACTACTGCAATGTGCTCCACGTGGGGCTGACCCTGAGGTTAGCCTGGAAGCTCCGCCTGGTGCAAATATAGAGGCTATTCACCCCAAATGGAAACAGATTTTGCACCAGCGTGTCCATCTCTCTACTTTAGACATTTCCTAGTGTTCTCTCTCACACCGGTGTGACTAAGATGTAAACACCAGGGTGGAGCTATGCAGATGACAGGATGAGGATGACATGGGCCTGAATTGCATGGGGAGATCTGCCCTGAACATACTGCAGTCTTAGAGTTGAGATGCCTGCTTCCTATCTCTTCCTGCTCCTTAGCCCATAACCAAAAGTATGTGTAACTAAAATTACAACACCTTCTTCCTGTTAGCCTCTCTCTCCCAGTTTCTGAAGTTTGTAGAGTTGTAGTTCGGGCTGGACAAGCTCCTTGGAGCAGGGAATCTTATCCTCTGTTATCTGGAACATACATTCACATTTGCAATCTATTATTATTATTATTATTATTATTATTATTAGTGCAGATAACTCTCTGATCCCCCACTCCTTTTCTTCATTTTTTTAAATAGTTCTTCTCGGACCTATAGGGTCTACCTCGGAAAACACAGTCTCTCAGCCAGCGAGAAAGGATCAATTGCTGTCTCCCCAGAAAAAATCATCATTCACCCAAAGTGGGACTCAAGTAGCGTGTCCAGCGGGTAACTTAATAGCTTTTCATGAAACAAGTATAGAAGGAACTAGGATTCCCAACAGATTTGGCAGGGTGGAGAGAGAAGGGATGAAATTGTGGGCATACTTACTTCTGAAAAAACAATATCCAGAATTGTTTTTCTTTTAGTACCAAAGCCAGAATTTAGAGCTTGCTATGCCCCTCCCCACTATTTTGCCCCCTGAGTAAAGCTTGGGATTTATGAGCAAAAGTCACCACCAGCATTTATTTCTCTACTTAGAGCACCTGCTTGAATTGCGTAGGCTGCATTTGCTTGCTACGAAGCCGCCTTGTGGAGATGAGGCTCAGAGCACCGCTCTATTTGAAGGGCTGTCAAAGAAGTACTGTAAGACAGGAGCGCGAGAGGAGCCTTGAAGTTACCCATCAATAGTGAGCAACACCTGAACAGCAGGCACCCAGCTCACCTGGTCTTCCCCACCACACTGCATTTCTATTTGAACGGCAGTAATTTTAAATCTGCATCTGCACATCTAAATCAGGACATGCCTATTTTATACAAAAATGTGTCCTCTTTCTCTTTGCTCGTTGGTGATGCATTCCATTTCTGCTTAAGTTATTATTTCTAAATGTGCATCTAAAGGTAAAGGTAAAGGGACCCCTGACCATTAGGTCCAGTTGTGGCGGACTCTGGGGTTGCGGCTCTCATCTCACTTTATTGGCCGAGGGAGCCAGCGTACAGCTTCCGGATCATGTGGCCAGCATGATGAAGCCGCTTCTGGTGAACCAGAGCAGCACACGGAAACGCCGTTTACCTTCCCGCCGGAGCGGTACCTATTTATCTACTTGCACTTTGACCTGCTTTAGAACTGCCAGGTTGGCAGGAGCAGGGACCGAGCAACGGGAGCTCACCCCGTCACAGGGATTCGAACAGCCAACCTTCTGATCAGCAAGCCCTAGGCTCTGTGGTTTAATCCACAGCGCCACCCGCGTGCATCTACATGCATATAAATTAGCATGTGGAAATGTGCTTGCAAATCTCTGATTTCCTCTATTTTGGCACAGCGTCAGTGGGTTCCCCTACCTTGAGTGATTTAGCGTATCCTTCTGGAGATGTTTGAGTCAAAGTGCTGGGGTTGTACTTAACATGGTGGTGGGATGTATCTTGTTTTGACTTTGTGGGAGATCTGGGATACATTGCATTACCACGAGCGTAACACAGAGCACTCCTTATCTCCCACAGAGTCAAAAACCAGAACCAACTGTACCTGCCTTGGGTAAGCTGAGAATCACTCTGGTGACCTCCAAATGTTCTGGACAACTAACTCCCATCAGCCCCCTGGAGCATGACCCTTTGAAGCTGGGGCTGATGGGAGATGTAGTCCAAAACTTCCAGAAGGCACCAAGTTGCAAAAGTTGCACCAGACACCCTGTCCTTTCTCTCTCTCCCTGCGGAAACCAGGAATGATATTGCGCTGATCAAACTCTCCAAACACGTCACCCTGAGCGACAAGATCCAGTTGGTGTGTCTTCCAAAGGCCAACAGCATCTTAGCCTCCAACTCTCCCTGCTATGCTACAGGATGGGGGAGGCTGCAAAGTAAGCAATGTTATGATTTCCCCCCACACACACTGTTTGATGCACCAGATCCATCCTTTTGGGTTGCTACACAGACACGATTCCCTTTTGCCCCACATCCAATGGCTTATTCAGCTCCAGTGGAAAAGCAGATAGATTTGGCCAGGAAATAAATTTCCCCACCACGAAGCTCAAAATTATTGAGCTATGGAGGGGCAGGGCACTAGAGCAAGGGAAGGGCAAACACTCTCCCATCACAAGGGCCACTTTCCATCGTAGGAGAACTTCTGGCCAATAGTCAGAGGCACAGAGGCAAATGTGGATGAATCATAGAATCATAGAGTTGGAATAGACAACAAGGGCCATTGAGTCCAACCCCCTGCCAAGCAGGAAACACCATCAGAGCACTCCTGACATATGGTTGTCAAGCCTCTGCTTAAAGACCTCCAAAGAAGGAGACTCCACCACACTCCTTGGCAGCAAATTCCACTGTCGAACAGCTCTTGCTGTCAGGAAGTTCTTCCTAATGTTTAGGTGGAATCTTCTTTCTTGTAGTTTGGATCCATTGCTCCATGTCCGCTTCTCTGGAGCAGCAGAGCCATAGATGTACAGCCATAGATGTACAGTTGTACCTTGGGTTACAGACACTTCAGGTTACAGATGCTTCAGGTTACGGATGCTTCAGGTTACAGACGCTTCAGGTTTCAGACTCCGCTAACCCAGAAATAGTACCTCGGGTTAAGAACTTTGCTTCAGGATGAGAACAGAAACCGAGAATCTATGACACAGGCACTGCTTAAAATAAATCAATCCCTAGAGGCCTTAACAAAGCAATCTACAGAAAATTCAAAGAAATTGACAGAACTTACAGCAAGATTGGATTTGAACACCACATCAGTGGCGACTAATACAGAATCTATAAATAGACTGATTCAGGAATCTTCAGAAACGAGGAAAATTGCTGAGAGTGCAAAATCTGTTGCAGGGGAGACACAGGAAAAACTTGTGCCGATTGAGAAAAAGGTGAATGAGCATGAAGCGGCCCTTTCCTTACTGGAACTACAACGGAAAGAACGGAATCTGAAATTAAGACAGGTTCCAGAGAACGAAGAGGACAACCTGACGGAATTTCTCACAGAGGCAATTCTGGAAAATTGGCAAGGAGATCTGCAGGAAGATGAAGTAGAGATAACAACTGCTTTCAGACTTGGTAGAAAGCAAAGCAAGAAGTCAAGGGATTGTCTGATTACCTTCAGAACCAAAGAGGAAAGAGACAAGATACTGAACCTCCACTATCAAAAAGCTTTGGTGATTGGAAACATTCAAGTCCAAATCTTTAAGGACATCCCTAAATACATCTTGGAAGTGAGGACTTTTTATAGAGACTTGGCCAATTTGTTGAGGAAGAACTTTATACTCTTCAGGTGGGAATTTCCACAGGGGTTGTCCTTTAACTACAAAGGGAAGAAAGTAAGAATAAGAACAGTACAGGAAAAAGAACACTTTTTGGAGAGAAACCTAGAGGACCTACAGAAAGGTACGGTGGACCCGGCAAAAGAAGGACAAGGATTAACACCAGAAGGAGGAGGGCTAACGGACATTGCAAATTTATCATTTGGACTACCACAACTGCCAACTGAAGAGGAAGAAAAGCTTGGAGCAGTCGGAGGGTCAAACATCTAACAAACAAAATGTCTCTGCAACTTCTTAGTTGGAATTGCAACGGTTTGAACCATCCCAGAAAAAAACGACAAGTTTTTCACATTTTGAAAAGGGAACAACTGGATCTGATATGTCTACAGGAAACCCATATAACCAGAGCACACAGGAAACTGTTGGTGAACAAAAGATTAGGACAAGAATTTATATCTTCTGATAAAGTAAAAAAGAGAGGAGTAGTGATTTATGCAAAAGAAAAATTGGATCCAAAAATGAAATTTAAGGATGAAGAAGGAAGATATCTGGCAATTGAAGTACAGATTCAGGGGGAAAAATATTTGATAATTGGAATATATGCACCAAATGATGGGAAGGCAGAATTTTTTAAGAAGTTGCATGAGACTCTATTGGACTATCTCGACTGCAAAATAATAATGATGGGGGACATGAACGGAGTGGTCTCCACAAACATGGATAAGGCACAAAGACAGACAATATCTAAAGAAGGAAGACTACCAAAGACTTTCTTCGAGATGACGGAAAATATGGACTTGATTGACATCTGGAGAACAAGGAATCCTCTCGAGAGAGAGGGAACTTTTTTCTCGGAATCTAAAATGACATGGACAAGAATTGACCAAATCTGGGTATCTAGTGTGATGGCTACAAAGATTAAGAAAGTAGAAATCTGCCCAAAAACCTGCTCCGACCATAACGCGGTAAAGATGGAAATGAAAATGACAACAACTGGATCCTTCAGATGGAGAATGAATGACTCCTTATTTAGAGATGAACAATTTTGTAAAAAGGCCCTAAAGACATTGAAAGATTACTTTGAGATAAATTTGAGAACAGAAGTTGAAAAAAGAACAATTTGGGACGCGAGTAAAGCCGTGATGAGAGGCTTCCTGATACAACAGAATTCAATCAAGAGGAAAAAGCAAAATGAAAGGAAAGAAAGAATTTTAGAAAAAATGAAGGAAGGAGAAAAGAAACTGAGGTCAAAACCAAAGTCTCAAGAAATTTTGAGAGAGATAAAGTATTATCAGACGCAATACATGGAATTGACAAATCAAGAGATAGAATGGAAAATCAAACAAATGAGACAAAGGACTTTCGAGTCAGCAGACAAATGTGGGAAGCTCCTTGCATGGCAATTGAAAAAGAGGCAAAAATTGAATACAGTTACCTGTTTGGAGATAGAGGGAAAGAATATTCATAAGCCAAATGAGATAAGTAATTGTTTCCAAAGCTTTTTTAGGAAATTATACACACAAGGGCCAGTGAACGAACAAGAAATAGATGAATTTCTTAAAAATCATGGACTACCTAAAATCTCAGAGCAGGGCAAGTTGACTTTGAATGAGAAAATAACAGAACAAGAAATAGAGGAGGCCATTCAAAAGGCACAACTGGGAAAGTCTCCAGGACCAGATGGTTTGACGGCCAGATATTATAAAGCTTTGAAAGAATGTTTAGTGCAACCATTGAAAGAAGTCTGCAATGAAATACTGGAGGGGAAAAAGGCACCTGAAACGTGGAAAGAGGCTTTTATTTCACTTATACCAAAGACTGAGACTGAAAAGAACCAGGTTAAGAACTACCGCCCGATATCATTACTAAATGTGGATTACAAAATTTTTGCAGACATTTTAGCAAAAAGATTGAAGAAAGTATTGATAGGTGAGATTCATAAGGACCAAACTGGCTTTCTCCCGGGAAGACACATGTTTGACAATGTGAGGAATATAATAGACATTGTGGAACTGCTGGAAATGAACATTAACAGAAAAGCGGTTTTGATTTTTGTGGACGCGGAGAAAGCCTTTGACAACATTTGTTGGAGTTTTATGAAAAAGAATCTCCAAGGGATGGGGGTAGGCCAAGGTTTTGAAAATGGTATAGGTGCAATTTACTCTGAGCAGAAGGCAAAGTTAATTGTGAATAATGTGGTAACGGAAGAGATAGCTATAGAGAAAGGAACACGACAGGGATGCCCTATCTCCCCTCTACTTTTTATACTGGTCCTGGAGGTTTTGTTAAATATGATTAGAAAGGATCAGTTGGTTAAAGGAATCCAGGTCGGAGTGAGAGAGTATAAACTAAGGGCATTTGCAGATGACCTAGTTTTGACTTTGCAGCAGCCAATCACTAGTACAAAAAAAGTTTTGGAACTGATTGAGATATTTGGTCAAGTTGCAGGATTTAAATTGAATAAACAAAAAACTAAAGTCTTGGAGAAAAATCTAACAAATGAAGAAAAAGAGACATTCCAGAATGAAACAGGTTTGGAGATAGCAAAAAAAGTGAAGTACTTGGGGGTGAACTTGACAGCGAAAAATGTGAATTTATTTAAAGACAATTATGATAAATGTTGGACAGAAGTTAAGAAAGATTTAGACATATGGTCAAGGCTGAAACTTTCCTTGTTAGGCAGAATTGCTGTTATCAAAATGAATGTATTGCCTAGAATGTTATTTTTGTTTCAGACATTACAAATAATCGACAAGATGGACTGTTTCAAGAGGTGGCAGAAAGACATATCGAAGTTTGTTTGGCAGGGCAAAAAGCCAAGAATAAAATTTAAGACATTAACAGATGCAAAAGATAGAGGGGGTTTTGCCCTGCCGGACTTAAGACTTTACTATGAATCAGCAGCGTTTTGCTGGTTGAAAGACTGGCTGCTCCTCGAGAATACAGACATTTTGGATCTTGAAGGATTTGATAACAGATTTGGCTGGCATGCATATATATGGTATGACAAGGTAAAAGCGCATAAAGGTTTTAAGAACCATATGGTGAGGAAAGCTTTGTACAATGTTTGGATAAGGTATAAAGATTTGTTTGAAAGTAAAACCCCTAGGTGGCTGTCACCAATGGAGGCAAAAGAGGTGAAAAAATTGAATATGGGTTCTAATTGGCCTAAATATTCTGAAATCATAGAACAAGATGGTGAAAAAATAAAATTGCAGAGTTTCGAGAAGCTGAAGTTTAAGGTCAGAGATTGGTTACATTATCGACAGATAAATGAAGTTTTTAAACAGGACAGAAAGAAAGGCTTCCAAGTGGAGAAGTCAAAATTAGAAACAGAATTGTTAGAACCCAATACTAAAAACTTGTCAAGAATGTACAATTTGCTGTTGAAATGGAATACTCAAGATGAAATGGTAAAATCTAGTATGATTAAATGGGCACAGGATATGGGGCATGACATTGAGCTTGCTGACTGGGAGCAGTTATGGACCACTGGTGTTAAATTCACGGCATGTAATGCCTTAAGAGAAAACATTATGAAAATGATCTACAGGTGGTACATGACTCCGGCCAAGTTAGCTAAGATCTATCACTTGCCCAATAATAAGTGTTGGAAATGTAACGAAATGGAGGGAACCTTCTATCACCTTTGGTGGACCTGCCCGAAGATTAAGGCTTTCTGGGAAATGATCTATAATGAAATTAAAAAAGTTCTGAAGAGAACCTTTGTTAAAAAACCAGAAGCCTTTCTCTTGGGCATGGTGGGCCAAATGGTGCCAAAGAAGGATAGGACATTTTTTATGTATGCCACTACAGCAGCAAGAATTCTTCTAGCAAAGTATTGGAAGACGCAAGATTTACCCACGTTGGAAGAATGGCAGACGAAGGTGATTGACTACATGGGACTGGCAGAGATGACTGGCAGAATTCGAGACCGGGGGAAAGAGGCGGTGGATGAAGATTGGAATAAATTCAAAGTTTATCTTAAAAACTGTTGTAATTTGGAAAATTAGGGGCTCAGGGTAATAAGAGATAAAGAACTACAGCTGTATTAATAACTTATAGAAGTTAAATTTATGAAATATAAACAAGTTTATTACGCAAGGGTTGCTGAAAAATCTTGAAACAAGAATGCAGAAAAGGGGTGGTACGGGGAAGTCGATTTTGTGTTTGTTTATGTTCATGTTTTTGCTTTGTTTCTTTTTTACTTATGGAAAACTAATAAAAATTTATTTAAAAAAAAAAAGAGAACAGAAACCGCGCAGCGATGGTACAGCAGGCCCCATTAGCTAAAGTAGTACTCAGGTTAAGAACTGTTTCAGGTTAAGAACGGACCTCAAGAACGAATTAAGTTCTTAACCCGAGGTACCACTGTATCTCCTTCACAAAAGTCAGAGGTTTACACCCGGACACCCCTTTCTGGCCAGGCATGCAAGAGGCATGATTACATTTCAAAGATATAGTAGCCCAGCCTGCCAAAGCACTTGAGAAAGGCATGGATTGGACAGGGCCTTCAGGAATCAGCATGTGGAGAGCAGGCTGTGCAGACACACAGCTATGGCTTGGGGAGAATCCCAAGAGCCTTCTGACCTGCCCCCTAGAACCCCCACCCCTGCGGCAGTAACCCAAGATCGGTTCCAAGAGCATCCTCCTTTGCCACCAGCAGCCCCTTGTGTTTTGTCTCTTCCAGCTGACGGTGCGTCCCCGGATATCCTGCAGCAGGGGCGCCTGCTCGTGGTGGATTATGCTACCTGCTCGAAGTCCAGCTGGTGGGGCAGCTCGGTGAAAAGCAGCATGGTCTGCGCGGGGGGCGACGGCGTGATCTCCAGCTGCAAGGTCAGCGCCTGGCACGCAGGTGCGGCAGCAGTGGCTGCCCGGTCCCTCAGCCAGAAGAAGCGCCGCATCTTGCAATCCAACTCACCGGGATTGCAAGGCGCAATTTTATCTTGGTGTTCGTTGCCACAAGGTTGAGTCTTCAGAGGCCGCGTGCTTCTGAATACCAGGTGCTCGGCGGATGCCTGAGGGAGAAGGGGGGTGGTTGCATCTAACCCCCCCCCCCCATTATCCAATATAGGAAGCAGAAGCAGGATACTGGGGTATACTCTCTTTCTGGCTCTGTCAGATTCGGAATGAAATCTAAAAGTTTTATTTCTTCTTTTTTAACCCCCCCCCCCCAATTCATTTTTGTCATTAACAAACACATCACAAATAAATCACAATCATATAAACATAGGATTCTCTGAATCCTTGGACTTCCCTCCACCCTTCCATGGTTTCCATCGTTATTCTTTTCCAACCACATCTTATAATGTTCTCCATCTTTTCTTAATACTTAATTCTCACCATAGTTCGAGCTGCATTGCAAGTGGGATTTTGACCCCAAGTGCTCAGAAAAAGCCTTCAAAATCTTTCTACAATTTCTACTTTAGTATTTTTATTTATTTACTTGATTTATGGAGGGCGGCTGCCCTCCCCCCATCTCCCTGACTATGCCCATGGGCACTGCCCCATTCTTCCTCACATGGGGTGCCCTCTGGAGGCAGCCCTGTTTAGGTAAGTTTTTAATGTTTTTGTGTTTTTAATATTCTGTTGGGAGCTGCCCAGAGTCACTGGGGAAACCCAGCCAGATGGGCGTGGTACAAATACAGTAAGTTGTTGTTGTTGCTGCTGCTGCTGCTGTTATATCAGGGGCTCATATCCCAACCCTGGGAGATATAAGCTTCTTCTTTTTTGTAAATAGTTTTTATTAAGTTTTACAGTTTTATATTCCTCACAATCACATTATCTCAAAAAGAAAAGAAAAAATATAATTCCCCAGTTCCCTCACTCCTCCCCTCAACTTCCTCTTCTGGTTGTTTACATATTAACTTCTCCTGCTTGTTATATTGTACCTTAATATTATATTCTTGAATTGAATATTGTTCTATTCTTGTCATTTAATTATTTTCAAATTGCTTCATGTGCTTTGTGATTTTCCAATTATTATGTCTTAATCTCTGTGTTTGTTTTCTTGATTGTGTTTACTCAAATCCTAGTCAGTCCACTTCTTTACAATATTTCTGTAAGTACGACTTAAACGATTCTGGGAGATATAAGCTTCAAGCATGCAGCAGCAAGGGCCGTGTAGTTCAAGCAAGCCAAGGTTAAGCAGGGGGATTCAGGCTAGGTCCAAAACATGATCCAGTGGCAGCTGAGCATGACTTGGCCCAAATTGCCTGGTAGGCTACAGTCTCCCCACTTCTGTCCAAGAGGCTGGCTGCCACAAGGATGACCGGGGCTTAGCTGCTCAGAAACAATCAGTTTTGACTCCCCAGTCATCTCCAAGGAGAAAACTCAGAGCATCCTTCCTAAAAAAGAAGCTCCATCATATTCTGTTTGGTTGTTTCCAGGGGGACTCGGGCGGCCCACTCAATTGCAAACCCTCCAGTGGAAAGTGGGAGGTTCACGGTATAGGCAGCTTCGTCTCCTCCAGCGGGTGCAACACCTACCGCAAACCCACCGTTTTCACACGCGTCTCCGCTTTCAACGACTGGATCGCTCAGGTGAGCTCTGCGCTTTGAGGCAGATCGACAACCCTTGCTGCTTAACAGGGGACGCGTCACAGAGCCAGTGTGGTGCAGTGGTTAGGGCATCTGCCTAGAAGCCGGGAGAGACCAGGGTTCAAATCCTAGTGAGTCCACTTCTTTACAATATTTCTCGCTGGCTCAGTCACTGCTTCTCGGCCTAACCTACCTAACTGGATTGTGGTTAGGATGAAATGGGGGGTAGGGTGGAACTATCCAGGCCACCCTGAGCTCCTTGGAAGAAAGGTGGGCTAGAGAGGTAATAAATTAGTAGTAAACAATGATCATCGTCACCTCGGTTTGGGTTTCTGGATTTTGTACGTGTGTGGAGCTTGCGGTAGCTTTTAGCTCCCTTTGTTCCTTTGGGTGAGAGAGCTGTCCCGTCGATACCAAGAGGCATCCTCACATTAAAGAAATAATAATAATAATTTTCCTTTGCATTTTCTGTAGATGATGGCGAAATATTAACACAAGGAATGTTGGAGTGCAGTGAGAACCTACCACAAGTTCCATAACAACAAAACCAGCTGTGGAATAAACTTACATCTATCTATCTATCTATAGATAGATGACGCGGGTGGCGCTGTGGGTAAAAGCCTCAGCGCCTAGGGCTTGCCGATCGAAAGGTCGGCGGTTCGAATCCCCGCGGCGGGAGGCGCTCCCGCTGCTCGGTCCCAGCGCCTGCCAACCTAGCAGTTCGAAAGCACCCCCGGGTGCAAGTAGATAAATAGGGACCGCTTACTGGCGGGAAGGTAAACGACGTTTCCGTGTGCGGCTCTGGCTCGCCAGAGCAGCGATGTCACGCTGGCCACGTGACCCGGAAGTGTCTGCGGACAGCGCTGGCCCCTGGCCTCTTGAGTGAGATGGGCGCACAACCCCAGAGTCTGTCAAGACTGGCCCGTACGGGCAGGGGTACCTTTACCTTTTTATCTATCTATCATCTATCTATCTATCATCTATCTATCTATCTATCTATCTATCTATCATCTATCTATCTATCTATCTAAAGTTTTTATTATAAGTGCACGTGTGGGCCAAGTTTTTGGCACTTTCAGGGCTTAATTTGTTTCTGTCCAGAGCTCTTCCCTTTTGCACCCCTCTCCTTGCTGATCTATAATAATAATAATAATAATAATAATAATAATAATAATAATAATAATAATAATTTATTATTTATACTCTGCCCATCTGGCTGGGTTTCCCCAGCCACTCTGGGCTGCTTCCAACAAAACACTAAAATACAATAACCTATTAAACATTAAAAGCTTCCCTAAAGAGGGCTGCCTTCAGATGTCTTCTAAAAGTTTGGTAGTTATTTTTCTCTTTGACATCTGGTGGGAGGGCAATCTATGGTCATTCCACCCTCAATTGTGAGGCCAGCTGCCCATTGCCCACATCCAGAGGTGGCAGGGAGAAGGTTCTGTAGCCAGAATGTGCATTGAAGCAAGAGCTCAGCTCCTGTTGCATGTTAAAGGACCAATTTTGGAAAATTGGTAGCAGCCGCTGAGAACCAAACAGGTGCCCTCAAACAAAGGAACCCTTCAAGGACACCCACGTCTCAGCCCTATCAGGGAACCAGTGTAGAACCAGCTGGCGGTTCCCAGTGCCCCCAGCATTGCTAAATATTAAACTGGAGAGCAGCAAGGTGGGAGGGAGAACATTGGGGAAGCCCTTGATGGCCAAAGAAATAACAGAGAAATTAGCCTTGCCAACCTGCGGCCTTCCAGATGTTTTGGGATGTCAACTGCGATTAGCTGGTAGATATGATAGTCAAAAACCACTGTAAGACACCAGGTTGGCAAAGCCTGAAATTAGGGATTGAAGAAGGCGTCATTATTTGTTCCACCTTCATGTTGGCCACGTTCAACATTGTCAATACAATCTTTTTCTAGCAGAGGGTTTTAAGGGCTTGGCTAATTTGATTGGGTTATATTTTATTTTATTAGGTTATAGCCAGTGCTTTTTTTCTGGGGGGATGCAGAGGTACGCATACCCCTAAACATTTTGTGAATCTTTGTACTTTTGTCCATTTACTGTATTTATTTTTCCCGATTTGAACTATAAAATGGTGATTTTCTTGAGTCAAAATGAGAGTACCCCTAAACATTTTTTTAAAGGAAAAAAGCACTGGTTATAGGCAATGCTAGAGTTACTCAGAGTAGACCCATTGAAGTTAAGCGACGTAACTTTTTTGGACTGAGTTTTACTGTTTTATCAATAATTATTTTATACGTACCACTTACCTTTTTCTCGATTAAGCGGTCTATAAATCTTTCCGAGTAAAAACAAAACAGGTCCAGGTTCTTTTTCGTAAAGCTCTTCACATTTCCTGAGCGTTTGCGGTCTTAAATCCTAGCTTCTTCAATGGTACACTTTCAGATGTGCTTCACAGCAAACTCAGCCACAAGAACTTGAGCAGCTGGCAAAATTCTAACCTTAAAGTGATAATCAGTTTTTGTTTTTCTCCCACCCCCCAAAAAGGAAGTAAACACAGCTCTGGACCACACAACATGCTTATGAAATATATTTTTTAATTACTTTTGGTTAAAAAAAATAAAATCATACCACTGAAATGGAACAGCTTTTGGAATCAAAAGCAGAAACACATTCTTTTCAATCCATCCATTTAAACCTATTGGGTGGGTGGGTAGGTGGGAGAGGGAAACAGGTTGAGATGAATGGAAGGAGAGACTGAATATAACACTTTCTTAAACCTCCTCCCCACTCCGGACCCCCAACCACCTATGGTTGCAATATGAAAAAATAAACAAAGCCTCTGAGATCAACAGGACTTTTGCCAAAAAAATATAAAGGGAAAGAAAGGGAAGGAGGAGACCGGAGGGGATTTCACATGGCAAATGGGAGAGAATGGACTTCTTCTTTTTTTGCTGGGTAACAAAATATATATGTAACAAAATATAATGTCAACTCTCTGGCTTTTAAAGCTCAGCTTTGCTCAGGGAGCTTATTCTGCCAAAGGCACGGACCTCCCTTGTTGCTTCCTCAAGTCTCAAAAACAAAGTGGTCTATTCAGCATTGCCAACTTCTAAGAAAAATAGTTGCCCCTCCTCCTCCACTGCAATAATCAGAAATGAGCAGGTTGAATGTGGCATCAAGAAACACACCGCCCCCTGTCAAAGTCTGCAAGTCACAATACTTTTTACTTTGCACATCCCAAAGGGGGAACTTCAAGTGTATGGAAAAACACCACTTCCCTCCAAACCCTCCCCCCCCCCAAAAAAACCCCACCCCGCCATTGGAACCTTTATACAGGAATGCTTCCACGGGAATTAAAAAGTTGGCAATGCTAACTCTTATCACTTTCCTTTTCGAGCTTTGAGCTAAAAAAGCATTTTTTTGGAGTAGATTTCTCCCCTTGTCAAACACACTGAGGGTTTCTGCTTCAGAACCTGAATTTGACAACCGGGGTTGTCTCTTTCTTTAATGATCACAGTGCATGCAAAAAATTAAAACAGAATAATAATCCAGATTAAGCCATTTGAACATTTAAAAGCACTTAGGGGTGGTCTCCCAGCCTGAACATTCAACATGAATATAGACTATTACACTTTTCTTACAAGTTTTGCCCACGTGGTTCTAGATTTGGGTGGATTTGCCCAGAATGTGTAGGTATGAAAAAGGCTTTTCTTTTTTTTTAAGATAGCTTTATACTTTTCTGCAAGAAGAGTTGCCTGTTGCATCACAACTTCAGCACTTGGGTTATTGCCATGATATAAAACACACACACACACACACAGAGAGAGAGAGAGAGAGAGAGAGAGAGAGAGAGAGAGAGAGAGAGAGAGAGAGAGAGAGAGAGATGCCTTTTCTGGACTAGCTCAATTGATAGAGTTGTGGGTTCAAACCCCACCTTGGGCAAAACAAGCATTGCAGGTGATTGGACTAGATGCCCCTTGAGATCCCTTCCAACTCTACAATTCTATGATTCAGTGTTATGCTTCTCTAGCAAGAGACCAAGTTACAATACCCTTTGACCCCACTGCCCCACGCAGCAATGGTTAAGGCCTTCATCCACACTGAACAAAGTCAAGTTTACTGGAAGTTGAGGGCATCTGTAGATGGTGCTAAAATAAGGGTGGTGGGAGGGGCAACACCCCAAAAAATTATTATTATTATTATTATTATTCCACCAAAATATGTATGTCAGACCACTTTCTTTTTCCTGAGCAGCAGCACCTTTAAAAATGGCAAGCTTACAGAACGATGAGCTAATCAATAGCAGGAAAATAAGTCTTCAGAACGCAAGCCGACAACTTATGAGAGGAAGGAACCCTCAGATGTTTAGCTGATACTGATGGGACAGATGTTGGTCCATCAGGATCTGGTGGACCAGAGGTTCCCCATTTGCAACTTACAAGGACAAGGCTCCCTATCTAGTACAGGTATTTGATGGGAGGCCGAGAGACTCACAGTATTGAGCGGATGCAACCTAGACGCAATGGAATGTGCCAACTTTGTCACAGGCTTAGAAGACAGCTGCCCTTCAGGGCAATGGGTTTCCTGTATTGGCTAGTGAACCTATGAACTGTGAGTCTAGGGTGACAAAATCTCAAGGCTCCAGCCTAATTGGGGGGTGGGGAGGGAATCATTGGTGTGTGTGTGGCCAACACAGCTTTCTCTCCTCAAGTTCTTGGGGACAATAAGGCTGAACCATAGGTAGTTCTAATACACCCAGCCTGCTTTGCCAATGGTAATGGCCAAGGAGCCAACACAACACCTGCCTGCCCGCAGTGTGAGCAGGAGGAAACACAACACCCTTTCAAGGAAGAAGCGCAACCCCCCTGCCCAGGTGAGAAAAAATGCAATGCTACAGTGCCCCTCCTCTTAAGATGGGGAAACGCATCAGCCCACCCTCACATTCAAGCAGCGGTAACTGGTCAGTGGCGTAGCGTGGGTTGTCAGCACCCGGGGCAAGGCAAGTAATTCGCGCCCCCTAACCCGTGGATTTGTGCCCCCTAACCCGTGGATTTGCGCCCCCTAACCTGTGGATTTTAGCACACGAGTCTCTTCCACTAGATTAGTTAAAGAAACCCTTACCACCTAAGCACATGTATTGTTTGCAGTGAGAGTGAGTGAGCCAGGTAGGGGCAGAGAGCTGCGAGTACGAGCGCCCCCTCCCCCCCAGATGTTGTGCCCGGTGCGGCCGGCTCCCCCCTGCACCCCCCATGCTACGCCACTGTAACTGGTGCCCACTGGAACCAGTAGGGTGGAAGGCAGGGAGGCCAACAGTAGGTGGCGCCAGAGACAACGACAGGCAGTGCCTACTACTCATTCTGGCTTTGTTGCCATCCTCCTTCCTGTTGATTTCTACAAGGGGCAACATTAAGACTCAGGATACAGGAAGGACCACTCCTTTGGATTGGCTGTAAGGGAGGCAAGTGGGGGACCGGCTAAGATTGGTGGGGAATGGACCAGCCTCTGTTGCATACAAGCAAGGGCAGGGGCACTTGGAAAACACATTCGGTTCAGCTTGCCACAGTCCTACACTGGTTTGCCATTTTTGAAAGTCTTCATGAAAATTACTCAGCATTCGAGTGCTCATTTTTCTAACATTCAGATTTGTCCCAGTAGCACCTTAGAGACCAACTAAGTATCTGAAGAAGTATCTGAAGAAGTGTGCATGCACACAAAAGCTCATACCAATAACAAACTTAGTTGGTCTCTGAGGTGCTACTGGAAGGAATTTTTTTATTTTTTATTTTGTTTTGACTACGGCAGACCAACACAGCTACCTACCTGTATTCAGATTTGTGAATTTTGATTTTGACAGAATTTTGCTGGATGTACCCATTTCCCCAAGCATTTTTGCTCTAATAAGATGTATTTTGGGGGGGGCTATTTCCATGATGACATGCATTTTAGGGTGCACTTCCACCTAACACATGCATGATTTCTTTGGCTGGAGTACCGTATTGCAAAAAGAAGGAGAGACAAATGAGGATTTCAGAGAGCTGAATTCATTTCTCGTGTTGTTCAGGAAAAGGGCAAATTCTGCAGGCTGGCATTGCAAACTGAGCCACCCTGGAGAGGCTGCAGATTTCCTGCTTTCCAACACATACACACAAACACACACACCCCTGGTTTTTTGGCAACACTTCAAGCAAAGGGACTTTAACGTGATCAATTAAAGCATTTTTGATTGGAAGGGATTGCACACGCTAAAGTTGCATTCTTATTTTCTTTTGCACAAGCACAGCTGTCAGAGCAAGGGTACGTTCAGGCCTTCCCCGCAAACCCCGGTCTTCGACCGTGAGCCAACGACCACAGCGATCACCAAACCGGCTGGGAGATGAAATGGTTCACAAGTCGAAAGTGCAAAGCCTGAGCTCAGGACACGCCACGCAGTTACAAAGAGTTAGGAAACTCCCACCAGACAGACACGACACGCCATTCACAGGAAAAAGACACGGAACTGGCCCACAGGAAAGTGGATGGGAGCGGCAGCCTCTGGGATGTTTGCCTGTGGTATTTACAGGTCAAGAAGAAACAAGAGAGGTGTTGTTTTCACAGCCCGAGGCCTGAACGACTCCAGATTCAACTGCAAATTCTTTTCCGCATTGGTCCAAACACAAACCACAACCTAGGGTTGCCAACTGACCGGGAAACCCCTAACTGGGCCTGCTCTTGTGCCTTCAACGGCTGCCTGAGCGGCAGAAAATGGGAATGTTTCACAGCAGGGAGGTAAGCCTCATCACCTGCAGATCAAGCAGCCGCTGAAGGTGCAACTCAAAAGATGGGAACTGCACAACCGCCGGCAACTTTGCATCGTTCCCAGTTTCGCTGGAGGACTTTGCTAGGGCGGCTTTCGCCGTGGACAAACGTCCCTCCCAGCAACGCTCGGGCTGGCCCTGTCACTGCTTGAAGGCCGACTGCAGTTCTTTGAAGGCTGCTTTCCTTTGCTTCATCTCCTCCGCTTGCCGCCGCTTCTCTTCCTGCTCCGCCTTGATCTCCTCTTCGAAGCGGCTCGTGACATTCATGGCTTGCACCTGGAAGCAGAAAAACTGGACAGGTGAGATCGGAACGGTCCAAATGGGCAGCTCCTCTCACTACAAACACTTAGCGCCAGGAAGCGGGAGCAGCCGATGAGAAAGAGGAAGGATGAACCAAAGATCCCAGCAGTACAATATCAGAAAAATGCCTGCAACAGAGTCTGGCCATTGGTCCACCGACCTCAGTATTGTCAACACGGACCAGCAGCAGAGTTCCCAACAGGATTCTCTCTTCCCCATGCATACCTGCCTAGAAATATCAGAGATTGAGCCTGGAGCCTTTTGACTGCAAAGCATGTATGTGCTCTACCACTGAGCTAAAGTCCTTTCTCTAAAAGTGAAGTAAGGTTCTAGTCCATGGGTAGCCAAACTAAGGCCTGGGGGCCGGATCCGGCCCAATCGCCTTCTAAATACGGCCCGCGGATGGTCTGGGAATTAGCATGTTTTTACATGAGTAGAATATGTCCTTTTATTTAAAATGCATCTCTGGGTTATTTGTGGGGCACAGGAATTCATTCATCCACCCCCCAAAAAAATATAGTCTGGCCCCCCCCAAAAGGTCTGAGGGACAGTGGACTGGACCCCTGCTGAAAAAGTTTGCTGACTCCTGTCCTCATGGTTTTGAACAGAGGGCTGGTTTTAAGAGGAAATTGCCTTTTTCTGGTCTATCTAACTCCATACTTGTCAATACTAACTTGGGAGTAGCTTGCCAGGGTATCAGACAGGACTTTCTGTTTCACACACCTACCAAAGAATATCAGAGGCTGAGTTCTGGAACGTTTGTATACAAAGCCCACCCTCTGCTACTGAGCTGCACCTCTTTTCCATCTGAAGATGACCATTCAGTGGATTCAGTTGGGAAGGGCCAGTGTGGTGAGCGTCCGACTAAAGCTAGCTCCTGTTAGTAAACTAACAGGAAGAGACGGCGGTCTGAGGACTTCCTTTGCTTATTATTATTATTTTAAGGTAAACGTGGGCAGCTAGAAATGCCGTTTCTGATGCGCACTCCATAAATGGTGCTGGAATGGCACTCTCTGCCTGCATTATCCGCCTCTGCTTCTAACCAAGCAAGTTTCTAGTCCCTCTTACCTGTGGAAAGCATGCAGGGAGGATTCTGCCCAATCGCTCCCCAATAAGTCACCTTGTTCCCGCCTTCCACTGCTCTAGCCAATGAGCGGTGAGGCAGAGGGACCGACTGACAAGAGCTTGCCTCCAAGAGCTATTTGTTACGGTTTCAGTGAGGTGGAGGCGCTACGAAAGGCCTCTATGGGCACATAGGAACCCACTCCATGCTCCCAACCCCTGCCTTGGGCTATGTGCAGACAGTGGTGTGATCCCAAGAGAACAGAGGACCCAGCCGCTCCTTACTTTGGCCTCGAAAAAGCTCTTGGCTCCTTTGACACCCTCCGTTGAAACATCAATCTCCGACAGGCGGGCTAAGGCGTGCAGGCCACTGTCTTCCTCCAACTCGCCTGCTGCAGCTTTGCGAAAGATCAGAAGAAACTGGAGCAAGACAAAACACAAACCTCCCATGAATTTCATTCCTCCAGAATCCCGTGACAATCCTGCTTGCAAAAGAGACAGAGTAATACAGCACGATTGCACCACGGGCACATTTAACTCGTGCAATTGCAACTTGACACGGTTGAAAGCTGGCAATAACCTCGCAAAATTAAAATGCATGAAAGGAGGAGAGCTTTTAAGCTTCCAGGCTTACTTACCAGGCTCTGGGAGGTTCTCGTGAGATCTTAAAAGCTCTCTGTCTCGCAGGGGTGGGGGCAAGGGATACTGAATTGGCTGCGAGGGTGAGGGGGGAAAGCAGAACTGAACCAATATTTCTCAAAAGACATTTTCTTTATAAAGAGTCGCTGAACCCTGCTTTTCAGCCCAAAAGGCTCCCAGAGCAGCTTACATACAACCAAAACATGACCGTTCTACCCGCAAAGCTTACAATTTAAAAAGAACACGGTGTGCAAAGGAAAACAGACTGGGAGGGAAGAGGAAAATCAAAACTCCCACACTGATTTCTTCGGACAGAGAGATGATGAGCTTCAGTTTTTGAAATATGACAACCCTACTATATGCATATATATCTATATACTTTTGTATTTTGTTAGGAACATTCTTGTTTTTGTCGATGGGGAGGGAAGCTTAAAAATGGGAAAAAACAAGAATGTCTCCTTTAAATAATAAATGATTTCCCTGCCTTATAAAGAGGATGGAGAATTTTGAGAGGTGGTTTGGATACAGCTCAAGCCCAAAGCAATTCTGGTGGCTGCTTTAGGGCAAAACCGGGGACCTATTTTGTATCAGAGCCATAGAATCTTTCCCCCTACAATGTTTCCTCACTGCAGATTTCTCCACCTCCATGAGAAGCTATTCGTGGCAGGAGGAGTGGCAATATTATATATCCCATTGGTCCTCTCAGCCACGTAGGAAGGAATCAAACAGAAACCTTTCTGAGCTGCATCGCTGCAAAGGCAGCTCTTTTTCAGGGCACCTGCCCCAGAGCCTTTGCCTCTCCACGGAAGCCTTTGCTTCTTCTTCAAAAGGAGAATTTTCCTGCCGTCCCCATTTGAGAAAGAGTTTGATTTTTCTGCCTTGGCTTTATTTTTATTTCTTGCTTCGGGGCAGAAAAGAAAGAACGAATTAAGAGTCTATTGCAGCAGCCCTACTGAACAGCATCCACTTCCATTTTGGGCTGTCCATTGTTGCGCTTTGCTTTTTAATACAGTGGTACCTCAGGTTACATACGCTTCAGGTTACATACACTTCAGGTTACAGCCTCTGCTAACCCAGAAATAGTGCTTCAGGTTAAGAACTTTGCTTCAGGATGAGAACAGAAATCGTGCTCTGGCGGCGCGGCAGCAGCAGGAGGCCCCATTAGCTAAAGTGGTGCTTCAGCTTAAGAACAGTTTCAGGTTAAGTACGGACCTCCAGAACGAATTAAGTACTTAACCTGAGGTACCACTGTATATATTTTTTAAACTCCTCCCATCCAAAGTGACTGCAGGCATCATTTTTGCAAGAGGGGCCCCTCTTCTGTTGAGTGGATGGCCGTAATTCAAACCAGTGACCCAACTGGCAGAGTCCTTTTCCTGCCCCCCAAATAAAACTTTATCTCTAAATTACAGTGGTACCTCAGGTTACATACACTTCAGGTTACATACGCTTCATGTTACAGACTCCGCTAACCCAGAAATATTACCTCGGGTTAAGAACTTTGCTTCAGGATGAGAACAGAAATCGTGCAGCGGCAGAGGGAGGCCCCATTAGCTAAAGCGGTGCTTCAGGTTAAGAACAGACCTCCAGAACGAATTAAGTTCTTAACCCGAGGTATCACTGTATATGGATGAGCATTTTTTGAAGAATGATGTTTATTTATTCCGGAGAGCCGCATTCATCCATGAGCAAGTCTTCCGGGGGCCAAAAGCAGTGTTGGGTAGAGCCATGGATTATTGTATGGCAGGCTCCGTTCCAGAGCACACGGCCCCTGTGAGGTGGCCCATGAGGGAATGTGGCCCTCAGGTTCCCCATCCCTTATTGAAAGCGTTCTAAACCCTACTCGCCGTAACTATTACCTCCCGGAAGCTGAGTTTGCCGTCAAAGTCTTCATCCACCTCCTTAATCATGTTTTTCAGCCCCAGGTGTGTTTGGGGAGCCCCGAGTTTCTCCATCATCAGCTTCAGTTCCATCAGGTCAATGAAACCATCTTTTCCTGCGTCGTACCTGTGAAAAGAAGAAGAAATCTTGATTCAGACCAAAATGCCAACTACGGTTTGAAGACCCAGAACGGGGTTGCCTCTCTCTCAATAAGTTAAAAACCCTCGTGTCAAAGAGTTTCTAGTCTTTTTTTATATAATCTTTTCAATTAAAATTTTCCAAAAATGAAAAATAAACATACAACAAAAAACAACACATAATCCAAATATTGAGATTACTCTGAATCTCCTGACTTCCCCCCATCCCTTCCATGGGTCCTTTTAATTCAATTTTCATCTGCTTATCAGTACTTCTCCAATTTCCCTTCTTCCCAAATCAACTATATGTTCTGTTACATTACAAGTGTATTTAAAATCCTGCTAATGTTTTGACATGTTTACAATAATTTTGACATGTTTACAGTAATAAACATCTCCCATTCTTTTTTGAATTTCTTGTCTTCTTGATTCCTGAGCTTCCCAGTTAATTTTGCTCAAAGAGTTTAGTCTTCTCCATCTGAACCCGCTAAAGAATCACCTGTTCAGTATAAAAAAATAAAACAACTTCGCGCAAGCTCTCTGCTCTTATCGTTCCCTCAGAGTTTCCATCCACCCGTCTTTAAGGTTATTGTTTGGATTTATGTGGGCCTTTCCTTTCGCTGTACAGTTACAGATTAACTAATGACAGAACAAGTTTCCTTCTTTACGCTTCTCCACCCAACTTGCAAGTCAGGCGTGCTGCTTTTCCAAAGTTAATTGGTGACAAATGAGAGTAACGAAGGCCGCCTGATTAGTATGAGAAGGTAGTGCTAATGGCTCCAGGGCGGCCCGAGGCCTAAATGGCCACCAATCCAAAATAGCAACTGAGTGGGGGTAAGGCTAGTGAGCCTCTGGGTCCCCAACATGGCATATCTTCAGGGAGAGATGCCCAAAGGCATCGTGGGAGAATAAAAATGGCAGCTGCTGTTGAAACATGAAAGGTTCTCTTAAATGAGTGGGGCTGTGTGTTATGTCAGCAAATTTTGGGATCCAGCGGATTTTGAACTTGGCACCACACGAAAAGATCTATATGGACCCCGGCTTGGGCTGAGCTTCCCACATTTGATTTGCTCCAGTCTGCATAGCACAAGTTCCTGTAGAAAGATGAAAAGTGGAATTTAAGACTGGGAAAAAATGAGAAACCAAGGAAGCTGAAATGGACAGATTCTTCCCTCTTCAGTATGGACTACCCGGAGACCTCAAAATGGAAGTGGTGCTGCAAAAACCATGGGTCAAAAGCTAGGATGGTCTTGGTGGCCTGTTCGATAGATAATGCAACCCTGGTTAAAACTGGATTCCATCAGAAACAATAAATCAAGTCTGGGTGTTCCTGAGTGTTCCACAACTGTGCTTTGACCCCACTTCTTACATAAGGATGTCAAGGAACCGTCCTAAGTCTTCACCAGTTTTGTTTTGTTTTGGCTTCCCGAACTCCAGATTAGAAACCAAAGAGAAAGCTGAGAGTCTCTTATCTAGGGTTGTCACATGTCCGAATTTTCCTGGACATGTCTGGGATTCCAACGACGGGATAGGTATATGAGGGGAATTTCAGGAAATTGGCAAAACGTCCGGGGTTTTGTAACTTTTCCAAAAATGGCTCCCCCCCCCCCCCAAAGTTGGCCTGATTTTTTTACTTCTTGAAATATGGCAATCCTACTTTTATCAGAACTGCAAGGGTGTGATTCTCTTTGCATTCCGGTTCTGATATAGGTCTTATCGTGAAGTCTGCAGCCTTTTTTAAACCAGCCAAAGGGCAAATATATGCAGATCAGAGCTTTGCCCTGTGGGTAAGGGCAGTGTGCATTTCTATGACAACCCGCTTTTGCTTCAGGACAGAGCAAACGCATGTAGTCACATCGAACTTCTTGTATATTAACCCTCAAAGGTACGCAGTGCAACCCTGGCTTGCAGCCTCTGTGCAGCACTTGATAACTGGAGAATCCTTCAAAACTCAGCTTCCCCAACAAAGCTGCTAGTCCTCATGGGTACAGATATCGATGTCTGAGGCACACAGGAAGTGTCTGCAAAGGACGCCAGCCCTCCTAAAATGGAGCTAACCAGAAAGTGTTTGACAACATGTCCTTTGCACATGTCATAAATATTCAAATAATTTTAAAAAATGTTGCAGAAGACACCTGGAAAAAACCCCAACAACCCTCCTGTCCCCACCTATCTGGAGGTACCCTTATTTGGATATCAGCTGGGAAGAGAGCCGTTCAGGAATTTTTTTAAAAAATAATATTATAAGTTGTGTGTCTTTGCTTCTCAATTTGTATTACGTTATTTTATGCACTGTGACTTGCTGTTATTTTTTATGGATTATATTTTAGAATTTTTTTGTTGTAATTGTTAGGATTGAATGCTGGCATTTAATTTTATTGCGTACTAGTATACTAGTCTAATGGATTGCTGAATATTACTTTATTTGGTATGTTGCTTATTTTGAAGTTGTTTTTATTATGGCATTCTTGTATTGGGTCAGATTGTTAAAAGGTGTGTGATCTATGTTGTTTCTTCAGCTTGTAAAACCACCCTGTGTTTTGTAATATAGAAAGGTAGTATACAAATTAAAGGTGAAATGAAATGAAACCTAATTGCAACTAAAACCAGTAGCTACACTTTAAGTAGGAACTATCTGGGGGCTATGGGAGGTTGGGGTCACCCTCCACGTGGCCTCATAGTCCCCTGTTGCTCTGGGAACATCTGAAAACTCTCCAACATTCCGGATTTGATTTTTAAAATTTTATTTTCAACTCACTAATATTTGCACTGAGTGTTTTCCAAACCGCTGGAGTCATCGCCAAACCGCTAAATGGACCCTGGAGGGTTTTTAGGCTCTCAATGGAGGTGGTTGCTTTGTACTTGAAAGGATGCATTCAATGCACCAAATTGATGCTTTGCAAACCTGCCCTGCTGCGGTCCGGTGGAGGTCGAGGCTAATGACTCCCTGATGATACAGATACTTTCAATACAAAGCTTCCATCAAAAGATGACCGCCAAGAAACTACCAAACTTGCTCCTTCAAAGACTCCCTGATGATACAGATACTTTCAATACAAAGCTTCCATCAAAAGATGACCGCCAAGAAACTACCAAACTTGCTCCCCACAAGAGGTAGTGATGGCTGCCAACTTGGTAAAGGTAAAGGTAAAGGTACCCCTGCCGGTCAGGGCCAGTCGTGACTGACTCTAGGGTTGCGAGCTCATCTCGCTCAAGAGGCCGGGAGCCGGCGCTGTCCGAAGACACTTCCGGGTCATGTGGCCAGCGTGACGAAGCTGCTCTGGTGAGCCAGCACCAGTGCCGCACACGGAAACGCCGTTTACCTTCCCGCTAGAAAGTGGTCCCTATTTATCTACTTGCACTTAGGGGTGCTTTCGAACTGCTAGGTGGGCAGGAGCTGGGACCGAACGACGGGAGCTCACCCCGCTGCGGGGATTCGAACCGCCAGCCTTTCGATCAGCAAGTCCTAGGCTCTGTGGTTTAACCCACAGAGCCACCCGCGTCCCAACTTGGATGGCTTAAAAAAAGAAGAAAAAAGGATCAGACAAATTCATGGAGGATATGGCTACCAATGGCTACTAGCCATGATGGATATGCTCTGCATCCACGGTCAGAAGCATTATGCTTCTGAACAGCAGTTGATGGGTGGGAGAGCGGTCTTGTGTTCAAATCCTACTTTTGGGCTTCCCATTGGAGCACCTGGTTGGTCGCTGTGAGAACAGGATGTTGGATTGGGTGGGCCTTTGGCCTGATCCAGCGGCAGGGCTCTTCTCACATTCCCTTGCATCCCTGAAAAGAATCATAGAATTGTAGAGCGGGAAGGGATCCTGGGGGTCATCTAGTCCAACCCCCTGCAATGCAGGAATAGGCAGCTGTCCCATACGGGGATCGAACTTGCAACCTTGGCGTTATCAGAACCATGCTCTAACCAACTGAGCACACATAAATATGTGATATTTATTATTAGGGCATCATCCTCTGTGTGCAGGGATCGCTGGGGCTTGGCCCAGGCAGCATGGTAAGTTTGCAGCAGGCCCAAAATTCGAACTCAGGACCCCCTGATTCAGTTTTTTCTCCCACTTTTTTTTTAACCCCAATGTGACAGATATATAGACCTTATTTAAACCTACTCTACCAGCCTTAACGTGCACACAGTATTTTTTTTGGTGCTTCTAAACAGGCGGAACGCTTCCGACATCATTCTGTTTGGTGACTAATTGACAGCTCTGCCTGCGGACCCAACCGCAAGAGATTAGAAGGAAGAGGCCCACTAATCTAACGTAGCTCTTTGCTCCGGGAGCAGGAGATTAACGCCCGCGACTATTCTGCAAAGCTGATTAAAGCTAGATACATGTGTGCAAATTGCTCGTACCTGGTTTAGCAGGGGAAATTGGGTTTTTTCTTGGGATGCCAAGGAGAATGGCTGCGTTGCTTTGAGTGCACTGCCACTGAAATCATAAAGTGCTGCAGCTACTTTGCTCGGACTTCCGTGGCGAGAATTTAAGGAGGAATTAAGTGAGTGTCGAAAGAGGTTCCACTGTACATGCAATTCGCCCTCGCCCCTGGCCATATTGGCAGAGGCTGATGGAGTCTCAGCAACACCCAGAGGTCCACAGGCCCCTGGTTAAAAGGCACAGTCTGAGGAATCGTGGGGTGGGCAGGTGAAGGGAGATGGACAACTGTTGTCAGAAGAGTGACCTCTGAGGGCCGCATGACAGCGGTGGGCGGGGCCCGAGGCACAAGTGGGTGGAGCAACAAATGCAGATTTGACTTAGTAATGTAGGTTAGTTTCTACACGCAGACACACGTCTCCATCCACTGCCAAGGCAAGCAAGAGGTTTTAGCAGAGGTCAAGTGAGTACATTGCAAGTCAGACACTCCAGGGATGGATCTAAACTGATTGTAAAATGGACCACTCCTCTACAGAGCCCTCTTTTGGCACATTGTTATAATGCATTTTTAACATTACAACTGACCAGTGCAGATTTGCCCCAGGAGCGTGCAAAGTGTAGCTAGGAAGAGTTGTGAGGGCCTGGAGGGCTATGCTCCCTGCCCCCAAGCCTGGGCCTGAGTTTCTCCACCCTTGATGTACAGTGGTACCTCAGATTAAGAACTTAATTCGTTCTGGAGGTCCGTTCTTAACCTGAAACCGTTCTTAACCTGAGGGACCATTTTAGCTAATGGGGCCTCCCGCTGCCGCCAGCGGGTGATTTCTGTTCTCATCCTGAGGTAATGTTCTTAACCTGAGGTACTACTTCCGGGTTAGCAGAGTCTGTAACCCGAAGTGTCTGTAACCCGAGGTGTTTGTAACCCGAGGTACCACCGTACTTGAAGGAACCTCCATATCCAGTGGCAGTCTGCTGCTGAATATTAGCTTGGTTTCCAGACCTATTACCATATTGTTTGCCTTCCTTTGTACACCTCCCAGCTTGTCAATATCCTTCTTAAAATGTGGTGCCCAGAACTGGACACAGGACTCCAGGTGGGGTCTGTCCAGAGCAGATTATCTCCCTTGATCGGAACACTTTACTTTTGTTGTTGATGCAGCCTAGAATAGCATTACAGTGGTACCTCAGGTTACATACGCTTCAGGTAAAAGCCTCCGCTAACCCAGAAATAGTGCTTCAGGTTAAGAACTTTGCTTCAGGAGGAGAACAGAAATCGTGCTCTGGCGGCATGGCAGCAGCAGGAGACCCCATTAGCTAAAGTGCTGCTTCAGGTTAAGAACAGTTTCAGGTTAAGAACGGACCTCCAGAACGAATTAAGTACTTAACCCGATGTGCCACTGTAAATTTTTTTTTGACACAGCATCACACAGTCGACACATTAAGCCTGTGGTCTACTAACTTCTTAGATCAGTGGTTCCCAACCTTTTTTTGGCCATTCATTTGGAGGAAGCCTAAAAGGCCATTAACTTGGTCTAACTCATTCTCGAATTGCCCCTCTCCTAAAAATCAAATTGCCCCCCTGTGGGGTGTGTGCCCCACGTTGGGAACCATGGCCCTGGATCATTTTTGCATGCACTGCTGTCAAGCCAGCTGTCTCCCATTCTATCTTTGCATCCCTTGCCTAAGTACAGAACCTTACGTTTGTCCCTACTGAAATTCATTTGGTTAGCTTTGGCCCAGTTCTCCCATCTGTTGCGGTCATCTTGAACCCTGGTTCCCTCTTCTGCAGCTTTAGCAATACCCCTCCCAGCTTGCCGTCATCTGCAAAGGCAGGCAAAACTGTCGGAATAAAGCAACTTCCTATGCAGGAGCGTTTTGAGTAATTGTGGGCTCCAAAGACGTGCCCAACCTTTCCGGGCAGCGGCGCAGCAAATTCGCCATGAAGCCACCCACAGCTCTTGCGAGCTTACCTTTGCAACACATAGCAGAGGCTGAGTCATTTCCGACACAAAGCCCCGCATCGAGGAGTCTGAGCAAATTGGCAAGCGGCCCAGCGTAGCCCGGCTCAACCCGATCAAACATCCTGCTCAGATCGGTGCGGCATTCAGAACAGACACAGGGTGGGGAAAGCAGATTTGGCAGACTTGCTCAAGAGATGCAGAAACTTGTGACTATTTCACAGTTTTCTGTGTGTGTGTGTGTGTGTTTTCACACCCCCAATCTTAAAGATTGGAGGGGTGTTGGTTTACTCATCCACAGCTACCAACCTACTGGTCTGACTAATTTGCAGAAAGGCAAGGAAGCCGTAAAAGCTTTATTGCTTAATGCAGAGAGCAGAGTTCTTCCACGGGCTGGTACCAGGCTATGGCACAAATAAAGGAAACTTCTTGTTCCTACTCTGGGGGTTGGTAGGGGGGAGCAGCAGGAAAGATTATTGCCTCTGGGCATCAGGCTGGCTAGTATTTATTCGCCTGCCCAGATTAGGATCGACAAACCGAGCAGGAGATGTGAGATATGGTTAGGGTGACCCATCTTAAAACACGACTGCTATGAATCATCCCATGTTGTCGGCACCTGAACAAATGCAGGCAGCTGAAAGCACCCTGAATGAACTCAGATTGCCAAGCTGAGAGGTGTGGGCATCTCCCCCACTGCATTGGTGGGGGACCTTTGGGTGCCTCCAGAGGTTGTTGGACTCCAACTCCCATCAGCCTCAGCCAACATGACCAATGGACAGGGATGGTGGGAGTTGAAACCCACCACAGGTGGGGACCTCTTTTCAAACCAAGGGTTGCAAAAAGCATTATCAGAGTTCAAGGACAAATTACATTGGGGAGGGGATGTGGCCAGAGGAGGTTTCTGAGGGCCAGGTGGAGGGGCTTAGAGGGCCACATTGGGTCCCTGGGCCTGAGGATTCCCCCCCACCCATGTTCTGCTAGTACAGTGGTACCTCGGGTTAAGTACTTAATTCATTCCGGAGGTCCGTTCTTAAGCTGAAACTGTTCTTAACCTGAAGCACCACTTCTAATAGGGCCTCCTGCTGCCGTCGTGCCGCCCAAGCACAATTTCTGTTCTCATCCTGAAGCAAAGTTCTTAACCTGAAGCACTATTTCTGGGTTAGCGGAGTCTGTACCCTGAAGCGTATGTAACCTGAAGCGTATGTAACCTGAGGTACCACTGTATATGTTTGTTCACACATGCAAGCATTCTTCCCTCGAGTAACTTGCAATGAACCAAACCAGTTGAAAAGGTCTGCATTCGGGACAAGACTATGTCCTGGCAAAACAGTGCAATCCACCCCCCATCCTCTCTCTGTTAAAAAGAAAGTATGAAATAGTCTCTCAAGTGTTCAGCTAAAATCAGGCTGCATGTGACATACTGCATTACTAAATCAATTACGGAGCCAAGTTGGACGGCAGCCACAGGGAGAGTTTCAGCCGTAGGGGGTGCCTGGAAGAATCTTTATGTCGGGTGGAAAAAAACCTCGCTCCGATAGCCTCCTGCGTCAGCCCGGCTGAATTATTTGTGAGGTCCAGCCACTGTGCATCTCTGCGGAGCCTGCACAAGATTTGTTTCCTGTGAATTGCGCTCCTTAGGATGACAGAAGGGCATCGCTGCAGGTTTACTGCCTGTTTAATCTATGTGTGGACAGATTCAGGTGCTTTGTAAAATCAGAACAATTATCATCTCAGGTCTGCTCTGTGTTAGGTGGGTGGGTAGGCAGAGGGAAGTCTCACTGAGCTATATGTGAGGGGAAAGTCATAAAGTACCCTGTGGCATCTCAGAAGACTCACAAATGCATTATGTCATAACATATTTGTGATTCCATCATCTTCTTCCTCCCACTATATCTATATTTTGGAAAGTTATTTGTCCATCTGTTCTCTATGCATTCAGACTCAAGACATCAGCACCAAATTTGGCAGGATGGTTCCATCAAAGAGAAGGTTTGCATTAAGGTTTGAATAGAATTGGACGCCATTTTGAATCAAGATGGCAGATGGAAACTTATAAAACTGCATTGGTTTTAACCAAATTTGGGCAGGATTATAGTTTACTCAATAGCATTAGAATGAAAACATGGGTTTTCTTTCCATTTTGAAATTAAAACAATTTTTCCATTTATATATCTTAGTAGTTTTTTGTTTCTTATAATTCCCAATCAATGCCAGGTACTGTCTGTTAGTCTACTATATTACACATTGGGAAATCATCTGTCTGTCTGCTATGCACTGGGATATCCCTTAAGATATTGTAACCATTTTTTTCAGTTCCTGGGATTGAAAAGCAGGATTTCACCTATTTTGGGACACAATTGGATGCCATTTTGAATCAAGGTGGTGAACTGAACCTTCAAAACTGCACTAATATTATCCGCTGATTTCAAATGTTCACTGATTTTTTGTTTTGTTTCTTAGAACTCCCAAACAATGCTGTGTACTAGAGTGCATAATAAATAATCTGCAGCAGTCCTAGATGCCAGTTCTGCCTCCATGCCCACCCTGGCAACACTGTCACAGGACCTAATAATGCCATCCACAACATCAGGGGTTAATTCCCCAGCTCATCTTCCAATGTGCTATCACTTGCATTCTACGTACGGCAAACAGGACCGTCTCTACAACAGGCATTGAGAACCAGTGGCAACCAGTCTGGATGTTGCTAGACTCCAACTCCCATCAGGCCCAACCAGCACAGCCAATGGTCAGGGATGATGGGAGCTGGAGTCCAGCAACATCTGTTGGCCTGCAGGTTCTATGCAAAGGATAAATGGCCACAAATCTGGCATCAAATGGCAATATCCAAGAAACTCGGTGGCAAAACATTCCAACCTCCCAGGAAATTCTGAAACTAAAGATGGCTGCAGAGGGCAACTTCAAAGGGAGTGTGAAACCAGTGAATTGCAATAAGTCAGGAGGTTCTATGCTATCACTGAGTCGGGACGATGAATTTTTATCACATCACTTGTGTTTGTTGGCTAACCAATGCTGGCCTGTTTTTTTAATGAATGGCCACTGAATGTTTACTTTTCTGCATTTCATTTCCCTTCTGACTTGATTGTACCTTGAACTACATCTTCCCCAATCATTTACATATATACAACCCCCACTTCCACGATCAGACATACTCGTGTATGTCTTTACTATATAACAATATTGTAAGGCTGTCGTCACGCTGCAGTGTACGTGACTGCTAATAGACAGCCACAGCGAGATGACAGAACAGCAGGCAAGCAAGCAAGAAGTAGTCCAGGCAAGCTGTTAAAAGGAGTGCGTTTCAGAGAATGTCTCAGCAAACTGCTCTCTGAAATGCTCCTTTTCTCTGTTAAACAATGCTATTAAAAGGAGTTGGGTGAGTTGTGAAGGGACGAGTGTAGGGGAAGAAAAGATGGCAAAGGTGTAGGTGGGTTTGGCGAGGAGAGTAAGCAGACAAAGCAGTCCCTAGTGTGTCCCTAGAGCACAAACCCCTGCCACACAGGATAGTTCAGTGGTACCTCGGGTTAAGAACTTAATTCGTTCCAGAGGTCGATTCTTAATCTGAAACTGTTCTTAACCTGAAGCACCACTTTAGCTAATGGGGCCTCCCGCTGCCACCAGGCTACTGCTTCACGATTTCTGTTCTCATCTTGAAGCAAAGTTCTTAACTCGAGGTACTATTTCTGGGTTAGCAGAGTCTGTAACCTTAAGTGTCTGTAACCTGAAGCGTCTGTAACCCGAGGTACCACTGTACATCAAGCATCTGTAGTCCACGAAATCTTATGCCATAATAAATCTGCCAGTCTTTAAGGTGCCACAAAAACACTTTGTTGCCTTTTCCTCTAGATAATAGTTTCTTTCTGCTTTGGCAAACTAAGCAATGATAATTGACGGCAAGTGAGAGCGGAATTCTTAAGCAGGGAGAAGGTTGCTGTTTTGAGAGTGTCTGAGCAGGTTGCTGTTTTGAGAGTGTCTGAGCAGGAAAAGCAATTGCAACAAGGGGGAGGACCTCCAGATATGGAAAGCGGCATGGGAAATACTGCAAACTGGCCCCAGCCAGAAAAAACAACAACTCAGTGTTAATAACAGAAAAGGAACAGGTCGCAATAAGAGGAAGGCGAAAATGCATATTACAGGAATGAAGAGACAGGAAGGCAGGAAACTTGATAGTTACAGTACATCTCGTGGTGTCAGATGAAGAGGGAAAGCAGTTTCGGGTTTGTCAAACCATTGCCCATTAAACAGCAAATTTTGTGTCATGTGGATTTGGTTTAATAAGGCATGCTGTGTGTGGTGAGCTTGTTGTGGTCCTCTAAATCTTTTTTTTATTTTTAAAAAAACCCTCATGAAAATTCTTCAGCATTTTAGTGCAAATCTCTCTTAAGGAACACAACTTTGCATGCAGTTTTAACTAACGTGCACATTTTGGCAAGCAATTTCCCCCAATAAATTGTGTTTTTGTATGTTATTCTCACAGGTATTTTCATTTTAGGCACATTCTCCCCCTCCCCCAATATATGAAAAACATACAAAACATTGGTTGAAGAAGGGTGGTTTCTTTCTGTTTCAGGAAGTGTGAATTAGATAAAATTTGGCTTTAAATGTGAACTGGATTGACTTTCTCTCCCCCCTCACCTGCTCCAGATGTTGCTGAACTTCAACTCCCATAATCCCCAGCCACTGGCTATACTTGTTGGGACAGATGGGAGTTATAGTTCAATAAAATCTGGAGGAGTTTAGTATCATAGAATTGTAGAGTTGGAAGGGAATTGTCATCTAGTTCAACCACCATGGGTTCCCTACACCTGGTCCAAGAATAGTCAGCAGGGTCAGCCTGACCCCATCTTTATCTGGCTTCCTGGCTGCCCTAGTAAACTGTAGCCAAGATGTACAGAATCCGACAATTTGAGATTTCACTAAAGTGGTGGGTTTTTTTTTGTCTTATTCCACTCTTAAGTTCCATTTACCACCTTTCAACATCAGTTTGTGATTTATTTATTTTAAAAAAGAGCATCACAAAAACCCACTAGCATTTTATTGCCTGTTCCTCCTAAAGCACACATTTCTGTGTGCAATTTTGGCTTATATGCACATTTTTGCAAGCAATTTTCGCCAATGCATTTATTTTTATTATGATTTGCCTTGCCGTGCACACTTCCCCCTAACAGATGCATCTTTGTACTCCTGCCTTTTATGGGAGAATCGCACGGCAAAACTGGGAGACGTGAGGATTTTAAGAGGCGGCTGTGTTTTGGTCCGCATACTGTTTCGGGATGTGGAAACGAGGTAGTTTCGCATTGAAGTGCAAACCTACACCATAGATGATTCCACTTGAGTTGTCCCTTGTAAGGAAGCGTAATGGAACCCTGTAATCGTTTTACATCAAGTGTATTGTTTCTACTGCAGCCTCGCAGGCGCCATGTGGAGTCCCACTGCCTGTCTGTTTCTTGCAGAGATCTTTCTCAAAGCATATCCATGGTTTCACGCTCTCCCTGTTAATGATCCTAAACTTGATGTGGGGAATTGATGGACCTCCAGATGTTGCCCCCCCCAACTCCCATCAGCCTAGCCTGAACATTTTTACCTACACACATTCGCACACCTCACTCTATCCAAGATCTAGAGGACCCTGGACCATCCATTTCTGGGCACCACAATTTAAGAAGGATATTGACAAGCTGGAACGTGTGCAGATGAGGACAACCAAGATGATCAAGGGCGTGGAAACCAAGCCTGATGAGGAACGGTTGAGGGAGTTGGGTACATGTAGCCTGGATAAGAGGAGACTGAGAGGAGCTATGATAGCCATCTTCCAATATCTAAAGGTCTGTCACATGAGAGATGCAACATGCTAGTTTTCTCCTGCTCCAGACGGATCCAAACCAACAGATTCAAGTGACAGGAAAGGATATTTTGTCTAAACATCAGGAAGAACTTTCTGACAATAGGAGCTGTTTCACAGAGGCATGGACTCCCTTGGAAGGTGCCAGAGTCTCCTTCCTTGGAGGTTTTTAAGCTGAGGTTGGATGGCCATCAGTCATGGATGCTTTAGTTGAGATTCCTGCATTGCAGGGGGTTGGACGAGACGATCCCTCCCAACGCTACAATTCCGTGATTCTATGATCCCTGGGCTAACTGATCATAATTTGCTGCAGCATTTGGGTCATTCACACAACTAACTTTCGCAGGACATTCCTCTTCAGCTAATATCTGATTGTTCCCTCTTAGCACAGGATTGCAAAAGATAGGTGACACAGTCGCTGCTCCGCTGCTTTGCTACATCTGTGCACGTCCTCTCTGTTCTGCTGCATTTTCACAGCACGGGGTGAATGAATTAGGGCAAGCTTCCTGGGTGCATCAGCCTGCAACTTCCTCTCTCCTTTCCTGGCCAGCCTCTCATCTGCAATCACACTCTCAACCCTGCACTGCAGCCAAGGACGCATTTCAAACAAGGAAGGCAACTTCAGAGGGAGTGGTTCAAGTGCTCTGGGACACCCCCAGCACTCCAGCCCGCTTTATATTTCCCTTGCTAAGGACAGATGCTGCCTCTTTCGCCATAGAGAACCTTGGCTTGACATCAGCAACGGACACAGGTAGAGAAATTTAGCAGCAAGAGGTTCTGACCCATCGCAGGCTCCAGCGTGATACCAGATTTCAGGTGCTGAAAAGGCTGGATTTCAAAAGAGAAACACTAAACAGGGTTCACCTGCCTGTTGTCTCTCTGCAGCTTCTGTAATTTAAACCAGAAAGATCATCTCCTGCAGCATATTCTACTTTCCCCACCTGGAGCGGTCATTTATAAGTCTGGGTTAAACTGCAGCCTCCTTGGGGCAGGGGACCTCTCTTGCCCTATGAAGAAAGACTAAAACACTTGGAGCTTTATAGTTCAACAACAACACTGAGGATCCAACTAGACACAGCACTAAACATCCCAGTTTAAACACCAATAAAATAATAATTATAGAAATGGCAATAGCAGCAGCAAGTGACTGGAGTGGGGCACTCCTTATTTTCAACATGGGAGGGGTGGGATTTGCACCAGGAAGGCAGCAGTGAAAAGGTTAAAGCTTCACATGTCAGAGAGAGTCAACGTGGTACCCCTCCAGATGTTGTGGACTACAACTCCCATAATTCCTGAGCACTAGCCATGCTGCTGTGGCTTTGGGGATCGTCATCCACAACTGTTCTTCCTGCTGCAACCAAGCAATCAAACTAATAAACCTGTAATTAAATATAGTTTCCTGTATTTTTCTACGCTGGGAAACAAGAGTTACCCACATAGGAACAAGCCAAGGCATTAAGCCAATTTCAAACTGTGGTTTTATATCCTGGATTATTCTGAAACTGCTAACTATAATTTCCTGGTTTGGATGAAACAGGAACCGATATGGAATTAAGAGACTTCCTGGTCTGATTGCACAAGCCAGAGAGGAAGTGGAGAAATGGACCGTGTGTGACAGTGAAACTTGTTCTATCTCAGCTTCTGAAGCTGATGAACTAATAATAATAATAATAATAATAATAATAATAATAATAATAATAATTGCACCCTGCCCATCTGACTGGGTTGCCCTAACCACTCCAACAAAGTATAAAAGCACAGTAAGACATCAAACATTTAAATTTTCCCTTTACAGGTCTGTCTTTTTCTTAAACACATATAGTTGTTTCATCATCAAATCCTTAGCCATTTGACCAAGCCCAATCTTAGCTCATTCTAGCCCAGACAGAGAAGAGTCTGCAGTGACCACTTCCTATTCCATGGAACGTTAAGCTGTTTCACTGCAAACCAGCATGAGTGGCTTTGAGTTTAGAGGGTGAGGGGTTGGTTATTTTGGTGGGGAGGTGAAGGATGAGGCCAGGGATCTAAAGCAAAAAACATTTCATAGCCTCTCGTAAGAACACACTGCAGATCAGCTGTAAAGGTTGTGCAAGGCACGAGGGCTTGAGTGTGCTTGTGACTGCATTGCACAAGGACAGAAAAGGACAATTTGTGATCGAGTTGCGTAGGGACCTGAGGGCTTGTGCCTTCATAGGCAGCTTACAGATGTTATGGACTAAAATTCCCATCCCTGACTGCTGGCTGGGACTGAAGGGAGATGCAACATCTGGATGGTAACACATTGGCTACTCCTGCCTGAAGCCAAGGTCTTATTTTGTGCCATTTGTGAAGAGCAACCTTGCTGAAACAGGTCAAGGTAGGTCCATCTGCTTCCAACAATTATCAGATGGAGATCTATGGCAAGAAGACAACAGCTGTCACAACTTGTTCACCCCCAAAATCTGGGTCTGCTGCACCTAATAAGGGAGCTTTATTGAGCTATCACACCTAACAGCCATTAGCAGAGCTGTCCTCCTATGTGACTTATTCTCCTGGAACATTTCCCAACTTTGGGTCCTCAGATGTTGGGTTTGTTTATTTATTTGACAACTGTATAAACTGCTTCACAGCCCTTGAAACAGTGCACAAGAAAAGGTAACAATGAAGCAAAACACAACAAAGTACACAATCTAAAAAACAAACCATTTCCACAATTATTGTTCCTCTATGATTATCATTCTGTCTTACTATGCATTATTATTATTATTATTATTATTATTATTATTATTATTATTATTATATTTATTTACTACTTCCTGCCCAGCTAAAAACATAAAAACCTATCACACAACATTGTTAAGATTCAGGATAATTAAAAACACACAATCAAAGAATCCCATTATGACATTAAAATCTATATGACCATTTCTACAGATGTACAATCTGTAGCTGAACCACAGCTCACATCACCTTTTACTATTGGCCATAGTCCAGATGTTGGACTATTGGCTGATGCGGTATAACATCCGGGGACCCAAGGCTGGGGCTACCGAGTTACTAAAGAATTTAGCACATGGCCAGCACAAATGGAAACTGTGCAGAGAGCCCAAGGGGATCTCCATTTTTATCAGACATGCAGGCAACTCATCTAGATCAAAAAAGCACAGCAGTCCTCTGACGGCATGCCCTGGGATTCTTGCACCCAAAAACTAGCCCAGAATAGGGCTGTGGCAGAAGAAAAGAACAGGGAGCTGGGAAAGGTACGGTGGTCGCTTGCTGTGTCGCTTTGCCTCTTGCAACCCAGCTCTTCCGAAGAGGAAATGCCTTTACAGACAGAAAAGTCATGTCTGCCAGGAAAATAGGAGCAAGATGTCTCTGGTTTTACATTTGCATCATCATAGGGGCTTACTTCTCTAGGGCTGCCCAGGTCTCAGAGATGCACAGTCTCCCCCCTTGGGACTGGTTTGGTGGGCATCACTCAACACTGAGCAGGAAGTGTTCCTGTCTGGAAATGCCTTTACATGGGGAAGGGCACTGCAGCCCAGCAGCAGAGGATCTCTGCTGTGAATGCAGGTCTCAGGTGCATCTCCAGGTAAGTTGCATCTGCCAGGCACTGCAGACAATCCTGAGCTCAATGGACCAATGGGCTGACTTTGCCCAAGTGTTCCTCTCTTCTACACAGAGAGCCTTTGCAGGGTGGGGGTCACCTTTACCTTGCCCTCCTGGCCTCGAACTACAGGTGTGTGGCAGCGAGCTATGGTTCCTCAGTGGTGAGCAAAGAGCACTCTGTACATGCCCACCTGCCCCATCTCCAGTAAATCTAGTGCTGAGGCCTGGCTCACGTTAGTCTCTCCCTCTCCCTCTGTCTCTCTCTCACACACAAGCATGCCTTTCAGGAAATTGAGAGGGTTCATTCCCACATGCAATTGTACCCTCTTGATGTTATTTGTGTGTGTGTGTGTGTGTGTGTGTGTGTGTGTGTGTGCTCGTGTGTGTGTGTAGGTGTCTGGATTTTCTTTCTTTCTTTGCAAAGAGAGAGAGAGGGAGAATTCATTTTATTTTTCTGATCTGCACATTGCACAAAACAGTTCGGGGTTTGCAGCGCTGCAGGAAAACCGGAAAGATTTAAGGCAGCGCATTTTCACCCAGCCAGCCTCTGCCCACCCCTGCCTGGATTTCCCTGCTCCTGGTGTGGCTCAGAATACTAATGACTCCCCTTCTTCTGTCAAAAGGGAGCAGAATTTAGTGGTGGTGACGTGGTGGTGTGAAAGGGGGAGGAGCAATAAGGTTTCCAGACAGGTAAGGAAAACAAGGGAAAATCCCCTCCGTGCTCCCCACCCACCCCACAATACGGCTGCACCTCGGCAGGTTCCATTCATACATGAAAACTGGGCGGTGCAAATGCACCCATGTTCATAAGTGTATAAGGGGAGTGCATACAGAAGGGGGGATTTAGCTTTTCTGTATCTGGCATCCAAATGTCTTAAGCCCTGGCACCTTGGTGAAGTGGGGGGGGGGGGGGAGAAAGAAGAGGGCACTTGAGAGAAATGGTGGCACCCCAAAATCTTTGCCCCCAAACCAGGACTTGAATTACAAGTGGTTGTTGTTGTTGTTTAAAAATGAAGTTCTAGAGAAGGCATAGAGGAGGAGCCATCAGTGGGCCAAAACCATTGGGGGGGGGGAGAGAGAAGAGAATGGGGGTAATTGGGGATTTTTTAATTTGTCACTCAGCCTCTCCCCATCCCCACAATCCAAGCACTGCCCCAGACTTCAAACTTGCAGACGCAGTGCTGTAACAAAACACCCCATTTCTCTAGAAGTGGGGTTCTCCGCAACCTCTCCGTATAACCTTAAAAATACCTCTGACATGCTGATGTCATACAAAGAAGGGGAGATCTCAAATTATGGAAGAAAAGGTGTGTCTATGTGGGAGTTTATAGACTCCGACTTTAACCCCCAATTTTAACCATATCCTATCTCCTCCCTGCGACCTTTTTAACGCCCCCACCCTCACGCTGTGGGGACCAGCATAAAATGTAAGGCAGCCCCTTCCATCCAATCGAACTGGGTTTCTCCTTCGGCAACCAGAAACACCGAAGCAGACAAGCAGCCCCTGGAACGCACGAAACAGAAAGGCTCCTGAGCTAGTACAGAGCGCATTTCTGTAGAGGGAGAGAGGGAAAAGGCTGCCCGGGTCGGAGCGAGGGGTGGGGCGGGTGCAGGAAGAGAAATTCCCCCATCGCAGTCTTTCCAGATTCCGGGAGGGAGGAAAGGAAAGCAAAAGCGAGAAGGCAGTCTGCTCATGCTCAGAGACCTCTTTGCCACTCACTGTCGAAAGAGCCGCTCCATGTCCTTGATCTGCCTCCGGGAGAACTCGCGGAACTCGGTGTAGGGGCTGAAGACGCGGTGCTGGGCGCCGCCGCCGGGCGAGAGCTGCGAGGGGTCGTTGAGCTCGGTGCGCCGCTGCAACTTGGCGCTCAGCTCGCCGTCGGCGCCGCTGTCCAAGGCCGGCGGCTCGGGCTCCGGCTCGGCCTCCGGGTGGTGCTCGGGCGGCTGCGGCTGCTGCTCGGTTTCGCCATTGTGCTCCTCCACTTGCAAGCGGCGGCTCAGCTTGTCTGCCAGCTCGTCGGTGGCCATCGCGGACGAGAGGCGAGCAGCAGACGAGCTGATCCGGCCCGAGCGCGCCTCCTCCCGCCGCCGGCTCCGCCCCGACCCGCTGACTGGGCGCGCCGCGGCGCGGATGGGCGGCCGCCGGACGATGCCTGCGCAGGAGACGCCCAGACAGGCGGGCATGGCAGCAGCAGGAGGAGGGGGTTTCTGCTAAAGGCTTACTCCCGAGTAAGCCTGTAGGGAATCGCAGTGCAAGGAGGGAGAGAGGGAGGGGGAAAGCAGGGCTTGTGGGCAGCAGTGCTGGGGGGATGGACTCCAATGCGCCTTTTGCGGTTTACTCCCGAGTAAGCGTGTAGGGGGTCGCGGTGCATGGAGGGAGGGAGAGAGGGAAGGAAAGAGAGGGGGGACCCACAAAATCCACCAGGGCTTGTGAGCAGCAGTGCTTGGGAGATGGACAAGAATGTGTCCTCTGCGGTTTACTCCCGAGTAAGCGTATAGGGGTGGGGGGCAAGGTTGGGAGGAGCCCCACAGAATCCACCAGGTCTTATGGGCAGCAGTGCTTAGGGGATGCACTCCAATGCGTCCTCTGCGGTTTACTCCCGAGTAAGTGTGTAGTAGGGGATGGAGTGCAAGACTCTGGAGAGAGGGAGCTCCATACTTGAATTCTCTGGGACTGCTTCCCTAGTAAACGCGCACCCCGGGGTGCATTGCTTGGGAGCGATGGCTTTCTGTCAGGCATGCTCCCAAGTATATGTGCAAAGGATCCGGGTGCAAGATGGAGGGGAGCCCCACACAACCCGCTAGGGCTTGTGGATAGGGGTCAGGCTGCAGTGGGTGGCATTGGAGTGGGTGGCATTGTGTTGTCTTGGGTTTTGCTCCCCATAGGTGTGCAGTAACGAATCACCTCTTTGCAAGCCAGAGCATGCAAGGATTTGGGGGAGCTGCTGACACCCCACCAGGCTGATGAGGAGGGTTGCAGCATGGGGGTCAGGATGGAGGCAGGTCACAGTGTCCCTCCATAGCTTCTTTGGAAGAGCGGGCTGGGCCAGAGCTGACACTCAAATGGGCTAAAGTTTGCCCAATCTAGCAGCTGCCTCTGTATAGATGGAACATCCAGGAAATCCATCAGATCTTGGTCTATGTTGCACTACCATCAAGGAGGGGAGAGAGGTATTCATTCTTCCTTCTTCATCCCAGGCCTCAACCTTCATGTAGACTCAGCAAGCATAACCAGCCACACCCCAGTAGAGCATTTGTCAAGATGATGGTGTCCAAGATCATCTGGAGGAAACCAGGTTGGCGAATCTCAGAGGAATGTCCCTTGCAATTCACAAGTGTCGGAGGTCATTTAAGAGCACGGGATGAGCTTGCTGCATCAGGCCAATGACCCATCTATTCAGCATCCTCTTCATGGACCAGATGCCCTGTGGGATGCAGCAGCAGCAGCAGATTTGTAGGAGATATTATCAAGCCAGCGCCATCCGCTGACCTTTTCCTTCGTGACATTTGTACAATCTGTCTGGAGACTCATCAGTGGGCATCTTGTGGAGTGGGGGGGGGGGAGGTGGCGAAGATGGGGAGGATGTTAATATGCAGAAACTGCTTACAAGCCCTATCCATGCCCCCCTCCCATTATTTCTTTTAAACTACAATGGAATCTTCAGTCCTGATTGTGAAACAATTTTTTTACAAAAATGTTAAGGTAATTGATTGCTTGCAGAGTCGTGGACTCAGTTTAAATACTTGAAAAATCAGTGCTTTTTTTTTGAGAGGAGGGGCAGCTAAACATTAAATCCTCTGGCACAGCTTTCTGGCTTCCATACTCTAGTGCAGGATCCCCCAAGATTCCTGCATTGCAGGGGGTTGGACTAAATGACCCATGGCGTCCCTTCCAACTCTACAGTTATGTGATTCTGACATGATACTTGTGCGCACAAAGGTTCCTGGATAATTGTCACCTTTTCTCACTTCCTCTTCCAGTGCAATGTGCTCTTCGAGGCTCAGGCCAATTCTGCCAGAACCCATTTCCACTCGGAACTGCAGAATAAATGAAGTATCTGCGTGCTTTTCTTACATTCTCTCTTACATGTCTCTCTGCAGGGAGAGAAGTGGCTGGAGGTACGGAGCCCCCCCGCACTTGCTCACCTGGTTATTTGGGGTGGGGTGGGGAGTTGGATTCAGTGTGCTCTCCCTCATTTGCTGTCAAACATCTGAGTGGGAGCCAGCGATGGATGCCCTGCTAATTTAGTTGATTAATTCACCGAATAATCAGATTAACGCCACAACAGACGCCTAACTTCTAGGTAACAGAAAAAGCAAAGGAAGTAGTGTTAGCTTAATACAGTGGTACCTTGGGTTAAGAACTTAATTCGTTCTGGAGGTCCGTTCTTAACCTGAAACTTTTCTTAACCTGAAGCACCACTTTAGCTAATGGGGCCTCCTGCTGCTGCCGCGCCACCAGAGCACAATTTCTGTTCTCATCCTGAGGCAAAGTTCTTAACCCGAGGTACTATTTCTGGGTTAGCGGAGTCTGTAACCTGAAGCGCCTGTAGCCCGAGGTACCACTGTAAAGGTATGGATTCTGGACTAATCCAGTTAAGACTACAATCTCCTCCTACGTGATGTCTTAAGACCCTGAGAAAATGCAGATTTCGTAGCATCAACATCAAGAACGCTTTCTGCTTATTTCTCTTTCTTCACTGCTTTTCCTGATGAAGAGTTCTGGAGATATTGAAATCTTGCTTGTTTTTATGATAGATGAGTATTTTGACTGGGTATTTTGGTGTTTTTCTAGATATTGAAGTCCGATGGATGCACCAGAACTACTCTGCAGAAAGCAGTTGAAGTCATCTGTGTGCACATTAGTATATCTTGCTAGGCAAGATAAAGCAAACGGCAAATTCAATAAGTAAGAATAACGATAAACTTCCTTTTCAAGCGGCAGCAACCAAACTTGTACACACAGTCTGTTCCAAATGTGGCCACATCATAGATCTAAATAAGGACATTTACGTACAGTATTTTTATTATTTATTTCCAAATAATCCTTAACAGTAGCACAATTATACATGCTCAGAGGAGGCTGGCTGTTGAGCCTCTGCATGCATTACTGCTCTGGGCTTGCAGTCACCCTCTGCGGGGTCATTGTGGTCTCCACATCTGGAGTGGTATCAGCGTCTAATCACTGCAGATATGCAGCAGGGTGACAAACCCTCCTTCAAAGGCAGCCAGATACATGCTCTGCCGTGGATCTGGGCACGCACAATGGGCTTTTTAGTGACATTAAGGCATATAGTGGTAATGACCACAGAGGACTCCTTGGATGGGGAAATGTTTTTGCTGGGGGGCAGGGGGAGAACACAAAACAGAGGCAGGCAAATTGCTTTAAATTCCGCTTCGTCTATCCACTGACATCTGAGTTCTGATGAGCTTTCTCCTTTCCAGCTCAGCTTCTGTTTCCGCTGGAATCCCCTGCAGCGGTCATAATCCTCCGTTTGTGACACAGGAGCCTTTGCTGTGCAAGGGATTATGACGTCCCAGTGCTGGCATTCTTAATACTGATTGCCCTGGCAGAGCTGGGTCATGCAGGAGAAGCGGCACTGCCAGCCTCGAGGGTTCAAAACCATAGTTTAGGCTGTTTGTGCATGATGTCCTTATTTGACAGTGACAGCCCTGATTTTTTAATGCTCGTCTCCGGAGAAATCTCTCTTTTGTCTTTTTGTATCCCTTGTTATGCTTTTGTTAGTGTGTCAAAATAAGACAGGACATTAAATGCATCCTTAGAAAGTGCATTAAAATAAAAATCATAAGTGCAGAAGGGGACACTTTCATTGGGGCTTTAAAAATAAATAAAGTTAATAATAAATACATAGGGGTGCCATTTTGCTTGGAGGGGAAGTTTATGTCTTCCCTCCCCAGCTGGGATCCCAACAACCCACCCACCCCTGGTTCCTCTATTAGCCTTAAAGTTAAAGTCCTCTTTTCTTCTTGTGGGGAAAGAACATAGGAACTTAGGAAACTGCCTTTACACCGAGGCCTTTGGGAGAAATGTGCTCTAAAATGCTGACCATTTTTTTGGGGCACACTGAAAAATGAAAGCTGCAAATTGCTGTGGAAATGTGGAGAACTGAACTTAGCAAGAACGGAACTGAAAAAAATGAGAAACTGAAATAATATGAAATTGACACATTTCTCCATCTCTGTGCTGGAAACAAGCCTTTGATAAGGCGTTGTTATGAGTACTGCCCTGAGGTGCACTAGAAACCGGGTTTTTAGCATTGCCACTCCAGCCCTCTGGAATCAGTTGCCAATGGAAAGGGGACAAGTGCCTGGTGTTTTTGACATCTATTGGAGATATTTTTGTTTAGGAAGACTTTCCCTGAAGGATGGCCTAGTCATTTTACGGAATTAATTGTACAACTGTAGAGATAGTATTATTGCTTTTAGGTAATTTACTATGTAATCGTTTGTATTCTATCTTGGTTTTATTATACATGGGTATGGTAACTTTTGGTTGCAAAACTGTTTAGGAATCTGCAAATAAAGTAAAGAAATTTATTTCGACTTGTGCAAAATGCTCACCCCTGTAAACGTACAGCTTGATCCCTTCGCAATCGTGGCAAACCGAGATTTTTACCCGCACAGATCTGAGTCCAGATGGAGACGTGCTCTTCTAAATGATGGCTTTCTGGATTTCACAGGATGTTCATAACTTCGGCGCTGTATTTTTGAGATTCCTGGCAATATGCATTATTTGGATAGCTTTGATTTGTGCTTGTTGCTGCCTATTTTGACAACACCGAGGACGGTAACAGGTTGGTTCCACATGGCAGTTCTGGAGAGTCAGTGATTTCCTAAGAAAACAAGCCCCCCCCCCCCTGTCTTCATGATAGGAGGCCAATCTGGATGAGTGGGGGATTTTATTTTATTTTATTTAAGGATAGTGGTTTAATCTGTTTTGATGGATGACTGGGCGTGGTGGCAGTGAAAATGGGAAGAAAACCCTTTTCTGTAATTGAAAGTGTGAAGCTTTTCATTAACGTAACAGATTGTTTTATGGATGGCGGAATTATCAGAGAACATTTTGAATGGTATTAGAAGAGCAAAACTCATCTACAGCAAAAGAGGGAGATGATGTCAACGTCTCACTTAGAGCCTCAAGACGCAGATGCCAGGAGTTGGCTGCTGGCAAGGTCAGCTTGCAGAATTGCTGGGAACTAACGGGGGCTAGCAAACGGTTATTTCTGGAGGGTGTAATTAATGCTAACGGAACATGAACAAATTACTCCAGAATTTCTACTGGGAAGATCTGATGCCAACCAGTCTTCGCAGAACAGATGGGGATGGCTGTTGCAAAATGTTCCGAGGCAGAGGAGACGTGCAAGGTTGTGTGCTGTCCTGAAATAAACCCTTGTATATTGCAGAAAGAACGCAGATGTGGCCAAAGGGGCTCTGGAGTAAACCAGAAAGGTTCTTGGTTATCAGCACATCTGTATGTAAAACATCCTAATGATTTCTTCCAGGAGATCAATTCCCCTGATCTTTCCCTGGGCTTCCCCCAACTGCGAAGGCAACAGTTATCAGTGACACAGTTCCATCTTTTATATGTGCTTTGTATGCCACATGTCTTTTATCGTGGTACCCAGGCGATCTCCCGTCCAAGCACTGACCAGGCTCAGACCTGCATAGGAACACAGGAAGTTAACCCCTTCCACCTTTTGCAAAGTTTAGGAACATGGGAAGTTTCCTTATACCAAGTCACACTGTAGATTCATCTTGCTCAGGATTGCCTACAATGGTTGTGGCCAGTGCTTTTTTTCTGGGGGTGGGGTATGCAGGGGTACGCATACCCCTAAACATTTTGTGAATCTTTGTACTTTTGTCCATTTACTGTATTTATTTTTCCTGATTTGAACTATAAAATGGTGATTTTCTGGAGTCAAAATGAGAGTACCCCTAAATATTTTCTTTAGAAAAAAAAAAGCACTGGTTGTGGCTCTTCAGGGTTGAGGACAAAAGACTTTCTCAGCTTTATATAGAGATGCCTCTGAATGAAAAACTTTCCCTTTGTAGGACTTACTAAAACTCTCAGTTGACTCCAGATCAGCATTTGGCCAACATCCAAAGCTACTCCTCTGTGAGCTTGGTGCTTGGTATCTCCTGTTTTTGCTAGCTGTGGTGCTGGTGATCTGCTGTCTGACTTGGTGCCTTTCCCCATGCTTGGCTGAAATACTCCTGCAAACCTTTGTCTAAGGTGGGAGGCAGATTTAGAAGAGACCTCAAGGATCATCTAGCTCAACCTCCCCACCATGCAAGGATGCATAGTAAATAAAATCTGTCAAATGATGATGTACAAAAGAACCAGATCCACGATTCCAAAAGACGGGATTCCAGATTGGACAAAAGGTTGCATCCAACCAAGTCCTACTCAAAAGTAACACACTGAAATTCATGGACCTAGGTTAGTCATGACTACCGCCATCAATGGGTCTACTTTGAGTAGGACTAACACGGGATACAATCCATCTCTCTTCCCTCCCCCACAAAAAAACCCTGTTACAGGTATCAGAAGATCTTAAGAATTTATACATAATTTTGAGTTGAGTCTCTATACATTTCTCGTAATCAAGATACAATGTACCATATATGAGTATCATCTGTACAAATAAGTCTATACATATACATATATGTATATAAATAAATTCTGTATAATAAGACACCAGGTGTTTTATGCAATGTTGTAGCAGCATCTTCTATTTACAAGCTTAGACAAGGAGCTGGCCAGAATCTTCCTTCTCTGTCGCTTTCCTTGGGTAAGCAGAATTGTTCCTACGCAGAGGTGCTGCAGTGCACTCGTTTCTTACAGGCTGCTCCTGGCCCCGCAACCACCTGCTTTTCAGGGAATGGTTTCTTAGGGGCTGCCATCTGCATAAGACAGAGAAGGGAAGATACAGAGCAAAACGCATGTGTGTGCTTCTACATTTATACTTTAGCCAAAACGGCAAGTCAAATGCCTGTCAAAAACCAGCTTGCGGGGGTGGGAGCAAAGAGCAACCGAGTAGGATTGAATTCTCCACAAAGGGTAACTCAAAGGGTTTCAGTCCTGCTCCTCAAGCTCTCAGCACACTAGCGACTTCCCTGTGGATGTACTCAAACCAAGCAGGTTTAAACTCTCTGCCCATCATCTGATGAACTCAGGGATGGGTGTGCCAGCAGGCTCCTCCCAGGGAACATGCTCACACACCCAAACCAAGCAGGACCAAAATCCTTGCCTATCAGATGATGTGCGAGGAGCTCGATCTTGCTGCTGCACTCCTACCTGCCCCACACCGGATATCACATATGATGCCAGTTGTGGGGCAAGTGGTGTGGTTTGGGGAAAATGGCCTGGTGGGCCAAGAACACACAAAACGAAGTTGAGGGCTTTCTGAAAAAGCAAGCAGGTTTCCACCAATGATACCCCTGCTCTTCAGGACCTCCCCCTCCCCACTTATATTATCCAACTATCTTCATTTATGGCTTGTCGGCTAAGAGGCACTCTTACTACACTGGCCAGGCAATTTCCTACCTTGCTATCCCTGAATTTCAGAGTGCAGGCGTAACATGACGAAATCTCACTCTTCCTCTCCTCTAACTGATTCTAGGGTGGAAACAGCAGGGAACAAATGGCAAATCTCTCTCTGGCAAAGCAACAGAGCTAAGAAACAATGCAGCCGCCGCTTTTCTCCGAGCTGTGTTGGTCGAGTGTGCTGGAATAAGTCTCTGTGTTTTCAGTTAAGCTGGCAGGGATGTCAGTCAGTGAAGGACTGCAGCCTAAAGCAATTAGGAATGTGCACTTGTGTATATAATTGTCACCTAACTCAGTTTGCAAGTCAAGCCCCAGCAACCTGCTGCCTTTAATAAGAGAGAGAGAGAGAGATGCCCTAACAATACTCCATCTCTAGCACCGGGGATTAGGACAGAACTCGATGGCGTGTGACTATGGGTTTCTCCAAGTACAGGGATTTCTCATTTCTTGCTCCTAAGTGATGCCTTCAAGCCTGTTCACCCTACAGAAATGTAGAAATAGAAAGGCTGCTTCCATACTAAGGTCTCCTTAATGCTGTGGAGGAGATGCTTTTCAGCAGTCAAGCTCAACCTGGAACGAAAATGGCACTTAAGATAGCACCATTAGATCTGGAAATGTCTATCCTGGTGGCCAAGATGCTTCTATCATGTTCGTTCACAAGTAAGTTCACAAGTAAGTTCCATTCTCCAAAGGTTGCCTGCAACTTAAATTAAAAGCTTTCCCTGCTTGTGTTGTTACTCGCTTCAGTGCAGCCGCAGGATTACTAATCAATTCCCCCCTAATTAGCAAGTTTAACAGCATGAAGGAAATAAATAAGGAGAGCAGACCAATAAAACCACTCTCCGGGGAACAGGAGCTCATTAATTAAGCGGCAACTAGTGCTGAACAGGAAGCAATTACAGGGGGCGAAGCTGAAAGAAGGAAGTTTCTAATTAGAGGCACAGAAGTCCTGAAGGCCCTCGGCAGCACTTTCCTAATCAACAGGTGCTGCAGTTGCATTTTAAAAGGAGGTTGGTTATCACAGATCAGGAAAGAGACACAGAATGTAACATATTGGTGATGGCAATATGACTTTTCTGCAAAAAGTGACTGAAAGATGGGTAGTAATTTCAGCTAAAACAGCTAGTGTAGATGAGGCAGTTCTGATTGCAGCAGACTGCTTTACATGCAGAAGGTCCCAAGCTCATCCCCTGACATTTTCAGGTAGGACTAGGACAGAGCCCTGTCTGACACTTTGGACAGCTGCTGCCAGCCAAGGCAGACAATACAGAACTAGGTGCACCCATAATATGATTTGGTATACGATAGCTTCCTATATCCTACAGCTGCTGAATGGTAAGACAACCTGTTGCACAGTGGCCTTAACTGGCATAGTCTTGCTTGGTGGGCAGGTGGTCTAGACTGGGCAGAGCAGCCCACATGCCCCTGAAACTGAAAATCAGATGGCGGCTCGTGCAACCAGGAAGATCCCCAGTCCTGATACTCGTGGCCATGGAAGACGAGCAGGCCAGGAGAGTCTTCCTCTCCCCAAAAACTCACCCTTACATTTAAGCACTAGCCTGGTAGCCATAGGCGGCCAGGGGTAGCATGTGGGTGAGCACACAGAGTTCCATGCAGAAGAGTGAGGGGCTGGCAGGAGAATGTTCCATCTCTCCTCTACAGCTAATGTGGAAACCGAGTGGGAGCCTAGAGAAAAAAAGCCTATTCCTTGGCACCCAGCAGTACACAGCTCTCCATTACCCTTTCTGCTAGCCCCCAGCAGGGAAGTAGTATCTTTTTCTGCAGTCTAGGAACTTGATGGGGGCGGGCTTACTTACAAGGCTGCTTGAACTAGCTTCTGTGCAAAGGGTCCCTATGTGGAAAAGACTTTCTCTGTCCCTTCTGCCTCCTGCCTCCTATCCCCAATTGACTGCATTCTGTTCTCATTTCGCCCCGTGAATGAAGCTGAGCTGGATTTTTCCCCTGGGATGATGGCGACCCTTCAAGATTTGGCCCTAGGGGGTGGCACACAAACCCTCCCCATTGCTCAGCCAGTTCTCCTCCCCAAGGGGCAAGCAAAATACAAACACAGCAGCGGCCTGGAAGATGCTGTCAAATGACACCTGGCCAAGTGCAGAGGTTGCTAAACGGCCTTCACACCGGCAGTGTAGCTGTGCAGAGGTTTGCCAGTGGCGCTGTGGATCTCTGTTACCAACCTTATGCTGTTTAAGAGCCCTGTTCAGCTTCTTCTCCTGAGTCAGCTGCAATTTAGTCCTCTCCAGAGCTTCTTTCAGCAAAGCCTTCTCTTCAGCTTCTCGGTAGATCTTGTCAGCCAATTTGGCCAGCTCAGACTGGCAGGCTTGCAGAGTCTGCTTGTTTGTCCTGTGCGATGAGACAGACAGGGTAGCTGGAAGTTGGTGTGTTGCAAACCGCATTATAAAAGGGAAACATTACCCTGAAGCTTACAATAAGCGAAATCAGCAAGTCATTAGAAGTTACTAATCAACAAAAACCAGTGCTTGGAATTCCTAAAAGCACTCCTGCTTGGTCACCTACAGGAACTCTTTAGTCGCCTATAGACAATGTTCAGGCATGACGCTATATTTAACTGCACTGAGGACACCGCTGAGTGGATGGTAAAGAAACACCCAGAAAAAATGAATACATGCCACCACCCCTCATAATAAATGGAATGAGCTTCAATCATGACAAATTTATCAAGCGCTACCTTATCTATTTCATTTCGTTTCTGAATCCCTTTCCATGAAACAGTTCAAAATTAACAGAAACTTGATAAAATCATTAATTAAAAAATGAAGAATAAATATATATATATATAAATAATTTCAAATCCAATACAGACACAGACTGAGTTAATTAAGAGTCTCCCCTTAATTAAAGGGCTGGTGCCATGCCATTTTTATTGCAATCATCTCTTTTTTTAAAAATAGATATTTCTCATATATATATATATATATAGAGAGAGAGAGAGATAAAGAGAGAGAGATAAAGAGAGAGTTTTAATTCTATTAATGTTTAGTTGTTTTTGAATGACTGGTTTACCACTCCCCTATGTTTTTAGCAGTTCTTATTTTATCTGTAAGCTGACTTGAGTCCATCGAGGAAAAAGGCGGGACATAAATCAATACAAAAGGTTCTTTGAAAAAGAAAGGTGCCCAAAAGACACTGTGTGCGCGCGTCACCTTTGTACCTGAACTGCCCGACGTCCCTTTCGTACTCTTTCAGCAGCGACTCTTTCCTCTCGAGGCGATCCTTGAGCTTCCTGATCTTGTCGAAGAGCAGCCCAAGGTCCTTCTGCCGTCGCACCCCAAGCTTCTCCCTCTCATCGTAAGGAAGGTGCTTCACCGTCTGCATCCCCGTCAGCTCCTTGACGTTCACCAGGTTGGCGAGATCCTGGATCAGGTTGAGGTACTGGAGGGAAAGAGTAGGGAGCAAACTATCAGCGAGAATGGCAGGATTTTCCCAAGCTGGAAGAAGAACCCCCACTCTGAAAGCAAGCGGATGTCTTCGCTTTGCATTACCACTGAAGCTGCAGAGCTAAGTGAGCAACCCACTCGTGTTCCTGGTTCACCCACCTGTAATCCATAGGAGGGCTATGATCAGTACTATGCACCCTTGTAAACCAGAGGCAGGGTACCTTTTTCAGACTGAGGGCCGCACTCCCTCATGGGTAACCTTCTGGGGGCCACATGTCAGCGATGGGTAGGGCCAGAGGCAGAATTGGGTGCAGCCACAGATATGACTCTTACCCTTGTTATGTCAGAGGTTTCTAGACACGGCTGACCCTACATACACCTCCCTGTATAATCCATCCAAGCAGACACACTTGAGCTAGAGGAAGGAAGCGGAGGTGGCCTGGCAGGAGTTCAGGTAAGAGAAGCCTGGAGGGCCACATTTGCCCCACCCCCCAGTGTGAGGTTTCTCAGCCCTGATGCAAATGAAGGTCAGTGTCAGCTTCTGGCACCTTTGGGAATTTGCTGAAGCCAATCTGCCCTGGAAAGGCATGCCCATCTGACCCCAGGCCATGCTGGTAGAGGATGGTTCTGGGCACTGTGGTAGATTTTTAAAAAACTTTTGGGTTGCTCACAGCCACGTCCTGCAGACTGCAATGCGGCTGCTCGCTGCCAGTCTTGCCACCATGGCAAGGGGAAGCCTGCTGAAGGCAGGGGATGGGGTGGGTACTTGAGGGCACTTGCTGATGGGCGGGCTCAAACCTGACACCATCGCTGATGTAAGCGCATGGTAATAACAGTATTTGTAGCACGCTCTCTTGGGAGCACATCTCTGCCCCTAGACACAGATCAGGAGAGGACTGCATGCTCTGATGTCCTCTGCAACACAAAGCCCCGGCCGCCCACCCCAAAGTACTTTAACACATTCTTCATTTTCATACCATGTTCTCACTGAGGTCTAAAGCGTCAGCCATTTCCAGCTTCGCAGTCCTCTCTATGGTCAAGTTGGGATCTGTTCTGGAAACACTGCTTTGAAGCTGGGAGGGTAAAGGAAATAGAATCATAGCATTGTAGCATTGTGGAAGAGACTCCAACCTCCTGCAATGCAGGAATCACACCTAAAGAATCCATAGCAGATGACTGATCCACCCTCTGTTTAAAAACCTCCAAGGAAGGAGAGTCCACCACCTTCTGAGGGAGCCCATTCCACTGCCAAACAGCTCTTACTGTCAGGAAGTTCTTCCTAATGTAAAATAATGTATTCTGAAATATTCAGAATAGGTTATCGAGGTGGGAGCTACGGCCAAAAAGACATCAACAAATATTCTTCCTTCCTTTCATGACACGTTTTCTAAAGAAAGCATCACCAGGATACCGTGCATTGTTCAGTTTACCTGATTAGCATCCGCTGCTGTCATCAGGGTTGTCACTTGCTCCTTCTCTGTTCTTTCATCTCCCTTCTCAGCTGGGCCTTTTTTCAGCACTCTAAGTGGCTCTCCAATTCTCTCTTCAAAACCTGAGAAAGAGAAGTCGTCGTACTGTGCCACTTCCCGTTTCACTTGAAACTCACATTAAACACGTTTTGCAAAGGATGAAAGATTCCAGGGAAAAGAGGGCGAAGACTATGGGGTGGAGTGATTGGGACTAGGGCAGGACAGGCCCAGGCTCAAATCTCTGCTCACTTGGTGATCTGGACTAGACACTTTCTATCTCACATGAAACTCAAAATTCAACTGGAGAAGTGGTGAGCAGGTGTTTAATCCTTTACACACACACAATGGCAATTCATTAAATTGCTCTCTTTCTATTAATTCACAGAATGGGGCAGGGAGTCTGAGGGCCACCTGCCAGTGGTGGGTGGAGCCAGAGGCTGAAGGGGGTGGAGAAACAAATGTGAATTTTTACCTCTGTGAATTTCTGCAGACACTTGCACCGTTCTCTCCATTCTCCACCCGGGCAAGCAAGGAGCATTATCAGACTTCAAAGACTCAGTCCCACCAGGCAAAAATACTCAAGAGGGTGCAAAGCAGGACTGGTGAGGGGCATAGCTTGGGGAGAAGGGGTGTGGCTGGGGAGCACCCCAAGGGCCAGATAGAGGCTTGGAGGGCCACATTTGGCTCCTGGGTCTGAGGATCTTCACCCCTGCTATAGAAGTTTCTGACACAAGGATGTGATGATGTCTATTCTGGACCCATGGAAGAGCCCACAGAGCAAGGCAGGTGTTGCAGCGCTATGAAGAACTCCTCATGAGGTGGAACTTAGCCCTTTTGAGCATTTGTACCTGAATTTAAAGGCATGTAGTAGCTCCGCTAACAAGCTACTTGTTACCATATGTGTGTTTTACACTAGACCTGTGCAGGTGCTTGCAGGAGAGAAGCCTTACAGCAATGCTTGATTTCTTACTGCTGTTTCTCAGGTACCCAAATTCATCCCGCAACTTACAAAAGCTACCTGCACAAATCACTGCCTCCAAGCGTTCCATGAAATGTAGCACTCACCCAATGGGTGACCCCTTTCTAGCATTCTGACTCTTTGCCGCAGCTCAGCCAGGGCGCCTTTCTGGCGACTGATGATTTCCTCGTGTCTGGAGCCTTTGCATCTTGCTCCCAGATCAGCCAGGCTCACGGATGATACCTGAAGGAAACAGGCTCAGGTTAATAATTCTCTTCTGAGGCAACAAGGTGATAAGGGGCCCCTCTGGGCAACTCGCTTCCATGTGGATTCCTCAATGCAGAAATTACAAAAGGCGCTACATGAAAAGGGGAAGAAGGTCACCCTCAAAGAGTTCCATTTTTTAAAAACGGGGAAGTAGCTCTCTTGCATCAAAATGCCTTGGCAATGTTCCAACTCACAGTACAGGGAACAGAGACTGACAGAAACCTCAGGGCACCATCTTGATTTTACAACATTAGCTAAGCTTGGTTCCTGTTTTTATCTTTCCTTATCTCTGCAATTCCCCCCCTCCCTCCACTCTACATGCACACACATTTTTTTTCTCCCTTAAACAAATCCTTTGCTCTATTAGATCTTCTGAGAGCCCATTTATTTTTCACCTAGTTTATCAAAGTTTTCTTTTAAAAAATTCCAAATTGACACATTTTTAACAAAGCAGAGGCGTATTATTTATTTTATAGGTATATAGTTTTTTAAGTGTTCAGAATTTGAGTATACAAATGGAAAGTTTATAAGATATTTTGTATACAGAAATTATAGTAATGAATAAGTTAAATTTATATATATATATATTTCTCTGTCCTTTTAAAAAATCAGAGTAAGAAACCCCAAAGTCCACCCTAATCCCCCAATGAAAAGGAACTATTCTTGTCCAAATTGCTTAGCAGATGCAATCTAATTAGTTGCTGCTACATATGGCCCAGAAAAGACTTTGAAAATTCGCCCATGGCTTTCCTTAGGGTAGATAAAACCATTATTTGCAAAGGACCTAGGACCATAAAACCACTCTGCTTTGTGTGCACTTGTGCAAGTATTTGTGGAATAAAATGGGAGTGCCTGAGTACGTCCCTTTTTATTTTCTCCCACAAGCTGCCTTTCCAACTCTAATGAGCAATTACAATCACACTTAGCAGTTAACAAGACTTCACATTTTGCAAAGCGCTATAAAAACATTTGCCAGTTACCTATCACAACATGCCTGGATGATAGGTACTTAATGAGAATCAAGTTACATGGGACAGGAGCAAAGGCGTGTGCTGTTGCTTGAGCTGCAGGGGGTTGCCTCCTCTTGGGGAACAATCCTGCAACAGCTCTAGGGAGGTTCTGTTGGACAGAACAACAGGCTTCTGGGTCCTGCTTCATCCACCCAAGATGAAGAAGTTCTTTGCCCAGTTCAGCTGGGCTTCACAGCAGCTGTACTGGAGACCTGATGCTGCAGCATCAATGGCAGTTACTTGTACTAGCAACACGGACAGGGCTGGTTCCTATTACTGGAGATGAAGGGCAAGCTGACCTACCTACTGTGCAAAGGCTCTGTGTTTCGTGTCTTCACCAGATGGGAAGACAGCAGGCTGCATGAATGCAAAGTGCCACATGAATACCGGAGAGTGGTTAAGCTACAACATGACCAATCTGCTCCCCTGAGCAGGTATCAGTTTACAGGTAAGGGCTTGAACAGCCTGTTGTTAACAGTGCAAGTGGTAGCCCCCGGTTCAAATCTCAACTCTCGCTAATTGGCTGTACGCAAGCCACTAGCACTCAGTTTCAACGGTTCCATCTGCAAAATGGGGATAATAAGATGGCTCAGCTTGCAGGATCATCATAAGGAACACAGAAAGCTGCTGCAGACAGAGTCATTTCATGAGTGTGGCTAGTACTATCTGCACCAGCAGAGGAGAACCTCCAGCCCATGGGTCTAATTAGGCTAGGGTTACCAGACATCCCCGGATTTGCAAACCTGTCCCTAGACAAATTCCGTCCCTGGAATGTCCCCAGATTTGCAAATCTGTCCCCGGGAAACATGGCAGTGGCAGCCTCAGCAGCCCAGAGCCAGCCTGGTGGCGCAGTTGGCTCTGGCTGGCTTCAGGAGCTGCTCACTGCTGCCGCCACTGCCGAAGGGGAACCAGGGATGTCTGGTGGTGCAGATCTCCTGCCCCCTTCCCCCTTTGTTTTGACAGATCGGGGGAGGCTCGGGAGTCATGGGCAGGCGGGTGCTGCCCAGGAGGGGCACAAGGCACATAGTTTCTCTGCCAGGCAAGGTGCAAAGCCCTTCTTTTGCACCCTGTGAAACATAAATGTGCAGAGTTTTTTTAAAAATGGGTGCCACCTGCCCATGACTCCCAAATCTCCCCTGATCAGTCAAAACAAAGGAGGAAGGAGGCAGGAGATCGGGGGAGGCTTGGGAGTCATGGGTGGTGGCACGCCATTGCCCAGTTTTTTAAAAACTCTGCGCATTTATGTTTCACAGGTTGCGAAAGAAGGGCTTTGCACCTTTATACAATATGTATGTGTGCTCGTGTATTTTGCCTCACCATCCCCACTACTGACTCCCTGTTGCTACTCAGCTTAAAAAAAAAAAGGGTCCCTGGATTCATTGAAAAAAAATCTGGTGACCATAAATTAGGCCCCCAATTTGGCCAAGCCTTGCCCACTTGCTCTGTACCTTACACCATATATAATGCAGGGAAAAGACAGAGCTGGTCTACACTGACTGGCAACGCACCAAAAGACTTCAAATAGAAGCATTTTCTAGCCCAACTCTGAGGTGCCAGGGACTGCACATGCAACCTGTCACGTTCCAAACAGGCTGCCTCCCTTCCCTGAATATTAATGAGACTGTGTAGGTTATGTGAACGCTCATCGTTAAGATCATCGCTTGGTGAGATATGCAGGGTCTCACTTAGTCAGGCTCTGGGTATGCTGTCATTTTTCTAGGTTACAATGGATCATTACAGGCACAAAATGACATTTTGGCAATGCTGACTCATTCATCAGCTTTAGAGCAATTAAACATAAAGGGCATCTTCAGTCATTTTGTTTGCTTCCAACAGGCACAATTCTTTTGGAGCAAGATGTCATGGGCTGGTTGGACGCAGAGGAATTATGGGAGGAACCAGCTGGGAAAACCCAAGGGAAAAAGGCTCTGAGCCTGGGGATTGGTGGTGGCACGATGATGAGTGGTCAGGGGGAGAAAATGGGGAAGAGGTATTGTAAGCTGAAGAGGTAGAAGGGCTTAGTGAGCCGGGAGAGTTTGTGGCAGAGAAAAGTCCAGAATCAGAGGCAGAAGCTGAAGCAGGAGAATGGAAAGAGGGAGGCCAAGAGACAGAGATGAGTCATGCTGGAGAAGAGTCATGAGGGTCTCCCCTTTGTGCTGTGACAAGCTTCCCTCTCCCCTTGTCTCCCAGAACCAGAAGAGGCATGGCAAGCGTGGAGGGGACTGTGTCTGCATGCAGGCTCAGTCTCTGGTTCCCTGGGAAAGCCCTGGAGAGGAGGGGACTTAGGTGATAAGACTTTCAGTCTTGACAACTGATATTCATAGAGGAAGACCACTGAGAATGAGCTGTTGTGCTCATTAGGCCTGACACTCAACCATGTCTGTGGCGATCATGTGTTTGCTAATGACGTTAACTCCAACTCTGAACTGTGTGATTACTGACCAGCGTGCTCTTGTGACACAAGGGTGGGGAACCTCAGCTCCAGGGGCCAAGTCATGCCGCCCTCTTCCCAAGCCACATCCCTCCCCTCTGATAAGTAGCCCCTGAAAACAAAGGAATTCACCTTTGGCCAAAAAGAGTCTTCCACCTTTGTCCTGCTGGCACAGAGATGAGCAGTTGAAACCAATCAGCCATGTGGCTGTTTCAAGACAAGATTCCTGACCAAGTTCAATCCCCAGCATACCAAATTTGGGCTAGAAAAGACCCCTATCTAAAACCTTTCAGCACTGGTGAGTGTAGATCAGCTCCACCTTATAGCTGCCCGACACCTGACATTGTATATACGGCATCAGGGTATAGATGGGCAAGGCTTAGCCATATGCCCCGTGGGTTGGAGGTTCTCCACTGCTGGTGCAGACAATACTAATTGGACCTGTAATTGGACTCTGCATACAGATCTCCCTGTGTTCTTTACAATGATCCTGAAAGCTGAGCCATCTTATTATCCCCATTTTACAGCTCGCCACACTCAATCTGGTTGACAGGGCTTTGATGCCCCAAGTCTTCTTCATCCATGTTCCCAGCACATTGCTCCGAAGGCAAATACCAGGTACAGGAGAGGTCCCCACCAGTACTACCAGAGTGCTCCGCAGTGTTCCCTGCTTCGAGTGCCACTTGCCTTCTTGCTTGTGGGGGCTTCGTCCGGGGTGGAGGACCTTGTCTGCACGCTCTTGTGCTGTGCAATTTTCTTGGGCTCACCTGCCTTTTCCTTCCTCTCTGTCGCCAGCTCCTGCAGCTTCCCTCTGATGTTCCTGCACTCCAAAAAGGAAGAGGGGAAGGAGGAGGAGATGTTGTTGCTAAAGGAGAATGATGGGTGGTGGAGACCCAAGGCTGATGTTAGCAAGCATCTAGTGAAGAACAGAGGTTAAGAGGAAGCAGCAGAGTCAACCTACTGGCTGAACAAGCCCAGCAACATCTACTGGGTCTGGGACCAGCTTTCTATAGGCTTTTCCATCCCTTCTGACTCCACTTTTTAAAACTGAGCTATCAAGAGGCTACAGCTGGGACCTTCCATCTGTACTCCCAGAGCTACCACCATCACCAGGAAAGTGTTTTTAAAACACATTGTTCTGGTGCAGCTGTATTTAGTGCAGCCCATCCAAGGGAGCCCCCCCGCACTCGCAGCAATGGCCTCACACCAGAGATCAGGCTGGCATAGTGCTAAGAGTAATCAGGCTGGGAGTGAGGAGACATGGGTTCAAATACTCTGCCACAAAACTTGCTGGGCGGCCCTGGGCTAGTCACTATCTCTCAGCCGAACCAACTTCATAGGGTTGTTGTGAGGGCAGGTCTGGGAGGGAAACCATGAACGTTGCCTTGAGCTCCTTGGATGAAAAGTGTGATACAAACAACCCCCCTACCTTAATTCTTCGCTTTGTGCTTTGAGGTCTGCATCTTTCTGGTCCACAAGCTTGGACATCTCAAAGAGTTTCTCTCGAAGCTGGTTGAGTTCGTGGGCTTGGCTGTGGACAAGACGCCGTTTCTGCTCTAGCTCCATCTTCTGTTTTTCACTGAGTTCTCCTGCACAAAGTGAGTTCGGAGTGGTTTTGGGCTATATTAGCTGTAGATCCTATAGATTTACATGCTGGCTGGGACTGATGGAAGTTGGAGGTCCAACATCTGGAGGGCCAGAGGTTTGCCACTCCTGATGCAGGCACACATACCCAGGAACAGGAAAGACAGAGATGATGAACTATGACCAAACTTTCAGTACCTTGGCCCAATACACCTAAGAGGGCTTCACTTCCTAGCCCTGACTTGGAAGAGGGGGATTGCACTGTGGGCTCCCACAATACTTTTCATTTTCTCTTTCCTCTGGTACATGTGACTGTTCACCTTCTCTCTGTTTTTGTGCTAACTTAATGCAATGTTACACCTGCAGCGATTTTAACACTAACCATGGTTAGTTTCAAACCTGGGTTTACAACCTGGGGATGCACACATTCTAGTGAGAACTGGATTAACATTGGCGTAGATGAAACACCGACAAAAAGGAAGGAAAAAAAAGCTCTGTGCATGATAAGGGAGGAGGAAGGATTGTGTGAGCTGACAGGTGCTCCCATTTTCTCCTAACCAAACCTTGGATATTAGAAACTTGGTCTCCATAGGGGCATTTGTTCAATGAAGGAAGATCTTCTTTAAAAGCATCTCTGTGTTGCATTAGCACAGCAAAGGATCCTAGAGCCATTTACAGTGTTGGCTCTACCACAGAGGTGGGCAAGCTGCAGCTCTCCAGATGTTGCTGAACTCCAACTCCCATCAGGCCCAACCTGCATGGCCAAAGCTCAAGGGCTGATGGGAGTTGGAGTCCAACAGTTTCCGGAGAGTCACAGGTTGCTCACCCCAAATCTATAAATATGGAACTCCCTCTTCTCAGACACTTTCCAACTGTATGCACCTATGCATGCTTGCCAACAAAGTAAAAGCAAAGCATCATAAACAAACAGCCACAGGACCATCATGCACCATAAAAACTGGCACACATTTTATATATGTATTTGCTGCAGCCCAGACAAAGGAAGACACTTTCCCAGCAGTATATTTCTCTGTATTAGCAAGCAGAAATTCGGTCTCTGATTGAACTGATCCACTGTCCCTTTCTATTAAGGTGTTCCAGTTTTTTAGTTCTTAACAGTGCAATCCTATGTTTGGCTGAGTTTCACAGGCCTTGCTCCCAGATAGCTATGGACAGAGCATTCTTGGTGTGATCTGGGTGTTTTAGACTATAACTCCCATCAGGTCCAGCCGCCTGGGAGTTGCAGTTGGAAAACATCTAATAGGCTCCAGGCTGAGGATAGGAGAGAAGGTGGTAAAAAACATATTAAGTTACGTGATGCTATTTCACAAACCAATCACATCAGACACCCTGGCTCTGGCTTCTGAGAGTTCCTTCTTTAACTCTGAAATGACAGCCTGGTTGGACACGATTTCATGCTTTGCAGCTGCTAATCCTTCCCTGAAGTTTGTGAAACAAAAATGAAGAAGCAAAAAATTCAGTCTGAATAACGCAGCTTGAGATGCTCATTCTTTATTTGATGATTTTAAAACCTTTTAAGTCTATCATGAGGAAGATTATGGGGGGAAAAATCCCTCCAGTTTTGATGGAAGTCAATACGTATTTGGGGGGTACAAATGCAGATGGCTTTCATCAAAGTGGCTCATTAGCATACTGTCAGGTTATGCCACCAGAATGGGAGGCTGATTAGACAAGCCTCAAAATATTATAATGCACTTTGGAAATATGACTCATAACCCCTCTTGAGAATTCTCACAAACATATATTGCTATTTCCAAGGCTTCCTTTTCCCACAGCTTTTGAGTAATTTATGCTATAGAAAGCAGCAATAGGAAACCGACAGGAAATTTAGTGACTTACTTCAGGAAAACATCAGACCCTTCCGGGCAAGGAACTTCTGGTGGATGAGCTGGCAACAACTTGCAAGATTCCCTCTGCATGTCTGAGGAAAAAGAAAGACACCCAAAAATATAAAAATATTCTGAGAAACGTAAGGTTTCACATCTGGATTATTATCCTGATGACTTCTCAAGAAGAGAATGGCAAACAGCATAAAACTATACAATTTAGAAAAAAAACTTTTTTAAACATTTTAAAAAGAAATCGAAAGCATTAAGAGAACATTTAAATCTGTCTGGAGTTCAACAAAAGGCTTTTTTGATCAGTAAACTATTCAGATTAATCAGTTGTGCCTAAGATGGTTAGATACTCTCAGGATCGTTTTTCAGACTACAACTCCCATCATCCCCGTGTTTGCTGGGGGTAAAGAGAGTCGTAGTGCAAAACATCTGGAGGCCACTAGCTTAGAAAAGGCTGATTTAAATCAACAATTGTTTACTCAGTTAGGGTAACTGATTAAAACATTTTGATTTAAGAAAAAAAGTCACCCCTTGAGTTAATCAATCAGCAGGTTATTTTAGAAAACTTCAGTGCAGTTTGTTGGCATGAACTGACCCCAAGTATGACAGGATATGCCAAGGGCACCAGACAAGAGCATTCTCTGTTTTCTCTGCTGACCTTCTATTTGCTTCTGAAGCTTTGCATTTTCCTCCTTTGCCGCCTTCAGCTTCTGGACAGCTTCCACAAATTTGTTTTCCAAGTCCACTATTGTCTTTGAGTGTTGCTTGTTCTGTTCCTTATATTCTGTTATCTCCACCTGATGCTTCTGCTTCTGCATCTCATTCTCATTCTCAATGCTCTTCAGACGTTTCTCCCAGACGGTTAGCTTCTCTTCTGCCACTGTCTAAAAACGAGCAAACCCCCAAACAGAACTCATTCATTTTGCTCAGCACATGGGTGACTTTTTCAGATAAAGCCATTGTCAAGGGTGCTAGGAGAAAATCAAACCAGCAAACCTTCATGTTTAGTTATTTATTTGTTCAATTTGCATCTTGTCCTTCATCAGTTTCCTTCTCCCCAGGGTGTGTCATTCTTAACAAATTTTGGGGGCAGTTGGGAGGGAGATTATGATTCACTTGAATTAGAAAACTTTCTTAATACAGCACTTAAATCAGTAACTGGTTTATCTCAGAGACATGCTTTGAGATGTGGGAGGTGGATGAGCCCAGACCTTAATTTCCAACCCTCCAAAATGGCCTTTCACAAATCTCCCATTCCAGCAGCTGCTGTCTTTCATCTCCAAGTTGAAAACGTGGGAGCAGCTGTCACTCCTCAAAGGGCCAAATCTGGGGCTAGGTGTTTCTAGCTGCTGAACTCTCAAACAGAATTGCTTGCACTCCTCTGTCACCAGTTACCTTTCTTCTTGTAGCCTCTTCTAGGCTCTCCACAGCCTTCTTTATCTTGGCATTTAGAGCTTCTTCTGATTTTGTTTTAAGTTCAATTACCTGTAATGAACATATTATTAAGAAGTGAGAAGATAGAACCTAGGCTTCAGAGAATGGAGTGTTGTTTGTCTTAGTTAAAAGCCTGGCAGACCAGAGTTTAACTTGCCAATAACTGTGCTGCTGGAAATCAGACACCAGGAAGAGTCTGGATTAGAGAACTTCAGATGAGAATGGCAGGGTGGGGAAGCAATGATGATAACACTTTATTTTATCCCTCTTTCAATTCTAACTTCGTTCACATATATTGCCATGCTATGGGAAAGGAGAACATGCTTCAAAGCTTACTAACTGGTGTTTTGCATTTATATCCCACCTTTTACTCAATTCAGCATATCTAGTTCTCCACTGCAGCCTCACAAAGAAGAAGAAGAAGAAGAAGAAGAAGAAGAAGAAGAAGAGTTTGGATTTGATATCCCGCCTTTCACTCCCTTTAAGGAGTCTCAAAGTGGCTAACATTCTCCTTTCCCTTCCTCCCCCACAACAAACACTCTGTGAGGTGAGTGAGGCTGAGAGACTTCAAGGAAGTATGACTGGCCCAAGGTCACCCAGCAGCTGCCTGTGGAGGAGCGGAGACGCGAACCCGGTTCCCCAGATTAGCAGACTACCGCTCTTAACCACTACACCACACTGGCTCACAAAGAGCCTTGGAAGGCAGGGAAGGTTGAGAGACAGTGACTGGTCCATCGTCACCCAAGTGAGCTTCATGGACAAGTAGGGACTAGAATCTGGGCTGCCAGCATCCTAGTCAAGAGGCCAGTTTGCCTCCCTCCTCCTCCTTCTCCCCACCACCTCCTCCTCCTCCTCCTCCTCTGTGATCTGACTCCCTTTGAGATGCACTGTCTCAGACATCCGGATTACTTGTGCTTGCCCTGCAAATGAGGATCAGAAGCCACATTCAAACCATAATGCCCATTGTAGTGGAGAGGGCAACACAGACCATACTTGGCTTTGAGTCAACATAGTGGAATGGTCAGACCTAGGTATGAAACTCACACTCAGCCACTTGGTAACCTTGAGGCACCCTTGCCTTCTCAGCCTAGTCTAGCTCCAATGGTTTTTGTTTGTTTGTTTGCCTGTTTGTTTTTGAGAGGGCAAAATGTGGAGGTGAAGGGAGGCAAGAACCATGTACTCTGCCTTTAGTTCCTTAGAAGAATGGTGTGATATAAAAGTGGGAAAGGACCTATGGTTATTAAGTAACTTAATGTAGGAAGAAGTGCTTCCTTTGAACACTCAAAATGCACAATATAAATATTTATCTCTCTAGCTGTCTGCTAGAGGAGATTGTGGGATGGCAATGAGGAGGCAGGCCCACGGATTTCTATATACCTCAGCCAATCGCTTCATCTGAGCTTCCAAATCTCGGACCTTTTTCTTTTCTTCATCAATTGCCTCCTTTAATTTTGCTTCCTCCAGGGCAGCCAGCCCCTCCAGAACCTGGGAAAGTAATTTAATTCTTCTTGTTAACATGGTTAAAGCAAATGAAGGAAATTTGCTAGGCAGAAACAGCTTGGTGACGGATGAACAAACGTTAAGTTAACATTCTGGTGGGAGAGGCCCTTAAAAATAATTAGCTGCATTGGGCACAGCATTGGGGGAGGGGGGAGTTACAAAATACCAAGCATATGAGCTACTGAGATGTACGTTCACAGCATGATTGGATGGAGGACCAGAATTATTAAGATACCAGTTCCAAAGGGGGTAGACTTAGGTAATTGCATTTTTGTATTGTTGTTGTTGTTACTACTATTACTATTATTATTACTTTGTGATGCCGCAACAACTGACCTGCCTTGCTCTGTGGGCTCCTCCCTGATAGCAGATCAGGGCATCTTGTTCCACCTTTTTCAGTTCTTACTATGTAGGCCTAGTATGTCCCCATTGCCACTTCCATTTAGAAGGTGGGTTCAAACACTTTTAAAAACACCCCTAAGCTTTCTTTGTACCTTCTCATTCTCCTGAAGTTCTCGCTCTCTGTCTCGAAATTGCTCCTCGAGTTTTTCTTTCAGTTCATTTAGCTTCTCCTGCAGGAAGGAATCCTGAGACATCTCTGCCATCTTCAGCTGGTTCTATAGCAAAAGATTCAGACCGTCAGGCCTGCCTTGGGCTACTGGCCTCAGCCAGAGAAGCTCACTTCAGGGAAAACACCTTTTACCTGCAGCGTCTGGAGTTTGGCCATGGTCTCATGGTGTTTGCCCAGCAGCTTCTTCATGTAGGAAGCCATTCCTGACAAAAACAGACAAGCATGATAACAGAAGGGAGTGACCAGGCTTCATCTCTCTCCTCTGTTTCCTGGAAAATTCCTTTCTTTAGCCAGGTTTCCTTAAACGGAGCTCATTCTGGTGCAGCAGTGAAAAACGTTTTGGACTAGGGCAGGACTAGGGATCCAGCAGCCCTCCAGAAGTTGACGGACCCAGCAGCCTGTCTCACAGGGTTGTTGTGAGAATGAAATGGGGTGGGTGGGATCATGAACACTGGCCTGTGCTCATTGGAGCAAGTTCAGGATTGAAAGGGGTGTGTGCTCGCACATGTATGTGTGTGTGTACATAATGCCATTGCCTTGTACCTGGACAATTAATCTTTCTCTTTCCTGGATTACATGTTCCATTTTCAGGATCAAAAAACACATGGTTGGAACTCCCACTGTCTTTTTATTTTACAAAAAGCAGCTATAGCAGGTTCTGTTTATTTGTTTAGGAATCTATAAACTGCAGTTCTGCCAAAAATGGCACACAAAGCAGTGTAAAATACTAAAAACTAAAAGTACAATTATTATGGTTATGCTTACTAACTTATCAACCATCATAAACTGTTGGCAGGTGGTGGGGAGGATCATGGTTACAATGCCGGTGCTGGATTTTGGTTATGATGGGGAGGGGAGAGGGTACTTTGGCTGGGGCAGTGATCCTAGGGCAGCATTGCACTCTCACTTAGGGTCCTACAGTATGATTGATGTGCACAGAAAATGTAAGAGAGACAAGGGAACCTTTTTCAGAGCCAGACACATCAAGCCCCACATCCCGAAGGAGACATTCCACTGCATCCACCCAGCCCAGCAAACTGCAGAGGACTCCGGCCGTTGAGGTCTGGACTCCCAAGGCAGGCGGGGTCAGGCACAGATTCTGAAGATTGCAGATCTCTTTCCTCAAGCTGTTGCTGCAGTAAGAGGTTCCCAAGAAATCCTAGCAAGAAAACAGGGAAGAGATGAAGCAAACCCACACAGACATGAGTGTGGGTCATTCTTATCTTGAAGCAGCAGTGAAGACTCATTTCCCCACATAATATTCTCGGCTGTTTTTGTAACAGCTAGTTGCTCTAGCAATAAATCATTTGGTGTTGTGTTTCAACAGCCCTCATCTTCCTGTTACAAGGAAGGAATTCAGAAAAGATAACAATCCCCCCAAGTCATCTCTCAACACTCCAGAGCAATTACCCAGGCCAATTATTTTTCTTTCTTAAAAAAAAGTAATTCCCAAGTATAAGCCTGATGAACTGGATACTGGCAGGGGGCACACAGACGGATTCTTTTGGGGTAGTCGTTTTAGCAATCTGGACTGGACTTATTTAGATGACCAGTGGAGCCTTCTTCATGACAGTGATGGGTGGGGCCAGAGGGAAAAAATGGGTGGAGCAACAGGTGCAATTGGCTTCATCCTGGTGGTGCAAATGTCAGAGGTTTCTACACCCATACATTTCCCCATCAGGCAAACCAGTAACATTACTGCAGTTCAGGGACACTTCTAGCTAGGCAAAAGCATTCAAGGAGGGCATGGAGCAGGAGCGGTGCGGGGTAGGGCCTGGGAAGAGTCCTGTGGACCAGGCAGAGAGGTCTGGAGGGCAGGATATGGCCCCTGGCCCTGAGCATTCCTGCCCCTGCTGCAGACCAGTCCTGTGCAACCTGCATGTGTAGAATTCCACCATAACTCATCTAAACAAAATGAGAAAGCTAATATCCTATAAAGATGTGTCTAAAGGCATTACCTGAAGGCCATCCAACGCTTTCTTCAACAGCTCAACATTTCCAGACACTTCCTCAATTTCAGAGTTCTTGGCAAGTAACTCCTCTTTCAGCAGTGCCTCCCTTTGGCAATACTCTTCACTGGTCACCTGGATTTCCTCTATCTTCTCAACAATCTGATATGTGTGGGTTAACAAAGAAAAAGTCCGTATATATTATTTATCTGCTCACTCCTGGGATTTATGCTTCACTTCCCACCTGAAATACATTTGAATATTCATTTCCTCATTAAAAAGTAAAGCTGCATGTTGAAAGCACGTCTCCACCCCGTTTTCCTCAAAATTCACCTCTTGTATCAGTACAATAATGGAATCTGGTGAATTCTCATCATACACCTCCACCCCAAAAGGCAGTGTGTGTGTGTGTGTGTTGTGTGATGCTCTTAATCAGGGCTGGCCTGCTGGGGGACCTTTCAGTGGTCCCCTATGGCTTGCAGGCACAGCTTGCATCCACCAAGAGTTGTGTGTTCAGTATCATGGGTCCAATTTTTTTGAACTCCCTTCCAGCTGAGGTCAGACAGGCCTCCTTCCTACGCAACTTCCAGCGACTACAGAAGGCATTTCAACTGAGGTTCAATTTTATAGTTTTAACTTATTTTGTGTGCTGTATCTTTGTAAACCACTTAGGGACTCTTATATTTCAGAGGTATATAAATCATTTAGGTATTTTTTTTTAGTGCCCATGGCATGGCAAGGAACTCAACAAAGGCAGTGAGCAACAGCATGGTCCACAGCACAACATTAATCTTCCTGTGTTTAATGGGCGAAGATCTTACCTGCTGATCTGTTAGTGCCTTCTCTGGAAGTTGTGAAAAGAGGGCCTCAGTAAGTTGGTGTCTAAAGCGCTGTGCCTAACGGCAGAAAACAAAGAGGGGAAACAGGTTGATGGTAAAACTTAACTGAAAGCAGCGACCACCCCCCTTCCAGCACAGAGCTGTAGAGTTGGAAGGGACCCCAAGGGTCATCTAGTCCAAACCCTTGCAAGGCAGGAATCTCAGCTCAAGAATCCCTGACAGCTAGCCATCCAACCTCTGCTTAGAAAACTCCAGTGAGTGCACTAACTTCCTTGCTGAGAAATACAGTGGGTTGGAAAAGCAACTAGGAATCTTGTGGTACCCAAAACATTTTCTTATGGTATACATTTTAATGGACCAGAATCCACTTGATCATTCAAACAAGCAAGCCACACTTTGGCTAATTAAACCACGTGCAAACCAGGACACCATAACTGATGTTTCAGCTGCCCCTACCTGAGCTGCTGCCAGATCCAGATCCGACTTAATGAGGCGCTCCCTGCGCCCCATTTCTTGTAACTGCTGGGATCGCCTCTCACACTCTTTTTTCAGGTCCCCTTCAGCCTGAAACAGGGAAAGTCTGGGGATAGCAAGGCTGTACAAAAATAGGGTGGGGGCCAGAGGGAGGGCAGACTTCAGGCTTACTGCATCTGTTTTGCTTCTCATAAGGAATGCAAGACCTACAAGCCAGACCAAACTGCAAAAGATACAAAAGCAAAGGACAAGATGCGTCTCTCCTAGTTAGCTTTTCAGTAGCTTAATTTAGGTGCAAAAAACCACTTTGTTCTTGCCATTGTTAAAACAATTTGGAGTCAGGAACCCCTTGCAAACCACCCCAAAATCTACCAGTAAATCATGTTCTATCTACTGCCCACTCTTGGTATAAGTGAGTCATAGTGCTGCTTCCTTTTCACAAGTATCGTAGCTAATTCCTTCCAACTCTTTGATACAACAAATCTATGATCAATGTAATCCTCTATGGTTAGTGTGTTTGACTGGAATGTGCCATTCTGGACTGGGCAGTCTTTGACTAGATGTGAACATTTTGCCTGTGGTTACTTTGCCATCTAGTGGCGAGATAGGATATGCACAGAAACGCCACTTTCACCAATGCTCTTAATGATGTGTGTGTGTTATTTTTCTGTTTGCTGCCCTGGGCTCCTTTGGGTGGGCCCATGGAATAGACATTTAAGTAATGATTTATTTTTATTTTTACAGGAGGGATGTACGGCTGGTACCCTCACTCCCAGAACTCCTATATTAGAAGCTACCCTCAAGGAAAACTGTGAAGAAAATAGCCATTTACCTTTGTTTTTTCAGCAAGTTTGTTGGTTAACATTCCGTGCTCCGTGCGGAACTTATTTATGTCTTCTTTGTATCTCTTCACCTGTAGCTCCAGCTCGCTGATTTGCTGTAGGCACCAGAGGGAAGTGGGGAGGATCAGTTGTAGAAAATCACACCAACCTTTATCCCAAGGATTTTTTTTAGTATGTAAGAAACACAAGCAGAGGTTCTCTGAGCTACGGGTGGTAAGAAATTCTAGCGGATTGCGGTCACAGCTACCATCCTTATTCAAAGCAGAACTGATGTCTCTCAGGCAGTTAATGTGGTTAGTTGCTGACCGGATCCGATTTCTATTCCAGTCATATTTAAACATGTAATACTTAAGCCACGCCTTCTAATATTGAACACGACTGGTGTGTGCTGAGAGGAACTGCAGCCGACACAGAACCACTAAAGAACAAGAAGGAAGGGCAGCCTGCTTGGGGGAGCCTCAAGGTTTGCAGAAGTACAAACTATAGATAGATGCGAAAAGAGCAACCTTACCTCCCCCCCCCAAAAAAAATGACGTTTGAGCACGCACAGTGGCCACTAAAGATTGTATCTAAAATCAGTCCTACTTATGAGTAAGACTCATTGAAATTAATGGACATTAAAGTATTTCAATGGGCTTACTCTGCAAAAAACTTAAATGTAGTCAACTAAAAACTACTCAAAATCAGACTCACTGAAATTAATGGACCTAAATCAGACATGCATGTTAATTGCAATTGGTATACTCTGAGCAGGGACGCAGGTGGTGCTGTGGGTTAAACCACAGAGCCTAGGGCTTGCCGATCAGAAGGTCGGTGGTTCGAATCCCCGTGACGGGGTGAGCTCTCGTTGCTCGGTCCCTGCTCCTGCCAACCTAGCAGTTTGAAAGCACAAAGTGCAAGTAGATAAATAGGTACTGCTCCGGCGGGAAGGTAAACGGCATTTCCATGTGCTGTTCTGGTTTCACCAGAAGCGGCTTAGTTATGCTGGCCACATGACCCAGAAGCTGTATGCCGGCTCCCTTGGCCAATAAAGCGAGATGAGCGCCGCAACCCCAGAGTCGTCTGCGACGAGACCTAACGGTCAGGGGTTCCTTTACCTTTATACTCTGAGTAGGAGTAGCCCTGATTCAGCCTAGAATGTTTACTGCCAGCTGGAAAAGGAAAATAGAAAGTCTGGGGCGGGGGCAGAGAAATGGGGCAGAGTTTCCTAGAAGAGAATGAGGCTGGAATTCTCAAGAGGAGCACTCCAGCCGGGGGGAAAGCACACAGTGCAAGACAGGTGCTGCAGCCCCCCATTTGCAATAGGCAATCTTAAAACTAATAAAAGGTTAAACTGCTAGCGAATCCATCTATCATTCTAAGTCTGCATGGGTGTTATATTCATGAGCAAATGTTAAGTAAACTGAAGGCTAACTCACATTCTGATAAGCATTTACTTCTCTCTCTCTGAATTCACGCTTCATTTCCTCTTTAATCCTAGCACACTGCAACGAACAGCAACGAAGGAAAACATGATCAAGCAAGAGAGACATTACCATGTTCACATTGGCGCTTCTGGTATATAGTAGGGTGCCTTATTCCCATCTGGAAGTTCAAATTTCACAACAAATAATGTTTTGTTGTTGTTTTAAAAAACATAACCCCCCCCCAAAAGCAAAATATCAATTCTAAATGCAGGCGCCTTCATCCAGCTCCCTGATTATTAAAGACTTCTGCAAGAGTTTTACAGCAAAGGAAGAAAAAACAAAAAAGCCATGAGCACTGAATCTGAGCAAGAACGACACAGATTAAAAAATGTCAGGTATATTGCCAGTCAAAGCCAGCTTGCTTTGGGGGAAGCAGGAGAAGAAGACCTTTTCTTTGGCACTTAAAACATAAGGTATCCTGGACTGTGATCACTTATGCACAGTAGTCCATGTGTTGGTAGTATCAAGACTTGATTACTGCAATGTGCTTTATGTGGGGCTTCCCTTAGGCCTGGTCCAGAATTCTCAGCATGGCAAGTAACTTTCCAACAGCATTTAATACCTGTGGGAGTAACTTTCCAACAGCATGTAATACCTGTGCTGCAGGAACTGTACTGGCTGCCTATATAGTACCTGTCCAGGTTCAAAGTTTCACAACTGGTGTACAAAGCCATAAATGACTTGAGTCAGAGGACCTTAAAGAGCACCTTACCCCCTTTTAGGCTGAGCAGAGCCCTGAGATTTTGGGTAGTGGCTCATGTCCCAGAAATCAAATCTCTTTATATTTCGAAGGTATCGTTCAACGAAGTCACCGAGCAAAGTCACCAGTGAAGGTGAGGCAAATGCTGACACTGCATGGTTTTTCGCATGCTGCAAAAACATTTTTATTTCAGCAAGCATTTCCAGAACATTGATTTCATCTAGCCACTTTTAATGCTCCTCTGTTGTATTTATGGTGTATGTTATTCTGTATTTCTATAGCTCACTGTCCTTGCTTTGTACCCCAAATATTTTTGCCCTTGTGTCCCTGAACTCTGATAGTGCTTCTTGCTTGCCTGGACAGAGGATAGAGAGAGGTGTGCGAGTGAGTGTAGAAACTAGCCTGATACACAAAAGTAAAGTTCACATTCGTCAATGTGCCCACTTTTGTCTCTGGGCCACCCAACAGTGGCATGCGGCGCTTAGAAGGTTTCCCAGAAGAGAATGTGGTCCTCAGGATTAAAAAGGCTTTTCAAATATCGTGAGATTAAAACCAATAGATGATTTCCATATTTTTAATTTCCAGCATTATATGGAAACTATGTGGTCTTCCCATCCCAGATTTCTTTTGTAACAAGTGTCCCCTCGGCCATAACTTTTGACAAAGCAATGAGTTTATTGCTTGTGATATGCTTGTGATATGTGGCCAATATCCAGGGAGTTTATAATGTTCATGCCCATTTCTAAGAGCCCAGTAGCACCTGAAAGACTAACAAATTTATGTGGCGCAAGAAGACTCTCTTGCTATTTTGGAAGCAACAAAATAGCATGGCTGCCCCCTCTAGAAATTGTTTCAGGTTTTGATATACTTGATTTTATCAAGCAACAGGACCAAAGGATGCAAAGTTTGCAAAGCCTGTATTTAAGGGAGGTGATTTTCTTTTTAGTCATTTTTTTGTTTTGTTTACATGTTGGCTGCAAGCCACCCTGAGCATCCTGTTGGGAAAGGTGACCCTTCTCTGATTTATTTACGTAGTTTATATTTATTCCATATTTCAGAGAAAGCTCTGGGCCGTTTACAGCATCATAAAAATAACACCAAAAGGTTTTTTTAAATACACACCCACCCACACCCACACCCACACACCACAACCCTACATTTTGAAGCCATGGCACAACAATTAGGTATGCCATAAAATATAAAATAAAATAAAATAAACCAGCCAACTTATAGGGACCATATTAACTACTAGCAGAGCCAAAATACAGAAACACAACAGAGACAATCAGAGCTACGCATCAAGTATACAAGCATGTATTTATAGGTAGCAGTAGCTTTCTCACATGCAAGCTAAAGAAGAGCTTAGTTGCTGGATCAAGACACAGACTTATCTAGTCTATAGTGTTCTCACAGTGGCCAACCAGATGCCCCAAAGGGAAGCCTACAAGCAGGTCTTGAGCGCAGCAGTGCTGTTGCCACTTGCGATTCCCAGCTATCTCCCATAAATCCAAACACAGTTTTCAACCAACGAGATAAAAAGCAGCTTGGCCTGCTCCTCTGCCTTGAAACAGCTGCCTGGTCTGCAACAACTCACAGGCCGTTTTCAGGGAAGTGCTACTCTCAGCAGCAAACCAGCTGTTCAAAGGAACAGGGACAGATGGGTAAAAAAATTGGCAAGCAAATCCAGACCATGGTGCATGTGTACTGTAGACCAGGCGACAAGCAAGCCAAGTGCCAAAGGAAGAACTAGTAGTAGCTCCTTGAAAACAGGTGAGGTGATGGCCAAATGAAAAGAATGCCCCAAATACAAAACATCTATTTACATGGGAGTACTTTGATTGCAGGAATGCAGCCCTGGGCCATATTCATTAAAAACATTTGTTTTGAATTAACCTTGCCAGCTGGAAACCAAAGCACAACACAACTCACCATGAATGGTTTCATTGTCTTCCATTTTTAGTAGAGTATGGGAGTGACTGGGTGGATGGTGTCTGTGTGTGGATTGGTGGATGATTGATACTGCATGAGCAGGACGTACCATATGATTTGTGTAAATGCATGGCAGAGTTTGGATGAGAGGTGTGATGGGGTTAGTGATGCATATTTTGAATC